>NC_136508.1:26864754-26992254 GCF_053919585.1 Euprymna scolopes | reverse complement strand
ATATATATTTATATATATATATATATTTATATATTAATTATCGAGCCCCAAAAAGACTCCACGATTAATGCAATTAATTTCTAATTCTACTTTTATAAACCTATCAAATGGAAATGAGTTAATAATTAATAGGAAATGTCCAGCTATACCGTAGCAGGAAATCTATTGAATAGATCTTTCGGCCATTGTTTATTAAATGTCTTGTATATGCCCAGAGCATTTGATCTAGAAAGGAAGCCTGTGCCGAGAGATTCACTAATCCTATGAGAGATAACTGTTAGCATACTTGCTGTAGATATAGCAGAACGTGAACCATATTGCATGCCACTCATAAATTTGTATTTGCTGAGGTAATTAACTACTTCTTTATTAAACACAGAGATCAGATTTTTACTAAAGAGAAGATAACTGATCACCTGACTTCTTTAATACGGGGCATACTGATAAGTTTTTTCTAGGGTGTTACGGAGTAATTCTCATTAAAACAGCGCATAAATAGCTTTCTTAGTATGTGAGCTAGATCTGGTTGAAGCTTTTTCTGCACTATAAATGGAATGCCGCCAGAGCCAGTTATTTTATTGGAATCTAGGGTTTTTATTAGCTTGGCAACATCACGCACAGCTATTTCTATGTCGCATAGCGTGTTTTATGATACAGGAGTAAATGGGGGGGCGAACTTGGTCATGCAGGGTAGAATTAGCTGCAAAGTTGTAAGCTAATAGGGTGACTTTGTCTGATTCTGACGAGATTACCTCAGGTGTGTTGATCAGTGTTGAGATAGAGCACACGCATTTGTCCGGGTTTCTTGTTTGCTATTTCCCATAATTGGAAATCAAGCCGCTGTGTAGCTACTTTGGACTCCTCTGGCTAAGCATACAACTCTATCGTGATCTGTATTACTTTTATAAAGTGGTTGCTGGCGGTCGTAGAAACGGCTGTAGTCTCAGTATATATATATATATATATATATATATATATATATATATATATATATATATATATATATATATATATATTACTTGTGAAGCAATGGAAAAAGTGATTTCTATGCGCAATCACAGCAGCACATTCTGGAGAGAACCAAGGTTGGCTGTAAGGTTTTTCCTGTAATTTTTGAGAGGGTATGAAGCGGTCGATTCCTAAAATTATTAATTCCGTAAGGTCTGATACTATAGGGGACAAATCCTTTTTATACATAAAACGCAGAGAAAGATCCCATATAAATGTACGGAAGCTATTCCAGTCAGCCATAACGTATCGATAAAGAGATACGTCTGAGGATTTATTACATTTCGTTTTTATCTTATCTAATAAAACGAGTGGTCGAGATGTCCCACTGGAGACAAGACTGAAGATGAACGTAGCTTATGGCAAGTTGTGAGAAAAGGTTTAGGAGACGTGCATACTAACCGTCAGAGTCGGGCACACGGGTGAGTTCGCGGGCAATCTGATATATGCTTCAATTTGTTTATATATATATATATATATATATATATATATATATATATATATATATATATATATATATATATATATATATATATATAATATTTTACAGGGATTTAGACCTGGAGTCTTAAGAGCAGATTTTATTTTAATGTATTAGTAAATGTACTAATACCTTTACAGTAAAACGGTGTTCATTGCATTGTAGATATATAATAAGCTAAATAGGTATAAATATCCCAGAGCTATATTAATATTGATTCAAATGATTCATAATTGCGAATTAAAACCCAGTTTTAAAAGGAAAAAAACAAACAAAATTAACTGAATTGAACGATCGTTTTGAAAAGGATATTCATTTTCTTGAAATTGGCAATAAGTATCGACAATAATTTGACAGAAGTATTGTCTTTTAAACATAGTATCATCACCGGCAAGGCTCCCCATGAGTACAGAACATGTTTTAACAAAACTACGATCAAAATATATTATTCAACAATGCCAAATCTGCTTCCAAAAATAATTAGTAACATCAATAAAAAAATTAAGAAAATAGAAAATACAAATATACAAACTATGGCAAGCTGTAACTGTAGAAAAATAAACACATATCCTTTACAAGGATATTGCAAAGTAAAAAGTGTAATTTATAGATTCACAGTATAAAAAATCCTAAATGTAAATTCACATAATAGCAGCTATGTAAATCCTTTCACACAGACTAACACAAGCACCTAGTTAATGAATAACAACACGTCTATTTACCATCTTACAGTCTAATACAACCAAACGTCTTGCATAGTAATACCATTGTTAATCGAACTGAAAGTAACTATTACAACTCTATTAAACAAAATGCAATATATTTTTGTTCTGCTACTGGACTTATCTAATCAAGAATCGCCACACATAACCCCTCTTTAAAAAAAAAAACTTTAGACAATATATATGTGTCTTCTCAAAGATAAGAATATCCCCTTTAATTTAAAATGGAGAATACTAGGCTCTTGTAAAGCATATAAGCCTAGTAACAGATTCTAGTCCCTTTGTAGATTTAAAGCCGTGGCTATATTAAAATTCAATGACAATATATCCACACTTTTAAACAGAAAGGACGAGATTTTTTCCGATTGTATTCATAAACGTTCTTTGAAATTTTACTGATTTAAACCCCTAACCCTAACCCTAACCCATAAAATATTAAAAATTATCTGATTATTAATTTTATTTTACCCGTTTATAATTAATAATCTAATAACTATTAGCATTAATATTATTTTTTATTATTATTATTGTTATTATTTTACTTATTTTATTAGTATCATTTTAATTGTTATTATTATCATTATTATAACTATTATTATTTATTTATTATAGTATCACTAAGATTAATATCATTACTATTATTAGCGTTGTTTATTTTTACTATGTTAGGCGTTACAATATAAATAAATAATTAATCCAGAAAATAATTAGAAGTTATCTCCCTTAGATTAATAAAAACATTTTTGTTTCTGTTCCGTTTTTTTTAAAAATTACAGTTGTCTCCCTTTTAAATTTAATATCATTTTAACTTTTAACGATGAAGTATGATTAACCGTACATTAGAAGAGCGTTTTCAACGTAATATGAAATCTAAGCAATTATTTCAACATTCAGAGACAAGATATGACAGCATGCCAAAAGATAGACTAACTGAAGGTAAATAAGGATATATATATATATATATATATATATATATATATATATATATATATATGTATATATATATTGTATTATATATTTAAAAAAATTCTTTCTCTTTTAACCTTATTCCTAATTTTCTATTTTATTTTATTTATCAACATAAAATTAATACCTACGTTTCCTTTTTTTTGTTTTTAAATATTTCTAGGAATATCTGCCTTACTCACGAATAAAATATTAGTTATATTTTGGTGTCTTAAAATCCCCTATCCTATTTTGTTGATTAGCAGACTGTTTAGAGGACAAAATATTTCTCAATTTATTCTCAATACTTATTTTCAATTTCAATAAAATGGGCGTCGCTTCTGAAACGATCGTACAATCGGGTTAATTTTTTTTCCTTTTGAAATTGATTTTTAATTCACAATTATCTATCGTTTTAATCTATATATATATATATATATATATATATATATATATATATATATATATATATATATATATATATATATATATATATACGGTTGTGCGCAAAAGTATTCGACCCCTATCAAAATTGTGTTATTTCTTTGAATGGATACTTCAATAATCTTTAAAACCTTCTTTAACGACTAAGTTCGAATAAACTGTATAGTTTTCAACAAAAAATAATAAAAAAGTAATTAGTGCTTGATAATATAAATAAATTTATTTACAAAAATAAAAAGATGGATGTTGCAAAAGTATTCGACCCCTTTGCATTAATACTTGGTTGAAGCTCCTTTGACCTTGGTTACTGCAAGTAAACGTTTCCTATAACATCTAACGGGACTTCTACATCTGTCCACTGAAATTTTAAGCCACTCTTCTTGAGAGTACTATTTTAATTCAATCAAATTAGATGGTGTTCTTTTATGTACCGCAATTTTTAAATCATGCCATAAGTGCTCCATCGGATTTATGTCTGGAGACTGGGAAGGCCATTCTAGAACTTTCACCTTATTATTCTTTAACCATACCTTAGTGCTCTTTGAAGTGTGTTTAGGATCGTTGTCCTGTTGAAAGGTATACCTCCTTCCATGCCCCAACTGGTTCGCAGACGGAACAAGATTTTCTTTCAGTATGGACCGATATATTACTGAATCCATTCTTCCATCGATTATGGTTAATCTTCCAGTTCCATTTATACCGAAACAGCCCCACACCATGATTGATCCACCTCCATGCTTAACGGTTGGAACAGTATGCTTCACATTATAAGCAGTATTTTTTTTTCGCCAAACATAGCGTTGCTGGTTGCGTCCAAATAGTTCCACTTCCGTTTCGTCTGACCAAATTATATTATTCCAGTAATCAATAGGCATTTCTAGGAACTTTTTTGCAAAATTTAATCGAGTCTTTTGATGAGCTTTGGAAAGTAAGGGCTTCCTTCTGGCAATACGTCCATGCAATCCGGCACGATTTAATGCCCTACGAATAGTTGACAAGTGTATATCTGAGCCAGCATTCTTCAAATCGTTCTGCACGTCCTTTAGGTTAGATTTAGAGTCTATTGAAACTTGTCTAACAATTTTCCTAGCCCCACGTGTCGTAATTTTTCTTGGACGACCTGATCTTGGAAGACTTGATACAATCCCTTTTACTTTCCATTTTTTGATAATGGACATAATAGTCGACCGTGGTATAGGAAAAAGTTTGGACATTTTTTTTATAACCTTCTCCAGACTGGTAGGCATCGATTACTTTCTTTTTAATGCCTTCAGAGTACGCTTTGTTCTTTGTCATAGTTGCAGATTTGTTGACGTTGAAAAATAATTTTTTTTTTTACTTGAAACAAATATTCAATCATTCAATATGGCATTGAAGTTCAATTTGAACTGATTTTAGATTCAGTAGAGTCATAAATATTATTTATAGGAAATAAATACAAGGTCAGACTAAAATAATAAACTTAATGACGCTTTCATTTAAACTTTAAATTAAAGGGGTCGAATATTTTTGCAACGTCCATATTTATATTTTTTGTAAATAAATTGGTATATATTATTAATCTCGAATTAATTTTCCTCGTTTATTGTTAAAAATATACAATTTATTCATAATTAGCCGTTAAAAGGCGCTATGAAGATTTGGAAGTATAGATGCAACGAAACAAGAAAATTTAGACAGGGGTCGAATATTTTTGCGCACAACTGTATATATATAATTCCCAAGTTCTACAGATAGATTCCCGAGATCGACAGAAAGACGCCAGATTTCGACAAATACATATGAGAAGGTCAGTGGTTACATCGACTTAATCCCAAGATAAGAATAGTTGTCTGAACAATGTAAATGATACATTTCACTTTTTCCGTTTAAATTAAAATTTAAATTTTTTAACATTTAAATTGAAATGTATTCCAATTGCACATATATCACATAATTTATTTTATTTCTATGTAATATTTTCACGTCTGATTGAGACACCTTTTAAATTTATTTTACCTAAAATCGATTAATATGTAAAAAAATAATTATTATATTTTGCTCATAAAAGATTAATGCATATTTCATTACGCATATATTCTTCAATTTGTTAATATAATCGAGCATTTATTCATGGAGTATAGTAAATTTGTTTTAAATGCAGCATATCCAGTTTTCTCTCGTTCAGTAATTTTGGTTTAAGTTTTCCTGGAGGTGATTTGATACATACGTGCTGCTGATCTCAAAATCACATTTTGGAATTTTGTTGCTTTTAAAATCCCATTATTGTTCAGGACACCATTTTGTATTAAAACAAATACGTGTTTGAATGTGGCGCTGTATTTTGGACGTTACCGTGTTAACATTTATATGCATTTACATCAAAACAGAAATCGCAAGAGGCATATGTTCAAGTAGATGCCCATCTTACAGAAACATGTTTACGTTTTGAATATTTTTATTTATCACATATCTGTCGCCATGAAAATGATTTAAGAGATGTCTTTTTTTTACATAGAGGTCACCACTTACCAAGGCCCAGAAGCCACTCGGGGATTAGGGTTATTTTGTGTACAGTAATCAATGGGATAGTGTAACAATATTCATTAGTATTGGAGATTTGATAAAGTGTCATTACTTAAGGGGGAGGTTCATCAGAAATTTGTTTATGTTGGACTTGAAGACATCCAGGTTCAAGTCAGGAGGGAAACAGGCAAGCGGCAGAGAGTTCCACAGGCATGCAGTTCTAAGAAAGAAGCCTTGTTCATAGAATCTACGTTTTGATTTACGCACAGATAAAGAGTGGGAAAAATTATTTACAGTGGTTTCAGCTAGACGGGTGTTTATCGTGAAAGATTGGCGAGGGGGGACAAGAGATTGGCGCTCAGACGAGCACTTGCCATGGAAATAACGATAAAACAAAGACAGGCTCGCAACGTCTCTTCTGTGGGAGAGAGGTTCCAGGGAAGAAGAAAGGGCATCCCCCACTAAACCACGAAGTCTATTTTGTACTCTGTCAAGGCAGGATAGGCTATTTTAGCAGCTCCTGTCCTCATGTGGCAGAAGTATTCCATCCTTGGACGTACTTAGCTAATATATAGATAGAGAATTTCATCAGTAATGAGATATATTCGGGAGCGGTAGAAGGATCCAACCATTTTTCCAGTGGCCTTGGCAACGAACTTGATATATATGTTCCATTTCAGATCAGGAGTAAAGGTCAAACCCAGAAACTTATCAAAACATGGAGCCTCCCCTAGACGAAAACTATAAATGCGATGCAAAAATAGGAGCTTAATTTTAGATGCATTAAAGGTGGCCAGCCACATCTTACCCCCACTGTACCAAGCGCTCTAGATACGAGGAGAGAGAATCAGAGAAAACTTTGTCTTTTATAGTCTTTGATGTATTGCCGTAGATGCTTCTGTCATCAGCATAGATGTCAACGAATGATTTAAGTATATGTTTTGGGAGAACATTGATGTAGATCAGGAAGGGAGTTGGGCCCAGGATTGACCCCGAGGGACTCCAGCATTAATAGTGCGGGCCTCTGATTTTTGCCCATCAACCACTACTCTTATGAGCCTATGAGAAAAATGATTTAATGATTGAGAAATCATTTCCAGTTATACCGTAGCTGGAAATCTTGTGAAGTAGGCCTTTATGCCATACCTTATCTAAGGCCTTTAATACGTCATGAACAATTGCCCTAGAAAGGAAGCCTTTGTCGGGAGATTCGCTAATCCTATGAGATATAACCGTTAACACATCTGCTGTAGATCTAGCAGAACGGAAACCATATTGCTTGTCACTACGAAGGTTATTTCTACTGAGGTGGTGGACTACTTCTCTATTTTATATGGATTCCAACAACTTACTCATGATACACAGGAGACTTATTGGTATGTACTGAGAGGGAGATGACTTATCACCTGAATTATTAAATACAGGGCATACTGAAGAGGTTTTTCAGGGTGTTGGAAAGAACTTCTTCTGAGGGCAACGTTTAAACTGTTTTTAAATATGGGGGCACGTTCTGGTTGAAGTATTTTTAGCTTTTTTTCTCTTACATAATACAAAACAATATTAGGCAACAGGCCGGTATTCGTTGGTAAATTAAATAGAAAACGAATGGTGTATAGTAAACGGTACAAACAAACTAGAAGGAGCGTTAAACCTGTTAACCGCACATGATTTATTACGGCATGTAAAAATCAAACATTCTTCGCATATCTCTGATAAAACAGACGGTAAACGTAATTGCCCGACGGTCCTTAAAATAAATCGTTCTTTAGAGAGCAGCTACGTGTGTTTAAGTAAATGAAACAGCAAGTTGAACGTGTATACATATACATTCTTACTAGGGTGACGACCGCGGCGTAAATGTTTTGCGGTTACACAACGAGATTAACGACTGCAGTTGATATTAAAATAAACCCTTTTCCCCGATTTTATTTTATTTTTCTAATCTCAAAACATACTATGTGAATAACGCATACAAATACTGTTTTAAATCTGTCTAAATCATTGTAATTATATCCAAAATCAAATACTCTTTGGTATGCGAGAATAATCAATATTTGCTGTTTCGACAAATAGTTTAATCATGTGTTATGCAATATGCAAAGCAAGTGTTTTTACAAGCGAAATATAATGATTAATTTTTATATATTCATTGATTAATGAGATTTTAAAGAAATAAACTAAAGCTTGTCTCAGTCAGACGTGAAAATATTATATAGAAATAAATTAAATTATGTGATATATATGCAAATGGAATATATTGCAATGTAAATATTAAAACCTTGTACTTTGAATTTAAATTGAAAAAGCAAAATATATTATTTACATTTTTCAGACTAATGTTCTCATCTTGAGTTTAGGTTGCGGTAATCACTGACCTGATTTATGTGTATTTGTCGAAGTCTGGAATCATTCTGCCAATATCAGAAATCTACCTGAAGAACGCCTGCATTTGCACGGAATTTCAAACACAAACATCTGTTTACTTCACTGGTGTAGCATTCTTTCATCTCGCCAGCCATGACTGGGTAAACGTCCTCAATGAATCACACTTGTATTTTAATTGTTGCCTGCACTAAGGAGCAATCAGTTGATCTCCAGAAAGGTACAGCCTTTCCGAAGTTATTTTTTTTTTCAAATAGTTCGTCCACTACGTCATCCCGCTGAACCTTGTGAAAATAAAATCTGTGAACAGAACTAAATATCAATGAGCTTTTAATCATAATCTATATTGCATAAAACATTTCAAAACAGGCTCTTTCTGCAGAGTACGGGTCATTTTCGTGCATTAAAATGTACTAAATCCACTTAAAGAGCAGCAACATGAAAGAAGGGATAATTTTCGTAATTATAGAACAGCTGTTACTACTGAAAATGAAATAAATCTATTCAAATAGACGTAATATTAGTTTAATGAAGAGACTGTTCTCCTTAGATTCAATTTTAATGGATTATAATAAGTATACATTTACGCATGAATTCTATTGTCAAAAACGTACGCATGCAAAACGCCCCTGGCTTAAATAATATTCTTCTATATTTACGAGAATATAAAGAAACCTAGCAAGCATTATTTGAATATTGCATAGATGCAAGTGTGTAATTAGGGAAATAATTTGAGCACATTACATCTTATAGCCGTAAATTATATTAACAGAATTCGGGTCCAATTCAGTTATAAGAACGAGAATTAGAAAAGGGAGTTTGCTGATGCTGTTTTTGTATATAAAGATAAAAACGTAAAAAGTGCAGAGGAAAATATAATGTTATTTCAGATATAGGTTTGATTGTTTTGTTTAACGGCATATCAACCATTTTCGGGTTATTTAATGCCGAATCGAATTATTTTGGAAATAATATTCATGTTGCATTCAGTTATTTTGTAGAAGGTTTTTATTCTTTAAGCTTTTTGTATCTTCAATCGTTATGTTGTAGTGTTTGATTTAGATTTTTTAGTGAATTCTATCGTTTTTCTAACTTGTCTCTCAGAATATGATTAAGTTTTGCAATTGGAGATGCTAAAGTGTTACAGTATTAATGTTCAGTACATTTTAAGATAGAAAACCAGGCAGGAAGTTGGTGAGCTAGAAAGAGAAAGGGGAAGTAGGAAAAGGGGGGAAGGTGGGGTGTTTTGTTTGGTTTTAAAGAGAATTATTAAGTTTAGCAAACGGAATTAGAAAAACAAAACGCATCAATGTCAGGTGTATTTACTCTCAGAAAGCCAATCTTCAGACAATCTTTCAGACATAACTAAAGTCTTCTCTTTTATAATATAAAAAACGATAAATGTTATTCAGAGTTAACGTCTACTGATATTAAATTTCAATTATAAATATTACAGACTAATATCCATGTCTGTATATATACATAATAACTAAAAAAAACGTGTTAACTCCGTTATAATATTTAATGATATAAGTGACTAGTTCGAGCCATAATTTTTCTTTTTTCAAGAGGGAAGATAATATCTTTTTGCATGAAATAAATTACCTCTGTAGATGTTTTTAATGTATATTTCAAATGTTTACTAAACATATAAAAGTTATTTAGTCATAATATAATTTATAATATTTCCTTGTATCATGATTTACAGCTATATTTAATCGTTTATATTCGTCAGTAGACTCACTAGTTTTATAAAAAGAAACACATACGCCATCTAAAGCTACCGTTGATTGTGTACACATAACTATACGATATATAAAAACTTAATTTTTTATATTGAAGATATATGTCTTACCCATATAGATAAAGCACTCATTATCCACCCCAACTTATCTTATTCCTTCGTAAAAGGTGAAACGATAAAAATGTCGCCCCATAAGAGACGATACGATTCCATTGTCGTTTGATGAAAGCTAGTATCATTTATTGTTGTTGACCATGTACTAGTAGGCAAGTTGTGTACAAATGTACAGTTCGATTGGAGCATTTTATCATGTCTGAAGTGGCAAAATGTTCATCAAGCGAGATCAGAGATATGTCGCTGTACAACTCATGCTTTCCTCGACCAACATTATAACAGCAAGGCAACACCTTCACAAGGCATCACAAGACTGCTACAAAGAGGAGGGTCGTGCCCTAGGTCATATGAACAATGTTTCCGACTAGAGGTATGGTTTTTGGTGTGGTTTCAAGTGGGGACCACACTATGCAACCTCACATCTTCGAAGTCGGCTTTAAAGTCAACATAAAAAAGTAACTGGATATGCTGAAAACCGTGGTGATCCCTTATTACAACCACGAGGCTGCTAGCAGACCCTGAGTTCCGCAGCAGGATTCGGCGCTGGCCTACAAGTCGAAACAGATCTAGGCTTGGCTTCAGAAGGAGTTCTACGACTTTGTACTATTCTCTCATTGACCTCCTTTTTCCCCCGACCTGAACGCGCTGTTTGTTCATACATAGAGAACATGATGAAGATGACTTCATACAAAACCAAAGATTGCCTGATCGTCGCCATCCGCCGAGTATTCGCCGAGTTTCCGTTGGTGCCTGTGGAAAAGGTATGCTCCTAGTTTTGCGCCCGTATCTAGGCGGTGATTGAGGCTTAAAGCGGCTACATTCCATAGATGTTAGCTTTACTATCTAATCAAGTTACCTGCATTTATCTTTTTTCAATAAAAATATTAAAATAAAACGGTTATTTTGTTTTCTTTATAGCGACACTTTTATCACTCCTCTCTGCAGACGAAGATTCTAAATTAAAAAAGGTATTGAAATCGGCGACGAACAAGTAATTTCTCTCTATTTGTGGTGATTATTTCGGTTGCAACATTTTAATACACAATTTGCGGCCAATGCCAATATTTATTTTCTTCCATTCAATTTTTTATGTTTGTTTTTTATAATTCAAACGCTTTTCTTAACAACAAGGCAGGTTATAATACTGCGAAGTAATTTGTCAAATTATTACATCATTATCATCTGTAAGTTCTTAATTCATAGCACATGTCTAAGATAGATCCTTAAACGTCCGGGTGTTATGAAAGAGCTTCATATTTCATGTATGTATCTTCGGCAGGAGTAATTTAACGACGCGTACACCACTCTAAGATTTAGAGCAAAAACATCATTTGGTCTCCAAACATGATCACTAATTTTAACACTGTTCATCTTTATATTATTTTCAGATGTACAAAGTTGCGACACTGTTCATACTAATGTTTCGCTTAAAATCGTCGACGACAGTGAACTTAATAAATGGCTTCTTCTCTTCAGATAAACCAATCTCAAAGAAAGACAAAGAACAGGTTATATTTACCTTAATTTAAAATTTAATAAGAGGGTAAGAGGGATCATGTGACATAATATATTTCATACATCTTCTATAACAGAAGGGGCGAAAATCTGTTTAAATGTATGTATGTTTGTATTTCTGCCTAAAACTTTCCACAGAGGCGACAGATTTCCACGAAATCGGTGTCGTTTTGTAGGCGCAACTCTTCGGGCGAAAAATATCGAAAGATTGGCTAAACACATTAATTCATTCACTCTAAACTGATGACATTTCTACGGGAGAGGTAGCAAAAATTATTTTCTTTATGAGAATTTTGCCAAACCCGCATGCGCAAAAAAAAGTTCATTCTTGAATTATTTTATAGAAAAAAAAAAACGACCCACCTGCTCTCATGCGGTCATAGACCAGTCTCTATAGTGGCAGCATCGTTATCTTATGAGTTATATATTTTTTCGATTTTTAAGTTGTAATATTGAAACAGTGATATTTACTCGTATGCCAGTTTTACGTTTGTTTTTTTGTTTTTTTTATTATTTTTCATCACGTTCGCTGTTTTTTTAGTTTTTGTTTTTCCGAATGTTTAAAAACATATAACATTTAAATACGGTTATTTATTCCATTTCTTTTCATTGGCTTATTCTTTATTTAACATCACGATCGATGTTTATTTTTTTTTTTTTCAGATTAAAAAAAAGTTATGATATTAAAACGGGGTTATTACGTTCGTTTATTTTTGTTTCCGATTTTTTATTTACCCCCTATACGTCACCACGCCCAGGAAACGCTGGGTAACCCGCTAGTTCAAAATAAAGGGAGAACAAAAGAAGATAAAAGAAATAAGAAGAAAAAAAGGAAGAAAACGAAAAGTAAAATGTAACTGCCAAGCGCATTTAAGATTAGCTGCGTGGTGGGACTACCTATATATATATATATATATATATATATATATATATATATATATATATATATATATATATATATGTGTGTGTGTGTGTGTGTGTGTGTGTGCACGTATATATAAAACTATCATCTGTCAAAATATAATTTTGTTTGATTGAAATTGATTATTTACTAGGTATTACAATTCTAAGTAGATATCTGTGTTTTATTTCTTTTGAAATTAGATAATAATAATAATAATAATAATAATAATAATAATAATAATAATTATAATAATTATAATGATGATAATAATAATATTTTCTTAACGTAAGAATTTGTCCCAGGGCAACGAGTACATTGAGCTCTCATCAAATCTTTACATTGTCAATAATGTGTCTTTTAGCGAAATATTTCATAAAATCTTTTCAGAACAATGAACTGTAGAACATGTCGTTCACTCTTAGAAAATTTTAATAATGCTTTGATGATATCGTTTGTCAATGCGGCCTTATATCTAAAGTTTTGGCTGGTCAAAGGGCGACGAACAGGTTCATTGGAGGGCATAGCGTTTTTGGCTTTGTTCTTTTTTCATATAAAGATGGAAATGGCATAAATATAGATGGTAGGATAAAACAAGATATAAATTAGAAACAAAACAAAGTGTAATAGATGGAAATGGAGAAGTGAATTGGGACAGAGAAATGAAGAAAGGAGAAGATTTAGGAAAAAATAAGATTTGAATATAAAATCAATATACGTGGAACAAAGCAAAGTAAAACGGAGCACACCGTTGACGCGGAATGAAACAAAGACAAGGAAGAACATAAAAACTAAGCGGAAATATAAGCAAAAAAGAAAAATAATGTAAGCGTTGAGGATAAAAATAAAACAATATTTAAAAAATTATTAAATAAGAGAAAATGAAAAGAAAAGTGGACAATAAATATTATTACTACTACTACTACTACTGCCCTTATTAGTCATAACGGTTGTGTTTTATTAGAAGAAAACAATGAAATTCCAGTAAAGCAAATAGTAATTGCCAGAAAGAAGTCAATGATAATCGACTGTCTCGATAATGCAAAGCCATGTTAAATTGTTACAAAATCGATTGATAGTATAAGATAACTAGGGAAAACTTGTTGTCCCTCTGACTTCAGGAAATACCACTGTTAATTATTAGTGAACTAACTTTGAGGATACCTTGTGCGATAAATCCTAGTGCGTAAAAATTATAATTTGTTGTACACGTCAAAATCTGGGCAATTAATCAAGTAAAGGACAGGCGGGAAGGATATCAGATCCACATCTGAGTTCCCAAATGTTTAAAAAGGAGTTGTCCTCTATAGTATCAGACGGGACGGATTAATTAATTGTAGGTATAGACCATTTCATACCCTCGAAAAAGTTCCAGAAAAAAAAAACTAACAGCCAGCTGTGATTCTCTCCAGAATGTGCAGCTTTTTTTCATTGCTTCCAACGTAATACATGTACTGAGACTAAAAACGCTTTCAGGACCAGCAGCAACCACTGTATAAAAGTAATAAAGAACGCGAAAGATTTGTATGCTCAGTCCGTCAAGTCCAAAGAAGCTGAGCAGGGGTTTAGTTCCAATCAGTTTTCAAAAATAGCAACCAGAATTCTGCACAGAAGCGTGTGCGCTATTCCAACTATGATCAATGCATCTGAGGTAATCTCGTAAGCATCAAACAAAGCCAAACTTTTTGCCAAGGACTTTGTACCTAATTCTATCATTTAGGAATAAGGCCGCCAACTAATCACGTCACCATATTAGTAGCAGTAATAGTAAAAACAAAATAATAATAATACCCTAAAAGAACTTGGAAGTATAACTAGGAAACTCGGAAAAAAGGGAAAACATGAAACTATAAAGAAAGAAAATGCCAAAATGAGCCGCAATCTGAAGGGCCGATCAAATGCGGATACTAACCAACATAAGCAGCAGACGCTTAAGCATTATATAGATATAATAAAATAGACAAAGAATATTTGCGTACACTACATTGATATATGAAAACTAACACTTTAAAATTGAACTTCCCCTTCGAAAAATGTAGGGTTTACATCGAATTACACCACATTGATTAGTTTCAATCGAATTACACCATACTAAATAGTTTACATCAAATTACACCACACTAAATAGTTTACACCAAATTACATCACACTAAATAGTTTACATCAAATTACACCACAATAAATAGTTTACACCAAATTACACCATACTAAATAGTTTACATCAAATTACACCACACTAAATAGTTTACACCAAATTACACCACACTAAATAGTTTACACCAAATTACACCACACTAAATAGTTTACACCAAATTACACCATACTAAATAGTTTACATCAAATTACACCATACTAAATAGTTTACATCAAATTACACCATACTAAATAGTTTACACCAAATTACACCACACTAAATTGTTTACACCAAATTACACCACACTAAATAGTTTACACCAAATTACACCACACTAAATAGTTTACACCAAATTACACCATACTAAATAGTTTACACCAAATTACACCACACTAAATTGTTTACACCAAATTACACCACACTAAATAGTTTACACCAAATTACACCACACTAAATAGTTTACATCAAATTACACCATACTAAATAGTTTACATCGAATTGCACCACACTAAATTGTTTCATTCGAATTACACCACACTGACTAGTTTCCATCGAAATTACACCACACTAAATAGTTTACATCGAATAACACCACACTAAATAGTTTACATCGAATTACACCACACTGAATAGTTTCCATCGAATTCAACCCCACTGAATAGTTTACATCGAATTACACCGCACTGAATAATTTACATAGAATTACACCGCACTGAATAGTTTACATCGAATTACACCACACTGAATAGTTTACATCGAATTACACCACACTAAATAGTTTAATGCGACTTACACCACACTGAATAGTTTATATCGAATTACACAGCACTAAATAGTTTACATCGAATTACACCACACTGAATAGTTTACATCGAATTACACCACACTAAATAGATTACATCGAATTACACCACACCAAATAGTTTACATCGAATTAAACCACACTAAATAGATTACATCGAATTACACAACACTAAATAGTTTACAGCGAATTACACCACACTGAATAGTTTGAATCGAATTACACCACATTAAATAGTTTACATCGAATTACACCACACTAAATAGTTTATAGCAAATGCCACCGCACTGAATAGTTTACATCGAATTACACCGTACTGAATAGTTTACATCGAATTACACCACACTGAATAGTTTACATCGAATTACACCGTACTGAACAGTTTACATCGAATTACACCACACTGAATAGTTTACATCAAATTACACCACACTGAATAGTTTACATCGAATTACACCACACTGAATAGTTTACATCGAATTACACCACACTGAACAGTTTACATCGAATTACACCGTACTGAACAGTTTACATCGAATTACACCACACTGAATAGTTTACATCGAATTTCACTGCACTGAATAGTTTACATCGAATTACACCGTACTGAACAGTTTACATCGAATTACACCACACTGAATAGTTTAACTCAAATTACACCACACTGAATAGTTTACATCGAATTACACCACACTGAATAGTTTACATCGAATTACACCACACTGAACAGTTTACATCGAATTACACCGTACTGAACAGTTTACATCGAATTACACCACACTGAATAGTTTACATCGACTACACCACACTGAATAGTTTACATCGAATTACACCGTACTGAACAGTTTACATCGAATTACACCACACTGAATAGTTTACATCGAATTACACCACACTGAACAGTTTACATCGAATTACACCGTACTGAACAGTTTACATCGAATTACACCACACTGAATAGTTTACATCGAATTAAACCACACTGAATAGTTTACATCGAATTAAACCACACTGAATAGTTTACATCGAATTACACCACACTGAACAGTTTACATCGAATTACACTACACTGAACAGTTTACATCGAATTACACCACACTGAATAGTTTACATCGAATCAAACCACACTGAATAGTTTACATCGAATTAAACCACACTGAATATTTTACATCGAATTAAACCACACTGAATAGTTTACATCGAATTACACCGTACTGAATAGTTTACATCGAATTACACCACACTGAACAGTTTACATCGAATTACACCACACTGAACAGTTTACATCGAATTACACCACACTGAATAGTTTACATCGAATTACACCACACTGAATAGTTTACACCGAATTAAACCACACTGAATAGTTTACATCGAATTACACCACACTGAATAGTTTACATCGAATTACACCACACTGAATAGTTTACATCGAATTACACCACACTGAACAGTTTACATCGAATTACACCACACTGAACAGTTTACATCGAATTACACCACACTGAATAGTTTACATCGAATTACACCGTACTGTATAGTTTACATCGAATTACACCGTACTGAACAGTTTACATCGAATTACACCACACTGAATAGTTTACATCGAATTACACCACACTGAATAGTTTACATCGAATTACACCACACTGAACAGTTTACATCGAATTACACCACACTGAATAGTTTACATCGAATTACACCGTACTGAACAGTTTACATCGAATTACACCGTACTGAATCGTTTACATCGAATTACACCACACTGAATAGTTTACATCGAATTACACCACACTGAATAGTTTACATCGAATTACACCACACTGAACAGTTTACATCGAATTACACCGTACTGAACAGTTTACATCGAATTACACCACACTGAATAGTTTACATCGAATTACACCGTACTGAATCGTTTACATCGAATTACACCACACTGAATAGTTTACATCGAATTACACCACACTGAATAGTTTACATCGAATTACACCACACTGAACAGTTTACATCGAATTACACCGTACTGAACAGTTTACATCGAATTACACCACACTGAATAGTTTACATCGAATTACACCACACTGAATAGTTTACATCGAATTACACCACACTGAATAGTTTACATCGAATTACACCACACTGAATAGTTTACATCGAATTACACCACACCAAATAGTTTACATCGAATTAACCAAACTAAATAGATTACATCGAATTACACAACACTACATAGTTTACAGCGAGTTACACCACACTGAATAGTTTAAATCGAATTACACCACATTAAATAGTTTACATCGAATTAAACCACACTAAATAGTTTACAGCAAATTCCACCGCACTGAATAGTTTGCATTGAATTACACCGTACTGAACAGTTTACATCGAATTAGACCACACTGAATAGTTTACATCGAATTACACAACACGCAATAGTTTACATCGCATTAAACAACACTTAATAGTGTACATCGAATTACACCACACTGATTAGTTTACATCGAATAACACCACACTGAATAGTTTACATCGAATTACACAACACTAAATAGTTTACATCGAATCACACCACACTAAATAGTTTATATCGAATTATACCACACTTAATAGTTTAAAGCTAATTACACCAAACTAAATAGTTTATATCGAATTCCACTAAATAATTTACATCGAATCACGTTACACTTAATATTTTACAGCGAATTACACGACACAAAATAGTTTACAGCGAATTGCACTAAATAGCCGAAAAGGGTAAATAAAATATAAACTGATCGAAGAGTTATAACACTAAGCATCACACATTCTCGAAAAAAACATAAATAGCAAGATACTTTGTTTACAAAGGTTAACGAAAAAATGTATTGTACTTGAAATCTGTAATGTCTTGTCTTCAACGGACTCCATTACACTAATGTAAACGAAAACAAGGAAGGAACACTATATGAATCCTGAGTTCTAAAATTGCAAGGAACAATAACGAAATTTATCTCATTTCACAAAATTTGCCAGCAGAAAGAATGACAGGAAAGTTAACACACAAAACAGACTGCCAGTGAATACGAAGAGGACTGAGATCTTACGGATATTATTACCATACAGATGATAGTGATGATGGATGGTTGTTTTCAGAGATAAATCAATAACAAGCGGCTGTTGCGATGACCCGAAATCATTTTAAATATTTATCGGAACAATATTAATGAATATTACTGAAAAACTGGATCGGGCTGTGTCCATCCAAACTTCAAGGGAAACCACCATAGGTTATCAGTGAAAAAACACGGCGAGATGGATATCATTTTTGATTGATACTGCACCAAACCGATGCAAACAGCAAAGAAGATGCAAAAACGAGGAAACAAAACACGATCCATGCCTCCATTAGTAGAGTAATGCACGTGCTTATTGGCAATTGAATGTCAGAAGAAAACCAATAATTTTATCAGAAATAAACATGTTTAATGGTTGTGACGATAAAAGATATGTATTTAACAGTTACGGTACACGAAAGGGTTTATGATATATTCGGAAACGTATTACTCAGGTTAAATGGAGCCTCACCTGTGCTTACAAGTACGTCAAAACTTTTTTAAAAACTTGTGTGATAACTTTTAGTACGAAAACTATTACAATACTAATTTTGCATGCAAACCTTACCCACACGGACGCTGTTGTTTGTGCATAATAAACTAGATACTAGTGCATTTATTGATCCGTTCTGGAATAATAACGTTATTATTTAGAAAGTCATTCTTAACATGAAAAGGGGAGGGTGTTTTGTACCTATTCTGTACTTAAACCTTACAGTTTAATAAAAACAGATATCATAAAACTTTAATTAAACGTGAAGATACTATTTAAAAAATAGCGCTGATCAATACGTGCACAAACAGCGAAAACTGTACACGGGTCATGTATTCCTTTTGTTTGCTAGAAAAATCAAGAAGAAGAAAAAAAAATGAAAGACGAAATGGCTAAGGCGAAGAAGAGAGTGCAGTAGAAGAATATGAAAAGACTAAATTGTAGAATAATAACAGGCAGAAGAAGGCGAATATAATTAGTAACAAAATAATGTTGGAAGAAAAATCAAGAAGAAGAAAAAAAAATGAAAGACGAAATGGCTAAGGCGAAGAAGAGAGTGCAGTAGAAGAATATGAAAAGACTAAATTGTAGAATAATAAAAGGCAGAAGAAGGCGAATATAATTAGTAACAAAATAATGTTGGAAGAAAAAGAAGGAAAAATAAGTAGGAAACACAAGTAAAAGAGAAAAAAGTGAAAGAAAATATCAAGTCATCCTCGTTTTTTTTTCCGTCGTTGTCGTAGTTATAGTAGTAGCAACATTAGTAGTAGTAATAGTAGTAGTAGCGATAGTAATAGTGGTAAAAAGCAAAGTGCAAAAAAAAAAGCCAAAAGCAAGAATAAGATTATGAAGGACAAAAAGAAAATTACTTAACAAAAAAAACACACACACACACACATACACACAGAATCAATCAGAGAAAAGCACAAACCGAAGACTACAACGATAACACTAAATAAAAAAGAAGAAATGAATAATAACAAAAGAGGGAAAACAACAACAGCAAGATACAGTATGAGAAAAAGAAGAAAAAAAAAACTGGATAAAAAGAAGAAAAGGAGAGAGAAAATAGAGAAACATTAAATAAATGGTGAAGAAGAAAAAAAACAACAAAAGAATAGGAAAGCGAACGCTGAGCATGTTAGCAAAGCGCAAATATAACTGGATAAAGCGGAAAATAAATATGTGAATACAAAGAAGACTTTGAATTATTAAAATAAAAAGAACAAATGAAATCAAATGACGTTTATTTGATAAGATAACTGGATTAGCAATGGTAGATATTGTAAATGACAAAAACGAAATTTTCAAATGAATCAAACACAATGAGAAAATGTCATTATTCGCTGATATTATTCCATGCGTTTTGTTCAGGTCGTTCATTTTTTATAGGAAAATAATACAACAGAATACATTGCCATGTCGCATATAATTATAATGGAGGCGTAAATGAGAAAATAACAGGAATCAAATATCTCGATTTTAAATAAGTAAATGAGGTAAAATAAACTTATGAAATAAGACATGGAAGAATGCAATACGATTGCTATAAAAACAGGAACGTGGATTTAGAATTGATGAGAAACTCAGGAAATAACTTTAGATATCGGTCCATCACTACTTTTAATCTTTTCTTTCCTTAATCACATACGCACACATGTATATATATATATATATATATATATATATATATATATATATATATATATATATATATATATATATATATATGTCAGGTCATGGCATATGCTACTGGTACCATGTAAGCCAGTACTACCTGCCTCATGGTCGGGTCACCGGCGACTAAACTGGTTCCCCCACCAGACTTGTTTGGTTAGGAGGGCGGCTAGTCTCCCTAAAGGATTAAAAACAAGACCTTCCAAAGGGCGCATGAACTCTTTTTCTGGGTAAACGGCCAACTATCACCGTGTATATTTGTGTGTGTGTGTGTGTGTGTGTGTTTATTGGGGTAGAGAGGGCTCCCGTAAGCCGTGGTGAAGGCAACATTTCCAGGAGTTGCAAATCTCTGATTTAAAAAAAACATAAAGTGGAAGACCAGTACCCGCATTAAGCTGGTCTGCAGTTTAATTTGTTGCTGGCTATCTTGCTCTTGCTTGTTGCTGGATCTCAACATTTTGAACCGAGAGAGAGACTTAGCTGTCGTACAAAGCTAATACTCTGTAACATCATATTTGTATAGATACTCCCTCAGACATTTGGGCTCATGGGTTTTAAAAGTTCTGAGGGAGTGGCACTCGTCTGACAAGACGTTGCAATCATCATATATATATATATATACATATATATATACACACACACACACATATATATATATATATATATATATATATATATATATATATATACATTCATATCTGATTTACCTCTGCACTCCATGTTTAAAAAGGATGTGTCCTCTATAATATCAGATCTGACCGAATGGTTAATTGCAGGCATAGACCGATTCATACCATCAAAAAAATTCCAACAAAAACCTAACAGCCAGCCATGGTTCTCCCCAGAATGTGCTACTGCTATCGCGCACAGAAATCACTTTTTCCATAGCTACCAACGTAATAGATGCACTGAGACTAAAGCTGCTTTTAGGTCTGCAAGCAACCACTGTAAAAGAGTAATAAAAAATGCAAGAGAGCTATATGCCCAGTCTGTTAAATCCAAGGTAGCTGATCAGCGGCTTCGATCCCACCAGTTTTAGCAAATAACAAATAGGATCCTGAACAGAAGTGTGCGTTCTATCCCAACCATTATCAATGGACCAGAGGTCATCTCATCAGCGTCAGACAAGGCCAAACTATTTGCAAAGAACTTTGCAGCTAATTCTACCCTATGCGACGAAGGCCATCAACTCCCCATATTTCCTCCTATAACACAGAACAAGCTAGGTAACATACAAATATCCGTGCATGAGGTCGCCAAGCTAATAAAGAACCTAGATTCCAGTAAAGCAACTGGCCCTGATGGCATCCCAATTACAGTGTTAAAAAAGCTTCAACCAGAA
Organism: Euprymna scolopes; assembly: GCF_053919585.1. Lineage (NCBI taxonomy): Eukaryota > Metazoa > Mollusca > Cephalopoda > Sepiida > Sepiolidae > Euprymna > Euprymna scolopes. Next base: position 26,969,950 of record NC_136508.1, on the reverse strand, counting down.
ATTGCTCCCATACTTACGAAACTATTTAAGCGCTGCCTTAAGGAGAAGTGCTTTCCGACTCCCTGGAAGACCTGATCAGTTTGCCCTGTATTTAAGAATTCAGGTGATAAGTCATCTCCCTCTCAATACAGACCAATAAGTCTCCTGTGTGTTATGAGTAAGTTGCTGGAATCCATATTAAATAGAGAAATAGTCAACCACCTCAGCAGGAATAACCTTCTTAGTGACACACAATATGGTTTCCGCTCTGCAAGATCTACCGCAGATGTGCTGACGGTTATATCCCACAGGATTAGTGAATCTCTTGACAAAAGCTTCTTTTCTAGGGCAATTGCGCTCGACATATCAAAGGCCTTCGACAAGGTATGGCATAAGGGTCTACTTCACAAGATTTCCAGCTACGGTATAACTGGAAATGTTTTCTCAATCATTAAATACTTTCTCTCCGATAGGCTCATAAGGGTAGTGGTAGATGGACAAAAATCGGAGGTCTGCAATATAAATGCTGGAGTCCTTCAGGGGTCAATCCTGGGCCCAACTCTCTTCCTGATCTACATCAATGACCTCCCTAAACACATACTTAAATCATTCGTTGACATCTATGCTGATGACACGACCATCTACGGCAACACATCAAAGGCTGTAAATGACAAAGTTCTCTCTGATTCTCTCTCCTCTGATCTCGAGCGCGTGGTTCAGTGGGGGAAGAGGTGGCTGGTTACCTTTAATGCATCCAAAACCAAACTGCTATCCTTACATCATCAACGCTCTGATCCCCATCTAGCATCAATTGTGATGGATGGGACTCGTCTGGGTGAGGCCCCGTGTTTTGACAAGCTTCTGGGTTTTACCTTTACTCCTGATCTGAAACGGAACACGTACATCAAGTCTGTTGCCAAGGTCGCTGGAAAGATGGTGGGATCCTTCTACCGCTCCAGAAGATATCTCACTACGGATGCAATTCTCTATCTATATAAAAGCCAAGTACGTCCAAGGATGGAATACTGTTGCCATATCTTGGCAGGAGCTGCTAAAAACAGCCTATCCTGCCTTGACAGAGTACAAAATAGACTTCGTGGCTTAGTGGGGGATGCACTTTTCTCTACCCTGCAACCTCTCTCCCACAGAAGAGACGTTGCGAGCCTGTCCTTGTTTTATCGTTATTTCCATGGCAAATGCTCGTCTGAACTCCAATCTCTGGCCCCCCCTCGCCAATCTTTCAAGAAAAACACCCGTCTAGCTGAATCCACTGTGAAAAATTTCCCCCACTCTATATCTGTGCCTAAATCAAAACGCAGATTCCATGAACAAAGCTTCTTTCTTAGAACTCCACGCCTGTGGAACTCTGTTCCGTCTGCCTGCTTCCCTCCTGACTACAACTTGGATGTCTTCAAGTCCAACGTTAACAAATTCCTAATGAACCGCCCCCTTAAGTAAACATTTCAGCAAATCTCCTCACTAACGTAATGTACTTGCAATAACCCTTATCTCTGAGTGGCTTCCGGGCCTTGATAAGTGGTGATCACTTTGTAAAAAAAAATATATATATATATAAATATATATAATAAAATAAAATAAAATAAAATAAAAAGGAAAGTATTTCTTCGAAACTCCGCGGATTCAGGAGCATCTACTTATCTAGTGCTTCCTATTCAGATAAAATAAATTTTTAACTAATTTCAAAGTGTTTTTTAACATGTTTTATTAACTGTTTGCCCGTATATATATATATATATATATATATATATATATATATATATATATATCAGCATCAGACAAGGCATAACTATTTGCAAAGAACTTTGCAACTAATTCTACCATATGCGACGAAGGCCATCAACTCACCATATTTTCTCCTATAACACAGAACACGCTAGGTAGCATACAAATATCCGTGCATGAGGTCGCCAAGCTAATCAAGAACCTTGATTCCAGTAAAGCAACTGGCCCTGACGGCATCTCAATTATAGTGCTAAAAAAGCGTCAACCAGAACTTGCTCCCATACTTACGAAACGCTGCATAAGGAGAAGTGCGTTCCGACTCACTGGAAGACCTCATCAGTTTGCCCTGTATTTAAGAATTCAGGTGATAAGTCATCTCCCTCTCAGTACAGACCAAGAAGTCTCCTGTGTGTTATGAGTAAGTTGCTGGAATCCATATTAAATAGAGAAATAGTCAACCACCTCAGCAGAAACAACTTTCTTAGTGACACACAATATGGTTTCCGCTCTGCAATATCTACCGCAGATGTGCCAACGATTATATCTCACAGGATTAGTGAATCTCTTGACAAAGGCTTCCTTTCTAGGGCAATTCGACAAGGTATGGCATAAGGGTCTACTTAACAAGATTTCCAGCTACAGTATAACTAGAAATGTGTTCGCAATCATTAAATCATTTCTCTCCAATAGGCGCATAAGTGTAGTGGTCGAGGACAAAAATCAGAGGCCTGCAGTATTAATGCTGGAGTCCCTCAGGGGCCAATCCTGGCGTCAACTCTCTTCCTAATCTACATCAATGACCTCCCTAAACACATACTTAAATCATTCGTTGACATCTATGCTGATGACACGACCATCTACGGCAACACGTCAAAGGCTGTAAATGACAAAGTTCTCTCTGATTCTCTCTCCTCTGGTCTCGAGTGCATGGTTCAGTGGAGGAAGAGGTGGCTGGTTACCTTTAATGCATCTAAAACCAAACTTCTATCCTTACATCATCAACACTCTGATCCCCATCTGACATCAATTGGGATGGGTGGCTCTCGTCTGGGACAATCCCCGTGTTTTGACAAGCTTCTGGGTTTGACCTTTACTCCTGATCTGAAATGGAACACGTACATTAAGTCTGTTGCCAAGGTCGCTGGAATGATGGTGGGATCCTTCTACCGCTCCAGAAGATATCTCACTACGGATGCAATTCTCTATCTATATAAAAGCCATGTACGTCCAAGGATGGAATACTGCTGCCATATCTTGGCAGGAGCTGCTAAAAACAGCCTATCCTGCCTTGACAGAGTACAAAATAGACTTCGTGGCTTAGTGGGGGATGCACTTTTCTCTACCCTGCAACCTCTCTCCCACAGAAGAGACGTTGCGAGCCTATCCTTGTTTTATCTGTATGTCCATGGCAGGTGCTCGTCTGAACTCCAATCTCTGGTCTCTCCTCTCCAATCTTTCACGAAAAACACCCGTCTAGCTGAATCCACTGTGAAAAATTTCCCCCACTCTTTATATGTTCCTAAATCAAACCGTGGATTCCATGAACAAAGCTTCTTTCTTAGAACTGCACGCCTGTGGAACTCTGTTCCGTCTGCCTGCTTCCCACCTGACTACAACTTGGATCTGTTCAAGTACAACGTTATCAAAGTCCTAATAAACCGCCCCCTTAAGTAAACCCTTCATCACATCTCCACACTAACGTAATGTACTTGCAATGACCCTTACCCCTGAGTGGCTTTCATGTCTTTATAGGTGGTGACCACTGTGTAAAAAAATATATATATTTATAAGTTAGAAGAGCATTTCATACAAAGCATGAAGATTGTTAAACAAAATGTTTTTTTACTATAAGCTTTAGAAATAAAGGTACAAGATTCAATTTGAAATTTATTTATTTTCAAAGTGCACTTTTATAAATTTTACGAAGGTGTAAAAATTTAATTTAAATTGAATAAAAAATTACCTTGCATTTATGTTATATAATGTACATTCTGTTGCACTTTTTATAAAAAATAACTGACAATTTTATATCTATATCATTAATTGCTAGATGAAAGATAATGTGTTTAAATTGTGACAAAATGTACATTACATAAAATAAATCCAAGGTATGTTTTTGATTCAATTTAAATTAAATTTATATACCTTACTTTGTAAAATTTATATAAGTGCACTTTGAAGATAAATAAATTTCAAATTGAATTCTGTACCTTTATTTTTAAAGAACATAGTAAAAACATTAACAATTTTCATGCTTTGGATGAAATGCTTTTTCTAACTTGTATCTTATCTTTTAAAGATTATATTTTTAAACTCTCCTTCTCTCTCTTTTAATTTATTATTTCTACTCACACCACAACTCATTTTTACAACCCCTCTTTTTATTATTACAAGTCTGAATATTATCTCTGTTTCAGTTTGTATTTCTCCTCACAGCACAACTAATTTTTTGCAACCCTCTCTTGGTAATACAGGTCTGAATAATGAGAGAAAACAAAACTTTTTTTAGATTAAACTTTTTAAGGCTAAAACCTTTTAAATTAAAACTTTTTTAGATTAAATTTTTTAAACCTTCTTTCAGAATAGAAAATATTTAAAATTTAATAAGGAACATATTTTATATAGGTTTCATTAAAAATATTCAGTACATAACGAGAAAAATAGAGATGAAAATTTCAAAAGGAGTGCATAACTGGTTACGGTCAATAGTAGTCCTCACCAGCGAAAGTCTTTGTTATTGTTATTCTATTATTATTATTATTATTATTATTATTATTATTATTATTATTATTATTTAAAACATTTTGTGTCCTGCTCATTTATGCGAGGACTAATATATAGAACTACTTCATTTAATCACATAAATTGATATACGAAATATAATTCTATACATAAGCTTTAAGGATTTACTTCAACAGTGATCAATACATAGGTAGAGCCAGGTAGTATTTTATAAAAATATTTATTGCAATTAAGCTACACAGGGTAGTCCGCGGTTCATCCACGGTAGGATTCGTCAGGCTTATGCGAAAAATTGTGATTGTTTCGCGTTTTTGTATACGCACCTTCTATTGAGTTTCCTACTTTCCACCGCTCCCTTCCTAATCAGCAATTAGGCAGGCACTTATAGGACAAAGCCCAAATTGACTTTGGGTTAAACCCTTCCATTTGTGTGTGCGTTTTAGCAGAAAGCTAAGATATCTAGTGATCTGACATATTTTTACTTGCCATATATATTTTTATAAATTACTGTATATATATATATATATATATATATATATATATATATATATATATATATATACTAGTACGTAGACCCGATATATATATATATATATACATATATATATATATATATATATATATATATATATATATATATATATACCATTACTAAATGGGTGACAATTTGGCAATGCTAGGCGCTGTGGCAGCTTGTGAATTGGATATTCACATTTGTTTATATATATATATATATATATATATATATATATATATATATATATATATATATATATATATATATATATATATATATATACTAGCAGGAACCCCCGAGTATGATCAAGGAATATTTGCCACTCCTATATTTTTATTGTCATCGAAATCCGTGATATCGCCGGCGAGAAAAGATTCCTAGGCTTCCATCCAGTAACTTCGTCCAAAATATATGTTGTTCTACATTGTTTCATTTTTAAATTATTTTGGATAAACTTTTTTCTAGTTAACGAAATGTAAAACATTAAGGAATTTACATGCAGGGTTTGAACCTACAGCTCACCTCATGTAATAACAAAAAAAGAAAGAAAGAACATGTAAATTTTCAAGTCATATAAAAATTATTTGCAGTAAATAAAAAAAAGAGAGTTGCATGCGGATAGTTTAACTTACAGACCACGTCATGTACAAAAAAACAACAACAACAAAAACGCTGTCAACTTACCCACACAAGAATTTTCACAGCTCGTTGATCTATCATTCTTGCTAAGCGATGGAAAAATGGCTTTACCGATGATAGATGAATTAAAATAACTGTTCCTATTTACAATGCCCCCCACGGGAGAGAGTTAGACACCAGGGTCGATTTTTAACCTTGAGAAAAGGAACAAAAATAAAAATTGTCTCAGTCGTGGAGGATTTTTCCTCCACACGCATTTTAGAAATATTATATATATATATATATATATATATATAATATTTATAAAATGTGTGTTTCGTCGTCTACGACTCATCAGAGTGGCTGTATCTAGCGAGATTCGAAATCGGGACCCAACGGTAATGAGCCTAAACCCTTACCCCTTGACCATCTCGCCGACTGTCTGGATATATCGCGATTTACTTAGATGTTGTTTTGTTTTGGTTTTAGCGATATGTTTTGAATGAATTCAATCATTTACGAAAGTGAATTTTTACCTAAATGCGAGTTGGGAATAATTTTCCCTTTCAACCGATTTGGTACCCCCACTTGGGGAGCTGTATATATATATATATATATATATATATATATATATATATATATATATATATATATATATACATATATATATATATATATTATTTTTAAAATGTAATAATAATAATAATAATATATTTATATGTTTATATATATATATATTTATATTTATATATATATAATATTTGTAAAAATATATGTATTCACTGACACGTGTTTCGTCGTCTAAAACTCATCACAGTGGCTGAATCAAGCGAGATTCGAAATCGGGACCTCACGGTAATGAGCCAGACTTCGTTACTTTTATATTTATACAGTTTTTTAATATATTTATCCACTGACATGTTTCGTCGTCTACGAGTCATCAGAGGGGATGAATCTAGCGAGATTCGAAATAGGGACACGCGCGGTAATAGGCCTGACCTCTTTATCCGCCGGCCCTCTTCGCTGGCTGTTAGGATATATCACGATGTATTTATATGTTATTTGGTTTTGTTTTTGCGATACGTTTTGAATTCATTCAATTATTTACGAAAATGCACTTTCATGTTACCTAAAAGCGAGTGGGGAATAATTTTACCTTTAACCAAATTGGTACCCCCATATAAGGAGTGGTGTATATAATATTTAATAATAGAATAGGATAATAAAAATTGGTACTAATTAGATGAGAGTGTGTTGTGAATATTTTTTACTTGAGTATTTTGCATGGACATAAAGATAGGATAGAATTAGGCTCGCCAAGATTTCGAAGCCGGTTTGAATATTGTCAAGTCAGGAAAGAGGGTGTTTGGCAGCTACCACCACATGTGGCTACAGTACGCTATTTTAGCATGTTTTTGTCTCTTATACATATGCCGGATTGCGTTATGTGAAACTGCTTTCTGCTGGGGCGGATTTATACGATCATCTAACGACATTTGCAACACATTTGATGTAAGCCTTATAGTTGGGCTTAGAAGTGAATGTAATTACAGGAGCTTTTGCAAGGGTTGGTGTTTTTTTTAGACGTTCATTTATTTCGATTTGGGACATTAATAGTAGAAATGAGGGTTTACGAAAAATTTATTTTCATTTAGAGGAGTTTATGATAGAAAACAGTATTACAAATTGCTAGAAATAGATTGCAATCATACGCGATACAATGCTTGTCTAACTCCTTTAAAAATGAATATAGATTTTTTATTTACAATCTAAAAAATGTCCTCACCTATGTCTTATATGCATAGAAACGGACAAAAAAGTGCGTATCAGAGATTACTGAAACACGCCAAAAAGGAAGAAGACAATCAATTGTGTCGAAAATCCCGCTGCGTATTTTCTTGGTTCCGCGCTCTCAACTGTTAATGGTCCGTGACAATCTGTTGACACCGATTGAGTCAACTCTCGAATGGCTCCTAAATTTCATATTTCGAAAAGAAATTTTGCCCGTGGCAAATATATTTTTGTTACTTGGTTCGAATGATTTATCGAGCAATTAAGGAAATTGATATCCTATTCTTAATTTGGAATTTATTTTAAGAAAACACAAGTCCATAGATTTACTTCTATATTGGTGTGGCAGTTTAGTGACTTACCTGTCCATCATTGTATTGTCTTGGCTCCACAATTTACACAGATGCTGCAGGACATTGTAGCCATAGTTTCTATATAAATCACTAACAGTTCATCCCGGCTATGCTCGGGCCCAATGTACTGTTCATAACTTAATTTGCATATATATATATATATATATATATATATATATATATATATATATATATATATATATATGTGTGTGTGGGTGTGTGTGTGTGTGTGCGTGTGTTTAAAATTTTGACTCATGTCCATGTAACCTACATCTAAAGTTTCAAGTGTTCAAACCCAAAATTAGCGTGGGAGTTTGGTAGAGTCTGCAAAGTTAAACTATTTCAACTTTGGCCTTTCGGCAGACAATTTTTGGCCTAAACACTAGTGAAAAGCTTGCTGCATGTAGTAATACCTTTTATGTAAAATTTAATGGTTAGATCAAAAGTGGCTGAGTAATTTGGTAGAGATCGCAGACTTCACATTTTTTTAACGTTGACCCTAATTTTTACCCCTTAACATTTTGGGCTTAAATCAAATTAAAAAGTTTGATCCATGTCCAATTTACCTCCATCTAAAATTTCAAGTGTATAGATCCAAAAGGAGTTTGGTAGAGTTTTCAAATGTCAAATCGTGTAACTTTGACCCTTCTGAAGCCAAATTTCTTGCCGAAAACGATTAAAAAAATGTCCCAAATCTTAATACCTCTTGTGTCAATTCTCGATTCTTTAGACTGAAAATTAACAGCGCATTTTAAGGAAATATACATACACAAACAGACAGACAGACAGACAGACAATTTCACTTTTATAGATATATAGATAACTTAACACAGATGCTCTTTATCCTAAATGTTAATAAACAAATGATATCATAAAAATTGAATTTCATCTTCCTTTTTATGCATAATTTAAAAAAAACAAAACAATGAAATAAAAAAAAACAACTAAGAGACTTTTTTTCGTTTTTTTTTTTTTTTTTTTTCAAAATAGGACTTTTTTTTCAAAATAGGACTGTAGTTTCACATAACAATTCCAGGGTATCCTTTGTTTATGAAATAGTTATGTGAAACTGCATTCCTATTTTGAAAGAAAAGCAAACAAAAAAAGCTCCTGATTAAATGTTTTTTTTTTTTTATGCAGAGAAAGGAAAGTTAAATTCAATTTTACGGTATTTTTGTTTATTAAAATATATGAAACGACAGTTTACTGGAAACAAACAAAGAAAAAAAACATTGGTAGTCATGAGTTGTTGTTATAAGCAGTTGAGTTGTTATTGTTTTTTCATTCCAGGCTGTGCAGGGATCCGCTAATTTCGTTTCGCTAAAACTTCCGTTCCCTTCCACTTTTTCCATCCGTTCGCGTACGCCATCTTGCCGACTAATAAATTAATATTGCCCATATTCCTTACCTTAGTACGTGAGGATTGTCGGTCAAATGCACATAGTTCTATCTAGAACGCAGGCAACATTGTGATATCAATAGACATCTTTCTTAAGTCCCAAACCCCAAGGTTCGTAGCCTTGCTCCAACCGACAAAGTACAACAAAAAAGCTGACTAGTAAGCGATACGCGAACAGATTACAGATGTCGCATGAAATATTATTGCCTTCCTGCGTGTATGTAAAGGATGCAAAAGTATTGTAGCAAGCCCACTCTCCCAAATAGTTCAGTTGAAATTTAGCAGCTACCATTGCACAAAGGCAGCATGCATTCTGCCATTTCGTACGTCATAAGTGCAAATAGGCAAAAATACATAAATGCTATGAAAATATATGATTGAAAAAGCAATAAACAAATGAAGGCACACCGTAATATACAGGATATATATATGTTTTGGGGAGAATGTCACTACCCATTATTCTTTGCAGTGCTGAGTCACCCTTAGGCAAGATGTAGTACCAACTAGTGCTCCAATTTAGGGTCACAAAAATCCAAGCCTGGTCACCGATGCTCTTGGCGGATGAGGAAGGAACCTCAACGGCTTGCGGAGCAGATGAACCAGAACCGCATGCCGACGCGGTCAATAAGGATGATGTACAACTTGATTCGGGTCTACCTCAGCCAGCGGATGTCGCTGATTGCATGTGTGCAGACTCTCCGGCCCGTCCCTGCCTCTGGACTGTTGCTTTCAGCGGAGAGGGTGCTAGCAGTACTTGCCGAACTGCTTATGCCTACTTTGCCTAGGCTGTGAGATGAGGTGAATGTCCTGTGGAAATGGAGTGAGGGCGTACCGGAAGGTTTGATGGGCTGGAAGCCGCAGCGTGATCTCTTCGCTCAGTAGATTGGAGAAGCAAAAAGAGCGCGACTACGGGCGACTATATATATATATATATATATATATATAGAGAGAGAGAGAGAGAGAGAGAGGGAGAGAAGGACAGAGACAGAGAGAGACATAGAAAGAGAGAGAGAGTCGCAGAAAGTAGAAACTTCAGATTTCAAGAAAATTTATAATAGTGAAATGAATAAAGGACTATCAGTAATTCTTTCTGTATCAAACAACAAGATGTTCGTATGCAGGACAGTCGAGAAGGCTGAGTTATTGGCCGACGATTCGCATCCAATCTCACTTGGAAGTATTAAACAACTCTCTTCTAAAGTTCCGTATGCTTACGGAGGCTATACTTGCTGATTAAAAAAAAATCCCTTTTCATGCCGGTGATATTATAAATTTCACTTCTAAATCGTGTTGATCTTATTTCATCCTTGCTATACAAATTACGAAATATGCAGCTCACCTAACAACCGTACTTTACAAAATACTACAACACAAACCTTGCTAAATTAATCTATCCATAGAGATTAAAATCTGTCTCCGTAATACCAGTGGCCAATCATCCTGATGCATAAACTGACCTATTCAATTTTCACGCAATTCGTATTTTTCCACTCTCCGCTAAAAGCTATGTCATTAATTAATCAATCGCTAAATAACTACATCCTAATGTAACGTTCCCTTAGATTTTATCTTTATTTTTTAAATCTCATGGACCAAACGCCGACTGCCAATGTTGGAAAGGAAAAAATAAAAAAATAAAATAAAAGTCTGACTCGAATTATGAAAATGCATTTAACCGTGACCCTTCCAAAATAACGAATTTGCTTACCCAGATGCGAGAGTCCAAAGCATAACAGATCCTTTGGCTAATGGTTATCCTTTACACGTAATTCAAAAATGTATGAGGGATAAAATCTTGACGTTTAAAGTTGGAACGTTTGTGGGCTCTCAAAAATGTCCCATATATGTGAAACTCCGTGGATTGGTGTCAAAAGCCAGGAGTGTTCGCATAAAATTACTACAGCCGTTTCACTTTGCTATTTTGCAACAGTGTTTGGGACGAGAAATATTTATCCTCCTTTCGAAACGATGGTATCCCTACCACTCAATATGATATGGTTGTTTATATGTTTAAAGCTCAGTGTGAAACTGACCACATGGGCCATACCATTTCAACGTTTGGAGATTAGAATTACTCAACATGTCCCCCTTCGGTCCGTAGACACAAAAAAGGGCAACATTCGAGCGTTTACCAGCTCAAAGGTCGGCCATTGGTGAACATTTATTACAATGCCAAATTTACACTGACGGAAACACGGATGGACTTTCTAGGTTTTATGCAGAGCGCGCTCGAGAATTCACTAAAAATTCTCGAGGCTGTATGCATTAATTTGCGCCAACCATCTATGCGTAAACAAAGAGAATATACCCATAATTTAGAAGTCATAGGTATTCGCCGAGATTGTTTCTCTTTTTTTTTCTCCTATTCCCTATACATTTTTTTTATCTTCGCTAATAATTTATGGTCTTTTGACCACGTTTTTAAACGAAGTTTTCTCCCCCGCTGCCAAAGTTTATCTTGAAAAGGGTTGGCTGACAGACGTCTTGATAGGTTTTTTTTCTGCCCAACCCCTTATTTATCCTCTTTATCTTATTTAAGCTAAGGAGAAATATACTTTAGAAGTGTATTTTGTTCTTTTCGAGAAGTCCTTTTTAATGGTTTATCTTTAAACTATAGAAAAACAACCCTAAACACCCAGCAATTAATTATGACACTACATTCGGTGTTCTTCAAGAGTGTCATAAAGTTATGTACACATAAAAATATTTATATATATGTATATATATATATATATATATATATATATATATATATATATATATATATATATAAAAGAACAAATAATTAATAAAACATGTTAAAAACACATTGAAAACGAGTTAAAAACATAGTGTTTCCTTTTCAAATTAAATATGTTTTTACTCTTTTTCAATGTGTTTTTAACATGTTTTATTAACTATTTGCTCTTATTATAAGCTCCATCTCCTATTTTGTTTTATCAAGCTTTTACATCTGGTTGAGATTATTTTATAAATATTAATTCATTAATCTTTATAATATACTTTAGTTTTACCATCTTGGATCATTTTGGTAAATGTAATTGTAATTTATATATATATATATATATATATATATATATATATATATATATATATATATATATATATAAGATGTAAACTATTGAAAATAAAAAGTGAATACGAAAATAGATGCTGTTGAAGGCTAAATAGCGCTGATGAATTTTTGTTTGAGTAGATGCGTAGATGAAACGCGGAATATTATGTTTAGATAATTTCCCCCCATATATTTTCATATCTTACTATACATATATATATATATATATATATATATATATATATATATATATATGTACAGAGTGGTGTAGCAATGGCGGGGCGGGGGGGTGCGGTGTGCCCCGGGCGGCACGTTCCAGCGGGGGCATTTTGAGAGGGTAAAAAATAAATAAATGACAGCTAATATACAAATCTGAAATGTTATGCCTAAAATGTTGTAAAACATCAGGACTTTTAGAGATACCAGAATCAGAAAAATGTGTCCCTATTTTATAACGGCCCACGTTAGGGGGGGTGCATTTTGAGATCTTAAAAATAAAAAAATTAAAACATAAAGCAAGTAGGAAATAAAAATCGACTGTAAACAGATTTTATGATCGTCATATAAAGGAATATAAGTCCCCAATATGATGAATTTCAATACCTTACAATTGTTTATAAAAAAACTACAGTACCCATACTATTTCATTTCTTACGAAAAAGAAAAAAGCTACGAAAATACACTATAATATAAACAGACAGAAAAATTAAACAAATACCTCACTATTAAGCAGACATCTTTTCATTCTCACCCACACCAAAAATACAAAAATCTACGACACTCTTAATAGACTTTGTTTTCACTTGACACAAACAACTTCCACAACAATAAAACATATCTTAAAAACTACCAAGTACTCTCCCAAAACCCTCACATCCGACGCCGGTATATATTCCATCCAATGTAACAAATGTCAACAAGCGTATATAGGTGAGACACAGTGAAAATTGAAACTAAGACTTTACGAACACAGAAGATATATAAGGAATGGTAACGCCCTAAATGCACTCTTTTGCTATTGTGCAGAACACGATCATGCATTTAATTTAGATCATGCGAAAATTATAAAATACGTTATAGAGAGTGCTAAAAGAAGACTTTTAGAATCAGCACTAATATTAAACACTAATACTATTATGCAAAGAAAGGGCTTCTACCATTTAGCCCCTACTATAGAGAAAAATAATAATCAAAGAACAAAATATCAAAACAGATCCTGGTTAACCGTTTTTCCTTAAATATTTCAACAAAATGAATAAGTTAAGAAAGAAGGTGGTTGTACATATTTATTTAACGCATTTTTAAACGTGTATATATGGACATTTGCACAATCTAACTTTCCTATACACACATATGTTTTTCCTTTTTTGGGTAGGATTCTAACACTATTTCATTTTCATTTTCGTATGGTCTATGAGCATTTTCTTTTTATGCATTTTTCATGTTAATATCCTGAAGATGTCCTCTGCAATAGGGACGAAACGGTGATTATTTCATAAATTCATTCGATTTTTTTTCTTTTTTCAAAACAACATAACGTCAACCATCGCTGGTATATATATATATATATATATATATATATATATATATATATATATATATATATGTGTGTGTGTGTGTGTGTTTGTGTGTGTGTGTTTGTGTGTGTGTGTGTCTACGGAGGGTGTATATTTTATGAAATTGTGTTAGTTTAGTAGGTACTAAATATGGATATGTTTTATACTGGTGGTATTATTAAGATGGCGTATATATTCTTGTATATTTGTTGTTGTTGTTGTTCGTCTTAGGAGAGTCTTAAGGAGAGATTAGAGTCTTACTAGTGTTCATGTGTTGAGTTTTCATATGTCTTAAGATGTGCATATTGTAAGAGATAGCATATTGGAGACATAAACAGGTATATATAAAGAGAGAGACAGTTCTGTATGAACGGGAGTGATTCTATAAATATTGGTACATATATTTCTTACCTATTTTTGAGATGATGATTTTCACAAATTTCTTAAAATATAAATGGACAATACCTTTTCTAAACACATGCTGACGTCCATTATTTCATCTTCGACGGGTCGGACATGATTTTATCTCAGGGATTCAAAGTTGTTACATGGTTTTTTCTAAACCCTCTCACTTCTAGTGGGTGCCTTGATTCTAATGGAGAATCAGTTTGAACCTCTCTGCTTCTCTCAGACTCTTCTCCTCTTCTCTCAGATTGTATCTAAAAACTCTACTTATATTGAGAAATCGTCACGTCATCGCATGATTAAACATGTGCTCATAAAGCACGTTGGAGAACTGTGTCACGTTGCCAAACTTGACATGGCCCTGAGTTCTGTAACCTATTTTTCAAATAACCTCTTTACAAAATATGTTTACAATTTCAATTGGCGATTAAATTCCTTACTTTAATTTTCACAGAAACAAATTCCATTATTACATTCCTTTTCCATATACAGATATGTAAGCTAAACAATCGCAATTCCACATTCTTTATTTCAATAACATTCTGGATTTATTTTAACTTATGATTGGAATTTTCAATTCCAAATCTAGCTTAGCAAATTCGAATCCTTGACTATCCTATTTCATATTAACATTTAACTAATTCCCTATGTTTTACTAAGATGAAAACGGACAGCCTTTTCTTATGTAACATATATATGCATATCTATGTGTATATACTTTTTTTACATGGTGGTCACCACTTATCAAGATCCGGAAGCCATTCAGGGATAAGGGTTATTGCAAGTACAGTAGGTTAGTGTGGAGATTTGATGAAGTGTTTATTTAAGGGGGCGGTTAATCAGGAATTAGTTAACGTTGGACTTGAAGACATCCAAGTTGTAGTCAGGTGGGAAGCAGGCAGACGGATCAGAGTTGTGATGGGATAATTGGAATTTTTCCGCCATTCCAATTCATTTATCGATTCTATCTTATATATATATATATATGTGTGTGTGTGTGTGTGTGTGTGTGTGTGTTTAAAATTTTGACCCATGTCCATGTAACCTACATCTAAAATTTCAAGTGTTCAAACCCAAAATTAGCGTGGGAGTTTGGTAGAGTCTGCAAAGTTAAACTATTTCAATTATTCCTTATCCGATACGATTCACATTCGGAGTCTTTTTAAATTTCTAAATATTTAATTAGTGATTTGTTCTTTTTTTTTCGAATTACTCTAAAACCTCATGTTTGCATATATCTTCGCAAACACAAAATGGTGTGTGTGCGTGGGGGACATATATTAAATATACGGAGGGGGATATTCTAAATATTTTTCTCTAATTTTTTTCTTTTAATTGATTAAAAAGTAATGTTAAAGCTTAAGGTGGAATTCTCTTTTCAAACAAATCTGATTTGCATTTGTCATTAGTTAGCAAAATTCTATTTGAATATTTCATATACAATTGAAAATAATTAACGATTTTTATGCAAGGTAAAACGGTATACGAACCGTATAATAAACAAAGTCCTCCCTCTTCTTTAAATATGAGTTTCAAATAACATAGTTACTATATGGAAAACAATTATTAACTTAAAGCGGATGTGAATGTATTCTTAACTATTTCATACGTTCTTTCTACCATAAATATTCATGTTTTTACCCTAATCATAAATAATTGCCCTGTTATTACTACTGACAATGTCATAGATATGTAGCATATTGATTTGTTTTAATAAAAAAAAACGAAACAAAAAACAATATACAGATAATTTTAATAGAAATACTTTTTACTTATATTGTAAGAGATTAGACTAACACCCCTAGCTAAAAATGATATTTTCTTTTTGTTTTATGCGATTGAATACGGGTACCTTTGAAATCTTGCTGGAAAAAAAGCACAAACAATTATTTTTAAATTTAAACTTTCGTACATTAACCTAACATGATGAATACTCATCATTTCCAGGGGACTCTAACATTGTAGTATATTCACTAAGCCGAAGCCTGACTGGCTACGTTGTAGAACTATGCGTAATCACTTAGATCCCCCCTACCAAAAAAATCTTACAGAATTTATTTCTTTGAGTAAAATAATAATTGTTCTAAAATGCTTCAATGTTTCTGAAATGAAAAATCAGTTTACGTTTAATTAATATTGGAAGGATTTAGATATCCGACTTGCTGAAGGAAACATAGTTGACAAAGTAGAGCAACCTCTTATTGAGAATGAAACTAAGAAGTGACGGGAAATTCTACCTTTATTGCTAGACATCATCAGGTTGCTCGCCAAGCAGAATCTGGCACCACAAGGTCGCTGGGAAGACATCCATAATGATGAAAGAGATAAAAAAAAAGGGAATTTTTTAGGTAAAATTATTGGCCAAGCATAATCCTGTGCCCTGTGAATATTTGGTGAAAATTAACATTGGGAAAAATCGCTATTCTCAACTAGAAATTCAAAATGAATTTGTGAGCGTTTTGGCAAATCAAATAAGAAAGAAAATCATCGATCAGATCAAAGAAAACCACACTTTTACATAATTTTTGATAGCACTCGTGATGTATCTCACAAGAACTAGATCAGTGAGGTGTTGCGCCGCCTAAAATTGACGCAAATAAAGTATCAGTGGCGGAGTCATTTCTCTGCTCCATCAAGACAAAACGTAAAACGCGGAGGACATTTCTAAACTAATTTTGAAAGAACTGGGGAACGATGGGATTTAGATTGGTGACTGTATTATGGCAGGCCACCGATCGGGTTTGCAGAAACGAATCTCCGAAATCTACCCTATCTGTGACATACCCTAACAAATCATTAAATCTGCCATGTGTAGATGCCGCTTCTGCAGCGGTTCACTCTCTTATATTTTTGACATACGTGACCAGTTATTCTCGTTCTTTTCTGCATCTATAGATCGCTGGGACGTCTAGATTCATCTGACCGGTTTAAGTATCAAGCGGGCTATGGAAACTAGATGGTGTAGTCGAGCAGATGCTGGAAATTTGTGGTAACAAAATTATTGGAAGTCGTCATTTCCCTGGAACAGCTCACCGAAGAAGAAGAAAGTGCAACCACAAGATCAAATGCATCGTTAATTCTCTCGGTATTGTCGTTTCCGTTTCTTTTATTTATGAGATTTTGGAAAACTAATCTCCCAGAAATCAATGATGCGCAGACGTATCTTCAGGAAAAGGGTCATGGTCTGCAATAACGTTCTATCAGGTTGACCGTGTTGAGAGATCGCCTTCTTCAGAATTGGCAAAAGATAGCTGGCACTGCTATGAAATGGGGATAAGCACGGAGCATCGTATCCGCAAAAAGAAACGAATGGGCGATGCAGCACTGGTGTGTGCTACTGAGTTGAGACGGAAAATACTATCTATCATAGACAGGTTGACTGAAAAATACCTTGCAGATTCCCACAGGTTAACAATCTTTCAAGTAAATACGCTTTTCTTACACCGACAAACTAGCTTGATGATAATTACGATTGTCAGTTTAGTGAAATTGGCGGAGATATAGGAAAAGATGATTTCTTTGCCGAAAGGAAGAGATTACAGTATTTTATGAAAGCTTCAGGAAAAGACAAAACCAACGGGCCTCTAGAACTATTGAACTTTGTACAGAGATACCACTTCGGACATTCCGTCTCTAATATTGTGACCTTGCTTCGCATTTTCCTTACTCGAGCTATTAGCGTTGCCAGCTGTGAGCGCTCTTTCTCGAAACTGAAACTCATAAAAAACTACTTTCGATCAAAATTGATCCAGACAAGGCTTACAGACTTTGCAATCATCCCTACAGAGAGGAAACTTGTCGATAGGGTGAATTTTGATAGAGTTATTGATAACTTTGTCGGAAAAAACCGCGAGAAGTATATTAGTAAATTTTCAACCGACGTGATGCCTTGCGATATTTCTCTTACAAAAAATACATTTACAACCTTATTTTCAATTCATAAATACGTTCATTAAAAAAAAAATATTTTATAAGGATTGAAACATTATTCACAACAAATTTCTTAAATTCCCGGCTTAAACCGAACGATTATATACACGAATTTAAAAAACTACGGACAAAAGACGCTTTTTTCTATTCGGGAGTCTCCACGTCTTAATAATAACATTATGAAGAAAAAAAAACTACATTGGACTATCCGCTCCTTCATACAGCCATGTTTTTTTGTAAAAATTCGGAAATAACAACAATTTAAAAGTAAATAAAAATGATTTTTCATATCTTAACATTTTCATGTTTTCAAATATTCTCATTTACATTTATAAAAAACTGTTTTCTAAAATGTGTAACATACCATTTCTTAAATGTTGCGCTAAAACCAAGCGATTCCACACAAAGATTCAAAAAGGTACCGACGCAAGACGTATTTTTTCTCGTCGAAGGACTCGACCTCTAAATGATAACATCATCAAGAAAAAGAAAAGAAAAATACATCGGACTATCCTCTCTTTGATACAGCCATATTTTTTTGCGAGAATTCGGACTTTTACATCAACAAAAGGTGAATAAAAATGCTTTTTGTGAAAATTGGGAAATAACAACAACAATAAAAAAGTAAATTAAAATGATTTTGTCAGTTCTTAACCTTTTCATGCTTTCAAATGTTCTCATTTACATTTATAAATTCAAATTTAATATGATCTCATTTAAAATTATTTAAAAAATGTTTTCTAAAATGTGTGACTTTCCATTTCTTAAATTTTGCGCTAAAGCCAACCGATTACACACAAGGAATTAAACAAGCGCCGATACAAGACTATTTTTTCTCGTGGAGAAATTCGATCTCTAGTAATAACATTTTCAAGAAAAAGAAAACTACATCGGATTATCCTCTCTTTCATACATCCGTTTTTTTCCGAAAATTCGAACTTTAAACACAAAAAAATAAATAAAAATGATTTTATCAGTGCAATAACCTTTTCAAGTGTCCAAATGTTCTCATTTAAATTTATTATCATATGTGTTTGTGTAGCTAATTGATTTAATTTAACATTTTTTTTCATAATTTAATTAATACGTTTTTGTTTTGAAAAAAAATATTTGGTTTCATTTGTTCCATATTAACGTTAACATAATTACTTTCAGATTTATGTTTATATACATATTATGATTTAAATGTTAAATTAAATTAAAATTTAAAAATTGAGAACTGTGTAAATATTAATCTTAAATGAATGGTGTAAACATTAGTTCAATAAAAATAAATATTTTTCGGGCTTTTGGTATTTTGAATGTTTTAGCATGTTGCCATATGCCAGTAATAGGGGGGGCAAAACAGGTAATCATATGCCAGCGGAGGAGTGGGGGGGGGCAAAACAGGTAATCATATGCCAGGGAGGAGGGCAAACATTGAATTAAATGCCAGCGGGAGGGGAAAGAGGTAATTAAATGAGAGCAGGTGAGGGGGAAAAACAGAGAATTATATCCCACCGAGTGGAGGGGAGGCAAATTTTCCGACCGCCCCTGGCGGCAAAAACTGAGCCTACTCCACTGTATATATATATATATATATATATATATATATATATTATATATGTGTGTGTGTCTGTGTGTGTGCTTGTGTGTGTATGCATTTTATAGATGGTCATTCTTTCCAAGCATGTCCTTTTCTCTTCGTAACAGTTTTGTGAATGCCATTAAGTATAGCATTGTGGATATTGTTACTGTTAACTTGTGAACTAATCTTCCTTGTTTGTTTCCCTTACTTCGATATACACATCACATTTCCCCCTTATATATGCACCTGTTATCTCAACTTTGTTATATAATGTAAAAGTCACCAAAGCCGTCCGCAATAGTAAACAGCGGACATAAATTTATTTCATCGGATTCTTTTTTGTGTTTCTCTCATGTCTTTTTGACGCTACCCCTTATCTAATAAACCTTATGTTGTTCTGTAAGGCTTTAAAAGATTAACGGCTATGCTTATGACAGCCACGTTAGTTGATTAACTCTCGCTCTCGCGTGGATACATACATTGCATCTTTTCTAAAGAGATATTATGGTAAGTCAGCCAAAATCTTAATCAGAAGTCTTGTTAAAAGATTGATCTTGATACATGTTCCTTTACTTATTTATGAAATTCTACCAATGTATTGTATAAAATTTAGGTTGATTTCATACGCAATTCTAATTCGATATCTATTGAGGGTGAATTTGCCCCTGTGTGATTTATGTTTAAAAGTCCTGTTTCTCTAAACAATTTAGTTATACAATTGTGTAGACTTTGAACCATCCGCTGGGCTTTGCTCGGAACATGGCGTCATGTGCTCGAGTTTCGTTGTCATCTGACGTAAGATGCAAACCAATGTGCGGAAAAGGAGCAAACAGAAAATTTTGGAAAACATATTAGAGAAAACATCGCACGAACCAGCCGAGAGCATCTCGACATTTAACTGATGGAGTTTATGTGGAAACATAAATGTGGTAATGATGCTTTTGTCTCTATTTTATACCATATATTAGTAACCTACTCGATTGGTTTGACGAAGTTGCTTTCACATCCGCTGTATTTTTCGCCCCACCTAAACATCGTCTAATTCTACTGTAGTTAAATTTACCTAATCCTAAGGGAATTGCCAGCCTGTCTTAGTTTAATTTAATAAAAAAAACACACAAAAAGACGATTGTCCATCCCCGCCCTACAGGAAGAGAATTCGAGAAAAAATACACAAAAAGTTTATTTCACATTAGTAAAATATAAAAAAAATGCAAAATAAATAGTACATGATAAAAACATAAACATGTTCTTTAAACCTTTGTTAAAACTATTAAAAACACACACAAAATAGTTTTCTTATTATTTTTTTTCAATTTTGTTTGACAAAAATATGGTTGAATAAAGAAATATATAACTTGTTTATTGATTTTTTTTCAATAGGACATTCTTACAAGAAGAAAATAAAACTTGTTACGGTAGATTGTTTTTTCTTTTTATTTTTGTTACATTTATTTTTTGGTGGTTGTATTATTTTAAATTGTTTTCTTCGGTATTTTCCTTAACCAGCCTTGTTAAGGTTTGATAATCGACGACGCTTGCCAAAAGCCAGAATGTTCCGAGCAAAACTGAACGGCCATTTAGGTTCAACTTCTGCACAAGTACTCATAAATAATAAGGTCATACAATCTGAAGCAATGGAGTCATGCCGAAAAAATGAAAATATTTATAATGTAGGATAGCTTTGTTTCCAAAGATTTAGAAAACGATAAAAATGACATAAAGAAAGAAAAGAAAAGGACACTATACTATCGATATTATAACGGAATGATATTTAACAATAATTAAATAGGCTGATTTTCAGGAAGATTTAGTCGTAGATTTATAGATGTGGCACAAGCAGTTTCGAGTACGGACGGCGAAAGTAGTTTCCGAATTTTTGATAATATAAAAACTAATTATCCTACCACCCGAGTATTGTGCAATCAATTGCAAAAGATCAAGTGTCGCTTTTATGCCATTTTGTAAAACTTCAGTGGGAGATATTGTCTGTTGCGTTTATATCTCATTACGTGGGTCTCTTTTTTGTTTCTATATGTGTAATCGAAATAGGGCTAGTGTCTATATGTGACCGTTCATAATGTATTATATGTGTCTATAACAATACGGTGACATGCTTTTTTCTCTGCCTCCTGGCTTTGTCGCTCTTAGCTGCAAAAAAGGACTGCATGCACAAAATATCAATTAATGCTTGGTTTATTTCTTTCTCAGTCTTGGCGGTTCAACATTCATTTTATTGGCTGTTCTTACTTTATTTTGCGTTTCTTTCTCCGACTCATTTTGCACCGTGTCTGTTCCGTCCGAAATCGGAAACCAGACTGACTTTCAGGTGGGAGAAAGCATATCTTCCAATCTTCTTTTCTTTTTTCTTTCTTTCGTTCCACGTTCTCTTTCACACGAACCCAATTGACCTGTGTCAGATTGCTATCTACCCAAGCTAGAGAGTTTGACATCCGCCAGAAACGTACCATTTGAATTCTTTCAATAACAAACCTAAAATGCAAAATCACAATTTTCAACATTTCAACGTAACCCGGCTTATTATTACATATCAATTTTTCGATGACTTTATAATGTGCCACTTGAAACTTCAGATTGTTTGCACAACTGTTCAATTATTTTAACAAACCCCCTCTTCCCCCAAAAAAAATTGAAATGAAGAAAAATCGATCAAATATATCATCAGTTCCACGAGGATCGTATAAAAAGTAAGTAAGACGCCCTCTTTTATTTTGGCCAAAACTTTGGAAGATCTACAAAGACATGAAAATGAGCGTCATCTTGTGCTTAAGAGCGTAATATTCCCATAACCGTAAGAATTTTAAATACACTTTTTTCAAGCGATGAACAAGGGCTTTACATCTACATCTCGTGCGACATTTCTCATACAAGGATTATTCAAAAAGTAACATCTAGTATCTTTTTATCTCAAAACGTCAAGGAACTACGTAATTTAATTTTCCACATAGTAACAACTGTCCTCAATGCATTTTTCCAAGGAATAAAATAATTCTTATGCATGTCGATATCAAGAGATTTCTTTTCGAGTTTCACCGCCTCATTATCAGCAATAGAGTGTTGAAAGTTTAGGTCATAAATGCATAATAGCAGTTATTATTACAATGCGCGCTGTAATCCTATTTTATATAATCGGGCGAAATGAAGAATAAGAGACGGTATTGCAAACTGGTAGCCTCCAGATATCAATCAAATATTTGATACGGATGCTATTTTTACCCAACTGACAAATGAATAAGAAATAAACAATACGCAATACGTTTACATGGCGCTATGTAAGTTTCAGAACGAATAAATGATTTATGATATAGATAATAAGGTGTTGTAGTCAAAGGTTAGTAATGAAAAACACGGTAGTGGATACAAGCCGAATAGTATATTCTTGTACAACGTTGTACATTAATAATAATTCGGGTTACATGAATTTTGTTTTTCGCGTCTTCTTCACTCCCTTAATCAGTCACTTGTGTCTCTCCCTCGCACTCCGAGTTGAAGTCATACATAGCAGTTCACATAGGTAGGTATATCACCAAAACACCGCCCTTGCAAACACTTTACTATGTAAAAAGGTTTCTTATTTCCCTTTAAGATTTTCTTTTTGAGAAAATATGTGTTAAGATCTCTGTAATGTTGTTCTTTCGCGTCAACCTTTGTTCGCTTGTATATTGTGTACATGCGTGTATGTGTGTGTGTATATATTTGTGCATGTGTGCATAAGTGGGTGTATGTACATATGTATACATATTTATGTATTAATGGGTGCACGTGTATATGTGCGTATATGTGTTAGTGCATATGTACGTATATTTTTGTGTGTGTATATCTATTTTTTATTTAACTTCAGTAAGTTTTAAGAGATCAAGGGGCTCCTTCCTTGATCTAACACTTGATTATGTTATTATTTAAATTTATATCCAAGGGCTCTTTTAAGAATAGATGCTGTTCCCTTTATGGCTTCTATATGTATTTCGCTTGCTTTTCCATGTATGGCTTCTAAGTATTTATGAAGATTCTTTTTTATTCATCCAGTTGCTCCTCTCACAACCGGTATAATGCTTATTTCTTCAGATACCATGTCGTTTTTAGATCATTTTTAAGGTCCTGATATTTTGATATCTTTTCCCGTTCAGCTCTGTTAAGGCCGAAATCATTTGGGACTGTGGCATCAACAATGAGCACAGTTCTTTAAGGCTTGTTCCATATAACAATATCTGGTTTGATGGCCTTGTCTTTTATGTATCTGCCTGCCTGTATGTCTTTGTCATAGAACACGGTCACATTTCCATTTGATGTTATTGGTGTTGGCTCATGTTCCCAGATGTTCAGCGATCTGTCAATTTGCATCCCTCCACAGATCTTCCAATGGATGTATATATGTGTATACACGTGTATGTATATGTAGGTGTGTATATAAGTATGTGTGCGTATATGTATGTGTATGTGTATATATGTAGATGCGTGTATGTGAATATATATATGTGTGTGTGTATGTGTGTATGTGTACACGTATATATATATATATATATATATATATCAAATAAAATAAAATAAATCAACTAAAACAAAGTCGCACAGCAACAGCAGGATAGATAGCTAACAGTAATGATCATAACTGCGACGATCATCAAGCAGACTATAGAAATACTACCTTACCGGCATGAACTCACACGTAACAACAACTACACAAGCCCATGAAACGATATATAAAAACGAAAACTAATAAATCAGCAAACCTAGGATCAATGATCAAACATGCCAAGCTGGCATATTAACACAACCATTAAAGGACCACTCGTGGCAAAAGGATAAATGAACTAGATTAAATTAAGTAAACAAATAAATAAATTAAATATCGATAGCTCATAAGACATCGAATACTTAATATATGAAAATAAGGAGGAGATAGACTCTGTCTATCGCTCGGCTTTCATACTCCTTCTTTGCCTATTGGCCAGGCGTAGAGGTACTATCACAGGGACTCGCTTGAATCACCCAGTGGTTGACCTTGTTTCCTGACCAGGGTAATGAACGCCGCTTTTCCCCACTCCTGCCACATCCCATCCCCCTAAACTGGACACAGTGGGGTGCTTCAGTGCCATATATGTCAGTGCAGTTGGACTGGGCTGGCTTTGCCTAATGGATTGAGGGTACCGGATTGACAGTTCCTGGCTGCTGTTTCCGACTGATAGTACAGGAGCCCTAACTCTTTGGTAGCGCTTAGAGCGGCTGCTCCATCAACAGTTGTAAAATATCGGGATGTTTGTAGTGCCATGTCGCGCATGGAAAGGGACCCTGCACTCATCCCCGGTGGGCTTTCCTGAGGCCACAATCCTGTGGGTGAGGACAGCTGATGGTCTACTTATATTGCATGTCTGGTATTCTGCACAACTACTTGTCCAGCACCCCCTCACTCATCCACCCTAACTGAAACTTTTAAATAAAATAAAATGAAATGACAGCTCAAGCAAAAGTTACGTTTAAACCAGGACCAAACTCAAAGAAAACCAACCTGCCTCCTCCCTTGAGGCTTGCATTTACTAATATCCGCGGGCTTAGAACTAACTTAGATGATGTTGAGTCATTTCTCCTTGTAAACACCCCGGATATCTTAGCATTAAGTGAAACTAACCTTCACTCCTCCATACCCTCTAACCACTAACATGCCTGGTTATCTCCCACTCTACCGTAAGGACTCGGACAGACATATGCATGGACTTGGAGTCTATATTCGAAACACCCTCCCCCTAACTAGAGAAATAAAACTAGAATCAGCAGCCTTTATGTGCTTCAGACTAAATATGCAACACAATATTAGCTACTTATATTTTCTCTACCGCTCTCCCTCAAACCAAGACTGTACCCTAATAAACAAAGTCTCAGACAGCATAGATATAGCACTCTCCCTCGATACTAGCGCACAAATACATGTATTTGGTGACTTCAATGTCCACCACAGTAACTGGCTAGGATTCTCAAATCACACAGACGTAGCTGGTAGCGCCACATATAGCTTCTCTATATCTCATTCCCTATCTCAGATGGTTACATTTCCGACACGTTTCCCAGAGCAGCACGATCAACATGCCTCACTTCTAGATCTCTTTCTGACAACAGTTCCCAATGACTGTACAACAAATGCCCATAGCCCACTCGGGAATGCTGATCACGCTGTGATAATGGTAGAAATCAGCCTAAATTCTCGCCCTAAAACTGAAGACCCACTACTCAAAACAACGAGGTATTACAAAAAGGCTGATTGGGAAGCCATCAGGCAGCTCATCAGAGATGCCCCATGGCAAAATATCTTTAATCTTCCAGCGGAACAGTGTGCAAATGAGACAACTGAATGGTTCAAAACTGCTATTGAAGCACATGTTCCCGCACGGAAATACTATAGCAAGCCCCACTCCCCCCAATGGTTTACTTCTGCTTGTGCAGCTGCCATTTGTCAAAGGCAGCATGCGTTCCACAGATTCAACCGACATAAGTCCAGCTCAAATAAACAGAAGTTTATAGAAGCTAGAAATAATTGTAAGAGAGTGATAGACACAGCTAAGTCAGATTACTCTGAAACCACCAGAAAGCGCATCGAAGCACAGAAATTAGGAACCCGGGATTTTTGGAAAATCTACAACAGCGTAGTTAATAATGGACAGTCAATTATTCCCCCACTAACAAACAATCATGAGGTTGCTTGCACGGCAACTAACAAGGCTAATCTGCTTGCCAGTCGGTTTGCCTCAAACTCCACACTGAACTCGGTACACCACTCACTCCCTGATTTTCCTCTGCGAACAGACGCCACACTTGACGACTTGAAAATCACCCCTTCTCAGGTACATGCTATTATAAAAAACCTAGACACCTCTAAAGCATGTGGACCAGATCTCATCCCGGCTGTGCTATTAAAAAAATGCTCTGCCGAGGTTGCTCCAGTTCTGTCCAAACTTTACAATAAATGCCTTAACGAATCTTGTTTTCCCGACTGCTGGAAAACCGCCTCTGTGGTACCAGTCTTCAAGAATTCTGGTGAAAGAACTGACCCACTAAATTATCGCCCCATTAGCCTCCTCCCGCTTTTCGCCAAAATATTTGAGTCCTTAGTTAATAAAGCCCTAGTCCAGCACCTAACAGCTGCTAAACTCTTGACTGACAAACAATATGGATTCAGGCAAGCCCGTTCAACAGCAGATATCTTAACTGTAGTTTCTGAAAGTATATACCGTTCATTGGATAAAACAGGGGAGGGTAGAGCGGTGGCCCTTGATAAATCTAAGGCTTTTGACAGGGTATGGCACGATGGTCTTCTAAGGAAAATTAGATCATATGGAATCACTGGAAGAATTCATAACGTAATTAAATCCTTCTTAAGTAATAGAAAAATCAAAGTTGTCCTCGACGGACGTACATCCAAACAATATGACATAAATGCGGGAGTGCCTCAGGGGTCTATCCTTGGACCTCTATTGTTCCTGATATTCATAAACGACCTCCCTGATAATATTGTTTCGGAGATGGGTATATTTGCCGATGACACCACTCTCTATAACAGATATGAGGGGAAAACAAATGAACACATATCCAAGAAAATGGCAGAAACACTAGAGGATGACCTCCAATCCGTAGTGGAATGGGGACAAAAATGGTTGGTCTCATTCAATGCTGCTAAGACTAAGCTTGTTTCCTTCAATAACTACAAGACACCTTCTCTACCACCAATAGCAATGGCCAAGAACACATTGCCTGAAAGTACTTCTTTTAAACTCCTCGGCCTAACGTTTACAGGGAATATGAACTGGAATAGATACATTGATAGCATTGCCAAGGCTGTTGCAAGGAAGGTTGGCTCCCTCTACCGTGCTAGAAAACTACTTACGCCTGCCAGTATCCTATACCTCTATAAGGCAACCATTCGCCCATGTATGGAGTACTGTTGTCACATCTGGGCTGGTGCATCTGCTGCTTGTCTCTCGCTCCTGGACAGGGTTCAAAAAAGAGTCGCAAACCTGATAGGTCCTGAACTGTCATCTGGGCTTCAACCTCTGTCCCATCGACGAGATGTTGCATCCCTCTGCCTGTTCTACAAATACTTTAATGGTGAATGCTCTGACGAACTGCAAACACTTGTACCTCCCCGACGTAACTACCCCCGACAAACCCGACAAGCTACTAAGTCTCATCCCTTTACAGTGGAGATCCCTAGGTGCAAGAAAGCCTTTTACTCCAATAGTTTCTTCCCCAGAACTGCGGGTCTTTGGAACTCCCTTCCG
Organism: Euprymna scolopes; assembly: GCF_053919585.1. Taxonomy (NCBI): domain Eukaryota; kingdom Metazoa; phylum Mollusca; class Cephalopoda; order Sepiida; family Sepiolidae; genus Euprymna; species Euprymna scolopes. Next base: position 26,942,007 of record NC_136508.1, on the reverse strand, counting down.
GGATTCTGCTTTCCCAACTGCAATGATATGCAGAAGTTCAAGTGTAATGTTAACAAACATCTTTCTACTCTTCTCCCTTCATAATGACCCCGCTAATTAATTCCCTAATAGTAGCCCCCTGCTTCAAAGTGGCACTGTGCCTTGTTTGGGGTGAAAATTGAATTAAAAAAAAAAAAAAAAATAAATATCTTTAACCTACTAGCCCCAACAGATAAATATAGAGAGTCGCAAAAAAAGTTCCTTGTATAATCCCTTAACGTTTTAATAAATAACATAACACATCTCCAAAGAATTTATAAATATCTGCACACACAACGCCGATAGTCAATCCCGTGTCCTCCCACGCTCTTTACACCTATCTTTCTACCCCTCACAACCGCATCCAGATCTAAACACTCAAACATTCTTCCTTCTTCTTCCCTTCTCCACCTCTTCCTCCTACTTTTCAATAGTTAATCCATGCAAACAAACGAGCGACTCGCTTGACCTATATAGACTTTGTCATTCCTCTGAACAAGCACGGAAATTAACAAATAAATAATAACAAGGCAGCTGAAACAAAGACACTGAATTAAAAAAGAATATAAAATAAAGATCATCCAAAAGCTACAAGATATAAAATCAGATAAAATATATATTTATAAAAACATGGAAAAAAAAAGAAAACAACAACAATAATGTTAATCACACAAAACGCACAATACATTTGCCGCGATGCTCCACACAACAATTTAATTCATTTTTTCGGTCTTCCATCCAGCATGCTGTTAATAGATGAGGTGCATAAACCATCCGAAAAGGGGACTTTTTTATCAAAACACATTATGGATATTATAAAGGCCACGCAAGTAAGACATTTATACTTCATACACTTGAATAAATATATGTTGTTATAGACATATGAGTATATACATATTGATTTTTAAAGTCTTACTTGTTTTCGTCTTTCGTCATCAACACCGACTATATCCCATTCCTGGTATTGTGATAGACTTCTAAATCTGTTATATATATATATATATATATATATATATATATATATATATATATATATATATATATATATATATGTATATATATATATATCTGTATATATATATATATATCTGTATATATATATATATATATATATATATACATATATATATATATATAGTATAGCTACGTACCTATGCATGCTACTACTACTTTCAAAATTTACATTCTTAATTTTGGTCCTGTTTAGCCCTATTTTTATTTTTTTTATTTTAATGTTTTAACGCTTGAATCCATATGATTTTTATGTTTTCAACTGACACCTTACTAAATCAGGAATGTGGGCAGCCAGGTGTTTTAGGTGTTGAGAAATTTAGTGTCAATCGCTTGGATAATCTATTAGTCATGTATCCAATGTAGATATTGGTGTTGAATGTGCATTCTTACAAGGGGCATTGTTTCATCGACTGCTTTTGTTGTCCGGGGACTGTTGTTTTCAAATATAAGGTTAGCAATTCTTAATTTCTTATAGTAGATGATAATTAATTTAATGCATCTAAAACCAAACTCATGTCTTTACATTATCAACGCTCTGATCCCCATCTGTCATCAATTGAAATGGATGGCTCTCATCTAGGAGAAGCCCCATGTTTTGACAAGCTTCTGGGCTTGACCTTTACTCCTGATCTGAAATGGAACACGTACCTCAAGTCTGTTGCCAAGGTCGCTGGAAAGATCGTGGGACCCTTCTACCGCTCCAGGAGACATCTCACTACTGATGCAATTATCTATCTATATAAAAGATAATGTACGTCTAAGGCTGGAATACTGCTGCCATATCTGGGCAGGAGCTGCTAAAAACAGTCTATCCTGCCTTGACAGATTACAAAATAGACTTCGTGGCTTAGTTGGGGTGCACGTTTCTCTTCCCTGCAAGCTCTCTCCCACAAATAGTTTGTGGGCCTATCTTTGTTTTATCGTTAGATCCATGGCAGGTGCTCGTCAGAACTCCAATCTCTGCCCCCCTCGCCAATCTTTTACAAAAAACACCCGTTTAGCTGAATCCACTGGCAAAAATTTTCCCCACTCTTTATTTGTGCCTAAATCAAACGTAGATTCCATAAACAACGCGTCTTTCTTACAACTGCATGCCTGTGGAACTCTGTTCCATCTGCCTGTTTCCCATCTTACTAAAACTCCAAACGTCCAAAGTCCAACGTAAACAAATTCCTGATTAACCGCCCCCTAAGTAGAGAGTTTTTTAAATCGCCACACTAACATACTGCACCTGCAATAACCCTTATCCCTGAGTGGCTTCCGGGCCTTGATAAATCGTGACCACCGTGTAAAAAAATCAGTTCTTATTATTGACTGGGTATATATATATATATATATATATATATATATATATATATATATATATATATATATATATATCGATACATTATATTTCGTAGTCCCTTTTCATTCTGTATACAGTTGTGATGTAGCTGGTTGCGATAGAATATATTGATGGGGTGGGATTTGTTTACTTGGTCATTGTTGCTTTGGTCTAGGTTTCTAATTGTTAGTTGAATCTGTTGATCTACTAAGAAAGTATGGGATTGTTTATCAATCAAAACCTATTTGATATTTTTTAATTCGCTGTAATGTTTTTGTTTTTGATTAAGGTGATCACTTGGCTCGATTAATAAGTTGTTTTTTTTTCATTTTGAGAAGATAATTTCTTTCGATTAAAAAGTTGTTTTTTTTTATAATTCGTGTCTTGTATCGCTGGGGACTTTTGAACTTTAAAAATACAGGACTTGGTTGCAATAATCTTTTTATACAGACAAGTAATTAATTCATCTTTTCTGGAGTGTAAGCGAACATCAAGAAATGGTATACTATTGTTTGAATTTAATTCAGAAGTGAAAGCTAGTGCAGAATTTGTTGTAAAATTATCCTTTAGTTTCTCTATTTCGTTATTATCAACTTTAATATGCCCCGACTGGAGAATAATATATTTAATACTATTAAAAATCGTGTATTTATGTAAGGTACTTCGACGATATTTTTATTCTTGTGACAATATAACGAAATAGAGAAAATGAAGGATAATTTTCAAACAAACTTTGAAATATATTGGTGTAATATATAAGTTTGCTTTTACAAATTGACGTAAAATGTTATAGAATTGTATTATAGTCTTTAAAAAACTGCAAATGCTCATGCAGTCGCGTCTCATAAAACCAAAGATATGAGGTTTTTATATACAATTTGGTTACGAGTATATATATATATATATATATATATATATATATATGTGTGTGTGTGTGTGTGGCTGTGTGTGTTTGTGTGGGCGTGTGTGTGTGTGTTTGTGTAAAAATAATAATATAAAATGTAAAATTACGTATGCTACAAACTAATAATCTAAAAAATAAACTACTGAACCGATTTCCTAGGAAATTTTCGACGGTTTTTTAATCTAACCCAGACGTGTTAAGATGAAAAAATATTATAATATGTAAACCGTTTTATTTTGGAATCGATCATTTATAGCGCGACAAAAATTCGTTTTTTTTTTAATCATGTTTTCTTACCAATTGTTTTACTATATTTATTTACATTAATATTGTTTTAGCTTTCGTATATTTATTATCAAATAATGACTATAAGGCAAATTCCTGTTTCGAAAATGCCTAAAAACATCGATTGTGAGTATACTGTTTGTCACGAGCGTAAAAAAAAACAACTTCTTTACAAATCGAGTTGCTTAATGATCAGTATTTACAAACGTTAAACTAAAGAATGTATTTTTTTACTTTCCTAACAAAATCATATTTAATTAATTATTTTAAAAAAATTATTTTAATGACCAATTCAACCGTGAAAGAAGCATAAACGAATAGTGATTATTGACAAATGAAGTTGCCGGTTTTTTTGTCTTTTCCTAATCGCGTATTCGTTGCCTTAATGGTCAGTATATAAATAAATATATATATATATATATATATATATATATATTTATTTATTTATATATATATATATATGTGTGTGTGTGTGTGTAAACTGAGGTAGCTATTTTTCAAAGGTAGGGTAACTAATGAAATATAATGAGGTTTATACAAGAGTGCTCATACGGAAGTGGAGCAAGTTACATTTGTATTTACATATGCAGTAAATTGTTGCTACACAGTCATGAGCATGTTTCGGTCTTCTAGTGTTCAGTAACTAGAGACCTTTTGGGGCAATAGCGCTTATATTCAAAAGCAGAATTCTTAATTGATTTTCGTTTTTCATTAAGAATTCCACTTTCGAATATAAGCGTTGTTGCCTGCAGAGGTATCTAGTTACTGAAAACTAGAAGAAGACCGCAACAGGCTCATGACTGTGTAGCAACAAATTACTGCTTATATATTGAGAAAGTGAATATATATATATATATATATATACATATATACAGTCTTTGACGTTTTTAACATTTGAAACTATACAAAAAATTACTTTTTATCATTCGTTAAAAAAACATCTAGTCAGTAAGTCATTTAATCACCTGCAATCACTGCATCAACTCTCTCAAATTTACTATAATACCATTTTTTTCAAGGGATCATCAGTTGTTTACCATGAAACACTGTTTCGGGGATTTAAAAACAAAACAGTATATTACATCATGGCTCCCCAGCAGTGTTGATCAAACACCACCACCCTCAATCTTAGGAAGAAGACATGTTACAAAAATTTGATCCAATTTCCTATTCTTAATTGCAATTACTAACCTTTTCATAGTATAAAAATGAATTTCTTACCTGTGCGATTCATCAATTGCCACATTTAAAATGGATACATTTTTTAATTTATAAGTCTTGTAATTATAAGATTTGGATTAATCCATTTAACTACTTAGCACCCCCACTATAATTAGTAGTGTGTATATTTACATTCTTATTTATTTAAAATTAGATATATAAAGGTTAAAAATATTTTATTTTTACATATATACATTTTTTATATATATATATAAATTTATTATATGTAATTATAAATACATTTTATACATTGCTAATATAGTTTTGGATTTCCTTTATTAATATAGCCTGGTTTATCTTAAACGATTCAAAAGCATCAGGATAACGAACAAATGCTTTATTTAGCTGTTTAAATATTTTATTTTTATCTCCACCTTGTTTTATCATCCTTATTACTAAGCTAGAAACTGGTGGTATAAAATCTGTTAATTTTAGAGTAACGCGAGCTATTCTCAAAAACTCTGACATAATGGTTCCATAAAACACAAAAACAGGGCAGGTGGTATCCTTATGGGGCATACGTACTATTTTAAAGGGGAATGTGTTTCTTTTATCAAATATTTTATAAAGAAAAATCCCATCCTCAATTTTTATATCTAAATCCAGAAATGTAGCCTGCTGTCCTCTATGTTCACAATTCAATTTTAGTTCGTTTGGATATATAAGATGTTTATTTTTTTCGAATTCATCATTATCGTTTATGCATATAAGGTCACCTATAAATCTCCTACACCCATGAAAGTTATTTGTTTTAGATATATCTGTTTTTAATAATGATGACATATATATATATATATATATATATATATATATATATATATATATATATATATATACTCGAGTCTATGTAAATACAAATTTGCCCAAAATGGTGCAGGATCCAATCCCATTGGGATACCTATCGTTTGGAGTAATATTTTATATCCTATTTAAAAATAGCATTCTTTAATTAGATGACTTACAAGTATTTTTAAAATACCTTTAGAAACACTAGTTTTGCTATTTTTATTTTTACACCAGAAAGCTTTAGAGTTTGAAAAGTCTATATATTTACCTTTTCCACCTTGATATATATAAGACTTTTTGTTTATTTATTTTTCATAAGCGGTTTGTAAGTGCTTTAAAAAGTTAAGTTATCTACTCTTTATTTATATTCTAGTCCCCTCACAATTTTGGGGCATATTATTTGTCATAAATTTATTGTTTAAATAGTTATTATTAATATTTAGATAACTTAATTTTATGCCCGTAAGATATTAAAATAAATATCTATATATATTCGTATTTTCATTCATCGGAATACTTTCTCATCTTGAGTGTGATTTACACCAGGTTTTGGTCAATCTAACCCCTGACTTTCTTCAGGGGTATCGTGTCAAAATCGGAAATGATTCTGTCGAACTCGGGCATAATTTGAGCGGAACCCCCTTTTTTTTTTTTGCTTCACGGGGATAGTGTGCTCTTGTTTCGTCAGAATAGAGGTCTCAAGTGATTCGCAAATGTATTTTTTCGGTCGCCCACACTCAGGATTGAACCTTGAACGTTGAAATTTCAGGAGAATATCACTTTTACGAATCATTTTTTGCAGTACTCTAACCACTTACGGGTTGTGCGGAAATTTCTAGTACGAATTTTAGGAGCCTTAAAGTTATTTTTATTTCTAGTTGTAAATATCCCAATTTATTATCAGTTATTACTATATAAAAATATATAGCTATCTCTATACTTCTTACTTATATATATATATATATATATTTGTTTTTACTCATTACTTTTATACATTAGCTATTGTTTATAATTACTGGTTCCCAAATCGTATTAACTTTTATACTGGGTCTCCTTAGCAATGGTTATTCTCAGCATATGTGCTTCTTTTTGAAGTCAGCACATATGCTGAGAATAACCAAATGCTAAACTGTTTCATAATAAGGAGCCAGCCAAGCAGATATATTATTTTTTTTCATATTTAACTAGCTACAGGGGGGCAGCTTTACCTGGGCGTAAAATACCCTTAAAGATGATATTTTCATGTGTTCAGATTTTGTATATATTACTATTAGAGCTATGACAAAAGAATATTCTTTTCATTTTTTTTACTCTCATGTATATATCGGTTAATATCTTAAATGTTTTAAGATAGAGTTATGTGGTTCTCGATTGATTAACTATGTTTAACTGTGTTGGATGTATACTGGAGAGTCAAAACAATGTTAAGAATATTCTCTTGTCATAGGCCTAATTATTGTAGAGTAGCGATTTCAAAAGATTTAAAAAAGGATTTGTGTACCATCAGCTGGAATCGAAACTGAAACGCCTACACTCAAGGCTGGTGATGTTATCACTGTACTAATGCGGTAAGCCTATGATTAAGGAAAAAATTACACATTAGAAATAAACATATAATGTACAAAATGCATAACGATTTTGATAAGTTTTACCGATTGTGACCCCTTAAAACTATTTCAACCGATTAAAGATAAAAGACTGGTTTGTAAAAAAAGCAAATCATTTGAGGCCCATATAGCTGTTTATATATTATATTAGATGTATATATATATATATATATATATATATATAAAGATATATGTCTCTCTGTCTGTCTGTTTATAACATTTAGTTATTTTTGTAAACTTATAATCTTCAGTTGTGTACATCCTGTAGTATTTTCATTTTGTTTTTTTTAATATGTTTAACATTTCCATTTTATGTTGAATCCCGGTTTTGATGAATTCCAAAAGGATCATATCAGAAATGATCGTACGCACAAATAATATTTACATTTGCTACAGACACACACACACACACTCACAAACACACACATACTTATATATATATATATAGAGAGAGAGAGAGAGAGCAATAGAGAGAAAGAGAAAGAAAGAGAGAGAATCAAATTTTTAAAATAAACGAATTTTTACGATTTTTTTATTTTCTGTAATTATTTTTGATTTTATTTGAAAAAATTACTCAAAATTGTTATTTTTCCGTATTGAAAGTGAACAATGTTTTTGAAATAGCAGTATTATTTCTAAGAATAAAGATTTATTTTGAAACACTAGAGAGAAAACTTTTAAGTATTTTTCTATTTCAAATGAGCTAAAAAAATTATTTATAGGTTAATAAATACATCAATGAATAAAGTCGATAGGGAAAGATAAGTCTGCATAAAATATTTAAAACATCTATAAACGTACATCTCTATTCTCGATTTGCTAGACCATTCACTATGTTTTAGAAACTGTGGTCAATTATGTTGATTTATAAAATAAAATAAGTTGTTGGCGGAGAGACATTCCAAAAATATACGGTCAACAGGGGCGATGTGGATCGATTCGAATCAAAGTAACTTTTTTCCCCAGACAGTCTCACCAGCTCACTTGACTGCTGCGAGCGATAATAGACTTAGTACAGTAGAGATGGTTTCTATTTTAAACCAACTTCATTTTTTCACAGGTGGACAAGAAAAATGTAACAGAGTTTGTTTTAATATGTACGCATTGTGAATGACGCGTACTGTTGTTTCTGTAAATTTAAGTACTAAAAAATCTTTTGCAACAATTTTACTTTTATTTTTGCTGTATTTATGAGATAAAATAGATTTGTATGAACGCATGACAACAAATTATTTTGTCTTTTCTGGTATACAAAAAATAAAACAGTTAATGTGTCAATCAAAAATAAAATTTAAATTACAAAATCTAAGGAAAGTTTTACAATAATAATAATAATATTAATAATAATAATAATAGCAAGTACAATGGATATTTTTTTGACTAGGGAAGAAGTTGAAAGGACACCCCCACTCAGTACTTTAAACGCATGTCCAAATATATAGCTTCTGACAATCTAGTCATACTCCTGCCATTTTCGTGCGACTTATTCGTTAAACCCTACAATATGTTTTATTGACGGGAGGTATACACGAGACGAATAGCTGACGCTTTGAAACCGGAAGCTCTGGGTAGACGGAGCTCGACAGCATGGAAAACTCTAACTTCAAACCATTAGAGATAATGTACCGTAAGAAATACCAGTGTTGTGTAAACTAACATTCAGTAAACTTATTATGAATTAAATGAAAAATCAAAATTTGAAAGTTCGAGGAATGTGTAATATTGGAAGAGAATCACTGGTACACGTGCTCGTATTTTAAAGCCCACGGATGATATAACTTCTGGCAGCTTCCGATTAGTTAAAGCTACATAAATGCCACCTCAAAATGTTCCCTTCTCTGTGACCAGAGAATGTATAAAAGTGGCCAATTTCCTCGATCCGCGTATTCATGCGACGTCCCACGCATTCGCAGAAATAAACCTCTCGGCGCTCCTCTTGTACGACCGCATGTTTGTCTTTGAAATTATCCTCCGGTGTCGCTTTGTTGTGTCCGTAGTGTCATCCACTTCCATTTCTTCTTCTCGATAATGTTGTGGATCCATATTCCGACCGACTCTGATTTTGTTGGGGATCAAGATCTGAACGTGGCTTTGCTGTACCTGGTTGGGCCTGAGATGGGCCACTCACGACATGTTAGATTTTAGGTTGCGCAGCATTATCCGGCCGCTACCTTCCAATTACACCTGGTATTTTCGGTTACCCTGTGTTTCTACGATCCTACCAGTTGCCGTCCAGCGACACGGGTGTTTATGGATTAGGACTGAGTTCCCGACATGAGGGTCGCTGTGTGGACGGTAGTGCTTATTATAGATATGTTCGTCCTATATGTGCTTTTTGGTCATCAGCAGCTCTCTTACTTTGACTGTCTTCTAACATTGCCTCTGCGTTCGGTAACTGTCTGCTAGTTAATAGTTCCACGGTAGAGCATTACGACCGAGGATATATAAGGGTCTTGGACAGGGGTGTTACAATCGGTCAGTAGTGCTCTAGCAGCCCTATTATGGCATAAGCGTCCGCCGTGGGCTATGTTGTCGAGAGGTATCCGACTTACAGTTTTCACGGCTAACTCCCCACGCCAATTTCTTTGTAGGTAATAGGCTAACCTAACGATGTGCATTTTCGTATACCCCAGTCTCTCAAAAAAGAGTTGTACTATTCTGATTCGAATAGGCGGGTCATTTCTCTATGAGAATTTCATCGGTTTCGCCGCATGTGCAGAACCAGGTTCTTAGCCTGTCACAAACGCTTCTAACATTCCTCGATGACATCAAGGGCACTGCATACCTATCCCGTATACAGCATATACTAAGTATTTTTGCTCTGTGTCTACGCAAATTCAACCAATACTCGATGGACGCAAAAGCAAAGACGTTGCGTTTTTTTTCACATTCTTTTCCTCGTTTGCGGTACGGGTTCGAGCCTGCTTGCCTACTACCGCTTTTTCTCTGTTTTACTCAACACACATCTCCAAACACCCGGGCAAATACAAAAATAAAGTGTGACAATCAAAAAAGCAGAAAAACGAAATAAAATTTGCAGAATTTATGAGAAAACTTGCAGGAATATGGTCAATATAATACCTCTTATTGTAAGTACTGGCCAAATAATCGCAGACGTGAAATGGCTGTTGAACAGAACACCCCTAAAGAACACCCCTAAAAGGGTTAGGGAACTCTGAAATCACTCATTACTGATTAAAGGTCTTAAGTAATTAGAAATTGTAATTTTCTGTCGACCATACTGAAGATTGAACCTTCAACCTTCAAGAGTATATCACTTTTAAACTGAATTTTTCTAAGTACTTTGACCATTGCTACACGGGTCCTTTAGGATCCCTATAGCTGAGGCAAAAATGTCCTATTGATAATCATTTAGGACATCTAAATATATACATCTATACAGTCATTTCAGACAGTATGATACCATACTACTCTCATGAAGTAATTAAAGTGTTTCGTTCCCAGAAATATCTTCAGATTCGACAAGATTCACTTAACGAAGCTCGGGGCTCACAACAATCGAAACGTTGTGGAAATAACATTCAAGATATGAAAGTTGGAATAAACCAACAGATAAAAATATAATTTCTTCACGCTGGGTTTTTTCCAAAAAAAAATCATAGCTTCTGGCAGTGAAACTTTTAAAGCAAGATTTGTAGCAAAGGGTTTCTCATAAATTCCTGGAGTGGAATATTGTGCAACATTTTCACCAACGACAAATTTAACGACAATTAGAATTTTATTACAACTTGCCACTCAATACGATTTAAAAATACATCAAATGGATGTAAAAAATGCTTATTTGAATGCTCCGATTGACTGTGAAATCTACATTTACCCTCCAGAGGGATTTAAAATGAAAAATAAAAATTGGGTGTGGAAATTAAATAACTCGTTGTATGGACTAAAACAAAATGCACACAATTGGAATTTAACACTCCATAATTATTTAATAGCACAGGAATTCAACCAATGTCCCGTAGACGCGTGCATGTATACAAAAATGTAGGTAATAAATTGTTGATTTTGGTTTTTTGGGTTGGCGATATTCGCCTCAAACTGTGAAAACACTTTAGGAGATGTTGAAATGAATTAAATAAAAAATTTGAAATGGCCGACCTTGGACGACTGTCATGGTTCCTCGGTATAAGATTTACCTGTGAAAATGAAACTATAACTATGAACCAATCACGATAAATTGAAAACATTCTGCTCAAGTTCGGAATGCCAGATTGTAAGCCGCGTTCAACTCCCGTCGAAATGGACATAAATAAAAATATAGGGACAGAAACAAAATTCATAGATAACCGAATATACAGGGAAATTGTAGGAAGCCTCATCTACTTGATGACCGCAACAAGGCCTGACATATGTTACACTGTAACAAAGCTATATCAAAACTTATCGAAACCGACAATTAACGACCTTAATCGTGCAAAACAAATCCTTCGTTACCTAAAAGGAACCAAGGAGCAATCTTTAAGATTTAAAAAAATCCACATATCTAAATTTAGAAGGCTTTTCGGATTCAGATTGGGCTAACTCTGAGGATAGAAAAAGTCTAGCGGGGTATGGTTTTAGACTGTCAAAGACTGGACCTATGATCTCTTGGAAAACTAAAAAGCAACAAATTGTTGCACTTTCTACTTGTGAAGCAGCATATGTGGTTCTTACTCATTCCGCGCAGGAGGCAATTTTTCTGAACACCCTTCTAAAATCTACTTTAAAACCAGATCTAATTAAAAAAAAACCTATAGTAATTCATTGTGATAATCAGAGCAGTATCATATTAGAAAATAATTCTATGATTCATCAAAGGTCGAAGCATATTGATATCAGATATCATTTTATAAGGGATGAAATAAGATAAAAATCTATTACTCTTACTAATGTGACGTCTGAAAATAATATAGCCGACATTTTCACTAAACCTATAAAAAGAATAAAATTAAGACATTTTATAACCGAACTTTTTGGAATCTAATTATGAATAAATCTCTTTTCAGAAACTCAAAAAGGAGAAGCATGAACAGTTAAAATCACACACACCCCAAAACAAAATTGTAAATTGTCCCGGGCACGACGTTAAACAGCGACCATTTCTACCTTACTAAACAAATTAACCAATTAATACCTTACATAATGTTTCAAGTTTTTTGTTACAAAAAAGCCACTTGTTAAAACCTTTTTGTAAACTTCTTATTTTCTCAAATAGTTCTTTTTGCATGTTTTTTTTGGCAAACATTTGTTAAAACAAAACCAAATGTATATTAATTCTTTTTGAACTACGAGAATAAAGACAAATTCCCATAAAAACCAGGAGAAAAAGAAAAAAAAAACAATTATTTGATTGGCTTATTTTTCTTTGTTCATTTATTTTTTATTTTTTGTTTATTTATTTTTCTTTCATTTTCTCAAGTGAAACCAAAACTTGAATCCGAAAGGATTTTTCCATTATATCAAAAAAGGGTGTGTGTAAAAGGTTTTTACTTCTGATGGGAATGGATTCACCAATCATTTTTATAACCAACGGCTGTGCTAAACAACCAATCAAAACGTCGCAAAATTATTATAAAAATCGTCGAATTTTGGATTCAGTCCGTTCGCCATTTGCTACGTCACGGACGCATTTAATTCTTCGCCGGCATCTTGGTTACTGATCTGCACTACGCAGCCATATTGGTTACTAATCTGAACTACGCCGCCATCTTGGTTACTGATCTGAACTAAGCCGCCATCTTTGTTCAACACAAATGTCTCAAAACTTAACAAATACGAATAACCAATTCTTATCTCCACAATTCAGAAAAAAGTTTTGCATGAAGTTAAACATCTAAAAGACAAAAATCATGGTCGAATTGTACTCTAAATAGAAACATGATTTTCGAAGAAACTTACTTTTACATTAATAGTTGAGCTAAGCTGGTGGTGCAGTGAAAAACATTGCCTACAAGCACGTGGGATATTAGACTGTATGAGCAAGTTAACTTTAATCAACATCCGATTGCTGTTTGTTTAGTCATTTTTCGGGATTTTTCAATTCGATATATATCTGAGGCAATCTTATAAAAACCTCATCTAAAAAATACTATCAGATGTTTTAAATACATTTGTGTGATGATTTTAAAACAGCTACTCAGCTTTTTCAGAGTCCATAACTAATAGAAATCACAGAGACGGAGGCACAAACAGAACACTTATATATATATATATATATATATATATATATATATATATATATATATACAGGGTGACCCCCCCAAAAAAAAACAGAGGACATTCAATTGTTTTTCTGAGCATTTTACAGTCAACGGAGAAAAAAAGGCCAAAGACCCTAGTGTTTTGATGTGATGTTTTGAATATAATAAACTAGTTATGACAAAAGTTTCATTTCATTCACAATACACTAAGAAAAGTGGCCTAATTAGAGTTGGGGGCCGTTTTTTTGAATCACTGTATATATATATATATATATATATATATATATATATATATATATATATATATATAGTTATTAACTATAATAATTAAATACCTACAGACACTAGTGTTTCATCCTTTGGGGGATTATCTGAGCAGGGTGTCACGATTAATGGCAGCTGAGGGAGTCGAACCCTAGAAATCATGTCTGGCTTCATTAGCAAGGACTCGAACCTTTCGGCTACCGTCAACCACGAGAGATAATGTTGGAATTTAAACATTTATTCTTTTAAATGTTTTTAATGTCAGTCAGAGTGATCTAATCATTATATGACGATCCACGCATGTGAGCTAATTGACCGAATTATTACAACTCAAAGTGCTCAACGAAAAGAAACCATATTATTAAAGGCGCTGACATAATTATTTACTATGATAATTAAATACCTACATACACTAGTTTTCATATTTTCGGTAATCAGCAGTGCATATATATATATATGTATAATATGCTTGTGTGTGTGTACAGCCAGCACCAATAAAAAATCTACATTATTATTCAAACGCACATATTTAAAGGTCAAGAATAGTGGAGAAAACATTAATATTCCAAACACAATGAATGTCCTTTTTTTCCTTATTTGCGTTTATTCGTTTTATTGGCTAAATTGTTACAGGTGGTATTTTCTATGTTCTGCCACTCTTTATGAAGTGTGTCCTCTAATTCTTTTTAGATGAACAGTTGTACATTCTTACTCTTATCCTTGGATTTAAGTCGTGGGGTTAATGTGGGCTAGTTTATAACTGTAATCTTATTTTTTCTCGAACAAAACTATTGAAACTTTCTTTTTATTGATGGCATGGGGTACCGTCTCGTTAGAAGATTTTATCACTTGTAATTTTATTATTAAATATTTTAGTTAAATAGATTTGGTAAACCTGGTCGAGCTTGTAAGTAATCATCGTAAAGTTTATCCTGCCTTCGAATGTGTACAACAGTCCAGTGCTTGAAGAAGCCATGCGGACCGAAACCATCACACTTTCTCCTCAAAATTTACAGTTGGAACCACACCATCAAGATAACATTCCTCTTCTTCCTAAAACTTGATGAGCAATATGAGAATTTACTTCAACTCGTGAATAGTTCCTATGGATGCGTATTCAATTAAAAAAATTCAGTTGTTCATTTTAAAGTTTAGGAAATAGAAGCTGGAAACTTACTTCAAATTTTATATTTTCCAGACCAATCATCATGTCTCTATGTTTTTTTGTTTGCAAAGTCCAGTCGTTTCTCTGCCTTCTTCCTTGTATTGCATAATGTTAATCCCACTTGTAATAGGTTTGTGCAAAAATAATGTCGTTTTTGGCGTTCAATTTTGAATAATTATAATTCCTTTAAAAATTAAATTCATAAAAACCATTAGAATCGATTCATTTTTGCCAATGAGAAACTAGTTATTTTATCACATTAGCAGAGAAATCCGATAAAATCATTTAAGGTGGATTCGGTATCATTTCGGCTTTTGAAGCCTTTTTCGTGCGGGAAAGCGTTGAGATGCTTGGAAAAGTGATACTTGTTATGCGAGAGGTCTGGTAGATACGGAAGATGAGGCAGTCTCGTCGCCATATTCGTTCGTACAAGATCAGTTGACAAAGATCCAGGAAAGAGTCGTCATAGAGGAGTACTGGATTATACTGGTGCACTTCGTTAATTCATCAGCAGGATTTCGTCGTGATCGTTTCGCCCGGATCCAAGAAGCTGTGATGGATGAGATCGACCGCAGACCATCTTACTGTCACGATAAACCTTTTTTCGTACAATTTCGACTTCTGCGGCATCTAACCACTGTGCCTATCACACGTCACAATCCGCGTGAGAAATAGATCGTTTTTGTTAGTCAGAAGAAGTCTAGAAAATTCCGCAAAACGACGATTTATTTTAATATCCTTAAAGTCACGCAGCATCCATTTATCCAACTTTTTTATTTCCCTGCTTGTTTTAGATGGCGAACAACTATTAAAGTGGTCGACCTTGAGTTCAACAGCAACTTCATGTGTGGTTTTGTGAGGAGCAGCTTCAATTAAAGCTTTAAAATGTTCGTTATTAACCTTAGTTGGTCAGCCTCGACTGTCGTTATCTTCAACGTTCTCATCAATGTTGCAAACTTTCTTGAACCACCGGTTCCTCGGCCAAATGCACTATGTATATCACGAGCTGTTTCCACAGTTTTTTTCGGTCTAGTTTAAACTCTAACAAGAAAATTATGCGGTTATAAATGTTGTCCATGCTGTCGAAAAGCCTGCAAAAAAGGAATGTAGAGATTAAGAACGGAAACGTATAACAGGATTCGATAGAGCGAAAACCCCGCTTTTTAATGAAATATAACATAGCTATATATATTAATAAATTTATTTAGGAATAATATATAAAAGTAATATATGTGAGAAAACGATATTGTTTTTACGCCAACCTAATATATATATATATGTGTGTGTGTGTGTGTGTGTGTACATATACATGCATATTTATATATTCAATTTTATGCTAAATACCCTCGTTCAATGATCTATATGTGTGGATAAATAGATAGATCGATAGATAGGTAGATAGATAGATAGATAGATAGATAAATAGATTCGATTGTGTGCAAAAAAGAAAGGTTTGGCAAGAGGTTATCTGTGTTCCAGAGTTGAAATTACAACTAACTTCTGCAAAGACGTATAAATATAATCGTAAATTGAAAATCGGAAGTAGAACAGACTAACCAGATTTGCTTATTTTGGAGCGGAATCAAAATAATTAAAAAAGCTCAGAAGAAAAATATTATTGATCAGACATCGGGTGAAGAAACATTGGCGAGATATGACGCCGAATGTCAAACGATATAAAAAAAATGGGAGTAACTTGATTAATCCCCCCCAAATATACACGTTTCCTTATAAAGTAAACGACAGAAAAGAAGAAAAGAGATAGCAATAATAACATTGCGACAAAAATAGGAATAAAACCTAAATGCAAAAAACCAAACAAGGAAAACGAAGGAGAACTAGAGGAAATGGAAAAAGAAGATGTGAACAAGACTATATAAGAAAGGAGAAGATTTTTTTTAACACAGGTATCAGCACATTATCAAGGTCAAGAGGCCACTCAATGATAACGGTTAAAGAGTGTACAGTAGAAATTGGACAGTATAGTAATCATTAGTAATGAAAATTCGGTAAATTTGATAACTTATATAGAACGGCTCATCAAGAACTTATTTACGTTAGACTTGAAGACAACCATATTGTAGTCAGCTGGAAAGCAGGAAAACGGAAGACAATTCCACAGGCGTGCAGTTCTAAGAAAGAAGCTTTGTTCATGGAATCTACGTTTAGGTTTACGCACAGATAAAAAAGTGGGAGGAATTATTGATATTGTTTACAGCTAGACGAGTGTTTCTTGTGAAAGTTAGGCGAGGGGGTACCATAGACTTAAGCTCAGTCGAACACTTTCAATGAAAGTAACGATACATCAGAGATAAACTCGTAACATCTCTTCTGTGAGATAGGGGTTGCAGGGAAGAGAAAAGGAGTCTCCTACGAGGCTACAAAGTCTATTTTAAACTCTATCGTCAGGGCAAGTCCTTTCTAGTAGCTCCTCTCCAGATGTGGCAACAGTATTCCATCCTTGGACGTACCTGGCTCTTATATAGATAGAGAATTGCATCAGCAGTGAGATATCTACTGGATCTATACAAAGATCCCACCATTTTTCCAGCGGCTTTGGCAACAGATTTGATGTACGTGTTCCATTTAAGATCAGGAGTAATTGTCAAGCCCAGAAGCTTGTCAAAACTTGAGGTCTCCTGAAGAGGAGAGCCATTCATTTCAATTAATGCCAGATGTGGATCAGAATGTTGATGATGTAAAGAGAGAAGCTTGGTTTTAGATGCATTAAAAGTAACCAGCCACTCCTTTCTCCATTGTACTACGTGCTCAAGATCAGAGGAGAGAGAATCGGAGAGAACTTGGTCGTTTACTGTCTTAGATGTGCTATCATGAATGGTAGTGTCGTCAGCATAAATGCCTACAAATGATGTAAGGATGTGATTTGGAAGATCATTAATGTAGATCAGAAAAAGAGTTTGGCCCAGGATGGACTCTTGAGTGACATCAGCATTAAAAATGTGAGCTTCTGATTTTTGCCCCTCAACTACTACTCTTATGAACCTATTAGAAAGAAATTGTTTAATAATTGAGAAGACATTCCCAGCTATACCATAGCTAGAGATCTTGTGAAGTAAACCTTTATGCTATACCCTATCAAAGGCCTTTGATATATCAAGAGCAATTTCCCTAGAAAGGTAGCATCCGTCGAGAGATTTTCTAATCCTATGAGATATAACTGTAAGCACATCTGCTGTAGATCTAGCAGAACGGAAACCATATTGAGTGTCACTAAGAATGTTATTTTTGTTGAGATAGTTGATTACTTCTGTATTTAACACAGAGTCCAGCAACTTACTCATGACGCACAGAAGACTTATTGGCCTGTACTGAGAGGGGGATGAGCGATCACCTGAATTCTTAAATACAGGGCATACTGATGAAATTTTCCAGGGTTATGGGAAACTATTCTCCTCAAGACAACGTTTATACAGTTTTGTAAGTATGGCCGCTTGTACAGGTTGAAGTTTTTTGAGTACGATAATTGGAATACCGTCAGCCCAGTTGCTTTACTTTAATCGAGGTTTTTGATTAGCTTGGCAACATCACGTACAGATATACGTATATCACATAGCGTGTTTTCTGATACAGGAGGAAATATTGGGGGTTGGCGGCCTTGATCGCAAAGGGTAGAATTAGCTGCAAAGATCTTGGCAAAGAGTTTGGCTTTGTCTGGTGCTGACAAGATTACCTCAGGTCCATTGATGATAGTTGGGATAGAGCACACGCTTCGGTTTAGGATTCTGTTTGCTATTTGCAAAAATTGGTGGGAACCAAGCCGCTGCTCAGCTACTTTGGACTTAACGGATTGAGCATACAACTCTCTTGCGTTCTTTATTACTGTCCTACAATGGTTGCTGGCAGTGCTGAAAGCGTCTTTAGTTTCCATACATCTATTACGTTGGAAGCAGTGGAAAAAGTGATTTCTGTGCGCAATTGCAGCAGCACATTCTGGGGAGAACCATGGCTGGCTGTTAGGTTTTTGCTGGAACGTTTTCGAGGGTATGAAACGGTCTATACCTACAATTAACCATTCGGTCAGGTCTGATACTATAGAGGACACATCC
The DNA here is from genome assembly GCF_053919585.1 of Euprymna scolopes. NCBI lineage: Eukaryota > Metazoa > Mollusca > Cephalopoda > Sepiida > Sepiolidae > Euprymna > Euprymna scolopes. The sequence goes on along the minus strand of NC_136508.1, from coordinate 26,923,152 downwards.
TTTTTAAACATGGAACGCAGAGGTAGATCCGATATACATGTACGGAAGCTATCCCAGTCAGCCTTAGTGTATCGATATACTGTACGATGGAGAGGTACGTCTGGGGACGTATTACATTTCATTTTTATCTTAATTGATACAACAGAGTGGTCGGAAGATCCAAGATGAGACAGAACAGAAAATGAACATAGTTCAGGGCAAGTTGTGACAAAAAGGTCTAGTAAGCTCGAATACTGGTCATCATTGTCGGGCACACGGGTAGGTTCATGAACAATCTGAGTGAGGTTATAGACAATGGAGAAATCATGACAGAACCTCCCCTCATCATCGGCCTTGTTTGAGTGGGTCAACTATTCGAACGTGAATGTTAGCTGAAGGATAAGCAGATAGGATTGGTAAATTTTCTCAGATATGCTCTTAAAGATAGTAACTCCGCTGTTGTGGGTGCGATAGAGAGTAAATATAAATGCAGAGTGTGAGCTAAAGCACCCCTGAAGCACATATAAGGTAAGTTAGGATCTTCCCTGGAGATGTCTCTACCACATGGAAAACCATCTTCAATATAGGCACATATTCCATGCCCATGGCGATCTTGGGGGTTAGATTTAGAAGTTAAGTTAGAGCATCCTTTAATTGCGAACTCTTCTAGGGAAATAGCCTGTCCATTGCCAGTTTCGCTCAAAAATAAAAGGTCTGGTTTAGTCTCCTGTAATTTGGTTTCAACCACTGGAAGGTTAGAACATAGACCCCTGATGTTGGAGAAGGAGACATGGTAGTAGAGGTCTACGTTGTAAGTTGGAGACCCGGGTTTAATCGTGTATTTTTCTTTAAACTTGTCATGATGAAATTTTGGAATTTGTGGTCTAGGTCGTCAGATTTACTTAAAGCAGGACAGAGAGGGGAAACTAAGAGAGAAAAATAAACGAAGAATGTTTGTTTTTGTAGCTAATGATAAGGTAAAGCCGTAACAATTACCCACTAATATGGCATCGAAGGGCCCCATCAGAAGCTACTGCATGGTCCAGAATCCATTCACCAAATGGCAATAGAGCAGCCCGAGTACTTTGCACCTGCTGATAGGACAGCCTCATTAGTAGTTAATCCAAGGTTCGGGTCCCTGACTATCAGGTGGATAACGTCAGCCCAGATAAAATGTTTACCTTCAGCATCCTTACTAGTGACATGGCTACAAGGATAGACATAGAAACAGAAAATTTACGCCATCTCTGCCAACTGTTGGTGCAAAATATTGCCAACCAAGAAAACAGCTTTTTCTGCTCCCTTTGTCAGAAATATCACTCATTAAAAAATGAGGACTGAGGGACAAATTTGAACAAGACTATACAAGAACGGAGAAGATTTGAACAAGACTATATAAGAACGAATAAGATATGAACAAGACTATATAAGAAAGAAGAAAATGGTAAAAATGAGGTAGAATAAAAAAGAAGGAATTAATTTGTCATTCACGCCTGTTGATTCTCATGCTATTCTCATGCTATTATTTTCTTTACATAGGTATCACCACTCATAAAGGCTCGAGGATAAGGGTTAAAGAGTGTACAGTAGACATTGGACAATATAGTAATCGTTATTAATGGAGATTCGATAAATCTGTTAAGTTATATGGAACGGATCATAAAAAACTTGTTTACGTTAGACTTGAATACAACCATATTTAAGTCAGCTGGAAAGCAGAAAAACAGAAGACAATTCCATAGGCGAGCAATTCTAAGAAAGAAGCTTTGCTCATGGAATCTACGCTTAGGATTAGGCACAGATAAAGAGTGGGGGGGATTAGTGATATTGTTTTCTGCAATACGGGTGTTTCTTGTGAAAGTTTGGCGAGGGGGAACCATAGAATGAAGCTCAGCCGAGCACCTGCCATGAAAATAACGATAAAGTAGTGACAAACTCGCAACATCTCTTCTGTGAGAATGAGGTTGCGGGGAAGAGAAAAGGACATATTTAAAAAGGCTAGGAAGTCTATTTGGAACTCTATTCCCATGCTATTCAAACACTATGATAATTGGGTACTGAAGATCCGAACGAGATGCCTTCAATAAGTTTCCAGACTTATTTTGTTCAGGTATTTAAAATTGTAGACGCTTGCAGATTAAGTATGTTATTGCCGTGCATATCATACGATGACCGGCCAATTTATGAGATTTAATTTTACAGTAAACAGTACAGCAGAACTCGAAATACACTAAATAAAACCTTGATTGTCGCAGATAATGAATTACACAAACGCAATCTGGACAGGAGGACTACCATGGGTGCCCGGCGTTGCCCGGGTGTTTGAAGGTGTGTGTTGAGCAAAAAAAAAAAGTGGTAGTAGGAAGGTAGGCTCGAACCCGTATCGTGAAGAAGGAAAAGAACGGGGGAAAACCTGACATCTTTGCTGTTACGACCACCGCCAAACCGGAAGTGACGTAGGTTCAAATTAAGGTTAAAAAATCTAAAAGAGGGGATGATTTTCGAAAATATCGGTGAAAAAAAAACAAAATCTCATTTCTACATTTTCCTGACATTTCCTCTCATTGATTTAAACAATATATCTCGGTGTTTTTACAAGCACAATAAATTCGTCCCTTTTCATAAGTAACCTGCCGCTGTCCAGGACTTAATCAACGTTTAACGGCAAATCTCATCATATTTACCCAGCCTTACTCGGGGTGTAATGTGATTTTAACCTCGCAAATGGGGAACAGTATCGCTCCTTTAGACAGTCACGTCATACAGGCAGAGGGATGCAAAATGTCTTACAATGGGACAGGGGCTGAAGCCTAGATGACAGTTAAGGTCCTATAAGGTTGGCGAACCTTGCCCGGCAATGAGAGGCTAGTGACAGATGCACCATCCCAAATGTGACAACAATGACCCATACACGGGAGGATGGTGGCCTTATAGAAATATAGGATACTTTCAGGTGTAAGTAGCTTTCTAGTACGGTAGATAGAGCCCACCTTCTTCGCAGTGGCATTGGCAATGCTTTCAAAGGATGGGTTCCTGTGAACGTTAGGCTGAGAAGTCTAAAAGAAGTACTTTCAGGTAAGGTGTCTTTTGCCATTAATATTGGTAGTAGAGATGGTTTCTTGTAATTACTGAAGAAAGCAATCTTAATCTTGGTAGCAATGAATGTGACCATCCATTTTTGTCGCCATTCCACTACAGATTAAAAGTCTTCCTCTGGCGTTTCTGCCATTTTCTTAGATATGTGTTCATTTCTTTTCCTTTTGTGTGTCTTATAGAGCATGGTGTAATCAGCAAATATACCATTTTAAGGGCAACTTTATAAAAAATTGCATTAATTAACATCAGAAATAATGACGGTCCAAAAATAGATCTCTGATGTGCTCCCGTATTTATATCATATTGATTAGAAGTACGAACGTCCAGGATAACCTGGATTCTTCTCTTACTTAAGAAGGAGTTATATTAAGTATTCTTCCAGTGATATAATATGATATCATTTTCCTAGGAGACAGTCGTGCCATAACCTGTCAAAAGCCTTAGATACATATAGGGCTACCACTCTAAGCTCCACTGGTATACACGTTCAGAGATTACAGTAAGGATATTTGCTGAGGAACGAGCCTGCCTCAATCCATAATAATGATCGATCTGGAGTTTAGGTTATGTACTAGAGCTTGGTTAATTATGTTCGCATATATTTTGGCATAAACGAGAGAAGGCTACTGAGCCGATGAGTTAATGGGTCAGTCTGTTCGCTCAAATTCTTGAAAACTGGTACTACAGAAGCAGTTTTCCAGCAGTCAGGAAAAGAAGATTCGTTAAGACATTTGCTGTAAAGTTTGGAGAGAACTTGAGCAACCTTTTTAGCTCTTTTTCATTACCGTACTAATATGCAAGAATGTTAATAAATGGAGAAAATGTTCTACGCAATCTCATACTAAGCGTTCTCTAAATAAAATTGATGTCTTTTCGCATTGATATCTTCCGCTTTCAATATATATTATTTTGCATGGATAAACATTTAAAAAACCGAAGACACTAAAATGATTTTTCATCTAATATAAAAACGGCTATATGTCTGTCTGTTTGTCTCCATATTTTCAAACTCTGTAACTTCCGAAACTAAAAGTCGCAGAGTGGCGCTAGTGTCCTCAAATTGTTGGATTTTTATGGACCCTTTTTTCATGGGTCTTTAGCCGGTTCAAGTAGAAACCTGACAGAATCGTAATGCATTGTGTTCATTTGTTTTAGCTTATTCTTAATGTTTAATCAGTTCATATGTGTTTCACGTTGGTACAGTTGAAAATCACTGTCTTTTAATGCTGCAGTTTTGGTTTCGATTCTAGCTGATCATGCCTAAATAATTTTCTTTAACTTTTGAAATTACGACTCTGAAATAAGCTATACGAAATCTGTACAAATTAAAATACCATATTTAAGTCTATTTTACGCCCGTATAAAGCCCCCCCCCGCCGCTAGTTCAAGATATATACGTTTTAGTTAAATTAATATGCAGCGGAAAATACTGGGCATTCACTTTGTTGTAGTACTTCTCGGAGAAGACTCTACTTTGGAGGGCTGACCTTAATGCAACACGATATTCTTGGGAGTATATAAAAAGTAAGATGGTCTTAAACAAAATTTAAATCATCCAGAATATTAACTTGCTTTTACCAGCCTCCGTAATTTATTTACTGCGTTGTGGTTTGTGATTTAATGTGATCACGGCGAAGTAGGCGGAAAATTAAATTACGTAGAAGTGTGAAATGTTAAGCGTGTCCCTCATCAAAATAAATTGACTTTGACGTGGACTGAAAAATGTGCTGCATGATAATTTTATTTCTTTGTCCATTAAACAGTTTTATAATCCCTTCTCAAAACTTTCTGTTTGGTTTATTTATACGAGGACATTTCTAAAAGCACAGCCTCCTATATTTTTGTAAACTCAAAATTCTAACATCTATAAAAAGGAGGGTGCTACCATTAAATCGATTTACATTCTGATCCGCAGAATTTATTTTTCTACACATGTATCACAAAGCTCAATGCAGTTTTGTCAGGAATTCATTGACACATCTCTGCTCTTGAACCATGTTTATGACATATGTTGCTTTCGTAGAGTCTGTCAATATCTCCAACAGAGTTATGAAACATTCAGTCAACATAGAAATACAATTTTAGCGTTCCATGATCCATGAAGGTAGATTAAATGTAGTGGGAAGTACTTATGGAACGTCGCTTAGATATAACTAGTTGCTAAAAATAATAAGAACACGGAGACAAAAATGGGAATAATAAAATTTATTTCTATAAAAAAAATTCTAATACAAAACTATACAAACAATATCGAAATTGATGACATACCAATACTGCAATTAGAAGCATAACCTCTTTCCATCATCCATGACTGGTAGAAGTTTTTTTTTCCTTAGTTTATTGCTTTTTGTAGTAATTATTAATGAATGATACAAAAAACAAAATGACAAAGTAAGCAAAATAAGATATTGTATTTAATAAAAAAATATGTGTCAAAAGTGTATATTACTCACCAAATGCAATGGCGCTACATCCAGTTTTATACGTATACCGGTTCACACACACACACACACACACACACATACACACACGCACACACATATATATATGTATATATGTATGAATATATATATATGTATATGTGTATATATGTATATATATGCATATATATATATGTACATATATATATATGGCGATTAAGCTACACTGAATATTCCGCGTTTCATTCACTCTAGGATTCTTCAGGCTTATGCGCGAATTTTGTCGCTGTCTGTCCTTTTTATACACGCACCTTCTATTGAGATTTTAGTTAGCCAATCAGATACTAGAAAGTTGATTGGCTAACTAAAATCTCAATAGAAGGTGCGTGTATAAAAAGGATAGACAACCACCAAATTAGCGCATAAGCCTGAAGAATCCTAGAGTGGATGAAACGTGGAATATTCAGTGTAGCTTAATCGCCATATATATTTTATAATTAACTAACTAGCTCTACCTACGTATTGAGCACTTTTGAAGTAAATACTTAAAGTTTACACATAAATTTATACTTTCGTATATTAATATAATGTGAGTAAATGAAGTAGTTATATATATATATATATATATATATATATATATATATATTCAATCATACTAAATGTAAGTTCAACCACAAACATTTATCTTTATTTCATTTATTTTATTTTATCTCAGGTACGAGTCGAAAACACATTGTTGACACATTTTCAACAGCCCAGATACTTTTCCTCGCTTATTTTGTCCTTCAGTCAACATTTCAAACGAATTATGTTTCTGACTAGGGAGAAAAAACGTAGTATACTAAGTCCGTAGATTAATGCGTGAAGTAGCTAGAGACTATTAAATACACTTTCCATTCTGTTCTTTTATTCGTGCTATTAATAAGCGTGCTAGAGATACATATTTTCCTTGGCTGAAGTTATGTCTGAGAGACAGGGACCTGAACTTTCTGTAATTCCCGAGGGTCTTTCTTATCAGAAAGTGCAATATATCGTGGCTGCTTCATTGCAATTTGATGAATGCGGTCTTGACCATACAATAGCGTATGATGGAAGCTCCCGATGCAATATCAATGGGTTGTTCTACGGCTTCCTGTTTTTCATCATATTCTAATATCTTTCTTCTACGCTCATACATTCGTTCCTATTCTATCTTGCTTTAACTTTGCACTACTCTTAATAACTTTTTTTTTTATTACATTTTCACCCCAAACAAGGCACATTGCCACTTTGGTGTAGGGGGCTACTATCAGGGGAAACATCTACTGGGGTACTATGTAGGTATTAGGGCAGCGAGATGTTGGTTCACGTTGCACTTGAACTTATGCATGTCAGTACAGTTGGGGAAGCAGTGACCTGGAATGGAATTCCAAAGTCTAGCAGTTCTGGGGAAGAAACTACTGGAGTAGAAAGATCTTTTACATCTAGGGATCTCTACAGTGTGGGGGTGGGATTTTGCAGCTTGTCGGGTCTGTCGAGGGTGTTCACGTCGTGGGGGCACAAGTGCTTGCAGTTCTTCAGAGCATTCACCATTATAATACTTGTAGAACAGGCAGAGGGATGCAACGTTTCGACGATGGAACAGAGGCTGAAGTTTAGATGCCAGTTTAGGGCCTATCAGATTTGCGACTCTCTTTTGAACCCTGTCAAGGAGCGAGAGACTAGTAGCCGATGCACCGGCCAAAATATAACAGCAATACTCCATACATGGGCGAATAGTGGCCTTATAGAGGTACAGGATACTTTCGGGTGTTAGAATTTTTCTAGCACGGTAGACAGAGCCCACCTTCCTTGCAGCGGCCCTGGCAATGCCCTCGATGTAATTGTTCCAACTCATGTTTCCTGTGAACGTTAGGCCAAGGAGCTTGAGAGACGTACTCTCAGATAAAGAGTCGTTGGCCTTAGCTATAGGTGGTAGAGAAGGTTTCTTGTAATTATTGAATGAAACCAGTTTGGTCTTGGTGGCATTGAACGTTACCATCCATTTTTGTCCCCATTCCACTACTGATTGGAGGTCATCCTCTAGTGTTTCTGCCATTACTTTAGATATATGTTCATTTGTTTTCCTGTCGTGCCTGCTATAGAGTGTGGTGTCATCAGCATATATACCCATCTCAGAGGCAATTTTGTCTCTTAATAACTGTGCTGACCTTTTCCACTGGCATTAAACCTAAAAATTCCAACACACAAATGATAGGGGAAATTTCGGTGTGACTGCAGTCATGGAGGCGGACTGCTAAGGGTGGCATGTGCGAACTCGAAACCCGACCGACGGGACACAGAAAGGTGATCAATAGGCAGGTTCGATCGCGTCTTAATTTGCATGAATGAGACAATATAAGGCCGGCAATGAAGAGGTCATGAAGGAGTTGAGTCGAGTTGATTTCTCGAGAACCGGACTGAACGTGTTACAGAATGTTGCCAAGAATCCAGTCAAGATTGCTTTTTTTCTATTAGACAAATCAAGCGGAAGCCTGGAAACTCAACTTTTAACGTATACTCGCCTCACTACAAGGTCCATTTCTTTAAAGTTCGGGTTCTATATTCCAGAAGTTTAAATACAATTACGGGAAACAGTATCTGTTTTGTATTAAACTGGCATTTACTCAGCTTTGTCGATTCTTCTATCAATAATTATTTTAAGTTTGCATTCACACTCGATCCTCAAGATTGTGATGGATATTGAATATGTGTCCACATTAAGAGAACTCTCACCTGTGGTAGTACCTCTTCAAAGAAAACCCCACACCACGCTATATGTATTTAGATTAGCATTTTTATTTGCTTCCTTCGTCCCCATAATGACAGAGTAACTATCTTTGTAATATCGTTTTGCAAATTGAGCATACCCTTTCTGTTCATTCCTTAAAAAAAGTATGTAACTTTTAATGTTCACACTGTTAAATAACTAGATTACTTAAGCAAAACAAAAGAGGAAGGTTTTTTCATGGTTTCTTTCTTTGCTTATGACTTCATTCACATACCTGATGATGATAAACAGTTGTAAGATATTTGTTTAACAACATGCATTGAACTGTACTCACTGTCAGTTTTGTCTCAGCTAGGATCTTGTAACCACCCGATTGTCTCAATAAAGATAAAATCAATCCATAACAAAGCCCCACATATCTCTGTTTATTGTACTTTGTATCGATATCCGATGGCTTACCGTGCCGCTTTCCTTGCATGCATATTAGAGAACTATCTCTAGCTCTATGTTTATAACGTAGTGTGAATGTCTATTATTAATCAGCATTTAATTATAAGCACATGTTCGATTACATATCCGTAAAAGAATATTATCATTTATATGTAATAATGCGATAAAAGAAAACAAATACTCCCCTCAATCGAACAGTGCGTGAGTCATCGATCGATGGCTGTGATGGTTCAAGATGGTTCAAAACTACCCTTACGTTCTATGTTTAAGACGAGTGCATCTGATATAACCCTGACTTAAGTGATTGGGTTACTATCAGTACAAAAGTTATCATTTTCATAAATTACAGGCAGTTATAGTACATTCTTGAACGAACTGCCATTATAACACAAACACTAATAATTCCATTTTTACATGTGATAGATGTTCTTTTGAAAAAAAGTTGCCTTAAGAAATGCTAGCAATCACTTCAAGCAGATTATAAAATGCGAGGGAAATGTATACCTAATTAAGAAAGTCTAAAAGAGAGAAATAGAGGGTTTGTTCACATGAGTTTTGTGAATAACTAACAAAGTCGTGAACAAATGCATAACCTCTATGCCGAAAATCATCAACAAACCTAGAGAAGTTTCGTAAGCAACTATCAAACCCAAACTCTTTTCGAAAACTTTGCATTACACTAAACTCTACATGATCAATGCTACTTACCTCCCGATTTTTTTCCAAAGACCAGTAATAATCTGAACAACATATATGTTTGTGATAAATCAACACATATAAAAAAGAACCTAAGTACCAGTAAAAAAAAATCTGGTCACAACATGTTCTAGTACACGGCAAACTGCAACTTGAAGGGGCACCTAAACTTGCGAAATTGTTCAATCGAAATTTTTCTATACTCTTTCGAAAAGTTTGATTTATTTATTTATATTTTAGAAAAAGAGTCACCACTTATAAAGACTCGGAGGCCACTAGAAAATAAGGGTTAATGGGTGTACAATATTCGATGGGAAAATATCGTAGTAATCGTTAGTAGAAGAAATTTGGTAAATTGGATAAATTAGGGGATGGCTCATTAAGAATTGTTTATGTTTGAATGAAAAAGATTGTAAGTTGGAAAGAAGAAAAACGCAACAGCGTTCCACATTCAGGCAGTTCAAAAAAGACGTTTTGTTTATGGAATTTATTTCAAAGTTTAGGCACAGATAACGTGTGGAGGACATTAGTGATTTCAGTAGGATGAGCGTTTTCTGTGAAAGTAAAGGTAGGGGGTACATGCCCTGAAAATGACGATATAGCAGACAGACTCACAATGTCTCTCCTGCGGGAAAGAGGTTGCGGGGAAGAGAAAGGTCATTCGCTTCTAGGCTATGAAGCTTATTCAAAATTTTGTCAAGGCAGGATAATATTCCTCTGGCAGCTCTTGCCCAGATGTGGCAACAGTACTCCATGGATGAACCTAGTTGGCTTTTAAACAGGTGGAGGATTGCAGCAGCAGTGAGATATCTACTGGATCCGTAGAACGATCTCATAATTTTTCAGCAACGGATTTTAGGCATGTTTTCTATCTCAGATTAGGAGTAAAGGTCAGACCCAGAAGCTTGTCAAAACATAGAGCCTTCCTAAGACGAAAGGCATTCATTCTTACTGGTGCCTGGCGGGGATCATAGCGTTAATGATGTAAAGACAGAAGCTTAGTTTTATATGCATTAAAATTAACTAGACAACTCTTTTCCCTTGCATTATGTGATCTACATCAGAGGAGAGAGAACCAGGGAGATCTTTATCGTCTACGGCCTTTGAAGTGTTGCCATACATGGTAGTGTCGTAAGAAGACATGTCTATGAATGATCTTCAAGTGTGATTTGTGTGTTCATTGAGGTAGATCAGGGCCCAGTTTTCCAGTAATTAAAATACAAGGAATCGGTCTCCTATATCTCAGTACAGACAAATTATCTTTGTGTGTGTTATATATAAGTTTCTTAAATCTATGTTAATAAAGAACTTGTTAGCCACCTCGTCACAAACAATCCTGCTACGAAATCTACTGTTGTCGCACTTACTATAATTTCACATAGGATCAGTTAATCAATCGACAGTGGTTTTCCTCTTGAGGACAATAGCACTTGCCGTGCCAAATACATTTCACACGATTTGGCTAAAAGTTTTATTTCATAAAATTTTAGTTATGAAATCGATTCCCAACTATCGGATCTATTCTCGATAGTTTTTCTCAAGTGGTCCTTGATGGTCAGAAGTCTAAAATTCAAGGCATCAACGCTGGTGTAGCTTAAATATCTATTATTGGTGGAACCATATTCCTTATTTTAATCAATGATTTCGCGAATCACATTCTAAGTTGATTCCTTGACACATATGCAGACGACAATATCACTTATGTAAACATCCTATGCAAAAACTGATCAATATTTCTTTGAGCTACAATGTGGTAACAGACCAGTTGACAAAAAGACGGCGGAGGGAACACTATGGCAAAAACGTTAAGTATTTTTTGAAAACTAATCCTAAATGTTTTTTTATGTTACCTTGTTTAAACTTGTTTTTCGTGTTTTATTTATGTATTTTGTCTGTATCTTCTTGTCTTCTTGTCTGTATTCTCCTGTCTTATCCGTCACCCCCCATGCTACAAAGTAAAACGATAAAAACAAACAAAATGCCGGCAACTAACGATAAAAGAAAAATGCCGGAAATTATTCTCTATTAGAGTAGATAAACTTAGGACTTTATCTAAGTAGTATACTTAATATATACTATTACTGTAAGCTTGCCTGTATTGAAAATGCTTGCTTCCTTGCTGGCCAATCAAACCATCTAATATAGCTAGCCTTATGTTCAAGTACATTCGAAATATAATACAGTGCAAAGAAACAGTTACTCATGAAAACGAACCTCCTAAAGTAAAACCTTGAATAATTATCTAAACTCGAATGTAAATTAGTATTAAGCCGACTTTACAAATTGATAATAGTTAATTATTGGATTTTAATTAATTATAAGGTGAAACTCTAATGATTCACACTCGATAGATAGCGACAAACTTCCACCCATTTATATGGGAGGGGAGATTATCATCAAAAGTGTCCTGAATTGTTAACTTAGCACCGGACTTACTACTAAGATATAAATAAGTCACTTGTACCCATTACCTTCCTCCCCCCCTTTTTTAATGGAGAGTTGATAATACAGTGGATGTGTTATTGGCAGCTTCAGTAACTCTCGCTTCTCGTGTTTTTTTAAATCAGTCCTCATTAAATGAGTGATTTCTCTGACAAAGGGTGAAGAAAAAGCTACTTAAAGGCTGGTAGTACTTGGTGACCAGTAGTCTGAGATGTCGGAAATTTTTCTGACTCTACCTGTCCTTGTTGCCATGTCACTAGTAAGGGTGCTGGAGGTAAAGGTTTTGTCTGGGCTGACGTTATCCGCCTGATAGTCAGGGACCCGAACCTTGGATTAAGCACTAAGGAGGCTGTCCTATCAGCAGACGCAAAGTACTGGGACCACTGTATTGCCATTTGGTGAGTGGATCTGGACCATGCAACAGTCTCTGGTGGGGCCTCTCGATGCCATACTAGTGGGTAATTGTTACGGCTTTACCTTTTCGTGTGCTACAGAAAAGATTTCCTGTTTTTTCTCTCTTACTTTCCCTCTCTTTACTGCTCTAAGCAAGTATGCCGACCTATTCCACAAATCCCAAAACCTCAAGATGAAATATCTCCAGAATAAAAACTCGATTAAACCTAGAACCCCATCTTCCAACGCAGACCCCTACTACCAGGTCTCCTTCTCAAACATCAGGGGTCTACGTTCTAACCTTCCAGAAGTTGAAACCCAATTACAGGAGACGAAACCGGACATATTATTTTTAAGTGAAACTGGAATAGGGCCGACCACTTCCCTAGATGAGTTCATAATTAACGGATACTCTAATTTAACAGCTAAATCTGACCCCCAAGATCGCCATGGGCATGGAATATGTGCCTACATTAAGGATGTCTTCCCATGTGGCAGGGACATCTCTAGAGAATATCGTAATTTACCCTATATGTGCTTCCGGGTTGCACTTGCTAACAACACTGCATTTATATTTGCCCTCTATAGGCCCCACAACAGCGGAGTTACTATCTTTAAGAACATATCTGAGAAAATAGACCACATACTGTCTTCACATCCCTCGACTAACATCCACATCTGTGGTGACTTTAACGTCCATGACGTGGAATGGCTGGTCCATTCAAATAAGACAGATGATGAGGGGAGGTTTTGTCATGATTTTGCTATTGCTTATGACCTCACTCAAATTGTCCGTGAACCAACCCGTGTGCCCGATACACCCGGTCAATATGCAAGCCTCCTAGACCTTTTTCTCTCAACTTCCGCTGAGTTATGTTCATGTTTCGTTCATTCTCCTCTAGGATCCTCCGACTACTCCGTCGTATCAGTTAAGATAAAAACGAAATGTAAGAAGCCCCCAGACGTACCCCTCAGCCGTACTGTATACCGATACTCTATGGCTGACTGGGATAGCTTCCGTACATTCATATCTGACTTACCTCTGCACTCCATGTTTAAAAAGGAAGTGTCCTCTATAGTATCAGATCTGACCGAATGGTTAATTGTAGGCATAGACCAATTCATACAATCTAAAAAAATCCAACAAAAACCTAACAGCCAGCCATGGTTCTCCCCAGAATGTGCTGCTGCTATCGCGCACAGAAATCACTTTTTTCCGTAGCTACCAACGTAATAGAGGCACTGAGAATAAAGCTGCTTTCAGGACTGCCAGCAACCACTGTAAAAGAGTAATAAAAAATGCAAGAGAGCTATATGCCCAGTCTTTTAAATCCAAGGTAGGTGATCAGCGGCTTGGATCCCACCAGTTTTGGCAAATAACAAATAGGATCCTGAACAGAAGTGTGGGTTCTATCCCAACCATTATCAATGGACCAGAGGTCATCGCGTCAGCGTCAAACAAGGCCAAACTATTTGCAAAGAACTTTGCAGCTAACTCTACCCTATGCGACGAAGGCCATCAACTCCCCATATTTCCTCCTATAACACAGAACAAGCTGGATAACATACAAATATCCGTGCATGAGGTCGCCAAGCTAATGAAGAACCTAGATTCCAGTAAAGCAACTGGCCCTGATGGCATCTCAATTATAGTGTTAAAAAAGCTTCAACCAGAACTTGCTCCCATACTTACGAAACTATTTAAGCGCTGCCTAAAGGAGAAGGGCTTTCCGACTCCCTGGAAGACCTCATCAGTTTGCCCTGTATTTAAGAATTCAGGTGATAAGTCATCTCTCTCTCAGTACAGACCAATAAGTCTCCTGTGTGTTATGAGTAAGTTGCTGAAATACATATTAAATAGAGAAATAGTCAACCACCTCAGCAGGAATAACCTTCTTAGTGACACACAATATGGTTTCCGCTCTGCAAGATCTACCGTAGATATGCTTACTGTTATACCCCACAGGATTAGTGAATCTCTTGACAAAGGCTTCCTTTCTATGGCAATTGCTCTTAACATATCAAAGGCCTTCGACAACGTATGGCATAAGGGTCTACTTCACAAGATTTCCAGCTACGGTATAACGGGAAATGTTTTCTCAATCATTAAATCTCTCCGATAGGCTCAAAAGAGTAGTGGTAGATGGACAAAATTCGGAGGCCTGCAATATAAATGCTGGAGTCCCTTAGTGGTCAATCCTAGGCCCAACTCTCTTCCTGATCTACATCAATGACCTCCCTAAACACATACTTAAATCATTCGTTGACATCTATGCTGATGACACGCCCATTTACAGCAACACATCAAAGGCTGTAAATGACAAATCTCTCTCTGATTCTCTCTCCTCTGATCTCGAGCGCGTGGTTCAGTGGGAGAAGATGTGGCTGGTTACCTTTAATGCATCCAAAACCAAACTCCTATCCTTACATCATCAACGCTCTGATCCCCATCTGCCATCAATTGTGATGGATGGCTCTCGTCTGGGTGAGACCCCGTGTTTTGACAAGCTTCTGGGTGTGACCTATACTGCTGATCTGAAATGGAACACGTACATCAAGTCTGTTGCCAAGGTCGTGGGAAAGATGGTGGGATCCTTCTACCGCTCCAAAAGATATCTCACTACAGATGCAATTCTCTATCTATATAAAAGCCAAGTACGTCCAAGGATGGAATACTGTTACCATATCTGGGCAGAAGCTGCTAAAAAAAGCCTATCCTGCCTTGACAGAGTACAAAATAGACTTCGTGGCTTAGTGGGGGATGCCCTTTTCTCTACCCTGCAACCTCTCTCCCACAGAAGAGACGTTGCGAGCCTATCCTTGTTTTATCGTTTTTTCGATGACAGGTGCTCGTCTGAACTCCAATCTCTGGTGCCCCCTCGCCAATCTTTCACGAAAAACACCCGTCTAGCTGAATCCACTGTGAAAAATGTCCCCCACTCTATATCTTTGCCTAAATCAAAAGGCGGATTCCATGAACAAAGCTTCTTTCTTAGAACTGCACGCCTGTGGAACTCTGTTCCGTCTCCCTTCTTCCAACCGGACTGGAACTTGGATGTGTTCAAGTCCAATGTTAACAAATTCCTAATGAACCGCCCCCTTAAGTAAACACTTCATCAAATCTCCACACTAACGTAATGTACTTGCAATAACCCTTATCCCTGAGTGGCTTTCTGGCCTTGATAAGTGGTTATCACTGTGTAAAAAAAAGAAAAAAAATCACTCGTAAATTGGAACACATCAAAAACTAAGTGTCTGTCATTTCACCATAAACGCCATGATTCTACATGGCTCTAAATAATATAAGTGGCTACTGTCCCAAAGAAAATATCTGCTTGTGTAATCTTCTGTGTCTTCACTCCTGACTTGAAATGGAATGCCTGCGTCAAATATGCTTAGGGTGCTGGACAGATAGTTGAGTCATACTACTCTTCCAGTGTATATCTCATTCCCGACGAAATTATCTGCTTGTATGGGCAGGAGATTCTAGGCGCATCTTATCCTACCTAGACAACGTTTAAAACCTTGGAAACCTAAAAGATTATGTCATTTTCTCTTCCATTTAACATATTTCCCACAAAAGAGGCGTTGCTCGCCTGTACCTGCTTTATCGTTATGTATATGGTAACTGCTCGTCTAAGCCTGATTCTATGCTCGCCTTTCCAAACTTCACAAAAAGCTTGTCTAGCTACTACCAGCATCACCCATTTCTCCTACTCCCTATCTTTTCCTGAAACAAAAACGCAAATTTAATGAACAATGAGTATTTTATAGTACTGAGTCCATGTAAAACTTTGCACCGTGTGTCTACTTTTCTGCTGATCACAATATAGTTGTCTTTAAGTCCAAAGTAAATAAGGTTGTGTTTAGCAACTCCTTAATAAGTAACATTCTACCCGGTTTCAACCATTAACGGTTATTGAGTTTGTCCCGCTGATCAATTTACTCACATTAATCATCATTCTTGAGAGGACATCGGGATTTGATAACTCGATACTTCTTTTAAAAAATGCAATTATGATTTAGGATCAATCACAAGGGTTGGGCGCTCGTTTGATGATAGATATCTCCTAAAAAATACGTCTTTGTCAATTTCCTTCTTTGGTTCAAACACTCCCTGCAACACCACCCGTGACTTCATCCGTAAAGTCATCGACTCACCACACCCACCAGGCTTGACAAAAATTCGCAGTAGATAATTAAAAACTTGGCTCAATATAGTGAAGCAATATGTTTAAGTTATTCTGGGTCTTCAACTCTTAATTGTCTGTCGCTCGTACCGCAAATAGCTTGTTATAATTCACCCAATCTTGGAGTGCAATGTTCGGGATATGGTGATTTCTTTTTACAAAGAGCCGAGCAAACCATCCGGGATAAATATTGCTACCATGACTATCACCACTATAAATTATATAGATAAGAAAAATCAGAGAAATATAAATAATCTCCCACTCGAGTGAGAAAAATTATTGGCATACCAGGAAAGGAGTCAATTATATATTATTTAGATGTAAACAATTGTAAACACATAAAGACAAGTAAAAAAATAATTGCAATTATATTTTATAATCAATTTTTTTGCACGAGCTAATTTTGCAAATATCTGTCTATAAATTTCAATCTGTTGTGTTTTCGATTGCCAAAGACATTCTTAGATATAAACCTGCACTTGATGTGCATAATTCGGACAAGTTAAAAAGACAATAGTTTTGAAATATATACACAAGAACAATTGAAAAGCAAACAATATATAACGCTTCAGTTCATTATAAAACAAAATATCAGTGGAAGCATGATTTCATTTACAAAATAATATATGTATTATTTAATATAATACTAACTGGACGCCTGTCCGGTCATGCATACGCTTAAAAATGATATTTTAATTCATGCAGATTGCGTATGTATTATAGAATTCATAATCTATTGAATATTATATATTACGAGGAATAATTTGCCCGTCGGACTAATCCTCAAGAAATAAAATAATAATTATATAATAAATATAATATAGTTCATCAATGTCCGTCTGTGTTTGTTTACAATATGACGCCAGGTAGTATTTTGGTTTGATGATTAATGCCCTGAAAACTTACTTTTGATTAATGTTTATTTTTAAAATATGCAAACAAAGAAATGGTTTGCTGTGATTTTTAATGATGTCTCTCCCTTTTTGTAAATAAAATTCATTAATCCTAAAATATTAAAATTAATGGTTAGGTACACTCGTGTTTAGACACGGGATCATTCGGTCTGTAGTCGAATATGCTACCCCTCAGCTATGTTTCCAGATGTCAACAAATCTGGGTTTTTTTTCTAAGAGGAAATTATTTGTAAACATTTTACTATCGCCCTTGCCGGTATAAACCTAAAATATTCCCCTGTAACATTTTTTTTTATCTGTAAGAAAGAAAGGCGACTTTTAAGGTAGTATTCTTTCGATTTTTTTTTACACAGTGATCACTACTTATCAAGGCCCGGAAGCCACTCAGGGATAAGGGTTATTGCAAGTACATTACGTTAGTGTGGAGATTTGATGAAGTGTTTACTTAAGGGGGCGGTTCATTAGGAATTTGTTAACGTTGGACTTGAAGACATCCAAGTTGTAGTCCGGTGGGAAGACGGCAGACGGAACAGAGTTCCACAGGCGTGCAGTTCTAAGAAAGAAGCTTTGTTCATGGAATCCGCCTTTTGATTTAGGCATAGATATAGAGTGGGGGGAAATTTTTCACAGTGGATTCAGCTATACGGGTGTTTTTCATGAAAGATTAGCGAGGGGGGACCAGAGATTGGATTTCAGATGAGAACATGCCATGTAAATAACGATAAAACAAGGAAAGGCTCGCAACGTCTCTTTTGTGGGAGAGAGTTTGCAGGGTAGAGAAAAGGGCATCCCCCACTAAGCCACGAAGTCTATTTTGTACTCTGTCAAGGCAGGATAGACTGATTTTCCATATATATCGGATGGATTTCTGTACAAAACATATCTAAGAACACATCCAGGCATATAAATAACCTTTGTGCGAAATTTGAAAAAAAAAACACACACAGATAGCCGTTTCGGAACATATAAGGAAAGAAGTCACACAAACAAAGTGATATTTATACAATGCTAGAGATAGAGATAGAGATGTAAATGTTCATTAATCGACGCACTACTACCAGTCACTAAAGGCATTAAATATAGTAACGTAATAAAGTCCGGGTATATTTGCTAGTGCTATCATAGTCCTCTTCTATTCTATTATTTAATCCTGTCTGATACTTTATAGCAAAACTGCGATATTATCTCAAAATATGTGCAGTATAATCTAAGGCTGCTTAAAATTAGTCCAGATTTTATCTAATATTCTCAGAATAATTTACTGTGAAAATCGATCATTTATCAGTATTCTGCCTGAGTTCCAGCCTTACATGTCTGGCTACATATGCGTAAAATCATCGTATTAGTGATACTTCAGAATGCGATCAAAAATACGTTATAAGATAACTAATAAAAGGGAACAAATCAGATTTTAGTTGTGCGAAGATTCGGTTGATAAAAACATTTACCCAACGGCTGCAAAGATATTAACAACGATATTTTCCAGGCGCCGTTAGTATTAGTTAACGAGAACGCAGAATAAGAGAAAAAAAACTTGCACAGAGAATGGTATCGAACCATAACAAGAATTAACATTCTTTAAAGTTGTAATGTTTTTGGTATTTGTTTGCCCACGAAGGTAAAATGCGACACGAAATCGTTTTTTGTGTAGGGGTAAACCAGTTCAAAAAAAGAGGCACTCTTGAAGTAGGCAAAAATAAAAATAATCTTAGTATAGAGTGATTTTCCCTACATTGACTAAACACAAAATATTTTAAGTGTAGAATCAGAAGAGATACTAAACTGTCATCTTAACCCGAATTTAGGTTAATTGCAATTCGTATTATAAAACATAATAACCGTAATGGAGTCTCGTCTAATTGAGGACCCAGCACCACTCGAAACTTAAGGTAAAAGAATCTTAAGGCGGCAGTTAAACAACACCGTGATCATCAATAGTGGTTGGGATTCGGTAAAACTGTAATATTTTAGGAAATTTCATAAGAGAAACGTGTGTACATTGGTCTCGGAAGCGACCTTGTCATGGGCATCTAGATTGCAGCCACGCGTTCCATGGCCGGCAGTTCTAGAAGAGAAACTTTACTCGTATGATTTTTTATAAGTTCTAGGCACAAATTGGGTGTGTGAAAAATTGTTGTCAGGGTTTAGAAATGAACGAGTGTTTGTTTTTAATGTTTTAGAGAAGAGGTGATAGATTAAAACTAAGTAGAATACCTGCCATAAAATAATGACACTCTTCCATTGTGCATAAGATTATAGATGCAATGCTCCTAACAGAATTTGAAGTTTAACGTTACATTCATTTTGAACGTGCACAAATATATTGGTAGTCCACGCTAATTTCCTAAACACTTGCTTTCTCTTTCTGTCCTTAGTTTTGTCCTGCTTACCATTCTCTCTTTTACTGTGTTATCTGATGTATACTCATAGGTAGAGAGTTGAAGCAGCGAGATGTCTGCTTACATTACACATGAACTTCTGCATATCAGTGTAGCAAGGGAAATACTAGACCTTGAAGTTATTCAGAATTTAAACAACTTGAAAGAAGTAATGGTTTTCCGACATATAAGGATCTCTTTATTGAAGAGGTAAGATTTTGTTTGCGAGATTTACACTAAAGAAATCTAGATTTTGTTGATTGTTGGCTTAGTGTCGGGTACTTTTATAAATAGACACAACTTTTTGAGTTCGTCAGAGCATATTGTATTAAAATGCGTATATAATAAGCACAAAGATAGGACAAAGGTTAGAATTTGGATGATAATGCGGAACTTATAAGTTTAAACGTAATATTATTTTTCTATATCCCTACTCTTTTTGAGTTCGCCATGCAGCGTTTCTCTATTGCAATTAATTAGTTACGTCATTCAAACGTTTTATCATATACTTACTCCACACTCATTATATGACACTATCGCTTCTCGGGGATCGCCCAGCTCCGCCAAAAGGGCGTTCTGCATTGTGCAACAATTAGACATAAATGTGCAAATTCGAAGGATCTCAATATACATAGAAATACTACAGGAGAGAATACATCTATTCGTCTCCTCTCTCCGTCTTTCACTCTCTCTCTCTCTCTCTCTCTCTCTTTCTCTCTCTCTTAGTGTTTCTTATCTTTATATTTTTACTTTACTATTCGGTCTTATCATCTCTTTTTTTACTCATCGATCTGTATCCCCGATTTTTTTGGATCTTTTGATTATTTCATACAGTTCTATCCCCCTACCATTGATTTAATATATGCCCCTTCCATATCTATTTTCGTAAGTTGGTCCTGGGTATGACCTTACATTATATCCAGTGATGAGCCTCCAGCTTGCGGGATTTGGGGAGTGTGGATCCACCTTTTAATTACCATTGCTCCCAGGTCCACTCTGACCCGGGGTGGTAGTACCTGTTAGGGTTCAAACTATGGGTTAAATAGAAACCGACTTGAAAACAAATATATTCTATTAAAAAAAAGAGGCGGACCCTGGTCACAGGAAAAATCGAGGTTACCTTATCACCAGAACAGTCCTGCACCTAGACAACAGACAGCTCTCTCTGTACGGCTTTGCTGTATTGACACAGAAAGAACTCGGGGCGTCAGAAAGTAAGAGTATTTAGTCTAATCCAAATAAGCATAGAGATGGGCGCAAAGGTTTATTTCTGACGCTGGGAAGGATTTGTATAGCCAATTAGCTCTCACCGCCCGTCTTAGTCTTATGTACTACCAATGGCACACGTAGCATTTTCATTGGGTGTGTGAAATTAAACAGTGAGAAGGCTTACTGTAAAAGTTACCAGGGGGCTAAAAAAATAGGAGGAAAAATTGAACGCACCAGATTTGCGGTAGCAAATAGGAATGTTTGAACAATGCTCTCTGGTCTCGTAGACAAACTTTATGTACTTGATGATGCTAAAAAAGCAATAATCCAATGTGATCTAGCCAAGCAAAAGATTGCAATTGCTACCCTCTTAGAGACATGTCTAGCAAACAGTGGCATCTTTTAGAAGATGATATACATATTCCTCTAGAAAGGCTTTGAATCTAAGGAGCACCGGTCTATTGAAGTCAGATTTGCATTACTCAACTCCATTATGTCGTCAGTGGAGCCTTCTTCTAAGAGGACTGAGCGCTACCTCTCACTCTGGCTTTTAACCTGCTTGAATTTTTCACACATCTTCGGAATCTACGATCCCACGCTCTGCTCTTCTGCCGATATTTGTACATACGTCATCACCTTTCGAATACATTCATTATTAGAGGTAAGTTATCACCTATCAATAACATTTCTGATCGAATGTAAGTTATCACATTTAAAACACTTATTACGTCAGTACCTACCTGATCATTTATAAAATATATTTTAATCGTCTCACACGCATTTATGTTAGTATGCGTGTTATCACTGTTCACATATGTGTTTGTACGCACGTTAACATGTTTCAATTAATGTACGCTATCACGTTTTAACACACTTATGATCGTCCACATACTATGACCTTACACTTATATTTTTGTTTGTACGTACGTTATCACCTTTCAAATACAATTATGACTGTAAGTACGTTATTGCATTTCACATATATATTTATTTGAATGTACATTATCAACATTTACGCATTTATATTCGTGCAATCATCATAATCTTTCATATATTAATATGCGTACGTACGTTATTAACTTTCCCACAGTTATGTCTGCACGTACATTATCACCGTTCGCTGCAACTGTATGAATTTGCAGATTACTTCCAAAATTTTTTGTTAATTCATCGTTTCTTTTGTTCATAGTTTCTTACTAGAATAATTAGTGTTATTCTACTATTGCGCATGTTTCAATATGTGCATCTTTTATCTATTGTTCACAATTGCAAAGCATTTAGAACTGCATTAAGAGAAAATGTCTATGTTGCGAAACAGTATTTTCCAGATTACTTGGCTAAATCGTAGTCTACACACTTGAAACTTGATACATTGGGTATTCAGAGCTGAAGAACAACATCGATGAGACTATTTGCCCGAAAACATTTGCTAAACGTGGTCAAATAAAATAAAATAACACTTGACTTAGCAGAAGTAGTTGCACGTAATGTTTACGCTTTGCATATGTGCAAATGTCGACGACGTTAGTTTAATGTTTTGCTATGCATATGGACAGCTTTAATCGTATCCTATAAAGCTGGAACGAGGGAAAAATTTTATTTTGTTTCTAATTTATTGTGCACAGCCTATATATATATATATATATATATATATATGTATATATATATATATATATATATATATATGTGTGTACATTAACCTTTGAAATCAGTACTATACATTGGGTACAATATAATAATCACATGTAAATCAACTCTATATTAAGAAATACGAAATCTGTATGTATGAAAACACAATATATTAGCGTAATTAACAACTCGGCAACGTCAGGCAACGTGTCAGTATATATACAGTGCCACGCAAAAGTATTGGATGCATTACATTGGTCTTCATAACTTTAATTAGGGTTCAAGATTTTACCTAAAATTTGGTCAGTATATTCCTATTACTATTCTAACTAATATTTGGGGTAGTAATTACAATATTAAAGTTTAGAAAGTGTATATTAAATAAAAATATAAATCAACTAACGCAAAAGTATTGGATACATTGATTTAATATTTGGTTGTATAGCCTTTATTGCGTTCAACAATCGCTTTCTATTGTTACAAACATGTTTTTTGCAACGATATGCAGATATTTTGCGCCTTTCTTCTTTGCAGAACTTTTCTAGTTGTTGAATAGCTTGGAGATTCCGCTTTTGAACATTGATCTTCAATATTTTCCACAAATTTTCAATTCAGTTGAGGTCTGGAGACTGACTGGGCCAAATAAGAACGTCAATTACATTATTTCTAAGCCATTCTCTGGTTAGTTTGGCAGTATGCGTGGGATCATTGTCCTGCTGAAACAAGAAATTGCTATTATGTCCCAACAAATCAGCAGATTTCTGGAGGTTTTTCTCCAAAATCTCCCTGTACATACGTCCATTCATTCTACCATTGATGATTTCTAGTTCACCAGTACCTTTGGATGAAAAACACCCCAACACCATAATCGAACAACCGTCAAACTTTATCATAAGAATTGTATTCTTTTTTGTTATAGGCGGTGACATTTTTAAGCCATACATGTTTTGCTGAGTTTCTTCAAAGGTTTTTATTTTCGTTTCCTCTGACCAGATTACTTTGTTCAAAACTTCTTGCGGTTTTCTCCATGTTTTAACATAAATCAAACGTGATCTGACATATTTAAGCTTCAATAATAGAACTTTTCGTGGGGACCTTGATACAAAACCTGCACGATTTAGAACTTTACTGCTTGTATCCTTGCTCACATAAATCCTAGCTTCTCTGAGTTCGGTTTGAATTTCACCACGAGTAAGAACAGGGCTTTTTGTACCTTTCTGCTTACCCACCTTGATTTTTTTTGTCGTTTAATTTCCTTGGCCGACCACATCTTGGAAGATTTGCAACAGCTTCATAAAGGTTTTTAAACTTTCTAATAACGTTTCCAACTGTACTAAGTGGTAGATTTTGCTTCTTTGTACTTACCAATGATTTTTTGACGAATGTCTATTGACAATTTTTTTAGTTTTAAGCATTTTATAAATGAACTGGTTGACTTTGAAGGAGTGAGCCCAAACTGGAACAATTTTATAAAATTATTTCAAATAAATCTTTCTGATTGGTCAGTGATAAACCGTTTGCATTATTGCAACACGCAAAGCAAAAGTAATTAAAATTTATTTCAGAAAAATAATTTTTTATAAGTCTATCCAATACTTTTGCGTTTGTTAATTCATTATTCCTTAAATATAAACTTTCTAAACTTTGATTTTGTAATTACTACTCCAAATATAATTTAGAATAGTAATAAGAATATACTGACAAAATTGTAGGTAAACTATTGAACCCTAATTTAAGTTATAAAGAAAAATGTAATGTATCCACTACTTTTGCGTGACACTATATATATATACTAGCCGGGGTACCCGGCGTTGCTCGGATGTTTCGAGGTGTGTGCGGTTTTGAGTAAATCAAAACAAAAGAATAAAAAAAATCGTTGCCCGGGTGTTTGTTTCCGGGGTGGGGATTGTTTAATAAATAAAAAGTGATGTTAGGTAAGTAGGAAGGATCAAACCCGGAGTATTGGGGCGAAGTTGGAAAATTAAGTGTGAAAAAAAAAGCATGCAATGTTAACAACTCGGCCACCAAGAAAATCCATTTTAGGTGTTTATGAAAAAAAAGACTACGGTAGGTCAGCGCGAATGTGACAATATAATGTGAATTGTCCGGCATGCTAACCACTATGCCACGGAGCACTGCAACTGAGTTTAGTGATTTTAAGTAACTTAACATGAAACAAGTGAACGGTTGTATTAAATTAAATTTTCATAGAAAAAGGTACACATTCTATAATGAAAAAGATTAGAAACTTCCCATAAGAATTTCCTATCAGAGTTTTAAAACATTGGCCTGACAGGAATATGTGTGGAGTGTGGACAATACTTATGAGACTGCCATGCTGATAATTCACAGCAAAAAATAACTATAAATAATAGAAGGGAGAATTGGCTTTCCTATTTGTATAAAGCTCTTGGATACACAATGTTTGATGTTCTACCCTCTGGTGCTAATATATATAGATTGTGTGGGGAACCTACCCGTGAACATCCTACATAAAACTGTCCGTGACTAAAGCAAGAAGAAGCTAAGTTCAGACCAACCACTGCCAAGGTTTGTCCTTGCGACTTATTTATTGTCATGGCAAAACATAATTTTAATGGGACCTGAAGCCTTTTAAATGAAATTGTTGAATCTGATGGAATAATTGGTATTCTAGGAAGAAATGTCAATTAGCCTGTAGCTACACCAGTCAATATGACTGCTTCTATCACATGAGGTTGCATTCGTGTTACACATAATCTTGTTCCATTGCATAGTCGTGGAGCATCAAGGTTTCTGAGTAACACAATTGGACATCCAGATTTCAGTTTTAATTTGTGTGGTGGTATACCAGGTAATTGCAAGGACTTTAAAAATTCTGTAGGGTACTGTACAGCATGATCATTATCTACAGTAGAATCTAGAGAAGTGTAAATTTGTTCCTCACCTGGAATTTCATCAAGCAGTTGGTCATTGATGATGTGTACCATATCATTTATTGGAGCTAAAATTGCTCTTTCTGTTAGCAATTGAGGATTAGTATAATTTGCAGCTATATTTGGGTAAACTTTGTTACAAAGTTCTGCGAGTGAGGAAACAATTGATCCAATACTTGAAGTAATTACAATTTTACCATATTTGTCTGTTGGAATTTTGCCATCTCCAATTTGTAGAAGTACGGAAGCAAATTTATCAGCCAATGGGTCACTATTAAGATGGGCACGCATGTTTGTAGATAAGGTTACAGTCTTGATGTACTTCCACAAATATGACAATTTAATGCAAGCATCGAGCTCATCAGCAGGACTTCCACGAGGAACAATAGGAAGCGTTTGTCGGAAGTCACCAGATAATTAAAGTATGATGCCACCCATGACAACATCACGTGACTTGATATCACGCAATGTTTTATCTAGAGCTTCAAATGCTTTTTTATGTGCCATTGTACATTCATCCCATATGATCAAGGAACAATTCTGTAAAATTTTAGCTGAATCTGATGCTCGTTCTATATGGCAAATTGGAATAGAATCTTTTATTAATGATAATGGCAATTTAAATGTGGAGTGAGCTGTTCTACCACCAGGAAGAAGGGTTGCTGCAATACCTGATGATGCCACAGCTACAGCTATTTTTCCTTCTGACCTTACTTTTGCAAGAATTAACTTGGTAACAAATGTCTTTCCTGTTCCTCCTGGTGCATCAAGGAATATAAGGCCATCTTGCTGATCTTCAACAGTATTAACTACAGATCGAAAAACATGAATTTGCTCACTATTTAGTTTTGCAATACCGTCCCGAACAATTGATGCTTGCTCATGTGGTTGATAGCTAATTTCACGTGTCCAAGCAGTAACAATAGGATGTGTATTAGATCTATCAGGTGAGGTAAGACCCAAATCTGTCAGTGTTTTACCATTCATCTTATATGTAATATCTTCAATATGAACCAGAGCAGTATTGAAGATTTTGTCTGTAAAAGTTATACCAGCCCCAGGATGTTGATTGCGTTCCCTAAGGAAATCTTCACTTAATGCTTCTTTGTGTGTATGCCAAAGTCGTGTTGGATAAGATACTGCACAGGTAGTTAACATGATAGCAAACAAATGTCTCAAATTATGTGCCAAGGCAGATGTAGATGCTTCCTGTAATGTAGCATCCCAGTGGATATCATCATCAAGCAGTCCATGTGCAGCACATGCATCTCTGAATGTATTCATAATTTGACCATTAATATTGTTTAGATCATTAAAGTTCTGTGGACCTCTAACATGATGTAGAAACAGTCTCAAACAGAAGCATTCAAAATGATTTGGATGCACGGTGTATACCCTGCCCAAAACTTCAGTTTTTTTAACACACGGGTAGTCTTGAACTGACCTACCCTGTAAGCGTCGCTTGAATATTTTATTATGAGTGTCCCATGTATAATAAGCGGGGATTTCAGCATACAGAAGTGTACGTGCGAAAGCGTTTGTTTTACACAAATTGAAAAACGCTGTTAAAGTAGTTGGAGGTGGATGTGCAACTCTATCAGCTGCGTTATTTTCAGTGAAGTAAACCCGCTGTCCATTTTCTAGATGCACTGCGAGGTGAATAACTGTGGGATGATGCGCATGTATGTGGAAGTTAAGTATTCTCCAAATGGCTTCATTAGTGAAAAATAACGGCCGGTTTCATATCTCTTAACTTCATCATGAGCATTATTTTCCAATGTGAAGACAGCTTGATCACTGCCTTTATTTACATATTTACAAATGTACTTAATTGATTTTACACTATTACAATATTCGACATTGATATGTGCATTAAAAATCTTACAAAGGGGTTTATTGTATGGTACAACCCATCGGTTGTCTACATGAAACGTTGCATTCCCAGGGAGGGTAACTGTTGTTTCAAAGCCTCCAGCATCAGTAGGCAATCGTCAAGATAATGGGTAACCATTTTGATCTGACCGAGTTTCATTTAAAAATTTCTTTGGATATCTCTTAGAGCATTTTCCTTCTTTGAGACATGGTGCAGAGCTGTTTAATGTTCCACATGGTCCATGACTCATGTTGTGTCTAATGATATCATGTAAAACTGGATCTGTTACAGGATCAGGAATTTCTGCACTGATAACAGTGTCTATGTCAGAGGATCTCAATTTTTGCTGAAGCCAAACCAGACAATGAGCATGTGGCAATCCTCTTTTCTGCCACTCAACAGTGTACATATATGCTACAACCACTCCGAAAATGTTTCCTTTTGTAAGTAAATCCATAAGGACACGTAGCTTTAGATGAAAAAATCTTGCTATGAGGTCATGCCGATCATGTGGTTGTTGATATGGAAGGAGTTCATTCACAATCTCTGGCTATTTGGGATTGCAGGTAAAAGTTATAAATAAATCAGCAGTTCCATGTTTTCTCACATAGACCAATGCATCTTGTGTGCGTTCATGCATATATCGTGGTCCCCCAGTAAATGTTGCTGGTAGTATGGTCAAACGGCCCACATTTTCAATGTTGCCGTCAATATTTACAGAATCTCTTAAGTGAATGTAATCAGCAACTCTTAGCTCCCTCTGATGAGTTTTAATGTAGATAAGCCTCTCATGCTCTATTTTAGCATACATGTCAACTATGTATTGTTGGAATAGGTTCCTACATTTAATCAGAATATTAAAACTGTCGTAACGGACCATAATTCGGAATGCGTAGAAAGCATTAGCTGATATTTTTTTCCTATTACTAACTCTTTATTTTGAGGATTTGTCTGCCATACAAAGAAATTATAACCTTCTTGACCTGTCCAATGAATGATTGGGTACTGTAAAGCATCATATGCCCAATGTGTTACAGCAATACGCTGTAGTTGATGGTTTCTGCGATGCAAGATGATATCTCGCTGATGAAATTCTTGACCGACTATTACAACAGCAACCTCAGGTGCATCTGGAACATTGAAACAACGTTTATGTTCTTGTCTTGGAGTTTTATCAGCATGTATAACTACTTTGAAATCATCACATGGAGCATGCTCCATAGCCATCTTGAAGTTTTTGATAAAGTTATTTTCTCGGTGAAGCATATTTTGCAAATCAAGAACAATGTCAAACTTTGTTTTGGGAGCATAATTACATCTTGTCGTAGCTTCTTGCTGATCATCATCCATGAAATATATTGGAAGATACTGTGGATTTCCAGTATCAATGGGAAGCAAAGAACCAAGTCTATGAGAAATCTGCCCACAAACTTTAAATGTGGGCATGTAGGCTCCTTCACGTATTTGTTCAGCACCGAAGCTTGTCATACTAAAGCAGTTATTGTAACTCCGGATGTTGTTCAAGAAATGTGTTGAGTTAATTGAATTGTTATCAATAAGTGAGCGTAATGGTTCAGGAGGTATACCTAAATCTGGAAGAATAACTTTTCCACCAGAACAACAGATACCTGGTGATTCCCGATTCCATTTCTTTGCTTTGCGTTGTTTGCAAGGTGTCCCATTACTCAATGTGCCAATTTGAACATCTGAGCGTAATTGATAAGTACGTGTAGCCTCATATGTACGTCCTTCGTGCAACCAGAAAGATGATTTAGGAGCAGTTGTGCGTAATGTGTGTCTCTGCATTGCTTCTAATATAGCCTGTCTGTTTTGCGCAACCCTAAGTTCCACATATGTGTTTATATCCGTAGGTTGTGACTGGTCCGCCTCATATAAGTCTGGGTCAAAAGTAACTTGATGTGACCCATAGTCCTGATTTGCATTTTCGTTCAAGGAAGTACCAGAAGTGTCTTCCTGAGACTGTTCATAATGTTCCCATTATCGACTTCTTTTTCTGGTTGCAACTGCTGTTGTATTACGACTAAGGGAACTCTTTTTGGTGGCATATTTTATAAAAGATTGTAATGTGTAAAAAGTGAAAAATTTTTATATACTCAACTAATGAGCTCTATGGTCTTGATTTTTGACTTTTGATGTTTGATTGCCTTTTCAACTGAAAAAGAAAAAACTGACAGAATTAAGTTTATGTTTTTATTGCCCCCCTCTTCTACCGACGAAAGAAATAAATTCAACGTTTCCATTAATGAACGAAATGTATGAGTCTACCACATTATGAATCGATGTAGATAATATATGAGGGGAGTACAGTTTATGTAAATGCAAACATCGGACTGTATTTTGCAAACGAAATAAACGGGAAATTATGTATATTTATTTGTTATTTATTGCGGACAAAAAGTGGAAATAATCATAGTTCTTGTAGTGGTCAATTTTTGTGAAAAAAAAACATTGCTGTGGATGTTTCCAATACCCCGGTTTTGGAGAAGTTATAATCGCCCCCCCCCCCCCGGCAAACAGAAGGACCCAAATATGTAAACTGTGCAAAACTGGGCGGGCAAAAATGAGGGACTTATTTGTGCAAGCCGATTTATCCTGAATTTTTTGTAGGTTTCCGATGAGTTTTCTATTGTATTCGAAAGAGTAAGGAGTAAACTTAATGTGCCAAAGGGGAAAAAGGTATTTGTACACGTGAAAAATAAAGTTTTCTGGGTCTATTTCCGAGTTAATTAGTAAAGTGAAGTGCTAGCAGTATCAGCATTTTTGTAGGAATTTTTGACACCCCTAATACGAAACTGCGAATACAATATAAAAATCTCGTAATTTCTCTGTTAAAAGTGGGTTATTTATTTTCTTTATGGATTATACTTCCAAAATAAACTATTACAGTTGTTTTAAAAGTAATAGAATTTTTTTTTTTTAAACAGTAATGAATTTTCCGAACTCAATATTTTTCCATTGTTAAACTTTAAAAATCTATAAAAATTTTTCTATTGATTGTATTTTTACGATATTTTCAGGGTCAATGTGAAATTTTATTCAATAAACCGAATATAATATTTTAGACAAACGTTTTTTTTTAATTCACGGCCCACCCCAAGTGTCACCCATTTTGAAATGTCTATTAAAAAGTAAATAATTAATTTATGTCGGGCAGTTTGATATATCACAAATTGAAGAGAAAAGGTCAATAAATAATATATTCAAATTTAAAACCCCAAAAGAAATCGCTTTTTTAGAAATTTACCTGTAAAGTCCGAAGTTTAAAACCTTAAAAAAAACACACACACATTGTTGTTTTTTTTTTTTCGAGGAGGTATAAGCTTGGAAAGATGGGGTGGAATTATTCACTATTTTCACGAAATTTCTGACACTGCTAGTGAAGTGCTAAGACATTGTAAAAAAAAAACACCTAGTTAGTACAAAACATATTGGCGTTCGGAAAAAACAACAAAGTAAAATTTCGTACATGACGCAATGGAAAATATGTGTTAAAATCATTGGTAGCTGCCCCCCCCCAAAAAGGAAGTAAATAAAGAACGAAATAAAAAGTGGAGAAAGATAGGTTCTACTGCAAACCGGAAAGAATAAAAATGCAAGAACATTGAATAACCCCAAGAATCGTACGCTGAAAAATGTAAGTATGTGTATTTCATGTTTCTTCCAATCTGAATGTCGTCTGCTGACATTCAGAATGGTTTAACTAAACTTCCACCACGGGAAAAAAAGTAAGAAATTGCATAAAAAGTAATAAATAAATAACCACTGATGTAATAAGTCACCCGTCCCCTGAGTATGAATTCCGAAATTAGTGGAAAGATAGCATAATATAAAAGTAAAAAATAAAAAAAGAAGAAGTCGTATTATCGTCTGACAGCGATCGCCCGATCCATGGCTAACATGTAGTAACGTAAACCGGCCCCAAGAAAAAAGAACAAAAAGGGAACTACATGTACGTGAATATCGCCGCATATAAAACTCTATTTACCTCAATGTCGTCTGGTAAGTGGTACGGTGAAAAAGTAAAGGAACGTGGCACAAATAGAGTTGGATACACAAGTAAGAGTCGTAGAGTGATAGAGTGTAAGTAAAACCTGGAATATCAGGTTGTTTCGTTTCGTTCCGTTTCGTTCCGTTTCGTTTCGTTTCGTTTCGGTAATACAATTCAAGATAACGTATAGCGTTTAGTTTGTGTTTATGCTTATGGAAAGAAAGAGAAACATAGGAAAGTACCCCCACCACCATCACCCAAAAAGCGAAAAAGACAACGTAAGGTAAGAAAGAAAGAAAGAAAAAAAGAAGGAAAGGAAAGATCAAAACGGAAGTTGTGTTTGTGAAAGTAAGTTTGGTGCGTTTCACGTAAATGTCAATTCAGGTTTTCACACGCGGGTTATAACGAAATCGAAGTAATGTAATTGTGAATTCAATTCCAGGTAACGGATTGTGTTCTGTTTTAAACTAATTTTAATAAAATAAATGCTTTATAATTTGTGTTTATGTTTTATGCTAACCAATGGCAAAGTAAGCGTGCTTCGTTTCAGCGTAAGTCCAGTCCAGTTTTTAGATAAATTTTAACCGGTGTTCGGTTTTAAATGTCTCCTGTGAACGGCCAGGAACGGTGTAAGTGAGTGGCGGTGGAAGGATGAATTTTGTAGAGAGAGTTTACTTTACTACTTCCATTAAATATAACCGATTTTTACAGTGGACTCTCACCAGACAGAATATAGGAAACTCCGAGTAGCGAGGTACTGGATATGTAATAAGCCTATAACATACGGCAGATGTCGTGATTCAGTTTGTGAACGATACGGCTGCACCAAATGTAAGCAGGTGCAGTCCTATAAAGGTCGAAGTCGGAGGGGAAAAATGAGTTCATTTTATTTATATAGAGAAGAAGAAGATAGAAGATAGATAGAAGAAGAATAGATAGATAGAAGAAGAAAGAATAGAAAAGATAGATAGAATAGAAGAATAGATAGAATAGATAGATAGATAGAAGAAGAAGAAGAAAAAGATAGATAGATAGAAGATAGATAGAAGATAGATAGATAGAAGATAGATAGAAGATAGATAGAAGAAGAAGATAGATAGAATAGAAGAAGATAGATAGAAGATAGATAGATAGAAGATAGAAAGAAGGTAGAAGATATATATATATATGTATATATGAGTGTGTATTTGTGTGTGTATGATATGCGTGTATGTGTGTGTAAGTGTGTTTCTCAAGCCTGTCATTTCCTTCTCTAAAATCCTTTCGAACTCTCGATCCCTCTCTATCATAAAAATACAATACTCAGATGTCATGTAAATGAACTTAAAAATAATCGTAGTTGTCCAGAAGTAATTTCAATTCCATCGGAGCCTAGTAATAGAAACGAGTGAAAAAAGATGAGGAATAACATTTCGAATTGTTACTGTAAATATGGGCTGATTTTACCCACGGCCGTTAGTCCCAACTTTAACCTGGCTTGAACGAAATCAAGAAAATCTCAGCAGAATTGCAATTTTGACTAGACAGTGGCTTCATATAAAATTCCTTTCAAGTGTATATTTAGTCTCCAGCTTCTGGCAAGGAAAAGGAAAAATGCGCCATTCTTAGTAATATAGTCTATACACAAACCGGTGTTCCTTAGTAGAACTACGTATTTTAAAGGTGAAAAAATAAATATATTTTGTAAGTTTTCTATCTATGTCAGTTGCACGATTCTTTTTCTTTATGCATTTATTTTCTTCATGCATGGCACATCATATGGTTCAAGGAGTTTTCTGTCATATACCATACTGCAATGAGTTTATCAGTAAATCTCTCCCCCTTCCCACATTTTCTCTCTCCCTTTCGCTATCTTTTTCTACGTCGTTCTGTCCGCATGTCTCTCTATCTCTCTCTTATATCTATACATACACATATACATATATATATGTATATATATGTATATATATGTATATATATACATATATATATATATATGTATACATAAAATGTTAGTAAAGTCGGACAAATGCGTTTTTAAGTAAATAAATATATCGTTTATTTAATCACAAATTTCCCGATTTCAAAATTGTATTTAACAAAAGATAATTAAAGAGTTTATTTTTCTTTACAATCGTTTCATTTCAGGTTTTTCACGGCCGCGAATCTCTGATGGAAAGAATATTTCTGTTATGTGTTAAGTTCGTGTGGTGACGGGGCTCGCGTTTGTAAGTAAATTGAGTGTACCTCTTTAAAAACATTAGAGAACATTTTAACATGAATGTGTTAACGCCAGACAAATGCGTTTTATTCAATAATAATAAGAACAACAAGAAAAAGAATACTATATATATAAATATATACACTCAAGAACAAAAAAAAATGGGCCAGGAAAGAAATTTACAATTTATTGCACAAAAAGCTGCATTACACAAAATGCAATTAAATAATAAACGAAAATGAGTAAAAAATATAAAGACCAAGATAGTTACTTTAATAAAAACTTAGTATGGAATGGAATTGCCCTTAGATCTTTTAAAAAGATCAATTCTTTTTATCATGCTCTCAACCAACTTGGAGCACTGTGAAGAGGAGATGTTATTCCATTCTCTTTGTACTGCTTCCCATAATTTTTCTTTGTTGGAGAAAGTTTTTCTAACTAATGCACGAGATATTATAGCCCAAATATGTTCCATTGGGTTTATATCTGGGCTTTGGCCAGGCAAAAACATCACATCAATTGAATTATCAGTAAGCCACTTCTTTGTGACTTTTGCTGTGTGTGCAGGGGCATTATCATGTTGAAAAATAATGTCATTGTTCATTTCTAACTTCTGGATGCTTGGTAATAGACCTCTTTCTAATATTTGAATGTATTCTTTAGCATTAATTGACGCATCACATCTGATAATTTCCCCAACTCCTGCAGCAGAAAAGGTCCCCCATACCATTATTCCTCCGTTTCCATGTTTTACTGTGGTTTTTATGCAATTCGGTGAAAATCTTTCTCCGGATCTTCGGATGCAACGTTCAGGGGCATCACTGGCAAGGCAAAATCTTGATTCGTCCGACCAGACAACATTTCTAAACCAATCTGCATCTTTCGTACCATAACATGATGCAAATGTATTTCTGTCGCTGATGTTCTTCTTAGTTAACAAAGGTTTTTTTGCACATCTTTTTGATGAAAATCCCATTTCCTTCATCCTTCTGGATATTGTTTCTCTAGAAAGAGAATTTCCTTTTGCTGTTTCGAATTGTTTGCTATGGTCAACATAAGTTTTTTTGCGATCCTTCAAAACGGTCATTTTAAGCCTGTGATCGTCCTTCATTGTGGATGCTCTGGGGCGACCAGAACCAACTTTCCTGCTCACTGTGCCTTCAATTTCGAACCTTTGCCCAATTCTCTTCACAGCTGAAAGAGATGTTGCCACTTTTTCTTCTTTCAAAATGTCGAAAATCTGCTTGTAAGTCAAATTTGCCTGTCGTAATCCTGCAATTCGGTTTTTAATTTTTTCGTCAAGATGTCTTCTTTCTTTTCTTGGACTCATCTTTAATACTAATAATCTGAAAAATACTAAATAACAGCTAATTATTAGCAAACAATCGATAAAAATATTAAAAATTGTTTTCTTTCCAATTTCAATCATGGCCCATTTTTTTGTTCCAATTTTAATCATGGCCCATTTTTTTTTCACGAGTGTATACATTTATATATATATATATATATACATATATATATATATATATATATATTAATTATATATATTAATATTATATATATATATATATATATATATATATATATATATATATATATATATATATATATATATATATATATATATATATACAAGAATAATTATTGTATAAAACATGTTAGGAACACTTTAAGAAGAGTTAAAAACGTATTAAATTTTTTAAATAGACAAAAATTAAGTGGATTGTTCTTAATCCGCGGATTTCTAAAAGAAATGCGTTCCTTCTAATCAGAAAGTAGGAATTAGCAACATTCGGAATCGTATTTAGTAAAACTAGAAGTAAGACATAGAGCTTTGTAGGTAAAAATATTGAAGCAGGTTAAATGGGAAAAAAGACAAATGATTTCACGTAAATGTATGGTCGGGTGAACAGTAGAATATTTAATAACGATAAAATCCAAGAAACGTTGGTTAAATTTCCGTATCCACAAATAAAAATCCAAAGGAATCGCGTTACTGGAAAATATGTCGAAGTCACCTAAAAGGCAGAATTTTGTGAAATAATTCACAACTGGGTACAAAAAAAAAAAGTGAGTTCAAAATATTATTATAAAAAAAGATAAATTGTGCGTAGAATAAAGTGCTTCTACAAAACGAATAAGGAAACAGAAAAAATGGACGGTGATTAACAATTGCCATTACTGCCCTTATGTTTTTGTTTCGTATTTATGTAATCAGGCACCTTTTATTTTTTAAGGTTGATGCGGGTCTATTATTCTGATTAGTCAGAGCGGAAAATGCGTAACAATTGACGTATAAATTATATGATTGGTTCTGCGCTACGAAACAGGTGCTGTCAAGAATTGAACATATTAACACGCTGAAAGAAAACGGGCATCTTGGAATTTGGCATATTAACATTTATCATCTATTTGTACATGTTTGTAGTTATATCGAGCCTAGTAAATTAAATGATTGATATAAATAAATAAATAATGAACTCTATTTAAATAAGGATAGTTTTCAAGATATATGTAATTGATATTGTAGGCTGTTGTTTTGTTTGTAAATGATAACCTTCACAAATGCCATTGTCATATTGATTTTGGTCAAATCAGACTTTCCCTAATAATCGATTTTTTTATCATTGTCTTTCGCATTATCAGTCAAAGCGTCTGTAAGAATACACAAGAGACATAGCAAATGCCTTCGTATAGCATTCAAAACCTCAGCTCAGCCATTTTCGATTCTATAAAGTATGAAATCTCTCATATACAAAGGTGATTCCATATAATAGTATATATATATATATATATATATATATATATATATATATACGAGAAAATCATAACACTTGAAAATCACTATAAAACAATTTTATTTCCAAGTGCTTTATATGAGAGGTGTTTTGCTTGTAAGTAAATTTCTTGCAATTCAAATAAACTATTTTTTTATTTGTGACATCACATTCGACTCGTTTTCTACAAATGTACGTCTGATTATATATATATATATATATATATATATATATATATATATATATATATATATATATATATATATATAAACGATAGTAATGTTTATGTCTCCACCTCGGAAACCGGTGTTTTTCTTAGACAGTCGCCCAATTTTATTTGGACGTATTATTTATTTATTTATTTATTATTTTTAAAACAGTAATCTACGGACACGCGTGTTTCCGAGCCCTACTCCTCTTCAGCGTAGCTTAACTGTTGGTAGGATTCGAACCTTGGACCTTATGTATTTCAGTCCAGCGCCCTAATTCACTGCGCTATGTTGCCCTAGACAATTTTCAATATTCAACTGCGAATGGACGCTATTTTGCTTTTCAGCACAATCATTGAAAATCCACCCGGATTTCTAACCCCGAATTAGATTGGACTCCTTCCGATAATGGACTACCCAGGTTGTATCAACTTCTCATTTAGTATAATTTTCTCCATATAATTATCCACAACAACTCAAAACTATCTTCAGTAATTGTGCTGAAAAACAAAATAGCGTCCATTCGCAGCTGAACATTTTGCACACTGCATTTCATTTCCTCTGATGATATGAGACATTGTTGAAATCCATGGATTTAGGAAATTAAAATAACCCCTTCTATATATTCCTTTCGTCAAGCAATAAATTCTTAAATCGAATATATGCCTCTCTATGTTGTTTTTTTTCAGAATTTAAAATTAAACCACGAAACTTATATATTGCTCCATTCTTAAATATTGAGCTTTTCCTTTTTGTCTTGGATCCCCTCGAAAGTATTACTTCAAGTAATATCTATCAGGATTTTCATCTAAATTCTATCAGTATCTTATCTCGCTTATATATATATATATATATATATATATATATATTCATTCATTCATATGTTTTTATTTAAATTTCGATTCAAGCTAATGCACCCAAGTCATATGGATACGTTTTATTTTTGATATCGCAAATTTATAATATAATACAATCGAGAGAAAAAAACTATTTAATAATGTACGACATCCGCAAGAATTAAATATTATATTTAAGCGTAGTTTACGACCGGCGGTGCCTGGCCCTCTTACTAGTTTAAATAGATACTTTTGCAGTGTTAAAATAAGATACAATAATATCAGAGCGTCTCCGTTTACACTGAATATCTACAGAATTCCAACATCAATATATTCCATATAGATGAGTCCCCCGTTGAATTTACACACTGTTTCTTATAATTATTTAGATGCATTTATTAATCCACATAGGTCTAGATACAAAACGGTGGAGAGGGTCCCCTCATCTCTGGTCCACAACCTCCTTAGAGCTTGTTATTCGATCAAGTCACCGGTTTGCAAACCCAAACAGCTTAAGGAGTAGATAGTCTCTGCTTATCGCTCGCTACGTTTTTCATCCTTTGCCTATTAGAGCAGCGAATCGATCACAGGATGCACAGTGCTTAGTCTTGTTTACTGACTGGGACAATAAACACCATCCTCCACATCTGCTTTATTCCCTTTCCCTAAACTAGTGCATTTTCGTGGGGGCTTGTTTATCATGTATGCTTACGTGATTGGACTGGGCCGCTCTTGTCTGACAGATTTGCCAATTTGTCTAGCTGCTGTATTCAGACTGACAGTGCAGGGCCCTAACCTTTTCTAGCGCTTAGAGCAAGTACTCTATCATCAGTTGCATAATATCAGGTTGTTTGCAGTGCCAGTTTGCACATGGAAAGGGACCCTGCACTTATCCCGAGTGGGTAATCCTTAGGTTACATTCCTACGGATTAGGAGTTGGCTGATGGTCTACTCGTGTTGCATTATGGCACCTATTCACATCCGCTTTGTCTAGCACTTCTCATCCTAAATTGAAACAACGAAATAAATTTAATTAAAGTTCAATCCAAAATAACGATCAAACAAGGCACCCACTTGCACAACGATTCGTCTCCTCTTTGAAGGCTTGCATTTAAAATATCCGTTCACTTTGAACTAACTCAGATGATGGAGAATCATTCCCCCTAGCAAACTAACCGGATATATAAGCACTAAGTTAAAGAAATATACGTTCTTCTATCGCCTCTAATATTTTTAACAAGTCTGGTTATCTTCCACCTTGCCGTAAAGCCTCTAACAGACACATGCACGGGCTTAGATCCTATATTCGTAACACCCACCCTATAACTAAGGAATCTTAACGAGAATCAGATGATCAGACCTTCATGTGTTTTTAACTCTACAACATAGCATTAGGTACTTTAATTTTTTTCGCCCTCACTTGACCATGGAACCAATTCTAATAAATCATGACTCTGACGGAATAGATGTAGCACACTTCCTTGGCTCTAGCGCCCAAATGCATGTAGTGGATGAGTTTAACGCCCACTACAATACTTAGCTTGGCATTTCTAACGACACAGACCTTGGCCTTACACAATTACAAGACACCTCTCCAACACCACAAGATTTGGCTAAAGATACATTACCTGAAAGTATTCATTCAAACTCCTACGTTTAAAGTTCACAGGGAACATGAGTTGGAACAGCCTTGACGGTATATTTTTGTTTCATTTTACGAACATGTCTCAATAAAATCGAGACTTTACCGGATAAACCTCATCATTTAACAGATATAATAGCTTTTCCATAGTCGTAATAATATAACACAATTACAATATCATTATTTTGTGACCAATCGCTCTATATAAATGTCATTGGCAATGTACACAATAATTGTGAAAATAATGAATACCAAAACATTCGGAGTACTTAGAAACAGTCAGAGAATATTTATCGAGCGTAGGTCAAAATGTTGAGCACTTTTCCTCATTCACCAAAAGAAGTTTTTAAGTCATGGGTTTTACAACCCTATTAAAAAGTACGGGTTAATAAAGATGGGTGTATGCAGGGTAGTGAATTAGAGAAGGAGTACATTAAGTTAGTAGGGAATAGAATAAATACATTTCTTTTCTATATTGAGATCTAGTGTAGTTAAGCATTATAACAAAGTGAGCTACATAATAACTTTTACCCCATCGAATAATATACATAGGTGTATATATATATATATATATATATATATATATATATATATATATATATATATATATATAGTAGAAATGGTAACGGCCAAAAAACGGTCGCATAGCTGAAACAAAAATGTAACTGAACAGAAAAAAAACGGTAATAAAAAATAAAACGCGTATATATATATATATATATATATATATATATATATATATATATATATATACATCGAGAATAGGGTGGAAACAGAGAAAGAGGAAGGAAGAGAGTAGAATAACGAGATATAAGGAAATGCGTTGCTATCTTAAATATCCTTTGATTTTTACCCACGGGCTTTTTTTTTCCGCGACGTACACTCGTATTGTACAAGCTGAAGTCAATCTCGCCAAAATGGCTATCAAAACAAGATGGCCGTCAAAATAAAATGCATTGCGAGTCAGTATTTGCGCTTCCGCTTCAGGTCACGTTGAGATCCGCGCATCTTTCCTTTGCTAAAATGTTTCGTAGTCTAACGGTAAACATTTTTGCTTACCGCGATCCGTGTCGATTTGCAAATAAGAGAAAAAATCAAATGTCTCCTTTTTCCCCTCTCTGTCACTTATACGACAAGCGTATTTATGTTCTTATTGATTTTCATACAGCTTCTGGCTGTGTGTCTTTTGGATTATCTCAGCCCTGGAATTTTGCGAGATTCAATCTCTAATTGTGTTGCTGCTTCTCCCCAGTTCTTTTTTTTTCTTTTGATCAATACCAAGGGGAGCGTGTAATGCTAAAAATATCAAATAATGTATTGCAAAAAATGTTCTTCCAAACGATAAAGAATATAGGTAAAACGAATCAGGTAGACAGACACATGTCTCAGAACGTTTTAGGTGCGGACTTATAAGATGTTATATTTTGTTTTACTGTGCTAAATTATAACAATTTACGAGTGAACATTTTCTGAAAGCTTCACATATCAATCATCAGTATAGACGATACTAACTATGTAATTTCAAATAACTCATGATTTCGAACCAGTTACGGCTGACGGCAGAAAAGCCAACAATTTGGTGGATAAAAATGTTTCGTTGAAAATTCCGTACAGATTCCTGATTTTAACATACCTATTCCCAAGTTCCATTAGTCAAAACCGAAGAAATTCAGTGGTTACCTCAACTGAAACATCTTGCTGTCCAACTCCCCACAAATACCCCTGTAGCTTATGTCCCTGATAGTAGCCCTCTACATCAAAGTGGCAATATGTCTTGTTTGGGGTGGAAATGCAATAAAAAAAAATGAAACGATGTGAGAAGCCAATACCAGATGAAAGAATTCTGCGAATCTTGGAAACACATTCGACAGACGCTCGTATGCAAATGCATGCGAAATGACGTCACAGATAGGAAAAAAGACAGATTAAAAAAAAAACAAGTTGGAGACGGAAAGAACGTTCAAGGTCAGCTGCGGTAACGAAACGATTAGGGAAAAAAATGTCGTTGTACAAGAAAACAAATAATTTAATGTTCTTTTTTTTATTTATTTATTCTCGAACAAAGTTACAGTACCTTTTAGCTTCTTTTACGTTTTCCGTTTTTCTTTACATTCAATTTGTGAAATTCTGGATAATGAGTGAATACTTGCTGTTTTTCCTGATTAAAATACATCCGAATACCATTTATTTTTACTTAGTTGTAAGTTTGTTTTTTTTTTTACCTTGAAACAGTATGTTTTAGCTTTTTTATATCTAATGACTTCAAGCTTAGTCCGTTTAGATTACCATGATGAAAAACTCGAAATATACATTTATCTTATCTATACAGACTTGCGTAAACTGTATAATTTTTTTATCGCGTAGCAAATTGTTTTAAAGCGTAAATTAACAATGCTTACATAGAACTCACTCGTACAAAATTGCGCATACACAAACAATCACGCCCAATGCGATCATACAAATAAATAAATTTAATGAGGGAATAAAATATATGATTGTTCATTTCTATGCAATTGATTGTATCCTTTTTGTTAAATATTACGCTGACAAAACTTTTATTTTGGCCAGACGAACCTGTTAGTCAGTCTTAGAAGTAGGTGTTGACTTTGTGAATATACTACAGAGAAACCATAGATTGGCGCTCAGCGTAGTATCTTCCGTACAAATCACAATGGAAAAAAAGACTAGAAAGACGCATTTGGCATCAATTGAAATGGATAACTCTCGTCCTGTAGGGCTCCATGTTTTGACAAGCTTTTGGGATTGACATTTACTAGTGATCTGAAATTGACCAGGTACATCAAGTCTATTGCCAAGGTCGCCGGAAAAATGATAAGATCCTTCTAATAGTCCAGAAGATATCTTACTTCTGATGCAATTCTCTATCTATATCAGGGGTCTCAAACTCAATTTAGCTGAGGGCCGCTGGAGGCTGAGGCTGGGCGAGGCTGGACCGCATCAGGTTTTCCACAAGAAAAAACTAAAATAAATTCTAATCTTCTCAAATGTCTTTATTTTTATTTTTTAACACAAAATAAGATAAAAAAAATCAATAAACAAATGAATAAGAAAATAAATAAGAAATGAATAAAATCAATCAATCAATCATTCAATCAATCAATCAATCATTCAATCAATCAATCAATCATTCAATCAATCAATCATTCAATCAATCAGTAATGAATAAATAAATAAAATAAAAATTAGGATTGAAACGTCCGTATTAACAGTTCTTTAACCTTCTTCTGAACATGAATTGTCCTGAACATGAGTGGAACATTTGAGA
This sequence comes from Euprymna scolopes, assembly GCF_053919585.1. Taxonomy (NCBI): domain Eukaryota; kingdom Metazoa; phylum Mollusca; class Cephalopoda; order Sepiida; family Sepiolidae; genus Euprymna; species Euprymna scolopes. The sequence goes on along the minus strand of NC_136508.1, from coordinate 26,880,860 downwards.
ACATGTACTTATCTTCTGAACATTGCTTCTCTTGCCTACATCTTGCTGCTAGAGACCTGGCAGCGCTTCCTCTCGCAGAGCTGAGCCACATTTGGCTTGAGGGAGGAGGCAGTTTAGACCCTTAGTATGGCTTGAAGATGATCATCAGTAAGTCTGGACCTGTACTTGGACTTATTGAAGCGCAAGGTGGAAAAGGGCTTTCCGCACAAGTATGTGCTCCCAAAAAGGCACATGGTCCGCTTGAACATTCGGGAAAGCTCAGGAAGGCTGTGGGTCAATTCTCTCAAAAATTGTCCAAGCATGTCTACTTTCCTATTCATCTCCCTGAACTTCGCTTTCAGTTCAGAGTTGCACTGCAGGTCAATGAGCTCCATTTGAAGCACAGGTGGGGCATCTTGCACATCAAAGAAGAAGGGGTCCGCAAACATTTTAAATGTGGCTTTGTGCGTCTTGAAGTCTGCAAATCTGTGATCAGATTCCTCCTAAAGTTTCAAAATGGCATCAGCATACTTCTGGCCATTGAATGGGGTGCCTGCATCTACAAGTGCCTTGCATGTTGGGAAATGGCACAGGTTTTTCTGAGAGAGCTGGGCTTTCCATAACATAAGCTTTGTGGAGAATGCTCTAATGTTGTAATATGCAGCACTGACAAGTTTCCTCTGGCCTTGTAACTTCTTGTTCAGTGTATTAAGCTCATGTGTGATATCAACAAGAAAAGCCAAGTCCATGAGCCATTTGGGATCACTTAGCACAGGAACAGCCACCCATCTTTCTCCATGAAGGCTTCTACTTCTTCCCTCAGCTCGAAAAATCTCATCAACACTTTTCCCCTGCTGAGCCAACGTACCTCGGTGAAGTAAAGCACATCCCCATATTCTGACTCCATTTCCTCTAAAAAAGCACGGAAACTTCGGTGCTTTAAGCCCTTGGAACTGATTTGGTTGATGCATTTCACAACCACAAACATCATATTGTCAAACTTGAGGCATTTGCTGCAAAGGGCCTGCTGATGGATAATGCAGTGCAGAGCAATGGCCTCCTCCACACCCTCCTCTTCCAGTTTTCTTTACAAGTGTCACCAGTCCATTTTTCATCCCTGTCATTGATGAGGCTCCATCTGTAATAATTCCAACAAACCTCTTCCATGGCAAACCGGCATTCTCAATGGCATCACACAGCTGGTGAAATATCTCCTGAGCAGTGGTCTGGTCGTGCATTGGAAGTACTGTGAGCAACTCCTCCATCACTTCAAAATTGTCATCCACACCACGGACATAGATTGCGAGCTGGGCAGTATCGGTGATGCATGTGGTTTCATCAAGAGCGACTGAGTATGCACTGAAACATTTGGCTTTCTCACATAGTTGATCATAAATGTCACTTGACAGGTCAGAAATGCGCTCTGCCACAGTGTTGGCAGAAAGGATTATGTTGCTAAACTGACCTTTCTTTTCTGGACAGACAATACTTGCAGCCTGTAGTATGCACTTTTTGACAAATTCACCTTCTGTGAATGGCTTTCCCGCCTTAGCAATCATCTCACTAACCACGTAGCTTGCTTCGATTACTGCATTATTCTCTTTGGTAGCTTTCTTGAAGAAATCTTGTTGCCTCAGTAGACATGCTTTAAGATTGGCAACCCGGTTGGCTCTCTCATTTCCCTGGTATTTTGCATACTCCTCAGCATGTCGAGTTGTGTAATGACGTTTTAAATTATATTCTTTGTGCACCGCAACTTTCTCAGTGCAAATAAGACAAGTCGGAATGCCCCTGTGCTCAATAAAGAAATATTGCATTTTCCTCTTTTCCTGAAATTGTCTGTGCTCATCACCAACCTTTCTCTTCACTGCAGGCTTTGAAAAAGACATGTTTGGGGCTGTAATATATATGATCCCACTTGATGTCGCTGTCGCACTGAAGTTTCAATCAAGTGTTTAGCCGACGCACAAAACACGTTTTTTGTGTGTGTGTGTGTGTGTATGTAAGATATTCAAGTACTTTTTTTTTTAACTGAAGAAAGGTGGAAAAAGAAATGTGGTTTATTTTACTCACGTCTACGGTTATCTTTGAAAGCGTTTGCGACGTAAATTTGACAGTTACTTGTAATTTTCCAGGAAAACTCCAAAATGTGTTTCTTTTCCTTTCTTCAAGCCTGGTTAAAATTGGTTGTTGGTTCGTTGATGTTGTAAGTTCTTTAAGTCGGATCGGGGTCAGGGAAAGAGATAGAGAGAGGGGGGAGGGAGGGAGGGAAAGAGTTAGTAGTAAATAGCAGGAGAGAGGAAGTTCAACTTAAAAAGAATTATATTTGTATGTTGAAATTGTCTATATATCGATCAAATGTATATATAGTGTATAAATTTGAAGAAAGGGGGTGCAAAAAGTCCGCAAAGCATTTGTCATTTTTCTAAAAATGAACTTGAGAAAGAAAGAGTATCTATTTCAACATATAAAAGGAAAATTAAAATGTATATACCCTAAATTTAATCTTAGCGACATCAATTACTTTATGATAGCAAAAACTATTCTGGGCAAAACCTGGACGGACAGTCGGTAGACTAACTTCAAAGGGATTAACCCCTATTGCCACCACTGAGCCCATCCCTTCCTTGTTTTATTTCAGATTGGGGAAGTTAAAACTTTTGAAACTAAAAACAAGATCAAAACAAAACTCAAAAAAAAAATAAATTCTTATTTTTCATTCTTTTTGTTTTTTAGAAATTTAAAATATATTCTAAAAAACGAATTAAATATTGGCAATAGCCATCTTTTATGCTAATACGAATATGAACAAGAATAAGTGACCATATTATATTGAAATAAAAGTTCAATTATTCTTGTTTCAGTTTAATTGGAATTTACATACATCAATTACACTTGGTCTATTAGTGACGGTCGGTACAACAAAACACGTGGTTTATTTGATCACATTTTATTTTCGCACCATTCAATATTTTTAATTTATAAAATAAATTTAAATCTAAATTAGACATATAGCTAAGGTATGGGTCGGAATCGTACTTGGGAATTGTTAATCGTTAATCGGAATCGTTAATCAATATTTTCCTGGAATCGTTACCGGAATCGGAAAAAAATTAGGAATCGTCCCATCACTATTAATGACATTATGCTGCAATCTTAGACTGGGATTATGTTGTCCTGCTGAACGAAACAAAAACAAAACTGTTTTTGGAAGTGTTGTGAACGCCGCCATCTGGGAAGAATGTCCGCGTGTGCCTAAACGAGGCAGTCAGCCATTCATGCAGACAGCCAGGAACGGAAGAAAATGCTCCATGGCAACGCTGCTGTAACTTTCTGGTTGCGTCAAGCCCGGTCGACGTCCCACCCTCGAGAGCCATATACTCCACCGTGATTGGTAGGTTTGTTGAGCTCTGCACAAAACACTGTAAAGTGCCATTCATATCAAACTCGCGGGCCGCACTAACATTAAACTTTAAAAATAAGGCAGGGGCCACAAACTATCAACCCACGGGCCGCAATTTATATAGAGTCTATATAAAAGCCAAGTACGTACTACTGCCACATCTGGGAAGGAGCTGCTAAAAACAGCATATCCTGCCTTTACAGAATACAAAACAGACTTCGTGGCTTAGTACGGGATCCCCTTTTCTCTTCCTTGCAAACTCTCTCCCGCAGAAGAAGCGTTGCGAGCCTGTCTTTGTTTTATCGTTAGTTCCAAGGCAAGTGCCCGTCTGAGCTTTAATCTCTGGCCACCCATTACCAATCTTTCACGAAAAACACCCGTCTAGCTGAAATTATCGTCAATAATTTTTCCCACTCTATATTTGTAATAATACGTCATATTCGTATCTATCTTACCCTCATGTAATCGACTCATTTAGGAACCGAAACTATTATAAAGCACTAGAATTATCTGAACTATTTCCTGCAACATTGACAGGCAGAGGAGGGTGATCCACTGGAAAACGATGCGAGCTGTCAACCGAAGTATGTCAAGTTCGAAACCAGTTCGTTCCACATATATACTGGCTCGTAATAAAGTTATTGCCTCCGTAAGTACCCGATATCCTCTTTGAGAAAAAATATTAATAGAACGATCTGGAGTAAACAAATGCTAATAAAAATGAATGAGGATCAATAATAATATCAAGATTATAAACTGAGTATCGATTACTCAATGTATATTTCTGTGTTATTGTTTGGTTAATTTATTTTCCTAAACGAAATATTCTTGAAAATACGAGGAAAACCTGTTCGAGTGTCAAATTGAATTCCTAATTGTGTCTATGAGGACATAGCATCGTGAAAACGCAACTATATTCTGTTTTAATGACATTTAAATTAGCTGTTTTCTCAACATAGTTAAATTATCGAGTACGAATTTAATTTTAAACTCCAAATGTCTTATTTTGATTGAACTCGACTCCTGCAATGAAGAAAGTCAAAAGTAATTTGAATGTTTTTCTTTTGTAGTTGTTGAATATGAACGTGCATCTATTTCTACATGAGTCATCCTTTCAGAGATGTCTTAAAACGGAAAATACGTATTCAGTACTTTTGAGACGCTACGAAATTCAAATTAACAATCTATTTGATTAATTGCATATTTGTCAACTAAAGCTTAATTTTTAACCAACCTTTGTTTAGCAATTCTATTATATTGTTTCAGAAAGACAGTGAATTTAAGCTGCGTTCTGCATATTTATAAACAAAATCAGATACAGGATATATATATATATATATATATATATATATATATATATATATTAAAATAAGCCTCCCTCTGTAATGTCACTCGCAACTTAATTTGGCTGAAAATTGCGAAGTGTGCCGTTTGTTTACCAACAATCGTTTGAGCACTATACAAGTAGTAGACGTTCGGGCAGATTAATTGCGGGCATAGCTTCCGTGGTCGAGGGATAGAACTGCCGACTGTCAACACGACGTGTCTAGGTTCGATCCTTGTCTTGGGCGAGGTGCTAGTCTAGCGGCATTGATGAGCTGTGATACAACAAAACAGGACTGTATGTCGATGACTGCAAATATATATATATATGTATATATATATATATATATATATATATATATATATATATATATATATATATTAGCTATCTGTAGGTAGGTAAAAAATTATACTAATAATTATATAAGACCCTTTAAAGTAGTTTTTAGGTTTAAGCACATTAAAGTTGAAATAAAAAGTAGGTTACTTAAGCGCACAGGCAAAAATCATAATGTTATATACATTAAATCAATATGAACGAAGGTCATGACATTTAAAAATAAATGTTTAAATTTCAACGTCATGTCTCGAGATCAAAGCTGGCCGTTTGGTTTCTTCCTTGCTAATGGAGTTAGAGATAGGTCCTGGCGAGGTACGAATCTTCTCACCGGCGGTAATCGTAACAATCTGCACTGATTATTCCCGAAAGAATTAGACACTAGTGTCTATAGGTATCTAAAAATTATTAAATTAATAAATATATATACATATATATATATATATATATATATATATATATATATATATATATATATATATATATATATTGCTATCTGCTTACAGTACGTGTTTGCTGTAGAGTGCCAATTACTTCAATCCAGGTTTAAAACTCAAAGCCTTGGCGACCGTCTGCGCTTCTAACCGTTACGCTATTCTGCTATTTCTAAGATAAGTATGTGACTCTACAATGTTCAAACCTTGTCCAAAAGCGTAAGCTTCGCCTTGTGCTTGGCTAAACGCACAACGAGCCGGATACAGCAAGTAAAATATTAATTACTGTACTGGCAGCAACTTAAACAAAAAAAATAAACACTGACGAAATTCATGTACTATAAAAGTCTAATTCGTTAAATGTTGCCCTCGATAAAGCATAATGTAGAAAAGTTACAGAAAAAAATTAGCGCATGAGATAAAATTAGATCCTGAGAGAAAATAGGATTTTACAATTTAATCATTAATACAGGTGAAAGAAGCAATGGTTTGAATGAGAGAGAATGAATTAAATATTCAAACCGATAGCTCAACGAGGGTGTTTTACTAAAGCTAAACATGACTATGCTTGCGTCAGTTGGGAATCCTTTAACACATTCGAGCTTCTATGAAATGCACTGTTTGATGCAAACTAGAAGACAAAAGAATACTACATTTGCAAGCTATACCAAATCTTACTTGAATTCTCATTTATATTTTAGCGAACTTAAAACTCTTCTTGTCTAATGCTGTAGGGATAATTTTAGGAATAGTTGCTTTTGGAGTGCTCCGCAAAGTATTCAATTATTTCAACAAATATAAGTGAGCTACCAATAAAACTTGAAAGCAAGAGCCGACTCTAAACTGAGCGTGCGAAAAAAGTAATAATTAAATATAATATCACGTAATAAATAAACGAAACACTAGCACTTTTTACGGAATCAGTTGTATAACGATTACTCGGTAAGTGAGTGGTAGTTCATCGTTTTGACTAGATTAGATATGATCCTAACTCCTCATAGGAGTACTTGTTTGGAAGAGTATCTTTTGTAGGTTCCATAAAATGTTTAAAGTCTTATATATATATGTGTATATATATATAAAGAGATAGATACATATATAATATATATTATATATATATGTACCTATATATATAATATATATATATATATTATATATATGTACCTATATATATTATATTATTAATACTATTATTAATATACCTCACAAAGCGTTAACATTACAAACATGGAAAAACCACGTGATTGCAACCGGTAAAATACCTAAACATTAAGCAAACGATAAAAGAGTGTTAGTTGATTTATTTTAGCTGATTTAAATATACTCCTAACCATTCTAATCATAAGTTGTTTGGGAGAGTTATTTTGTTGGAATAGTAGTAAGAAACACAAAAATTAATAACACTGTAAAGAAATTTGCGGAATTTGCATCGGAAACTGGCGTTGCGTGTAAATGTACATTGACTGTGTTTAAAGGTGTATATATATATATATATATATATATATATATATATATATATATACACGAACAAACAGTTAATTAAACATGTTAAAAACCACTTTGAAATGAGTTAAAAACATATTTAACCCGAAAAAGAAACACTAGATTAGTGGATAGTCCTTAATCCGCGGAGGTTCGAAGAAATACTTTCCTTCTCATCAGAGGGTAGAAATTAGCAAAACGCTGGATCGGATTTTGCATGCAAAAGTATTTGATGAAACAAAAAGTAAGTCAAAGATCTTACTTAATAACAAAAAAGTGAAGCAGAGGGAATATGGTGAAGAAAAAGGGGATTACACATTAATGGATAGTCGGCTGGAAGGTCAATAATCTAGTGATGGTAAAATCGAAATATATAACTTCAAAAAATTTAATTGAATTTCCATTTGCATAAGCAAGATCCAAAGAAATCCCGTAATTGGAAGAAGATGGTCCATAATAATCCAAAGGCAGAAATCCACGGAATAATTCACAAAAATGTGTACAAGGAAAACAAAATCCAATAATATTAATAAAAGAAAAATAAGATATGCTTTTCACTCTACTGCCGAGACATAAATATAAATAAAAAAGATCAGGGAAGAAAAAGAGGAAAAAATAAGTTCTATCTCTTATTTGGTTTTATCGAGCTTTTACATCTTGCTTAGATAACCTTATAAATATTAATTCTTTAATATTTATTATATATTTTAATTTTACCATCTTGGGTCATTTTGGTAAACTTAATTGTAATTTTTCATATATATATATATATATATATATATATATATATATATATATATATATATATATATATATATACGAAATTTATTACTGTGAGTCCAGAATGAGTTTACAAATTGTTTCAGCTAGAGGAAAATCCCCAAAGAGAGGAAAAAATCCATCCTAGATTTTTCCATTCTTATTTGACTTAATAACTTAGTCCATCTATGAATTCTGACGATGCTAGTTGGATTTTTTCCTCTCTTTGAGGATTTTCCTCTAGCTGAAAGAATTTGTAAACTCATTCTGGACTCACAGTAATAAATTTCCTATATACTGCTCTGACTACACATTGAGCACTCTAGTCCGGTTTTTTTCACCACTGGTAAATATATATATATATATATATATATATATATATATATATACATATATATATATATATCGTAAGACATTAACTTTATATACATTGTAGGAACACAATACTCTTCTAGCTAATGTAGTTTAAACGGGAAAAATACCTTAAAATTGTGTTCTGCTACAAAACAACGTGCAATTATTTGCATTGTTAGCACTTTCCTTATCGAGGAAGTTTTTTAGCAAACTAGGTCAAAAACTAAAATGTAATATTGTTATTTTAAAGAAAATTACAATGACTAGAAAATAAGAATGAAATGCATTGTCTCTGAAAAGAAACAATTGCTAACGTAACCTAGTTTTGTCTATTCGTGCAAATGATTTTCTTTTTCTCTATTGTGCATCGATATTTGTAGATATCTTCTATTTGCTTGAATATTGATTTTTGTTCATTTTACTATTCTTCGAATCTTGACTTGGTATATACTCGTATCTTCGATGTATTTTACGCCTTAACAACGTTTACAAACAATTTTATTTAAAAAGAAATCTCATAACCTTTTCAATCACATGTAAATATTTCTTTCACTCTTTTATTTTAATGTTCAGTCGTCATTTTCCCAATGATGTTTTAAATCAAAATATATTTCTTAATATTAATTTCTATCTAATAATTTGAGTAAGTTTTTTTCTTTTGCAAGGTAGTTACCACTTATCAAGGCCCGGGAGCCACTCGGGGATAAGGTTTATTGTGTGTACAGTACGTTAGCGTTGGAGATTTGATAAAGTGTCTTACTTAAGGGGGCGGTTCATCATAAATTTGTTTACATTGGACTTGAATACATCCAGGTTGTAGTCAGGTGGAAAACAGGCAACCGGGACAGAGTACCACAGGCGTACACTTCTTTGTTCATGGAATCTACGTTTTGATTTTGGCACAGATAAAGAGTGGGGAACGTTTTTGACAGTGGTTTCAGCTTGGCTGGTGTTTATCGTTAAAGATTGGCGAGGATGGACCAGGTATTGAAGTTCAGACGAGCACCTGCCATGGTAGTAACGATAAAATAAAGACATGCTCGCAACGTCTCTCCTGTGGGAGAGAGGTTGCAGGGAAGGGAAAAGTTTATCACGTGTTTATATCCGCTAGCATGATCACTGAAATGTTAAATAGAATTTTATCGATTGGTCATGTGTGAGTCGTAAATATTCATCGTGTTTGGTCGTCCCGCGTGCATTTAATATGGCCAAAACATTATTTCAGACACTTCAGCCAAATTATCTTTAAAAGATTCGAACTGTATTTTGCGTACAATTGTTTGTATTTCCCTTGCATTTGGTTAACCTGGTGTATTCTTAACATCTCTTAGTTCGCCTGTCATGTGAAATTGTACCTAAATCTAGATTAGAATGACAATATTTCCTGGCAAATATGTTATCGTTGGAAATCTGTGCATAATAAATACACAAGGTTCTTCGGTGAGTTTGATGAACTAAGTTTACAATTATTTTGTTCATAAAATAACTCGTTTTCACAATATGCGAAAAAACCCTGCATAAATGAAACTATAGATGCAATTAACGTTTCAAAAGGAATGCCATTTTTTTTTCAAGAAAAAAACAAGCTATAGACTTCTGGCTTCAAGAATATATAATTATTTAAAAGAATTAGAAAATTCGAAGCACTTACAGATTAAGTATATAAATAATTCGAACGCAAAACGCGATAAATGTAAGTTTTCTGAAGAAAATATATAAAACAACGAAAATAAATGATTTAGACATATTTATTATTAACAGACAAGAAAATTAATGTGATATCACATTATTAATTTTCGTTTTTTTTTTTTGGTGAAATTCAACACAGTTTTTAAATTGCCTTTATCATATATATATATATATATATATATATATATATATATATATATACATATACATATATATGAACTTAGCTGGAGGAAAGTACTACTCTGAAGAATATATACAGCAAATTAGGATCTTCTCTAGACATGTTTCTATTATATGGAAACTATCTCTAATATAGGCTTATAATCAATGGCTGTGACAGTTTTAGGTATCGGATTCTGTATGTGGAGGTTTGGTATCCTTTAATCGCTAACTCATGTAGGGAAACAATCAGTCCAATGAGAGTTTCCCTCAGGAACTATAGCTGAAGTTTATTCTCCTGTAATTGGATTTCAACCTCTAGAATCTTGGATTGTAAACGTCTACTATTAGAGAGAAACGGACCTGAGTTTGGAGCATAATCTCGTTTTATTTTTTTAGATTTTTTTTTTATTTTTGAAGATTAAGAAATAAGGAAAAGGTCGGCAGATTCGAAAGAGCAGAGCAGAGATAAATAGGGTCGAAGAATGATTTTGCAACCATGTAGAGGCAGACCGTAACATTACGCAAAAAAATATAACACTGAGAGGACCCCGAGAGATGCTGCTGCATGGTCTAGTTATCATTCACCAAATGGATAAACAGCATCCCCAACATCTGTTAGTATATCGACTTCCTTGGAGTTAATCTAGCGATTAGGTCACTGACTATCAAGCAGATAACATAAGCCCAGTTTAAAGGCGTACTACCAGCACCATTAGAATTACATAGCCACAAGGATAGGAATCGGAAAAGCAAAAATAGAACTTACAAAGAAACTGTTCAGGAAAAACACAGCCGGCCCAATGTTCATGTATTGTATTCTCCCTTTATCAGTAACACCGTTCATTGTAAATAAGAGGAAATAGAAGCAAAGAAATGTACGAGAACTCATTATACAAGCTTTTTTTTGTATTCTCATTGAAAGGAATAATAAATGCATACATAAAAAGAACAAAATATTGTACTCAATATAAGTTAAGTTAAGCTTTCTTTAGAGGACAGAATATCAATAGGTGCCCCTCTCACTAATGGTACATTTGGTATAATATCGGAAAAAGGCATTGCACAGACATAAAAAGGGATAACGACAGAAAGGGAATATTGCATTCATATACACAAAGCCCATCCATTTTCGGGGCGGTATTTATTTATTGATACATTTTTATGTAAGGGGCATATTAATATAAATATTTTTAACGTTAACTTTTGTGACAGTAAAATCGACAGCGTCTCAGGCACATAGTATACAAACAGGGGGGAGATAAAGAGATAGAAAGATATAGGGTACAGCTAAAGAGTGTTTACCCTCTAGGTCACGTGGCTTAGGGAAATTCGATTACCTTTTTCCTAATAAACAAAGCATGTAGTTTAACAAGTACATAGAGAAGAAAAGCGGTTTTGAGAAATTGGGGCATTGTAAGAATACGGTGTATTACTAAGAAAGTTGGCAAAAAAACAACAAATAATATAAAAAATTAGAAAGAAAAGACATACACAAATAGAAGAATATTATATATATATATATGTATATATAAATGTACATATATATATATACATACATATATATATATATGTTGTGTTTTAACTAATAGACGTTCAATATTTGTAATATTCCGTGAGGCAATATAAATATTTGCTTCAATGGCTTAGTCACTAGTAGTTGAAGTAGTGAATGTTTCCATATTGTTTGCAGCGAGGCATGCTTTTTGGGATTGATCTATTATTAACAACATGAGAAACAATTCAGTCTAATTATATTGCTGTATATATATATATATATATATATATATATATATACATATATATATATACACATATATATGCATTTATATATATGTGGGTGTGAGTAAAATATAAAATATAAAATACGATTAATCATTCATAATGTATATATATGTAATATATATATATGTATATATATATATATATTAGTATTTAATTATTATAGTAAAAAAATAATTATGACAGCCCCTTTAAGAAATTCGTTTCTTATCGTTGAGCACTTTCAGTTGAATTAAAAAGTCGGTCAATTTAGCTCTTATGCGTAGATCATCGTATAACGATTTGATCACTGTCTGTCTGACGTAATGAACATTTAAATTAAAATGTTTAAAATTCAACGCTATTTCACACGGTTAATAGTAGCCGAATGGATACGGCCTCCGCTAATCGAGCCAGAGATGTCTCGTGTCGCGGGGTTCGAATCGTTCGACTGGTAGTAATCGTGACACCCTGCACTGAAGAATCCCGAAAGGATGAAACACTAGTGTCTGTAGGTATTTAATTATTATAGTAAAAAAATAATTATATATATATATATATATATATATATATATATATATGCGGAGCGTGCAATAAGTTATTCCCATGTTTTTCATTTGTCTAATTTAGCTGAAATTTTACATGTGAAATGGTTTATATATTTAGGGATTATATGAGAAATTACAGGTCTGAAGTAATTGTGGTTTCTGTTTTACACGTGTTTGAACTGAGTCAGGTGTGAAATGGAGCCTCTTGAATGTCGAGCAGCGATCCGGTTTTTGTATTTGAAAGGACGCACACCACAGAAGACTTTTGATGAAATGAAAGAAACTTATGGTGATAATGCTCCATCATATGACCTTGTAAAACGCTCGAATCGTGAATTCATACATAGCCGGAAGTCTGTGGAATCATCTACTAGACCTGGTCGCCCTCCTTCTGCCATTGATGAGGCATCTATCCGTCAAGTTGAGGCTGCCATTTTGGAAGATCAGCGCATTACTATTCGCCAAAAAGCCCAAGATGTCAAGATTAGTACAGGGTCTGTGGAAACTATCATTCATATGCATAAGGTGTCTGCCAGATGGATTCCCAGGGCGCTCACGCCATTCCAGATTCGAGAACGCGTCGAGTGCTCAAGGATGAATTTGCAGATGTGCCAAGAAGATGAGTCAAAGTTTTTCAAAAGACTGATTACACAGGATGAAACCTGCGTCCATCACTATGATCCAGAGACCAAAGCCCAGTCAATGCAGCGGAAGCACTTAGACTCACCACCTCCAAAGAAGGCAACGGTGCAGCCCTCTGCTGACAAGGTCATGCTCACAGTATTCTGGGACCAAGACGGAATAGTGATGACAGATTTCCTGGCTAAGGGCACTACAATTACAGGAGCTATATAATGCTTCACTTTTGAGGAAATTAAGGGAAGCTATCAAAATCACGAAGCAGGGCAAGATCAGCAAAGGTACCCTCCTCCTGCAGGACAAAGCTCGTGTCCACAACTCACATGTCGCTATATCAAAAGAGCGGGCGTGTGGTTATGAAATCATCCCCATCCTCCCAAATCTCCTGACCTTGCACCCTCTGACTTTCACCTCTTCCCAGTCATGAAGTTGTTTTTGAAAGGAAAGTGTTTCCCAGATGATGCGGCCTTGATTTTTGAAGTCACGCTGTGGTTTGAGGACCAACCTTGGGTGTTCTTCAACAACGGTCTCCAAAGCTGCATCAAACGATGGGAAAAATGCATAACTCTGCGTCGTTCCTATGTAGAGAAAGACTAATAACTGTGCCAAGTTCCGTTGCCCTACTGCTATGGGAAGTGGGCGAGGGGGCATTACTTATTGCACGCCTCTCACACACACACATATATATATATATATATATATATATATATATATATATATATATACATATATATACATTACTTAGATTGTTGATTAAATTTCCTCTTTAACGTGCAAATAAATACGCTTATATGTTATATATATATAGTCATAATTAGTATAAATATATATATATATACTAAGTTATAAATAAATATGGCGATTTTTGTATATTAATTTTATGTGAGTAAATGAAGTAGTAATATATATATATATATATATATATATATATATATATATATATATATATATATACTAAAATGAAATATTACAAATATGATAATTAATCGAAATTGCGTTAATCAATAAAATCTGCAACCAAATTTCTTTGATATATTTTAAGATTGTCCTCGTGCAATATCTTCGTCAATGTAGAATAAACACACCCTTCAAATTAAATAGCATGGTATGATTGTGTTTTAAACAGAAACATTTATTTCGGCCCCTTTCATATAAAAATACCCTACGATTGGTTTTATATATCGGACCTTTCGGCTCGTGTTGTGATAAATAAACTTTCTCAAATACACCTGTAATATTAAGCTGCGTAAGGTGTTTATTTTATGAAATTGGCCTGCTCATTTTACCATCAAATTTTTTTGATAATTGATTATAGATACTTATAAAATACGAAACTTACATATATACACTACCAAGCACATGAAGTACGTGCCTGCGAAATTTCGATTAATCCGCCGAATCGACTTAAAGTCCATAGAAAACGAACTCTCTCACACAGTCACACACATATAGACCAATTTTCTTTTATATAATAACATATATATATATATATATATATATATATATATATATATATATATATATATATAGTCATCGACATACAGTACTGTTTCGTTGTTTCACAGCTCATCAGTGCGGCTAGACAGGCAACTGCCTCAAGCCAGGATTGAAACCCGACCGTCTGTACGACAGTCAAATAAAGTTATAAAAATATATATAGGGCAATTTAGCTACACAAAATATTCCGCGTTTCATCCAAGCTTGGATTCGTCAGGCTTATGCGAAGAGTTGTTATCTCCCTATATAAAAAGATATAGGCACATTCTATTTGGTTTTAGTTAGCCAATCAGCTTTCTAGTTTGAATTACACCCCTCCTAATCAGCCAATGGGCAGGCACTTACAAGACAAAGGCCCAGTTGAACTAATTGCATGAGCTTGACAAATCAATGCATGGATGAAACGCGGAATATTCTGTGTAGCTTAATTACAATACATATTTTCATAACTTATTACCTAGCTCTACCTATGCATTGAGCACTTTTGAATTAAATACTTTAAGGAATTATACATTCGTATGTTAAATTCTGTGATTAAATTAAGTAGTCATATATATATATATATATATATATATATTATTCAATTTTCGCCCCAAACAAGACAAGTGCCACTTTGAAGTAGTGGACTACTATCGGGGACATAATTTGCGGGGGCATTATGAAGGGAGATGACTAGAAAATGTTTGTTCACATTACACTTGAAGTTTTGCATATCAGTATAGTTGGGAACGCAGTATACCAGAAGTGAGTTCCCAAGACTTGCAGTTCAGGAGAAGAAACTATTGGAGTAAAATGCTTTTTTTACACCTAGGGATCTCTACTGTAAAGGGGTAGGACTTAGTTGTTTGTCGCGTTTGTCGGGTGTAGTCACGTAGAGGAGGTACAAGTGCTTGCAGTTCCTCAGAGCAGTCACCATTAAAGTATTTGTAGAACATATAATTACAATACATATATGTATATATCTTTATGTAGATATATATTTTCTTATAATATATACCAATCCTTATTTGCGAACGCCAATGTAATTACAGAGCAATATAGTGAATAAATGAAAAAAAGATCTATTCACAAATTCATGATGTTAACCATCTTATAATTTATTCCTTTAATTCAGTTGACATTTACAATTCTTGAGAGTATCTGTTTCGCAGCGCAAAATCAATCACTTAATTATTATATAAATCAGTGAATCTATTATGCCTTAAGAAATAGAAGAAATAGACAGAATCAAATAAAGTGTGATTTGACATTATTCTTGCTATAATCATATTATCATAGAAAAAAAGAAATGTGTATATATATATATATATATATATATATATATATATATATATATATATATTGCAATTAGGTAGGGAAGAATTTTATGAATCATGGTTAAAAGTAAATCTGTATATATATATATATATATATATATATATATATAGTCTTTGAAGTTTTTAACATTTGAAACTATACAAAAAATTATTTTTTATCATTCGTTAAAAAAAAACATCTAGTCAGTAAGTCATTTAATCACCTGCAATCACTGCATCAACTCTCAAATTTACTATAATACCATTTTTTTATTTTTCAAGGGATCATCAGTTGTTTACCATGAAACACTGTTTCGGGGATTTAAAAACAAAACAGTGTATTACATCATGGCTCCCCAGCAGTGTTGATCAAACACCACCACCCTTAATCTTAGGAAGAAGACAAGTTACAAAAATTTGGATCCAATTTCCTATTCTTAATTGCAA
>NC_136508.1:26834754-26859754 GCF_053919585.1 Euprymna scolopes | reverse complement strand
CAGTAATTTCTCTAGACAGTAAAGTTCTTCTCTGGTATTACTTCATACAGAGTTAAGTATACCGTTGTCTATTGTAAGGATGACGATCATTTCTAAAGTGTGAAAATAATTAAAATAATTAAATCGTTGCATTGTTTTCGATATATCTGCAAAATCGATATGTTTTTTTAAATGAATAAATAAATCATTAATCGAGTCAATGAATAAAAAATGAATATGAAACCTGGGAAATTTTTAGAAAAAAAACAAGTGAGAAAAATAAAGTTAACTTTAAATTATTCCTTCTTCGACAAACAAAGGTAATCATTAATATTCATCGAAAACAACAAGTTTTTAGTTAATAAAACAATTTTCTTTTTTAAAATGAATAATTAGATTTTTCTCTTGTAGGTAAACAATCATTTTTTTTCTATTCGTCTAAATTCATCTACAGTGAAATTTACTTAACAATTGTGTATACTAACATAAAAAATGAGATTCTTCATGAAATTAACAATAGATAATATTTTTACTTAAGATATGCACTTAGCTCGGTTATTTTTTAACTTTAGCGTTATGATTGTCATACTGTTCCAGATGATGGAAACCCTGTATTATTAAAGATAATGGAATAAGGACTTCGTCTTTAATTTAACATCTTTCTCCTCCTCCTCCTCCTCCTCCTCCTCCTCCTCATCCTCATCATCATCATCATCATCGTCGTCGTCGTCGTCGTCGTCGTCGTCATCATCATCACCATCATCATCATCAACTGCAGATTAATGTGCAGTTTACATAATGCCAGGCATTTTAGTGATATCATAAATTCACTTCAAACCTAAGCAACCCCTGGCTCTCAATTAAATTATTAATTAGCATCCTCTCAACCGTTTTTCGTAGCTTTCCATTATTAACTGGACAATTCGTTAAACTGCTATACATCGAATAACATATCGTTCCTTATGATGTATTTGTACGATTGTAAAATTTCTCTCTTACACAGATACCCTTATTCTGATCAAATATTAGTTTCCTCTGAGACCTTACAAATTGATGTGTATCGTACGAACTCACATTACTTCTATCGTATCATTCGCATACCATGCCTTTCTATTCAATGTCAGCATGTTAATGCATATGCATGCCGAATCGAAACTTCGATTGGTTCAAAGTAATGGCAATCTGATGTGGAGCAACGGCAGATTTTTTTTTGGGGACTTTCGCCATACACTATTAATTCTTACAAACACGTTAACACATTTGGTTCAATAGTATAATCAGTGTCGAGGTGTGAATTAGTTAATAAAATTGAAAATAATATCTATTCCACAACCTTTTAAATATGCAAAAAAAAAAAAAACTTTAATCTATGATTCAATTATATGAGAAAATGTAATTTAGGGATGTCTGTGTTTCTGTTTGAGTTTCATGGAAGGCACAACAAAGTAATAGATGTTTTGAACAGAGAAGCAAATACAAAAAAATATTAATACATTTTTTTTTACACAGTGATCACCACTTATCAAGGCCCGGAAGCCACTCAGGGATAAGGGTTATTGCAAGTACATTACGTTAGTGAGGAGATTTGATGAAGTATTTACTTAGGGGGGCGGTTCATTAGGAATTTGTTAACATTAGACTTGAAGACATCCAAGTTGTAGTCCGGAGGGAAGCAGGCAGACGGAACAGAGTTCCACAGGCGTGCAGTTCTAAGAAAGAAGCTTTGTTCATGAAATCCGCGTTTTGATTTAGGCACAGATATAGAGTGGGGGAAATTTTTCACAGTGGATTCAGCTAGACGGGTGTTTCTGTTAAACACAATAAAATTAAAATAAAATACGTAATAAAGATTTCAAGATTTTAAAAGAAAAAATATGATTTGAGTGCCATCATAACATAGTCTAATGATTGAAACTATGTCCACAAGTTAAGCAAAGACTGAAGTTGATTCGTAAGCAATATTGTAGGAATGCAGAAAGGAGTGTGTATTTGATTAAATACATGCTGTTTTCCAAAAAAAAAATGATATATTTTATATACAAGATATAAGCTAGTATAATCGGAAGGTCCACAGAATTTTAATAATTATAGCGATAACAAATATTGCGACAAAGTTTTTTTTAAAATATTTTTTATAATGCATTTGTAACATAAAGCATAACTTTTTCTCCGGCTGAGTCAACGTGTTTCTGTATTATATGGTTTAAAGATAGGAAACAGTCTTGAAACATTGCCAGTATCTAAGATTTGATAAATGAAACTAAAAAAACAATGAAACTCTACTTCGCATGAACATTATATAATGAAGAAAAATAAAAGCGACATTAGGGGACGACGTCTCTGATAATTGGAAGACAGAAATATTCTCATGTAAAGTGAGAATATTTAAGTAATTTTCTTAGTTCTATTTTTATTCTAATTTCTCTTATTAGCTCACACATTATTAAATTTTAAACTAACGCAGCTCATTTTCGAGAAATGGAAAGAAAATCCTCCGAAATATATCTATTGACGGCAAAACGAAAAGAGAGACACTGGTGTTTCTTCATACCTCGTTTTAGAAATAATCTATTTTGAGAAGCAACTTCCTGTTTCCTACATGATTATTTAGTTATTTTTTTTGTTTTTGTTATTACGTAATCTATAATCGCTAAATTTTCTGCTCCGTAACAAACGTTTTTTGTACGTTACATATTATTAAAGCAGAAAAAATCCCATATGATGGATTTTGCTGTCCGTCAATAGTTATGAATTCATCAGAAAACACCCCGTTAAAATATAAGTTTAAAAAAAGGTAACATTTCAGCGATGGGACAGAGTTTTGTTCTTGGTAGATTGTGTAGGGCCTATGAGATTTTAAATTCATTTATACTTTGTCTTCCAGTGCGAGTTTGTTGTTAGATGCCCCAGCCCTGAAGTGACAATGCATAAGGTAAGTGTGACTCTGTAAACATATAACTTACTCTTTGATGTAAGTAATTTCTAGCGCGTAAAATGGGGCTCACCGATTTTCAGTAGCTTTAGTAATATCGACAATGTATTTGTATAAATCCCTGTTACTTGAAGAGTTTGACCGATGAGCTCAAAAGTATGGTTTTGTTTTAAATAACAATCGCTGCCTGAGTAGTGTCTTATGTTGTTCTTAAAAGAAATAACATACTTCCAATTCATCCTATTTAAAACCAAGCTTATTACATGCATTGTATTATACACGTTTTTTTCTGATCAAAATGAGGCACATGCTTAACTTTATTTAAAAATAAACCCACGCCATTTACAGTTGAATGTAATATGGCAGTGTGTGTTTTTGATTGAATTAAATTGCAATTAATGTATCACGTGGTTTATTTGAGACATCCTTTATTGTAACAACAGATAATATTTGTATCTCAAGATTTATCGAAGAAATAAAGTTTAAATAATATTTGAATCTTATGATTCATAGGAAATAAAATTCAAATAAAACTTGCATCTTATAGTTTATGGGGAATTAACATTAACCATTTATCCATAGTCTATCATATAAAATCGAAAACGCAAATTCATCTCGTAATAAAAACGCCGTTTGTACCATCATATGATGGAGTCTGCGTATTGGCGACACACACGTAAAGATAAAAAGCGTATACGAAAATTCATTAGTCAGAAAGGATTCGACTTTGATAAAATCTTTTCAAAGAGAAAAAACACCTTAAAGGAAAAAAACATGATAAATGGCCGCCATAATATCAGCTATGTTATATATATACATACGTATATATATATATATATATATATATATATATATATATACACTAGCACGGGTGCTCGGCGTTGCCCGGGTGTTTGGAGATGTATACTGGGCAAAAAAACAACAAAAAGTCATTTTATTTTAATTTGACCCCTATTATGACCCCTTAAATCAATTGTTTTGGGTTCAAGTCGAATTATTAAGTTGGATCCATGTCCAAGGAATCTATATCTAAAATTTCAAGTGTGTAGACAGAAAATTGTCGGTGGAGTTTGGTAGAGTTCTCAAATGAAAAATTGTTAAACTTTGACCCCTCATAAGCAAATTTTTGGCCGAAAACGGATCACCTAGATTTTCCCAAATCTTAGAACCCTTTATATAAAATTTTGCCTCTGTAGACTATAAATTAACAGAGATATTGCATAGGAAATTTACACAGACACACAGACACGTACACTTTCATAGATGTATAGAGAGATACATAGACTAGCATTTCGGCCCGGCGTTGTCCGGGTGTTTGGAGTTGTATGCTGTGCAAAAAGAAACGGTAATTTATTGTTTTGGGCTCAAATCAAGTTATTAAGTTAGATCCATGTGCAAGGAACCAATATCTAAAATATCAAATGTTTAGACCTTAAATTGTCGGAGGAGTTTGGTAGATTTCTTAAAGGTCAAATAGTTTAACTTTGACCCTTTAACAGCAAAATTTTTGGACGAAATCCGATCAGGTCGATTTTTCTCAAATCTCAGTACCCTGATTATCAAATTTGGAGTCTGTACACTAAAAATTAACAGAGGTATTGCGTAAGGAAATGTACACAGACAGACAGACATACACACACACATCACGGACACGTTACCTTTTATAGATATACTAGCATGGATGCCCGGCGTTGCCCAGGTATTTTAAAGTGTTTACTTAGCAAAAAAAAAGGGTCAATTTTTTTTAATTTGATCCCTATTATGATTCCTTAGAATTTATTGTTTTTTGCTCAAATCAAGTTATTAAGTTAGATCCATGTCCAAGCAACCTATATCTAAAATTTCAAGTGTTTAGACCCACAAATTGTCGGAGGAGTTTGGTAGAGTTCTCAAAGGTCAAATCGTTCAATTTTGACCCCTTAATAGCGAAATTTCTGGCCGCAAATAAATCCCATTGATTTTCCCAAATCTCAATAAGACGTATTTCAAATTTCGAGTCTGTAGACTAAAATTTGACAGAGTTATTGCGTAGAGAAATGTACACACACAGACACGCAGACAGACATAAATACACGTTCTCTTTTATAGATGTATAGATGGATCGATAGATAGACTAATAGAATAAACAAACATATATATGTATACATAAATATATATGGAAACAATTTTTTTATTTTCTGTAAACATTTTGCGCAAATATTATGCAAGTATAAATCATGTAGAATATCTGCATGAATATATTTACACGTAATAGTTAACTGTAGATAATCATCCCATGAGAAACCCGAAAAAACTAATAGGGAATTAATTAAAATGAATGTTTAAAAGATTATGCAAGTAAGCTAGATCTTTTGCTAGTGAATGCATTTCTACCACGCATATATAAAAAAAAAATATTTTCTTTTTAAATAAATAGAAAAGATGGTGTTTAATATGAATATCAATGTACACACAAAAAAAATAATTTATAGGAGTATAGATAGATAGATTTGTTTAACAAAAATATATACGTACTAGCATTTCAGCTCGGTGTCGCCCGGATGTTTGGATATGTATGTTGAGCAAAAAAAAAAGTGGTAGTAGGAAGGCAGGCTCCAACCCGTACCGCAAAGCCGAAAAAGAACGGGGTAAAACCTAACGCTTATGTTATTACGGCCACTGCCAAACCGGACGCGACAGTTTTTTCTTTAAATTAAGGCTAGACAATCTAAGGGAGAGGATAACTTTTAAAATATCGGCGAAAAAGTGACCCCCCCCCCTCACGTAGAAAATTGCCTAGTTGATGGGGAAGATACTAATGTTTTAGCCAATTTTTCGATATTTGTCGTATGAAAGGTCAAACTTTAAAACGATACTGATCTTGGTAAAATCCGTAGCCGCTGCTGAAAGTTTAAGGCAGACATGCAAACAGACATACATACATACATTTATATATTGGTAACTAAAACTTTTCGCTCTAAAATGATGAAAAAGCCTGACCTATCTCTGAGTACACTTTATGTAAAATTCCAAATATTTAGACCGGAAATTGTCGTGATAAGTGATCAATTTTATTAATTTCACCCATATTATCACCCCTTAACATTTAACATTTACTATTTGGGCGCAAATAAAGTTATTAAGTTAGATCTATGTCCAAGGAACCTATATCTAAAATTTCAAGTGCGTAGACCCAAAATTGTCGGAGGAGTTTGCTAGCGTGCTCAAAGGTCAAATCGTTGAAATTTGACCCCTTAATCCCAAAATTTCTGGCCAACAACCGATCACATCGACTTTCCCAAATCTCAGTACCGTGTATATCAAATTTCGAGTCTGTAGACTAAAAATTGACAGAGTTATTGCGTAGGGAAATCTACACAGACACAGAGATACACAGATACACAGGCACTTTCACTTTTATAGATATATAGATAGATAGATAGATAGATAGATAGATACTAGCATTTTTGCCCGGCGTTGCCCTGGTGTTTGGATGTGTATGTTGAGCAAAAAAAAAAAAGTGGTAGTAGGAAGGCAGGCTCGAACGCGTACCGCAAAGAAGGAAAATAACTGGGTAAAACATACCGTTTATGCTGTTACGACCACCGCCAAACCGGAAGCGACATTTGTTTCTAAATTAAGACTAGACAATCTAAAGGAGACGATAACTTTAAAAAATGTCGGCGAATAAGTGACCTCCCGTAGAAAAGTGTCTAGTTGAAGGGGAAGATACTAATGTTTTTAGCCAATTTTTCGATATTTGTCGTATGAAAGGTCGAACTTCAAAACGATACTGACCTTGGTAAAATCCGTCGCCTCTATTGAAAGTTTAAGCAGACATGCAAACAGACCTACATAGATACATTTATATTTTTTTAAATGTTTTTTTATTCAATTTTCCCCCCAAGCAAGGCACAGTGTCACTTTGAAGCAGGGGGCTACTATTAGGGAATTAATTAGCGGGGGCATTATGAAGGGAGAAGAGTAGAAAGATGTTTGTTAACATTACACTTGAACTTCTGCATATCATTGCAGTTGGGAAAGCAGAATCCCGGAAGGGAGTTCCAAAGACCCGCAGTTCTGGGGAAGAAACTATTGGAGTAAAAGGCTTTCTTGCACCTAGGAATCTCTACTGTAAAGGGATTAGACTTAGTACCTTTTCGGGTTTGTCGGGGGTAGTTACGTCGGGGAGGTACAAGTGTTTGCAGTTCGTCAGAGCATTCACCATTAAAGTATTTGTAGAACAGGCAGAGGGATGCAACATCTCGTCGATGGGACAGAGGTTGAAGCCTAGATGACAGTTCAGGACCTATCAGGTTGGCGACTCTTTTTTTAACCCTGTCCAGGAGCGAGAGACAAGCAGCAGATGCACCAGCCCAGATTTGACAACAGTACTCCATACATGGGCGAATGGCTGCCTTATAGAGGTATAGGATACTGGCAGGCGTAAGTAGTTTTCTAGCACGGTAGAGGGAGCCAACCTTCCTTGCAGCAGCCTTGGCAATGCTCTCAATGTATCTATTCGCATTCATATTCCCTGTAAACGTTAGGCCGAGGAGTTTAAAAGAAGTACTTTCAGGCAATGTTTTCTTGGCCATTGCTATTGGTGGTAGAGAAGGTTTCTTGTAGTTATTGAAGGAAACAAGCTTAGTCTTAGCAGCATTGAATGTGACCAACCATTTTTGTCCCCATTCCACTACGGATTGGAGGTCGTCCTCTAGTGTTTCTGCCATTTCCTTGGATATGTGTTCATTTGTTTTCCCCTCATATCTGTTATAGAGAGTGGTGTCATCGGCAAATATACCCATCTCCGAAACAATATTATCAGGGAGGTCGTTTATATATTCGTAACTAATTTTTTTTTACCCAAACTGATGAAAAAGCTTGCCCTATCTCTGAATACACTTTATGAAAAATTCCAAATATTTAGACCAGCAATTGTCTGAGTAATTTGGAAAAGACCGCAGAGGTCAATTTTTAAAAACATTTTGACCCCTATTATGATCCCTTAACATTTATTGTTTGGGGCTCAACTAAAGTTATTAAGTTAGATGCCTGTTCAAGGAAGTTATATCTTATATTTCAAGTGTGTAGAGTTAAAATTTTCTGAGGAATTTGGTAGAGTGCTCAAAGGTCAAATCGGTGAACGTTGGCCCCTTAACAGCGACATTTCTGGCCGAACCCCGATCACATCGATTTTCCCAAATCTCAGTACCCTGTATATTAAATTTCGAGTCTGTAGACAAAAATTGACAGAGTTATTGCGTAGGGAAATGTACACAGACACACACTCACACACACACACACTCACACACACAGACACGTTCACTTTTATAGATATATAGAATATATATATGAAGACTTCATTTAATAACATAAAATGATATACAAAGATATAATTTTATCCGTATTTTTTTAAATATTTACGTCAACAGTGGTCAATACATAGGTAGATCTATATGGAAAGTTATAAAAGTATATATGAGAAGTCACACGGAACATTCCGCGTTTCCTTCTCGTGAAATGAGAATGAAACGCGAATATTCTCTGTAGCTTTATTGGTAAACATATTTTAATTACTTCCTATATATATATATGAAAAATCCTGACAGATATTACTTGAAGTAATACTTTCAAAGAGATCCTAGCCAAAAAAGGAAAAGCTCAATATTTAAGAATAGAGCAATATGGATGAATGAAATTAAAATAACTCCTTCTATATATTCCTTTTGTCAAGCAATAAATTCTTAAATCGAATATATGTCTCTATATGTTGTTTTTGGTTTTCAGAATTTAAAGTTTGACCACGAAACTTCGCTGTTAAGAGGCTAAATGACAAATTTCTCTCACATTCTCTCTCCTTTGATCTTCACCGCGTATTACAGTGGGGGAAGAGGTGGCTGGTTACTTTTAATGCATCTAAAACCAATGCTCCTATCTTTACATCATTAACGCTCTGATCCCTATCTGGCATCAATTGATATGGGTGGCTCTCGTCTAGGGGAAGCTCCATGTTTCGATAAGCTTCTGGGCTTGACCTTTACCCCTGATCTGAAATGGAATACGTACATCAAGTCAGTTGCCAAGATCGCCGGAAAAATGGTAGAATCATTCTACCGCTCCAGAAGATATCTCACTAATGATGCAATTCTCTATCTGTATAAAAGCCAAGTACGCCCAAGGATGGAGTACTGCTGCCACATCTGGACAGGAGCTGATAAAAACAGTCTATCTTTCCTTAACAGAGTACAAAATAGGATTAGTGGCCTAGTGGGTGATGCCCTTTTCTCTTCCCTGCAACCTCTCTCCCATAGAAGAGACCTTGCGATCCTGTCTTCGTGTTATCGTTACTACCATGGCAGGAGCTCCAATCTCTGGCCCCCTTCGCCAATCTTTTACGAAAACAGCCGCCTAGCTGAAACGACTGTCAAAATTTTTCCCTACTCCTTATCTGTGCCGAAATCAAAACGTAGATTCCATGAACAAAGCTTCTTTCTTAGAACTGCACGCCTGTGGAACTCTGTTCCGGTTGCCTGTTTCCCACCTGACTACAACCTGTATATCTTCAAGTCCAATGTGAACAAATTGCTGATGAACCGCCTCCTTAAGTAAGACACTTTATCAAATCTACAAAGCTAACGTACTTTACACACAATAACCCTTATCCCCGAGTGGCTTCCGGGCCTAGATAAGTGGTGACTACCTTGTTAGAAAGATATATATATATATATATATATATATATATAAAAGGAAAGGTATATAACGGAGAGAGAGAGAACGAAAACAGCTGGGCAGTAGACGGGGAGAAAATCCTATGTTATTAAATTCAAAGCGACGGTGAAGGTTAAGGCTGTTAGTATATCGATAACAATTGATGAAGATAACAATTGTCCATCCTACCCCTGAGTGTCCCATTTTGACACTAAATATATACGATTATTCACATGATAGATTAGAACAATATTTTAAAAAAAATCATATTAAGTCATGAAATAAAAAACACCCTATTAAACAAACAAAAAAAAAACAAATGTACAGCGTTCAGTAATTTTATTGGATACTAGCGGCGGTACCCGGGGTTGCCCGGGTGTGGTGAGGTGTGTGTAGAGGGGGGGGGGTAAATGAAAACAATAATAACACGGAAAATAAAGAATACGCCAAATAATAAAATGTTTAAAATATTGAAACTTTTTTAAATCGGCAAAAAAAGCAAAATGCAGATTACGTGATGACAAAATAAAAAGAAGAGAAAATAAAGAATAAGCGAACGACAAAAATGACATAAGTAAAATGTTAAAATGTCAAAACATCTTTAAAAATATCGGAAAAACAAAAAACAAAAAAATAACAGCGAATGTGACCGAAAAAAAAAGAAAATGTAAAATAAGCGAACGAAAAAATTACATAATAACGCTGTTAAAATATTAACACAGTAAAAATAATATATATATATATTTATTTTTTTATTATTACATAATAACGCTGTTAAAATATTAACACAGTAAAAATAATATATATATATATATATGTGTGTGTGTGTGTGTGTCAGCACTCAAGGTGCAACCTTAAGATAAAGATTCTGTCAAAGTAAACGTTGCTTCATGCTGGCATCAGCGAAGTAACTTCGTTTTTTTTTCTATTTAAACAAATTCAAGAAAAAACTTTTTTCGCGCATGTGTGTTTTGCTAAATTGTCACGAAGGAACGATTTTTTCTACTCTCCTTCATTGCAAACATTAATTTTTATAGGAAATAACTGACCGTTTTTTTTTTCTAGTTATCACATATTATTCTACCGAGACATTGCGGTTTCAGACGTACCAGTTTCAACCCGGTCCGATGCCGCTGTGAAAAGTTTTCTGAAGACATACAGACATTCGTACATATATTCTAACAGACATGTGAGATTTATGTAATGGATTTTTTTACTACCCTCTTCAAAACAATAAATAATATAATAAGTTGCTTTTCGGGCCAAGCCTGTAAGTGTGGTGGCTGTTCTGATACTGCTTCGTTCATTGATTGAGATTGTCGGACTGACTTCCTCATCTTGGTTGTTATTGTCACAACGTTTCGGCCGTTTTGCCCTCCGGCCTTCGTCAGGTGAACGGTTTGTTAGGAGTCTCGAACCCAACCCTTTATTATTATTACGGGGGTACCGTGTTCGGACTCCAGCTAGGCTTTGGGACATAGTTGCTGATTCTCTGTTTTTCAATGTTACTTTTTCACTGCCTTCGTTCAGGATTGAACTCAGCACCTTTGGGTAACTGTAAACTTTGATACAACGTCTAGGACCACTCGGCCATATGTCCCAAAGCCTAGCTGGAGTCCGAACACGGTACCCCCGTAATAATAATAAAGGGTTGGGTTCGAGACTCCTAACAAACCGTTCACCTGACGAAGGCCGGAGGGCAAAACGGCCGAAACGTTGTGACAATAACAACCAAGATGAGGAAGTCAGTCCGACAATCTCAATCAATGAAAACAACTCATCTCAAAAATACAGACAATTACTATGCTTCGTTCATGTTCACATACTCTAAGCAAAGACACAAGGAAACAAACACACACACACACACACACACACCAATACACGCGTGTCGCAGTTTACGCAATTTAACAGTTTTATGACATACAAACACATACATACACACACAGGAACACATGCGCACACACACGTACACACACAGACACACACAGACACACTCAAGCATACCAAAAAAACACACACGCACGTGTATGTGAGTAAACAGAAGCACACGCGCGTGGAAGTTTATGCGGCCTATTAGCATACACGCTCACACAACAACAGCGTTTTTTTCATGTGTAAATACATGTGTAAGGAGGTAAAATTTAAACTACTTCGTCTGTAGGTTATGACGATGGTGATGATGTCGCTTAAAGGATTAGATGTAATGTTTTTTTTTTATATTACGAGCTAATGTGTCTTAAATGTCGTTCCATAGTTAAATAAGGTAATGGCTAATAATGTAAACATAATAAATGTAGGTTTGCCATCTGTTGTTTTAAACATTCAGTATTTTAGTCCAGAGAGTAAAAACTGCACCTCTTTTATTATATATAGGGATTTGAATAAATCAACAGTACATGATGATTTAAGAAAACTGACACCGGAAAGTAAAATAATATATGTAATAAGTCGCCTGCATATTTTAGTATGTATTGTACTATATTATTTGCACGTTTAAATGTGTGGGCATATGTGTAGCAATATGATGATATGATGATATTGCAAATAGAAATTTTATCATTTCTTAATAAAAAAAAAACGTTTTAATACACACGTTTTTCTAGTCATAACAATTATAATTCTGTAATAGGTAAATGAAAACTTCTTTTTGAATTTGAAATTCTTGCGATAATTATTGATAAACAGTATTTTTTGTATTATTTAGATAACCGTTCTTTACATGGAAGCTATTTTCACAACGAATCGAACGATCTTATCTGTTTTTTGTTACTTTAAACATCGCTCAGATTGATAGTCGTTCGTAAACATCCTTGGCGTAAGTTATAATCATTCAAGTGTTAAAGATACTGGAACTTGAGGATGAAAAATACAATCCTGAGCTATTTAACACTTTTACCGAATCTTGCTTGAAGAAATCCCCGAGGATTACAAAAGCTTCTGTTCGAAATTCAGTACATATTAAACGGTTCGACATGAAGATGCTCAGGTATGACAAGGTTCACATTATGTAATTTTGCGGTTAAGTGGGTCAGAAAGATGTGTGAGCAACAGACACTTGAGAGGAGCAGTCTGAATTATTCAGAAATATTTTACGGCCCGCGTCACTGAAGTTAACAAAGTTCATGCCGAATGGTCATTTGATGTCGACCTGTCCAATTCTGACGTTCAGTACGGTAATTCTTTAACACACACACACACACACACACACACACACACACACACACACACAGAGATACTATGCATTTGTTTCAGAATCTGAAACGATAAAAAGTATAGCAAAAATAAGTATAAAATTTCACATCATGGCGCAATAGTTGCAAGCAATAACGTTACAACGACACACATATAATCTAAGTTACAATTACACACACATGCACACATATATTAATATAAACATACGCACACACACACACACACACACACACACACACACACATATATATATATATATATATATATATATATATATATATATATATATATATATATAGAATTAATGATAATTATTCTTTTATAACTACACACAAGTTCAAAGTTTGCTTATGCAAAAGGCGGTGTAGGATAGGACAATTCATGTCGGTTGGAGAATTAAAACTCAGCCACGAAATCACCTTAAACTTTGTTTACTAAGCCTTTACCCTAGGGTTTTCGAACAATTGCCAGTAGAATGAAATAAATTTATGTTAGTTTGGTGCAAAAATAATGTCGCTTGTTTATATATTACTGCATAAGCCTAATAACTATTAAACGCACACTTCGAGCAGATACAATAAACATCTACAGTATTCGAACGAGGAACGTTGCAAACGTTGCGAAAACGACATATATAACAAGTACATTAGACATATTTCCAAAACAAAACTTACCATAAATCTAAATGCGTGAATATATGTGACGGAAAGCTTTATATCACAATTTTATTTATTTGTCACGCTTGGAAATATTATAGTTCGGCTGTATTACGCCGTTAGCATCCAAAGGAAAAGAATTGTATCCTTTTCACACACACACACACAAACACACACACACACACACACACACGAACACAGACTGCCACGCAGACAAAGTGTACTTTAATATATATATATATATATATATATATATATGCATATATATATGTACAGAATTTTAAAAATTAAATTAACAACTCACTCAATAAATTCATATGTCTGACATATAAATACGGATACTGATTATAATTGGTCTGCTTTTAAACTCAAATATCAGGAATCGACATTTGCGTTCAATTAGATTATTATCTTAACATTTCTGATGCTATGGAAATTTTCAAACACAAGAATATTTTTATTTATAAAGTATTGTTTTGTTTTCAAGAAAAATAGAGTATAAAGAAATTAATGTGTTGATCAGTAAAATAACGTGTACTTGGACACGGTGATGCAGGCTCGAATGATTCTGATATTTAAGGTGGGGCAAAATATACAGTAATTAGATCAACCAAACGCCGACACATTTTGTTGATTGGTTAATGATTCTGCATGAATTGTGAGAGTAGTTAATTATATAAAAGATCGATTCAACATGTACGCTTGAGTGATTGTGTTTGTGAATTCGTTCTCTATACACTCCGAAACGGCTTGACAGAATTTTTTAAAGAAACTACACAAATGTAAATTATGTGTCTATGCGTATTCTTTGATAGGTTTTTTTATCGGAATGCCTCCGATAAGTAACGAAAATTTAGAGTGGAAACATCTGATTAAATAGGGACAGACAGCTTTTCATAAAAGGGTAAAACTTTTATACTACATAACAGCACGAGCACAATTGAGTTTTTCTTACCGCATCAGCAGAAAAGTCTTGTTTAAATTAAATAAACAGCAAGTTATTTGATAAGATAGGAGTTCGTGCGAAACGAACGGTAATGTTTAGCACACATTTTAAACATGATACTTGACTTTTGTGTTTTAAAGTTTCATTCCAATAATTATATAAGAATGATATTATAAAATAGATTATTTACAAAAGAGTTCGGCGTTGCTTACAGGCAATTAAAACGAGATTTGCCCGCCGATACACAATGCCGTTTGCATCAGTTTTCATGGTACAACAATCAGCTGTTTCGTATTAATAATAGAAGAACTCTTAAACGAAATCAGCAGGCACAGATGAATATTCTTGCAAATGTTATCAGAGAACTGTTATAAATAATTTCGGATACGCAAAGTGTGTTATACCTAGGGTACTTTGAGAAAAGACAGGGCGTTCAGTGCAAAACCTATAAAGCATTACAAGTGAGGTTAACAAAAAAGGTGCGATTTCATCAAGGCAATCCACATTGTCGTTTAGAATTAAACAAAACTCACACGAGTGCACATCAGTACGAAGCCATACATTCAATACTTGGCTGAAGGCGATTACTGACCGTTTAAAGATTAAAAGAGAATAAATGACGAAACGTGATGTTGCTCAATTGGGAAAGTCGTCTCCCTGACTAACGGCTATTTTGAAGTCAAAGAGAACCCGTTTTACAAAAAGACATCAGATTATTAAGAGAAGTGCTGAAAAATCATTGAATAATTCTCGACTAAAATCGTATTTTGTGTAAAAGTTCTTGTATTTATAATCAGATTTAAAGTGAATTTGTATATATGTGATACCATTATATAGAACAGCGCTGATAAACTTGTATTTTTTATAGAATATTCATAACTAGCGTTCCAACCTTGCCCGGAAAATTAGTCTAAGTAATGAATTGCAAAATAGCTTTCAACTTAGTATGTAGTCACGCGAGAAAAAGTTAAAAACACGTTAATTATCGTGCACTTTTAACCAAATTATTTAAATGAAAATATGCCGTAAAAATTGAATTAAACTTAGAAAATTTTAGCCAACGAATAATACCATTGTTAAACCTCAGAAGTAGCAAAATATTGTTATACATTTACTTCTACAGAGAAATTCATGTACTTAGACATTTTTACAAGGATTTTTTAAATTAATGCGAGTTTTAGGTATTTCTGTTGTAATTTGGCGTCTACACGCTATCATAAAAAACCGTGACACTTCAAAAGCATGTGGACCTGATTTCATCCCACCTGTGCTATTAATAAAGTGCTCAGCCGAAGTAGGTCCAGTTCTCTCCAAACTCTACAACAAATGCCTTAATGAATCATGCTTTCCGGGCTGTTGGAAAACTGCTTCCGTGGTAACAGTATTTGAGAATTCTGGCGAAAGAACTGACCAAGCAAATTATCGCCCCATTAGCCTCCTCCCACTTTTCGCCAAAATATTTGAGACCATAATTAACCATGCTCTAGTAAAGCACCTTACAGATGCTAAACTTCTGACTGACAAACAATATAGATATAGACAAGCCCGTTCCACAGAAGACATCCTCACTGTAATCTCTGAACGTATATACCATTCACTGGACAAAGCGGGGGAGGGCAGAGCGGTTGCTCTAGATATATCTAAGGCTTTTGACAGGGTATGGCACAAGGGTCTTCTCAGGAACATTAAATCATACGGGATCACTGGTAGAATACTTAACATAATCAAATCCTTCTTAGATAAGAGAAAAATCCAGGTTGTCCTCAACGGTCGTACATCTAAACAGTGTGATATAAATGCGGGAGTGCCTCAGGGGTCTATCCTTGGGCCTCTATTGTTCCTAATATTTATTAATGACTCCCCGACAGAACTGCCTCTGAGATAGGTATATATGCTGATTACACCACGCTCTATAACAGGCATGACAGAAAAACAAATGAACACATCTCTAAAGAAATGGCAAAAAACTCGAGGGTGACCTCCAATCTGTAGTGGAATGGGGACATAAATGGATGGTCACATTCAATGCTGCCAAGACTAAACTGGTTTCCTTCAATAATTACAAGAAACCTTCTCTGCCACCAATAGCAATGGCCAGTGACTCCCTTTCTGAGAGTACATCTTTCAAACTGCTTGGCCTAACGTTCACAGGAAACATGAGTTGGAACAATTATATTGAAAACATTGCCAGGGTCGCTGCTTAAAAGGTAGGCTCTCTCTACCGTGCTAAAAAACTACTGACACCCGAAAGTATCCTGTACCTCTATAAGGCCATCATTTGCCCATGTATGGAGTATTGTTGTCACATTTGGGCTGGTGCATTTGCTGCTAGTCTCTCGCTCCTAGACCAAGTTCAAAAGAGACTCGGCAATCTGATAGTCCCTGAACTTGCATCCAAGCTTCAGCCTCTCTCCAATCGACGAAACGTTGCATCCCTCTGCCTGTTCTACAAGTATGTTTTATGGTGAATGCTCTGACGAACTGCAGAGATTTGTGCCCCCACGAAGAAGAAACCCTCGACAAACTCGACAGGAAGCTAAATCTCACCCCCACGCAGTAGAGATCCCTAGATGTAAAAGATCTTTCTACTCCAGTAGTTTCTTCCCCAGAACCGCTAGACTCTGGAATTCCATTCCAGGTCCCTGTTTCCCTAACTTTACTGACATGCAGAAGTTCAAGTGTAACGTGAACCGACATCTTGCTGCCCAAATCCCAACATTTTGCTCCAGCAGTTACTGCCCCTGATAGTAGCCCCCTACACCAAAGTGGCAATGTGCCTTGTTTGGGGTAAAAATGTAATATATATATATATATATATATATATATATATATATATATATATATATATATATATATATATATATATATATATTTAACAGCATGGGTTATTTATTATTTGTTTTTCTTCCGATCCGTTTAGTAAACCAATGTTGGAGTCTTTGGTTTGGGTATAAAAAGAAATTTTTAATAGTCCCGAACGTTTTCGTCTTGCATGAGTCGTTTTAAGGCGAATGGTGAATTAAACATTCCCTTTGATGAAATTTGTTGAAGGATATCGATTAAAATCGTTAAAAGACCTTTTTTAAATATTAAACCTGACTGATGATCGGTTATGCGATCGACTATGGTTTCCGTGATGTGTATACGTAGGTTACAACGTGAGAACACTTTAATAGCGTTCTTTTTTATCAATATGTTTCCTAATTCGGTTTTGCGCGTGTCATGTGCTACGAGATACACCGGTTCTAAATTCAAATTCATCATTTATTAAAAAAATATATACTGGTTCTAAATTAAGATTCATCATTTAATATAAAAAATTAAAAGAACACATTTACTGATAAGCAATAAGTCAACACCGGACGACAATTACTAAAAACTAACAATGTTGTGTATGTTTTAAATATCCTATATGGGAATGTATTTCACAAAACAACTCGTACATGTCTCCGGCTTAGATGTCACTGCCTTTCCCTAACTGTTTCAATCTACCAATATCTCATAGCACATAGCATATCCTAGTATATAACATCTCGCAGCACATAGCATCCCAAAAACGAATTTAGAAAGATATTCATTAAAATGCACCACCTATTTTGCCGTCTCACATTTTAGCTTGCGCCTCTCATTCATAAAATCCTTACTCATTCGCATAAACAAACCAATCGGCCTCAATATAATGGAATGGGCATACTTAAGTACTTTTTAATGATTTGTTTTTTTTTTTGCAATAAATTTCACCAAAGACCATTTTAGTTACTCCTTCGTTGTTTTTTTTTGTGTTTATTGTTACACAGTAAACATTAACGATAGTGTTATTCAGTAATTATTGTCACCGTTTCTAAATTCCTTTATTCTGAAACACATTTGAGTGCCCAGCGTTTCCCGGGTTTTTTGAGGTGTGAGTTAAACATACAAAAAGTAATAATAGGCAGGAAGGCTCGAACCCGTACCGGGAATGAGGAAGAAAACGCAAAAAAAAAAAAATAAACCTGACGTCTTTGTCGTTTCATCCATCGCTAAACCTGAAGGCGCGAAGGTTTAAATTAAGTCTAGTCCATCGGAAAGAGATGATAACTTTCGAAAATATCGTGAAAAAAAAGCGGCCCTTCTTGTAGAAAAGTGGGCAGTCGAGGGTAAATGAATTAATGTTTTTGGTTTGTTTTTCGGTGTTTGACGTCAGAATGGTTGATCTTCAAAATGATATCGGTTTTGTGAAAATCCGTTGCCTCTGTCGAAAGTTTTAGGCAGATATGCATACATACACACATACATACATACATTTAAACAGAGAGGTGAGATTCATATCATTGATTTACAATAGTTTTTTTTTCTGAAACACGTAAATTTTAGTTGTGTAACTTTTATAGTGAGTTATCTTACCTACTCTCTAGCTATCATAACACCCTTACTTTCTATGTCTTCCTGAAAAATACTAGGACATAACTGATAGATCCACAAACACACCCTCTAAGTAAAAGATTATTCATGCAATTTCTTATGGAAATAGAACAAATAGTAAACCTCAGGATCCCAAATCTCTAAAACAGATATTAAAAAATCACTTCGTCAGAAAATGGGTATATTTATATATGAGATGATATACTCAGCTTTAAGAAAGTATGGGGCTTTCCTATGAAATCGCTAGTATCATAACACAATTGACACTACTCTGTCCAATAATTCAGAGATAATGAAAACTAATTAAAACACGTGTTTATTTATTTAAAATGTCTATCAAAAAGAAATTTTGATTTTATAGTTACTTTTTCTTTTCTCTATGATAAAAGTGTAGTATATATTGATTATACAACGATGAATGTAAAACCAAAGAACAATAAGCAGCTAGTGAATATGGGCGTCGTATCTAAAAACCAACAATCTTATACAAGGATATGGTACCTATATTCATCTTTGCGTGGAATATAAACCAGTGCTATATGCATACAATACATAAACACGGACACACATTTTTTTGCGTTGTAATATTAAGGCTATTCGCTAACGAGATATATGGCAGTGCTGTATTATTGTTACATGATAAGGGGTGTCCCCTTTTCATGTAAGTATAAAAATAGAGAGATTTAGTTAAAATGAAAATGAAATAGAATAGACGAAATTCAAACTTCGTAAATTAGGTTTAGAAATAGATTACGAGAGAGAATTAGAAAATGGAATGTAAACTAAATATTGTTTAGCTTAGAGATAAAATAGTTTCAAGAAAAGAATGTACGTTGTCAATTCTGTTATGAAAAAGTCAATTGAGGAATGCAACTATAGAATAATTTAATAAACATGTTCTTAACATATTGGAAATATAGGTTACTGGGAATATAGGTTAAAATTCCTTTTGAAAATAAAGGAAAAAGTTTTGGACACGCATGTCCAGAACACGTGAAAGAAGACACATGTTTTAACATGTGTATGACGTCATGGAAAATGGGAAGTTCTCGATATAGTTAGAAAACTTTAGAGTTAAGCAAGGAGAAACTGAGGGAGAGTCAGAGGGAGTCTGAGGACGACAGACGACAGTCCAGACATTGACATTCGAACGTCCAGAAGCGAGACGGTCACTTTTTAAACTTAGAATGTGAAGCTTTGAATTCTTGACTCAGCAAACCACGGCCGGTCGGGAGAAGAAATTAACCCATCATGTGTTTTTATACACGTAGTTTTTGTGTTGTAATTCTACGAAAACGTAAAGTGAAAATTGTTGTATATGTCTTATGTATATCATGTGTTTTAAAATATCTTTACATGCACGTCTCGACATCTCATATCTACACTTCTAAGTATGAACATTTTATATATATATGAAAAATGTTATAGCACGAACAATCTCTCTTGTTACAACAATCTCTTACAACAACTTCTCACAACAACATTCCTCTTAATAAGACTCTCTCGTAATAAAACTCTCTCTAGACTCACTTTTAAGAAAACCTAAATATAACATTATTTCAAGAGAAGATACTTTTTTCCAATTGAATTCTAAACCCGCATACGATAAATTCAATTAGATAATGCGTTTTCTTTCTGCAGAAAATTTAATCTTTTAACTTAGCTTTATTCGTTATTTTCTGCAAGATAACTGCAATTCAAATAAAATAGGAATGATTCATATTCACGAGTTTCCATTTTTCTTCTGTATCGTTACTCTGTTTACAATCATCACTTTTATAAATTTAATTTATTCAATCTTACAGAAATATGATTTCATTTCTGAGCAAGTGCAGAACGTGAAACAAAAACACGTCGGACGCCATAATAACTTAGTTTTGAGGGACTCTACCAATTCGTGTTTACGTGATGGGCTATCGAGAACGTTCTTACATATTTTAATAAGGAAGTAGGAACTGTCCCTTAAAATTCATGCTATTGATCATCGTCGGATGAATAGAGATTAACATGTTTATTCTGCTAAATGCACGCAAGATATGGATACAGCAAGTAATTCAAGTAATTTAGTCTTTGGCATTTCAGTCTGAAATATTTAATTCTAGAAGAGTTAAAATTTACGTAAACGTATTTGTAAGTTTTATACTAATTCATTTAATTTGAAATATATTCTCAATGTACAAAGTAACTTGTAAATTTGTAAATTGCGTAATGTTCATTTCCGGTTTGTGAGAAATCTGCTATTATCAAGGAATTAAACCCAAATATTAAAATATGCTTGCAATTTAGTCACTGGCATCTTGAAGTGTACAAAGCTGGATTATTAGTAACTCTTAATGGAACGAGATTTGTAAATCGATGAGGAATGCCGATTGACTTAAGG
This sequence comes from Euprymna scolopes, assembly GCF_053919585.1. Lineage (NCBI taxonomy): Eukaryota > Metazoa > Mollusca > Cephalopoda > Sepiida > Sepiolidae > Euprymna > Euprymna scolopes. The sequence continues at coordinate 26,838,578 of NC_136508.1, read as the reverse complement.
ATCTTGATGCTAATAACGATGAATATGGTCGAGCAATGATAAATCTACGTCCTGGAGGTTCGCCAACAGCCTAAGAATGTATATCAAGTATCTAAAAAATATAAAAGTAGGGCTCCATCTAATGAGAGATAGAATGGTAGGACCTTTCATGCAAGGTAACATACCAAATTGCTTTATTCATTTAGTACTAACAGTTCCGTCCGGCTTTGCTCGGGCCCTATGTACTGTTCATAAGGTTATGTGCATATGTATATATTAAAAGTGTGGATATGTAAAATAATGCCTTTCTGTATAATACCCTTCCTTAACTACTATAGAAAAAATACAAACAAGAATTTTCACTTTTATAGGTATATAAATAGATACATAGATTGGATGCAATATATAGTAATGATTTAAAAAAAATATTTTAAAAAGAAGCGAAACTAAAACTTTCAGTTCACGATTTATTTTGCCTCTGAGCTATTACAATATGTTTACTGCAAGGCTAAAAATTAAAACATGAACCAATAGCTATTACGTTATGCATTTGTAATGCCGGTGTTTGACTTTCCCTTGACAAATTTCATTTTTTTTTTAATTTTCACACTTTTGTACCGATTTTCCGGGCTAGAACCCAAATATAAAGTTGGGTATGGATTCAAATACCTTATATATGAGGTTTCATGTCTCTAGAGCAAAAACTCTAGGAGGAGTTTGGTAGGGAAATTTCTTAAACAAAAATATATACGTATACATGAATATATATGGAAACACATTTGTGTTTACTATACACTTTTTACGCCAATATTATGCAAGTATAAATAATGTAGAATATCTGCATGGATATAATTACACGTAGTAGTTTACTAAAGATGATCGTCCCATAAGAAATCCGAAGAAGCTAATTGGGAATTAATTAAAATGAATGTGTAAAAGAATATGAAAATTAGCTAGATCCTTTACTATAGAATGCAATTTCACAACCCATATAAAAGAAAATTGTATTTTCTTTTTAAATAAATAGAAAAGAGGGGTTTTAATATGAATATCAATATGCACAAAAGAAAAACGAATGTATAGGAGTATAGATTTCTTGGATATCATTTGGTAAAATACACGAATAATTAAGTGTACATGAATATGTTTCATATCTCTTGGAGGATTGCTAAGAAATCAGCATGCGCTTCGACAGACACAATTTACTGGTCAGTATAATACTAAAGAAACTTATGATTATGGAAATTAATACAGGCTTTGTCATTTAAAAAAGAATGTGTACTGTTGCTGGGAAAATGGTGGCTTCTTCTATTGACCAAGTAGATATCTACCTACATATTAAATTATATACTAATATAAGAGCAGGGTACGTCCAAGTGTGGAGTACTGTTGCCACATATGGGCAGGGGCTGCCAGAAACACTTCGTAGCCTAGTAGGGGATGTCCTTTTCTCTTCCCTGCAAACTCGTTCTCACAGAAAAGACGATGCGAGCCTGTCTCTGTTTTAGCATTATTTTCATGGCGATTGCTCGTCTGAGCTCTAATCTATTGTCTCCTTCGCCAAACTTTTACGAGAAACACTCGTCTAGTTGAAAAACTATCAATAATTTCTCCCCACCTTATCTGTTGCTAAACCTAAACGTAGATTCTATGGAAAAGGTTGCTTTCTTAGAACTGCAGGCCTGTTGAACTGTCTTCTGATTGCCTGATTTCCAGCTGACTACAATATGGTAGTCTTCAATTCCAACGTTAGCAAGTTCTTGATGAGCCGTTCCACTTAATTAACAAATTTACCGAATTTATATTACTAACGATTACTATATTGTTCAATTGACTACTGTACACACTTTAACCCTGGTTGTCTAGTGGTCTTTAGACCTTGATAAGTGGTGATTCATACGTAAAAAAAGATGAGTGATAGATATATAAATGACAGAAAAAAAATAAAAGTTGGGTATGGAAAAAAAAAGGCAAAATCGTGATTATTAGCTTTCCCGGTGTCTATAGGCCATTGATTGTGAAAGATGCAAAATAGACTCTTTTTAGAGAAGTTGAAGAGGAGATTTTTCCAGTGACTAAACACTATTAACCAAGCGATCCGAGTATATTTTTAATTTACCAGCTACATTTAACATTTTACATAATTCCTTTCCTTAAAGGGAATCTTGTTATCTATATTTCTATAAAAGTCATAAAGTATGAGGATACTTCGCAAGCTATATACTCAACGAATCGTTTATATACATACTTGGAATTTGGTATATACGGTATTCAGACATGGGGAAAACTTTTTAATCCGTTATCATTCGATAAAGGTCTGCAAAAGTGTCAGAATTGAAAAATTGGTACGTTGGAGGCCACCTGCGTTTTATTTATGTGCAATATGAAGGTTTTGTTAAGCTTGAATTGATTTGAAAACATTTATGATTATATGTCAAGCTGGTGAAATTGTTATCACATTTTATTCGTTGTCATTAATTTTTTTTTTTATTCAATTTTCACCCCAAACAAGGCACAGTGCCACTTTGAAGCAGGGGCTACTATCAGGGACTTAATTTGCAAGGGCATTGTTAAGGGAGATGAGTAGATTGTTCACACTACACTTGAACTTCTGCATATCAGTACAGTTGGGAAAGCAGAATCCCGGAAGGGAGTTCACAAGACCTGCAGTTCTGGGGAAGAATCTATTGGAATAAAAGGTTTTCTTGCACCTAGGGATCTCTACTGTAAGGGGGTGAGATTTACTATGAGTCTTCCGGGGTTGGTTTCGATCTCAGCTGAAGGGGTTTCTTTTTACTTACAAAAAAGTACTGTTTAGCAAAGAAAAACATAATACTCGCATTCACATGTCAGTTCTTTTTCGTTTTTCGTTTTTACTTCCTTTTCGTTACGTTTAATAGCTACGGTAATTATGTTTTTATGTTTACAATAAATAAGAATTCTGCATTAATTTAAATATAACTTTTATGCGTATTTTACGACCGGGCAAGGCCGGGTATATTTTCTAATATACTCATAAATGCATTATCAGAATAATGATTATTCCAACTTAGCAATGTGGTTCCATAGAAAGTATCAAAATGACGAAACAATTATTGTAAGTAACGTAAATAAAAAAGCATAATGTGTATATTTGCAAACAGGAAATGAAGACAATAGTCGAATAGAATATTCTATTTGTAACTTGAACGTTCTGTCAAACAGGTTTAACATTACAACGCAGTATTGGATATGCAAGGAACAGTATATATTTTATTAAAGTGAGAATATAATAAGCTGCTGTATTAAGGGTCGTTTTGTCAATGTTGGCATTTTGAAAGTTACGTCCTGCTGCAAGAGTGTTTATTTTATCGGCCATTGATATCATGATATATCAAGTACTCAAGAACAACGGCATCCCAATAACCAAACCGTTTGTGTTTAGTTATTTACAAGATATTTTTATTCATGAGAATGTCAAATAGTCTCAGACAGACGAAAAAAATAAGAAAGTGTATTGTTTAAACATATATTTAATACATGTCATATATTAGCGCTGATTTATCGGTGATCGAAAAAGTACATTGACTGAAATATGGGATACATGAATAATAAATTTATCGAAGCAAATAGTAAAATTGATACTGCAATGTTGAAATGTCAGACGCAAAGATGAATCGGTATCGTATGTTCAGAGAAAGAAAATAAGGTAATACGAGTGAGACAGAATTGAAAACTCGCAAAATTATGATGCTAATTCTGTTTATCTCACGTTTCCAGTACATATTAAGTGAAATTGTACTTTAATAAGTTATCGTCATTCTTTATTTATATCTGAAAATATACTTTCGTAGTTATTTACACGT
>NC_136508.1:26804754-26829754 GCF_053919585.1 Euprymna scolopes | reverse complement strand
TTTCTACGTGCGAAATGATAAAGGAATATATTGCAGGTGAAAATAAGATGGAAAAAAATAACATAATGAATCAAAAAGTTCCAGAGTTATTTTCTAACACCTGCAACAAGACACAACAGTATTTGATTCATGGCAAATAATTGTGGTAGTTTTTTTTTTTTTAGAAAAATTGTAGAGTAGGAAACGTGTGTAATTATTCAGCCACGAAGTTGTTTACATTGTCGACGATACGATGATGTACAACGTAAAAATCAAGGGAATAGAAATCCGACACATAAATATTTATATGCCGTTAAATTACAAAATATTACCAAAATAAAATTATACTATTATTTTACTCGCTGATTTAAACAAAAGCCGTATTATGTTGCATGATAGAAATGTTGTTCTAAAAAATGTCTGTAACAATTCCTAGAAACTTTGATTGTAAAAACTGACATACAACGGCAAAGAGTAGAGTGCCCGGTGGGTAACCAATCCGAAAAAAGCCTTGGTATATAGCAGAAAGTTTATCACCGCTTCCAAACGAAAAAAATATTGTGGGAATTTTGAATTGGTTGACTTGTCGAGGGTAGTTCAGTGGGTTAGAAAGGGGTGCTGGTAGCTGTGACCAACACGGCCGGTGGTCCGTTAATCAAAGAACCTGAGTGCCTATTCCTTACAAGTTAAATAGACATTTCAGTCACGCGTGATTCTCGTTGACTGAGAGTTGGAATAGATAAAAAGGGGTGGCCGCTCTACTGTTGTTGTAGTAGCTGTTGTAGTCTTCGACCATCATTACCCATTTGTTACTTTTACAAGGAAAGACTGCTTGTAAGCAACGTCGACATTTCGTTGCAAGACTTAAACCGTCTTTTCTTCCCCCCTACTCGTCGGTATGCTAATTCCGACAATATGTGTAGGTATTCGTAAGAGATTCAGTATGTTATAGTGCGATTCTGAATACTGATTGTTTGGAAGCAAAGTGCTGTTCCACAAGATTGCTTGGTTCTAATCACCTCTTTTTATGGGGATAACTTTCAAATTATTTATAACCATGATTCCATAAACACAGTAGAAAGTATTGCAACGGTTCTTCATTTTTGGTACTATCGGAAAATCCTTCTATTTTCAATTTATTTCGAAAATCAAAAAAAAAATGTAAAGGCCAAATACCATCTAATTTTATTTTATTTATACGGTTAAGATGGGCATATATATATAAAGAATAAATATAAAGTTGTATTTTATATTTATATGCTCAAACCGTGAAGAAGTTACTGAGTTTTGTGTTTTTTATATATAAACAAATACTATAATTAGGTCATTAGTTAATTTTGATTTACCATGATTTGGTTTAGTTGTTTTGTTTTACGGCATATCGACCCTCTTCGGGTTATTTAATGCCAAATTCAGTTATTTTGAAAATAGTATTCATGTTGCACCCGGGTCTTTTTGCTTTTGTTGCTTTATAGTGAAAGTTATCGTTTTTCTTCCCTCGAAGAGCATGAATGAGTTTTGCAATGGGAGAGAGAAAAAGGGTTACAGCGTTAATGTTTGGGCACATTTAAAGTTAAAAAGAGATATAGGAAATGGGAAGAAAGAAAAACGGGCGGAAAAGGTGGGTTCTGATGTTTGTTTTTTGTTTTGCAGAACACAATTAAGTTTTGCAAAAGGAAATAAAACAACAGATAGCATCAATGTTAGGGGCATTTCGTATAAAGAAGCCAATATCTTCAGAGAGCCTTATCTAGTAGCAGCAGAATTTACCACGAATGAGTAGGCCCATTTTTTGGTAATCATAAACAATAACAAGTTATACATTTCCGATCGTCATTGTTTTTCTTATCAGAATCTGAAAACTCCTCTAAGTTCACAGGTTTTGTTTATTATGCGGAATACGTTTAGAATCATTTTATATATATAATATACATTATATATATATGTATATATATATATATATATATATATATATATATATATATATATATATATATATATATATATATATTAGTGTTAGGATAGTTAATCTAATTGAAATCGGGGAAAAAATTCGCCCATTTTCTCATGCTGAAAATATATCTTTCAATTTTTTTTTCTGTCAATTCGTCTTTTTTAAAACTTCATTCTCCATTGTTAGTGTTGATAATAAAATGAGAAATATTTGATTTGGATCTGAACTACTAATCAAACATTACTAAACTCCACAACTGTTTTTTTGACGTTCGCACATTTTACATTGGTCTTTATGGTAATTCAAAAAGATTTTAAAAAGTTGATGCCTAAATATGTAGAGGTTATAATAAAACACAGTCAGACGCGGTAATTATATAGAAACCAGGAGTTTATCACAAAATCAGTATTTGTATAGCAGTTGGTACAAATCTGGAGTCCGTTTTTGTAGAACTCCTCAGATTGGTCCTCCAACCACGACGTGACTTCTGAAATCAAGGCTGCATCATCTGGGAAACGCTTTTCTTTCAAAAACAACCTCATGGCTGGGAAGAGGTGAACGTCAGAGGGGGCAAGGTGGAGAGTAGGGAGGATGGGGGCGGTTTTACTAACCACACGCCAGTGCTTCTTATCTGGCGACATGCGAGTTAAGGACCGGAGCGTTGTCCTGCAGGAGGATGGTACCTTTGCTGATCTTGCCCCGCCTCTTGATTTTGATAGCTTTCCTTAATTTTCTTCAAAAGTAAAGCATAATAGGCTCCTGTAATTGTGGACCCTTTTTCAGGAAATCAATCATCACTAATCCTTCCTGGTCCCAGAAGACTGTGGCCATGACCTTGCCAGCGGAGGGCTGCACCCTTGCCTTCTTTGGAGGTGGTGAGTCAAAGTGCTTTCACTGCATTGACTGGGCTTTGGTCTCTGGATCATAGTGATGGACTCAGGTTTAATCCTGTGCAATCAGACTATTGAAAAACTTTGACTCATCTTCTTGGCATATCTTCGAATTAATCCGCCAGCACTCGACGCGTTCTCGGTTCTGGAATGGTGTGAGCAACCTGGGAATCCATCTGGCATACACCGTATGTATATGCAAATAGTCATGAATAATAGTTTCCACAAACCCTTTACTAATCTTGACATATTGGGCTATTTGGCGAATAGTAATGCGCCGATCTTCCAAAATGGCAGCCTCAAATTGACGGACAGATGCCTCATCAATGGGAGAAGGGCAGGGCAACCAGGTCTGGGGGCTGTTTCCACAGACTTCATGCCATGTTTGAATTCAGGATGCAAGCGTTTTACAAGGTAATATGATGAGGCATTATCACCTAAGTTTCTTTCGTTTCATCCAAAGTCTCCTGTGGTGTGCGTCCTTTCAAATACAAAAACCGGATCACTGCTCGACATACAAGAGGCTCCATTTCATACCTGACTCAGTTCAAACACGTGTAAAACAGAAACCACAATTACTTCAGAGCTGTAATTAGCCCCATAATCCGTAGAGATACTAATCATTGCACATGCAACATTTATGCTAGATCAGACAACTGGAAGTGGGTCAGGGGCGTAACTTATTAAAATTAAAATTTCAAAAAATCATGTCAAAACCCTATATTCTAAAGGTAAAGAACCGAACTATTTTGAGCAGGCATTTTAATGTCTGACTTTATTGATACATATATACATAGTTTCATACAAATCACTTATCAGCCGCCTAAGAGTTTCAAAAACCTGCCTATCTAAATGCAATCTTATGCTTGCAAATTAATAACATAAGTAGATAAACATAGTAAAATAAACGTAGACAGATAAAATTTTTCACGGTATCTACGTCGAAGATATTTCCCACATGATTGCGACGGTTCTTGTATCGTGGAATGCACATTAATTAATTGATGCCAGCGATATAATTTGTCAGATGCTATGATATCTATGTTATTTTAATGTGGATTTAGAATTTAAATTTATTCAATAAATATTTTTGCAATATATGTTGCTTGTAGAGCAGCATTGCTTTCAACAAAACTTCCTCAGATGATGACTTCGGATGCAGGCATGGTTTCAGGGCCAACGCCTCCTTACCACTAGTCCAGATCGTCCCAGCAGTATCTCACGATGCAGACTGTGTAAGATTGGTGCCATTCTGTGTGATTGCCATATCCATGATGATGCAGATAGCGGCTTGCGTTGTATTTTTTTATGCATTTTTCTTGTCTGACGGGCAAAGACGAATTTACTCGATATATTATAATTAATGCTGCACTTAAAAAGCGGAGTTTTGTGCTCAAGGTTTGTTAAATAATCACCACCATTCTCAATGCAACTTTGCAAACTTTTCTCTATGTATAAGCGCCCTGACGTTGCTACGTAGATAATAGTGCTAGTGAACTGACGAATCGCATCACATGACGTAGCGGCATACAAGCAAAGGTGATATTTTTAATATATAATATTTTCTCTGCCTTCATGTGCTTCAAACCAGACAATTTTACTTGGAGCATTGAGTATGTTTAATATTGTGGAGTTATTTTTATCCTTGGATAGAATGTTATAAGAATGTGTTTAATTAAAACTTGAACTCAATTGATAACATTGCCAACATGGTAAGTTGAAATTTCCTTAAAATAGTTAAACAAACAATATTTACATCAGACGTTATTTCAGGTTGTTCTCTTAATAATAAATGGAACACACCAGTGAGCATTTTGATATAAAGTTTGGTGAAATTCTTATTTTGCAATAGATATCGCGTATTTTAAAAAAGAAAAATACATTATTTCACCTAATAAGTAAAAGCTATGTTTTTGTCTCAGTTGTTGCATATATATATATATATATATATATATATATATATATATATATATATATATATATATATATATATATATTAAGTAGCGTTTGCGTGTCTCTGTGTGTGTGTCTATGTGGACAACCTACGACCCACACCACTGAGACGATCATGTACAAAACCTGGCATGATGATCACCCCCCATCTAGGGATGGTATGAATCATTTTTCAAGGTAAAGTTCAAAGGTCAAGGTTATAATGAATGATAATATATTTTTCTACAGTCCATTCTACTAGACCGATCATGACCAAACCTAGTATGATGATGTTTCTCCGCCTAGGGATGGTGCACACGATTTTTAAAGGTTAAGGTCAAAGTTCTAGATCATGGCATATGAATTTATACTCTACCAGTGCTCATACCACTTGACCAGTTATGACTAAACCTAGAGATGTTGCTAGGGACCCGTGGCGCAGTAGTAAGAGTACGTAGAAAAATCAATTATAAAAAGTGTTATTCTCCTAAAGGTTGCCGGTTCAATCCTCAGTGTGGTCGACCGAAAAATATAATTACGAATTACATAGGACCTCTATCTAGTCTTGGCTTATGGAAAAAGAGCATGCTAACACACTGAAGTAAATAAAGGGTGTCGCTCGAAATTCCGTCAAAATGTCCAAGTTCGACAAGATACACCTGAAGAAAATCGGAAGTTACATCGACCGGAACGTTGTGAAAATCACACTGAAGATGAGAACAGTAATCCAATTAATCCGAATAATACGAATAACCAATCCACATCTCAAAACATAATTCAGAAAGTATTAACTTACTTTCTTAATCTTTTAAATCAGTGTTTTTCTTCGTGAAAATTAGGGTCTTGTTTAAGAGGATTTGTGAAATGGACTATAATTGTTGATGGCAAAGATTATACGGTTTTAGGTAAGAAACTAGTTAATTAGAGTTCGAGTATTGCTAGAGATGAAGGATAACTTTTTTTATATTAAAGGGATAATTCTATAAGATTTTCTTACACACTGAACCTAAATCTGCACAAGATGGGAAAATCAATCTAATAGATGGGATGTCGTAAAAGTTAGTTTTATGGTTCTTATGGGTAAATCAAGGTGTGACAGTATTTCAGTGGCATTATAGCAATTCATAGATATCAATAATGATTAAGCCTCTAAGTTTATACGATCCAGCGTGTTTTGTGAAAATATTTTGTAAGATTTATCGAGCTTTTTGGAAATTAGTTGTTTTAGATGTTGGGTAGTGGATTTTATATTATTGCTGTCTTATCAGCGACGACGAATATACATGTCTAATTACTTTTGCAGCAAAGTTGTTAATCTTCTTAGTAATTGTGTTTGAATAATATTTTTGTAAATTTGATTTTATTAAATAAATTCAGCGTAGAGTTAAAATTCATCACGGTGAAGGTTATGATTAGGCTGGGCTATGGTTTGAAGACCATAATATATATAAAAATTTATATATATATATATATATATATATATAGAGAGAGAGAGAGAGAGAGAGAGAGAGAGAGATGTTTTTATTTCTTTTTCTGTCAGCGATACATTCTTGAATGAATTCAAGTATTTATACGAAAGTGCATTTTTACCTAAATGCTTGTTGGAATAATTTTCCCATTGACCAATCTGGTACCCCCTTTTAATGGGGAGCGACATATATACATTATTTTTTAAAAAATAATTATCCACTGACACGTGTTTCGTCGTCCACGACTCATCAGAGTGGCTGAATCTTATCACGAGGTGCCGCTTTCGAATCTCGCTAGATTCAGCCACTCTGATGAGTCGTGGACGACGAAACACGTGTCAGTGGATAAATATATTTTAAAAATTATATATATATATATGTTTTGTTTTTTTTCTTAGGGGTTTATCTGTTTGTTTACATATGTTTCGGATGTTTGACCATGTTTACGATCCAACAGCCTCGTCAGACCTTACAGAAATGGCTGCTAGAATGGAAGGAGTGCTTCAGAAGAAATACGAAAAAATGTCTATATATGTATGTATATTTATATTTTTACTAATGTGTGTATTTATATAATTGTATATACGTGTATATGGGTGCAGGTGTGTGTATACACGTATGTATGTATATGTACATCTACATCTCACTGGAAATCCGTACATGTATCTTCGTATGTATATGTATGTGTATGTGCGGTCATGACTGGGTCTATATATATATATCCTTATGTGTGTTTATGTATATGTTTCTATGTGGGCGTGTATGAATGTATGTGCTCATGGGTCGTGTGTATATCCATGAATGCATATTGGTATATCTATATCTATGTGCACATGTATGTGTTTGCGTACATATGTGTGTTAATGTATGTATATAAATATATATATATATATTTATGGGTATGCATGGCTGCACGTATGTATATAAGTATAGCCATATCTGAGTTTATATGCATGTATGTGTTTATATGTATGATTTTCGATCAATGAACGTAATCAGGAATAATTATGGTAAAATGTGTTTATCTGTTCCATTACACTGGGTATCCATAGTCTGTCAAGGCTGAATGACGCTAAAATATGGCAATTGCTTGGTCTTTACAGACGGTAGTGATCCCAAATGCTCGCCTCAACCTGATAATATTTTTCTGGTTAATCAACAGCGACACAGAAACCACGTCCGTGGGCCCGAAGATGACTTTTCAGGCCCGCATTTGACCTGCACACTCTATCACACATATGGCAGACAAAGTTGTGTGTTGAATTTTTTTTCAATTCTATCTCCGTTTTTTTTTTTTGCTCTTTCTGCTCATGGCATGTGTTTCCATGGTAAATGTAAGCCGCTTTTGAGAGGAGTACCCGATTACATGCCTCGCACTTCCAACAATTCAACTCAGTGGACCAAACCAACACATTTCCTTTCCAAAGGATTTGCTCAAATATACAAATATATATTTCACATATATACATATATATACACACATATATCCATATGTAAACGGATATATATATATATATATAGACACGTATACATATATATACACACATGTATAAATGCAAGCATATCTATGCACATATATATGCATACATATCTATACAAATATACATGCACATAACACACATATATACACGTTTTATACACTTCTATATTTGCAGGTATATATACACACATATGCAAATATCTTTTTACACATATCTACATATATTTACGCCTATTAATATAATAGGAGTAAATATATCTAGATATATGTATACACATATATATATATACATATATTATTATTATTATTATTATTATTATTATTATTATTATTATTATTAAATCCTTTGGATATGTTTGTTTATAATACCTAATCTATTTACCTTGCATCTTATATAGACATATAACACGACACATTCTTTTCTTATATCTAGCATATTCTATCACAGATTAATAACACAAACTCTTGAATCTAATATGATTAAACAAAACTATAAGTCGACATCTAATTCACAAGCACAAATAATATGTAAACATTCCACAAATTACATAAGTAACCCCCTTCCGGCGTATGCATATCATCAGGTTAAGATACACTTAAAAACATCAGGATATATTTATCACACACTAAACCATCAATTGCACTTCATTAAAGACACCATTCATTTTCTCAACAACCTGTAATAAATAAATATTCTTCAAAATAAACAAATGTTATTTAACATGGGAGCGTTTATTCTATCGATAAAAAACATACCATATAATGAGGGATCCAAATTGCAAGTTTTCTTGCAGGCAACTATTTTTTGAATAACAAGATAAAGACTTCTGCAATATAATCATATTTATGTATAAACGTACTCGCATTAAATAAAGTAATAATCTTACCGACGAGTGAGAGATACAGCCATGGATATTAAAATGGCGCCCAGCCACGCCAATATACTCATACATATATTACAGTCTGAAGTAATTAGTAATTATCTTCTTAAAGCCAGGCACCGGTGTTGATATGAAGAAGCATTACTAGAGATGTAAAATTCAATATTCACAAATCGCAATTCTACTTATAGGTATAATTATCTGAAATATATATTTAAACTTGAACAATTAACAACGACAAACACCTAAACAACAGTAGCAACGCTTTCCCCATCTGAAAAAAAAAACCCAAAATGTACAAAGCGAAACGATAAAGTGTGCGCCCTAGAAAAATAATAAAAACCGGATCTCCACTTGTGTTGCGGATTATCTATTAGTTGACTGGTTGTGTACAAATCTCAAGAGAGATCGGGGTCTTTTATCCTGTCTAAAAGTGAAAGAATGTTCAACGAGTAAGATGGGAGATGCGCCACTGTACAAACTTATGATAACTGGACCAATTGCAGCAACCTCAAAATACATCGATGGATTAGCACAGGATGATAAAAACAAAGTTTTCGGCCATGGTTATAGTGTTAGGTATAGTTTTAAGTGAAGGCCACATAATGCCACTTCTCATTTTTGAAATTGCCTTGAAAGTACACAATAAAGTGTACCTGGATGTACTGAAGAGTGTTATGATCACCTAGTGCATTCAGATGGCCGCTGGCAAACTTTATGTCGGGCAAGGGCGTTCAAGTTCAAAGAAACCCAGGCTTTGCTTCAAAAGGAGAGCCGCGACTTTATACCCTTCTACTGGCACTCTTTTTTCCCGCTCTGAACCTGCTGGACTACTTAAGTTGGTAATATGTCGAGAAAATCACAAACATGACCTCCCACAACACCAAAGCCAGTATGATCACTACCATCCGCCCATTCTTCCCCGAAATCCTGGCGCCTGTGGAAAATTCATGCTTCTGTTTTCGGACCCGTACCGAGGGGGTTATTGAGGGTGAAGGTGGGTACGTTTAATAGATGTAAGCTCTACTACATAATCAAGTTACCTAATTGATTTTTACTATAAATACATACCATATTTTGTATAGTACAAGTTTCCGTTACAAACTATTTCTCCATAAAACTTATTAAGTTCGTAATTAAAATGCATCATCCATAGAGAGGCAACAATAGCAATATAAGAAGAATAAACACACAGAATTGACTTTCATGGTCTTGTTTTTACATATTTTGTAAGCAAACATTTCATAAATCATACATCACACCAAACAGCTAATTTTCTATTGTTTAACAACCATCCATTAATGTTAAAAACAGCTCACAGATTTATTAACACTAGAAAATACCCACTTACATACCACATATTTATATGGTAGATACAGATGCAATGTATCTACTATTATATAAAAGAGATTGTGAGTGTAAATTCCTTTCTCATGAGTTCCAAACAGGCTGCATGTTTCACACAAATCTAATTCATATGCCCGCCAGACATCTTAGATATTCGTCCGATAAATATTGAAAATGAAAAAAAAAATCGGATATTAAAAATAGCTTTTCTCTCTTACAGATAAAAAAAACAAAAAAACAGAATAAATTTTCACAATGGAATATTTTACGTTACACCAGTCAAGGGAGATAATTAATTTCAGCAAACCGTTTTCCTTAAACGACAAATTGATTATAATCCGAAGATGTAGCTTAATGGTAGAACATACGACTATAAATCGAATTATCCTATGTTCAAACCCAGGTCTACCTCACAATTTTATTTCAGTTTTTCTTCATAAGTTTAAGTTACAATAAAAGAAGAGATACTATTTAAAATCGACGCCAACTACTTCTTTGTTAACATAGTTTATAGTTAATCACTAATTAGAAGTGATTTTTCCATCGTCTAGCTTAATAATGAGTTGACGTGATAATAATCACAGACGAACTTTGATAAACGAGATTATCATCATTATATATTGTTTTGCGAATTAGTCAACAGCGCAAATTATTTCTCGTAATATATAATAATCAATAGACGAGTGAATCTATCATAATAATACGTTATCTGTATGAATTAGAATATCATGTTTAAGCGTATTGTATGACCGAGTAACGCCGGGCTACGAGTATTTATTGTAACATTACAATAATGTAATCGCTAATAAAAACAGTATAGTACCTCTTAAAATACATTAGATAATTTAGAGTGTCTGGTAACTATGAATACATTAAACCTAGAAAACTTGTTTGTCAGAATTTATTCAAAGATTTTGCAGTTGTAAATGCAGATATCATAAAATAACCACCAAAGAAGATTAGTGATATTTTGACTTTTTTGTACGTGTTTTAAGCGTATAATGTCTGGTTTTATAAAAATGTAAATTTCTCAGTTTGGAATGTAGTTTTTTCCCCATACACTTTAAGGTTGTAGTATAAGTAAGCTCAAGTCGAAAGGAATTTAAAATTAATCCTTAAAAAATGTTTCTTTTCAATGTTTTTTAGTGGTCTTACATTTTTTTATCAGTGGTGTGAATGAAAATATATACCGTATATTTTGAAAGACAAGAAAAATGCGAATTCGGTTAGCGGAAACAGCATGTTTTCAAATGAGTAACACATTCAGCAAGACCAATTAAAACCATTCTAGGTGAAATTACAGCAAATTATCAAAATATGAAAGCATCAGACAGAAAGAAAGAATGTTACAACATAGGAAAACCAACAGTTTAATGTGATTAAAACGCGCATATACTAGCCTGCATCTTTTATAAATTCCTTTACTTAATCCTATGATGAAATACATTTGATTCGTTTTTTTATTTTACTTTTTTTTACATCGTGGTCACCACTTATCAAGGTCCGGAAGCCACTTGGGGATAAGGGTTATTCTGTGCACCGTAATCAATGGGATAATATCGTAGTTAACGTTAGTATTGGAGATTTGATGAAGTGTCTTACTTAACAGGGCGGTTCATCAGGAATGTGTTTATGTTGGACTTGAAGATATCCAAGTTGTAGTCAAGGGGGAACAGACAACGGAAAAGAGTTCCACAGACGGGCACTTCTAAGAAAGGAGCTTTGTTCATGGAATCTACGTTTTGATTTAGGCACAGATAAATTGTGGGGAAAAATATTGACAATAGGTTAAGCTAGACGAGTTTTTATCGTGACGGATTGGCGAGGGGGATCAGGGATTTGAGCTCGGACGAGTACTTGCCATGGAAATAACGATAAAACCAAGACAGACTTTAATTGAGAAATTATACTGTAGCTGGAAATCTTGTGAAGTAGGCCTTTATGCAATACATCGAAGACATTTGATATGTCACGAGCAACTGCCCAAGAGATGAAGCCTTTGTCGACGGATTCACTGATTCCTATGAGATATCACAGGTAGAACATCTGCAGTAGATGTAGCAGAACGGAAATCATATTGCATGTCACTAAGAAAATTATTTCTGCTGGGATGGTTGACTATTCTCTATTGAATATGGATTCCAGCAGCTTACCCATGATACACAGGAGACTTATTGGTCTGTACTGAGAGGGAGATGACATCACCCGAATTCTTAAATACAGGACATACTGATGGGGTTTTCCCGGGTGTTGGGAGGCACTTCTCCTTAAGGCAATGCTTAAACAGATTTGTAAGTATGGGGACAAGTTCTGGTTGAAGCTTTTTCCACACTATAATTTGAATGCCGTCAGGGCCAATTGCTTTACGGAAATCAAGGTTCTTGATTATGATGACGACATCCCGCACAGATATTTGTATGTTGCATAGAATGCTGTCTGTTATAGGAGGAAATACAGAGAGTTGATGATCTACGTCGCATAGGGTAGAAAAAGCTGCATCGTTCTTGGTAAATAGCTGATGCTGAAGAGATGATCTCAGGTCCATTGATGATGGTTGGGATAGAACGCACGTTTCTGTTCCGGATCCTGTTTTCTATTTGCCAAAACTGGTGGGAACAAAGCCGCTGCTCAGGTATTTGTATTTAACAGGTTGGGCATATAGCTCTCTTGCATTTTTTACAGTGGTTGCTGGCAGTCCTGAAAGCAGCTTTAGTCTCAGTGCATCTATCACGTTGGTAGCGACTTTTTCGCCACAATAGGAATTTTATGTATTTATGTCAACTTTTGGGGAAATGAAACATTAAATGGAAGTAATAGGAAGACAGAATAAACGGGGAATGACATCCAGAGAGAAAAAGGGAAAAATTAAAGAGAGAAAGATAAAAGTGAAGTGGAGAGAATAAATGAGTGAAAGGAAATAAGATAAGAAAATAAGTGGGATAGGGATTTTATTGACATCAGATGATAGTATGAATTATTTTTGACGTCATTTTCATTAAATTATTAGGAATCTTCAAATAAAGTCTTATTTAGAGTCAGAATCAATATATATATATATATATAAAATATATATGGCGATTAAGCTACACTGAATATTAGCCTGACGAATCCTATAGTTGGATGAAACGCAGAATATTCAGTGTAGCTTAATCGCCATATATATTTTATAAATTACTAACTAGCTCTACCTACGTATTGAGCACTTTTGAAGTAAATACTTAAAGTTTACGCATAAATCTATACTTCCGTATAGTAAATTTATGTGAATAAATGAAATAGTTATATATATATATATATATATATATATATATATATATATATATATATATATATGTAGTAATTTATAAAATATATATGGCGATTAAGCTACACTGAATATTCTGCGTTTCATCCACTATAGGATTCGTCAGGCTTATGCGCGAATTTTGTGGTTGCTTCTTGTTTTTATATATGTTGAGGATTTCTAGTTAGCCAATCAGCTTTCTAGTATCCACCGTGTGCCCTCCTATCAGCAGTAGGGCATGCATTTTATCGAACAAAGGATCTGTTTTAGAACTAGGTTAGTGGTTTAAGGTAGATCTTTTCCTTACTTTTTTATATGTATATATAAATATACCTATGTGTACACACATACATGCACATATATATATATATATACATATATGTGTGATCGTTTATGTATATTCATGCTTATTTAATTTATTTATTTGTTTGTTTTCTATTGTTATTGTTCGTTAGTATAACAAACTAATCACAGAAAACATTACAAAAAACTACAAAAAACTAGACACAAACGAATGCGACTACATAGATATAATAAATACTGAAAGTAAACAAATTACCGATAAACTAAAAATTAGCGATAAAGTTGGCAAATTGCAACCTAGAGTCATACATTCTGCTTAAAGACCACAAATGGGACTTTAATAATAATCCCAGCACCCGCCTGATGAACCCAACTAAACCAGAAATAGGTAGAATTAGACAAAACTATACTTTCTAGAGTAAACAAACAAATCAAACAGGACCTAGAACTACATCAGTGGGCAAATACTACCGAAGCAATCACCTGGTTTAAAAATATAGAAAACAAAGATAAATGTACGTTCATACAGTTTGACATCATAGACTTTTATCCCTCGATAGCCGAAGAACTTTTTAACATTGCCCTAGAATTTGCCGAGGCATACACTGATATATTCTCAGAAGAAATCAACATCATTAAAAAATGTAGAAAATCAGTTCTAATAAATAACAATAACCAATGGATAAAAACTAAAATGAAACATTCGTTCGATTTGGCGATGGGTGCCAGAGACTCTGCAGAGGCATCAGATCTTGTGGGATTATTCATTCCATATACCCTCACAAGCATATTCGATACTACGGTTATCGGCCTATATAGAGATGACGGACTAGCTATAATAAAAAACTCCAACAAAGTTAAGGGAGACAACTTTAAGAAAATAATACACAAAGAAATGAAAAAATTAGGCCTAAAAGCGGACGTATCAGCTAACATAAACATAATAAACTTCCTGGACGTCACGTTAAACTTAGATAAAAACACATATGAACCATACTTAAAAGCTAGCGCTACTCCAATTTACGTAAACCCTAAGTCCAACCACCCACCATCAATTATAAAACACATTCCTAACTCGATCGTAAGTATACTCAGTAATAACTCAAGCGATGAAAATGCATTTAACAGACCATCCAATATTTACGAAACAGCCCTAAAATATAGTGGATACAAAAATATCGATATCAAATATACGCAACAAAACACCAACAACTATAATAAAATTAAAAATAGAAGAAAAAGCACTATAATTTAGTATACGCCCTCATACAATCAAATGTTAAAAACAAAACTTGGCAAGAAATTTCTATATCTTATTCAAAAACACTTTCCCGCAACCAACCCCTTACAAAAATCTTCAATAAAAATACCTTGAAGTTATCTTACAGTTGTTGCGAAAATTTAGAGATGATAATTAAAGCACATAATAACAAAATACTAAATGAAAACAATGTAAACAACAACAAAATAAACAATAAAAAAGTAGACACCATGACAGAAATAAAACAAACACTAGCAGAATTAATAATAATAATAATAAAAATAATAATAGTAATAATAATAATAATAATAATAATAATAACAAACAAACCCCGGACAAGAACAACCATACCATAAATAAAAATACTAATAACGTTCAAGATAAATGCAATTGTAGATACCGCACACTTTGCCCAGTCCAAAATAAATGTCTAACAAAAAGTGTAGTTTATCAAGCTACACTATTCGTGAAAGAAACCCCGAATAACAAGAAATATTACATAGGCATGACTTCCTTGGATTTTAAACCCGATACTATGACCACAAAAGTACCTTCAAAAATAAAAAAACAACGTATAAAAACAACACTAGTGAATAAATACTGGGAACTCAAAGAAAGCGGACATTCGCCGGTAGTCGAATGGAAAATAATGAGACAAGCTACCTCGTCCAGACATTTAGACGGCCCATGTAAATTATGCCTCCATTAAAAATTTGCTATCCTGTACTTTAAACAACCTCAAAATCTAGTAAACTGTAGACGAGAAATAGCAAACAACTGTGTTACAATATAAAACTTACTCTAGGATAGCGATACAAAATCGCTTTAAAACTAACAATAACAATAGAAAACAAACAAATTAATAAATTAAATAAGCATGAATATACATAAACGATCACACATATATGTATATATATATATATGCATATATATGTGCATGTATGTGTGTACACATAGGTATATTTATATATCTATAAAAAAAGGAAGGAAAGATCTACCTTAAACCACTAACCTAGTTCTAAAACAGATCCTTTGTTCGAAAAAATGCGTGCCCATTGGCTGATAGGAGGAGGCGCGGTGGATACTAGAAAGCTGATTGGCTAACTAGAAATCCTCAACATATATAAAAACAAGAAGCAACCACAAAATTCGCGCATAAGCCTGACGAATCCTATAGTGGATGAAACGCAGAATATTCAGTGTAGCTTAATCGCCATATATATTTTATAAATTACTAACTAGCTCTACCTACGTGTTGAGCACTTTTGAAGTAAATACTTAAAGTTTACGCATAAATCTATACTTTCGTATATTAAATTTATGTGAGTAAATGAAGTAGTTATATATATACATGTGTGTGTGCGTGTGTGTGCATGTATATATATATATATATATATATATAACTACTTCATTTACTCACATAAAATTAATATATGAAAGTATAGATTTTAGCGAAAATTTTAAGTATTTACTTCAAAAGTGCTCAATACGTAGGTAGAACTAATTAGTAATTTATAAAATATATATGGCGATTAAGCTACATTGAATATTCGGCGTTTCCTCAACTCTAGTATTCCTCAGGCTTATGCGCGAATTCTGTGGTTGTTTATTGTTTTTATATGGTCCTCTTCTGTTGAGGATTTTAGTTAGCCAATCAGTTTTCTAGTATCCACCGCGCCCCTTCCTATCAGCCAATGGGCATGCATTTTATCGAAAAAAGAATCTGTTAAAAATTAGTTTAGTGGTTTGAGTCAAACATTTTCTTTTATATATATATATATATATATATATATATATATATATATATATATATATATAATATACATATGTGTACATACATATATGCAAATATATATATACATATATATACATACATATATGTGTGATCGTTTATGTATATTCATGTATATTTAATTCATTTATTTGTTTATTTTCTATTGTTTTTGTTAGTTTTAAAACTATTTTGTATCGCTATCCTGGAGAAAATTTTATTTTGTGAACACAGTTATTTGCTATTTCTCTTCTACAGTTTAATCGATTTTGGGGTCCTGTAAAGTATAGGATAGCAAATTTTTCATGAAGGCAAAATTTACATGG
The DNA here is from genome assembly GCF_053919585.1 of Euprymna scolopes. Lineage (NCBI taxonomy): Eukaryota > Metazoa > Mollusca > Cephalopoda > Sepiida > Sepiolidae > Euprymna > Euprymna scolopes. The sequence goes on along the minus strand of NC_136508.1, from coordinate 26,812,878 downwards.
GTCGTCGAAATGCCTACACGTGGTAGCTTGTCTTAATATTTTCCATTCGACTACCGGCGAATGTCCGCTTTCCTTGAGTTCCCAGTATTTATTCGCTAGTGTTGTTTTCATACGGTGTTTTTTTTATTGTTGAATGTATTTTTGTGGTCATAGTATAAAAACAACACTAGCGATACAAAATAGTTTTAAAACTAACAAAAACATTAGAAAATAAACAAATAAATAAATTAAATAAACATGAATATACATAAACGATCACACATATATGTATATATATATATATACATATATATATATATATATGCATATATGTATGTACACATATGTATATTTATATATATAAAAAAAGAAAATGTCTGCCTTAAACCACTAAACTACGTTTAAAACAGGTCCTTTGTTCGATAAACTGCATGCCCATTGGCTGATAGGAAGGGGTGCGGTGGATAGTAGAAAGCTTATTGGCTAACTAAAGTCCTCAACAGAAGAGGGCCATATAAAAACGATAAACAACCACAGAGTTCGCGTATAAGCCTGACGAATCCTTGAGTGGATGAAACGCCAAATATTCAGTGTAGCTTAACCGCCATGTATATTTTATAAATCACTATATATATATATATATATATATATATATATATATATATATATATATATATATATATATATATATATATATATACTAGCAAAATTACCTGTCGTTGACTGGGTTCAAAAACAGTCTACAGAGAATGGACTCTGATTTATGAAAGTATGATACGTTATGAAAAGGAAGGGTTGTGAATTTGGGTTGAATTATGGGGGATCAAAACCAAAGCAAAATATGATGAAAGTAAAAATAAAATAGATAAACACCATAATTTATTATACCATACCTATTCACACGTAAACACTTATCACAATCTTCTGTGGATCTATATTAAAAAAAAACCTTGTTAAACTTTGTGACACATTTGCATTCTATGGAAGTCAGGTGCGAACGAACACCCTGTAATTTTATTATACCATATTTCTTCAAACTGAAACATAATTATCTAAGTATACTTACACAGATAGATATGAAAAGTATTTATTAAAGTGTGTGTCTATTTCCATTCTATGGAGGTCAGGCGCGAACGCAAACCCCACAATTTTATTATACCATCCCTATTTAAGTGAAAACATACTTATAAAATTATTATCATGTAAATCTATATCAAAAACATTGGTAAACGTTTTGTTTTTAATTATTTTTTTTTAATTTTCATACTTTGTTGACCAGGCGTGAACGCAGACCCCACAATTTTAATGAACCACCGTTCTGCCAGATCAAACATACCCATTCCTGTGTCTAGATACAACTTCTATCATTATATGTAATCAGTTTTAAAAAATATTCAACCATATAGGAGCCTATTCGTGAGCCCCCCAAACACACATTCAGCTTTATATTATATATATATATATATATATATATATATATATACATGCGCACACACACACACACACACACATATATATATATATATATATATATATATATATATATATATATATATATATATATATATACTTGATAAGACTATAGATCAAACATACCCATTCCTGTGTCTAGATACATCTTCTATCATTATATGTAATCAGTTTTAAAAATATATTCAACCATATAGCAGCCTATTCGTGAGCCCCCCCAAGCACACATTCAACTTTATATTATAGATATATATATATATATATATTTATATATATATATATATACATGCGCGCGCACACACACACACACACACACACACACACACACACACATATATATATATGTATATATATATATACTTGATAAAACTATAGCCGTTCATTACTTCTGTGTACACTTGTAGGGGGGAAAATTACACTGAAATGGATATCTACATTTACAAAGTGTCAATTAAACAGATGAGCATTTTCTGTATCTTTCTTTTTTCTATTTATAATCATTTTCTTCTCAAATGCTAATAGAAATTCCCAAGAATTCATTATGAATTTCAATTTAAAACTGTTTCACAAAATGTGTTCAAATATAATTTACTTTCAGCTTTCTCTTTATTTCTGAATAATTTAGTTAAAGTTTAAATCGATGAAAGTGATGTAAATAATTATTCTAATAAAAAATACGTTTGGACTAAAATTCTCATATTTTAATGGTTTTATTAAGAAAATGTATTTTAACACTAATTGTTTTAATTTATTTCAAACATTCGTATCAAAATGTTAATATTTTTACTCCTTTTGCATATTTGTTTATATGTTGGAATCGTTTTTGCTGTTTTTTACTCTTATTTTTACTTTTGAAATTATTATTTAGTAGGGTTTATAGGAAGATGTATATAACTTCATAGAAAACATAAAATTTATGGCTTTAAACATATTTAACAATGAATATTAAAAAAATATATAGTCTCTCATAATATTTTAAAATAAATATCTTTCCCTACAGATATTCCAGTATCCAATATGTCTACCGATCAAATGAATAAAAATATGATGTTGAACACAGAAAATAAAATATCATCAAAAAGCAAAGTCTTGAAAAATCATGGATTACATAAAAAAATGCGAGCATGAAAAGTAATATGACAAAGTGTTACAGAAAAAAGGGCCGTTCCCTTTTCCTGTAAGTAAGAAAACTTTAGATAAGTCCAAAGTTAGATTAGGATAAGCCGAGACTCAAACATTCTAAGCAAGGTTCATAGATTCAGAAAATGGAATGTTTGAATTTGGCAATTGTTAAATTTCATATAAAATAGTTTAGATATTGTTTGTTTGTTCTCCCTCACCGTTACCTCTCTATTAATGTCGCCTACACGACATAAGATCAAACTTCGAAAAGTAAACAGACGAGTTGTTCAGACTGCAAAAGAAAAATATAAGATATCCTAGTAAAAAATATGATAAATTTACAACTTAAAACATTGCAGCATTCAGATTATTTTTTAATTCAATTTAATTTTTATAATCGCATAGAGGGATAACCCGGCGTTGAACGAGTGTGTCGAGGTTGTGTTAAAAAAATCCGAGTAGAGAGAGATGTAAAAATAAAAGTTGTATTGGGGGGGGGGGTCACAACAACAGTAAGCAGCCCGGATGGAGAGAGGTGTTTAAAAAAGTGGTAGCATGCAGGCAGGTTTGAACACGTAAGGTGAAGAAATAAAAGAAATTGAAAAAAAAATGTAACGTCTTAGTTGATGCGTACATGGCCAAACTGGAAGTCGCGAGCATTTAAATTAAGGGTAGTTAATTGTAAGGAGAAGACGACTTGCGAAAATTCCGACGAAATACCGACCCCTCCTTGTAAAAACCGGCCGAGTTGGGAATGTAGGAATTACTGCTTTGAGTAATTTTTTTGTTATTTGTCCTCCAAGCTGTCGAGCCTCAAGACAATATCGACTTCGTTAGGAGCCGTCCCATGGGTGGAATGTTTTTGGCAAACATGCAAACATGCATTTTATCCTTTTATATTATAGATTCTAAATTCTTACATATTTTAATTTATGAATTTATTATATTTATTATATTTAATACTTGTCTTTTTTCCGTTTCTGTTTTAACAACTGGTCATTTTACTTTTCTAAGTTTAGTCTTATATTAATCATATCTTATATTAATCATGCAATTTTCTATGTTATATACAAATTATTATTAAAAGGAAACCTATTAATAAATTAGATTAAAATAACAAAAAAAAAACACTTTTTTTTAAATACAGGATTACAAGAATATTTTTTCAAATACATTTTTATAAAATATAATATGTATTTTGTAATTACACTGCCAACTGAACTTGGATCATTACATTTGTTTCCTTATCAAAATGAGACAATTAGAATGAGATATCATTTTGTTCAGAAAAATGTGTTTTATTCTATTCATACATTTTTGTACATTTATATTGATAGAGAATTTATATTGATATGGGTGTTCTATTGATATTTATATTTATACTGATGTGGAATTTATATCGACACGGAATTTTTATTGATATGGAATTTATATTGATATTTATATTGAAAATGATATGGAAATTATATTGATATAGACTTTATATTTATATTAACATTTACCTTGATATAGGGTCTATATTGATATGAAAATTATATTTATACTTACATTTATATTGATATGGGATTTATATTCATATGGAATTTATATAGGATATATATAAATAAGGAATTTATATTGTTATGGAAGTTACATTGTTATAGAATTTATATCGATACGAAATTTATATTGATATAGCATCTATATTATAATTGAATTTATATTGATATGGAATTTATATTGATATAGAATATATAGTATTATGGACTTTATATTGATATGGAATTTATATTGTATTGAATTTATATTAATATGAAATTTATATTGATATGGAATTACTATTGATATAGAATTTATACTGATATGAAATTTATATTGATATGGGATTTATATAGATATGGAAATTATATTGATGTTGAAGTCATATTGATATAGAATTTATATATATATATATATATATAATTTATATTGGTTTTGTAATATATATATAAATATGAAATGTATATTGTTATGGAAGTTACATTGTTATAGAATTTATATCGATATGAAATTTATATTGATATAGAATGTATATTATTATGGAATTTATATTGATATGGAATTATATTGATATGTACTTTATATTGATAAAAAATGTATATTAATATGGAATTTATATTGATATGTAATTTATATTGATATGGAATTTATATTAATATGAAATTTATAATGAAATAGAATTAATATTGATATAGAATTTATATTGATATGAAATTTATAGTGATATGGGATTTATATTGATATTGAATTTATATTAATATGAAATTTATATTTATATGGAATTAATATTGATATAGAATTTATATTGATATGAATGTTATATTGATATGGGATTTATATTGATATGGAAATTATATTAATATTGAATTTATATTGATATGAAATTTATATATATATATATAGAATTCATAATGATATGGAATTGTTATTATTATGAAATTTATATAGGTATTGAATTAAAATTAATATGGAGTTCATATTAATATGGAATTTATATAGATAATGAATTTATATTTATATGAAATTTATATTGATATGAAATTTATATTAATATGATTTTTATAGATATGGAATTTACATTGATATGAGATTCATATTTATATTGAATTTATATTAATATAGAATTTATATTGCTATTTATATTTATATGAAATTTATATTTATATAGAATTTATATTGATATGGAATTTATATTGATATAGAATGCATATTGATATGGAGATTATATTAATATGGAATTTGCATTTATATGGAATATGTATTAATATGGAATTTATATTCATGCGGAATATATATCATATTGATATGGAATTCATTTTGATATGGAATTAATATTGATATGGATTTAATATTGATATGGAATATGTATTGATATGGAATTTATATTGATATTTAATTTATATTGATATTGAATTTAGATTAATATGGACTTTATATAAATATGGAAATTATAGCCATATGGAATGTATATTTATAATGAATTTATATTTATATTGAATTTATATTTATATTGAATTTATATTTATATTGAATTTATATTAGTATAGAATTTATACTGATGTGGAATTTATATTAATATGGAATTTATATTAATATGTAATTTATATTGATTTGGAATTTCTATTCATACCGAAGTTATAATAATACTAGCAGGGCTACCCGGCGTTGCTCGGGACCGTATAAACAATGAAAAAACAAAAGCAGATATTGAACATATGTTTGATTCTTAGGGGAGAGGAATCTTTCATCTCTATGTATTATTTGTTTTATCTACCCTAGGACTGATATTGTTCATGTTTTATCCCTAGCATAGGTAATTTACAGCATGTATATGAAATTGTTTTACCTTAGGGAGAAGAGAACAGGTAATATACAACATAATGTGTCTATATTACATCCCTGGCAACGCCTAGAAACCAGCTAGAACATGTATTTCAGTCAATCTTTATTATATCCTGGGCTATGCCGGGAAACCAGCTAATCTCTTTTTAGTGACTTGACCACCAAAATACCTCCCTAAGTGTGTCCTTTCTTTTGAACTTATTAGATATAGGTATCTAGAAATGTGTGTGAAATTTTGTTGAATGCATTGTTCACTATGATTTTCTTATTGTTCTACACAATATCAACTGTAGCGAAATAACACAGTAAACTTAGTGTAGTGTTAGAATAAAGAGCAAAGGAAAAAATTAGAATCATATTTTGTAATTGCAAATCTAAATTTGCTAGCATGTACCAGTATTGGCCAGGTTGTGGAAATTTGGAACTTATAACATATGTAGTGGCCTTTTCCTAGATACCTATTGCTAAAAATTATACTTTCATTTTGTTAGAAAAATCTCTCTTCAGATGCCCTGCATCATTCAAAATAAAAACAAATATTTTTATAATTGTTTCAGTATATTGCTACACAATGTGAAAGTTTTTAACGTTTGTAAAAAAAATCATGAATGTGCTTATATTGCAAAAAAGAAAATATCAGTGCACAGTATTGAAAGTGTTTGAGATTCAAAAGTCTGTAACATTTCTACTAACTTCATAAGATGTCATGTGAGAAACTGAATTGAATATCAAGACATTATCTGAAGCGTTTTTATTTTGGTGTAACATATGTGTTTACAGTGAACCTTAACTTTTAATAAACAGATTGGTATGCAATGACATAGGCTAAGAATCTTTAAAATATATATAAATTGGAAAAATGTGTGAACAAATGAAAAAAAAATGATCCGCTCCACTTGATGACATCAAGCACAGTAATATTTTAGTGAAGAAAATATGAAATTGATGTTCAGTGATTAGTTTGGATGAATGAGAAAATGTAATTGTTTGATGCATAAAAATAACTCAGTTGCTGTATTTGATATTAAGCAGCAAAATATAGTGATTTGAATATTTGGGAAAACATCAAACCAGATTATGTAAAAAGAAAAAAAAAAGATGAAATTAGAAAATATATATTTTATGTTTATGAGTTCTGCCAATCAAAATTTTGTGGCAGAAATTGGGTGATTACCATGCAATTTTATTTTGGTAAAATTCTTAAATTATTAGAATGTTTATTATAATTTCTAATTAGTGACTTGTTATAATCAAAATCCGCCCTAAAGAGTGTCCTTTCTTTTATTAGGTATCAGAGTAGGTATCAAGATTTCTACTTCTATACAAATGTGATATTTCAGATCTGTACATAAAAAATTTGTTGAATATATAGGTTGAGAATTGTTCTGTGTCGCTCTCTCTCACACACACACGCATTCTCACTTTTATAGATATAATAGATAGATTACTCTAGATATATTTCCATATGTCTGAATACCCTATATACAAATTTTCAAATCTGTAGATAAAAAAATTTGTTGAGTATATAGGTTGAAAATTGTTCTCTCTCTCTCTCTCACACACACATTCTCAATTTTAGAGATATAATAGATAGATTATGCTAGATATATTTCCATATGTCTGAATACCCTATATACAAATTTTCTAATCTGTAGATCAAATATTTGTTGAATATATAGGTTGAAAATTGTTCTTACTCTCTCTCTCTCTCTCTCTCTGGCTACCTCACACACACATTCTAACTTTTATAGATATAATAGATAGATTATGCTAGATATATTTCCATATGTGTGAATACCCTATATACAAATTTTCTAATTTGTAGATAAAAAATTTGTAGAGTGCATAGGTTGAGAATTGTTCTCTCTATCTCTCACACACACACATTCTAACTTTTAAAGATATAATAGATTATGCTAGATATATTTCGATATTTCTGAATACCCTATATATAAAAATTTGTTGAATGTATAGGTTGAGAACTGTTCTCTCTCTCTCTCTCTCTCTCTCTCTCTCTCTCGCTCACACACACACACATTCTCACTTTTATAGATATAATAGAAAGATTATCCTAGATATATTTCTATTTGTATGAATACTCTATATACAAATTTTAAAATCTGTAGATAAAGAATTTCTTGAGTATATGGGTTGAGAATTGTTCTCTCTCTCTCTCTCTCTCTCTCTCACACA
>NC_136508.1:26752254-26799754 GCF_053919585.1 Euprymna scolopes | reverse complement strand
ATCCCTAGCATAGGTAATTTACAGCATGTATATGAAATTGTTTTACCTTAGGGAGAAGAGAACAGGTAATATACAACATAATGTGTCTATATTACATCCCTGGCAACGCCTAGAAACCAGCTAGAACATGTATTTCAGTCAATCTTTATTATATCCTGGGCTATGCCGGGAAACCAGCTAATCTCTTTTTAGTGACTTGACCACCAAAATACCTCCCTAAGTGTGTCCTTTCTTTTGAACTTATTAGATATAGGTATCTAGAAATGTGTGTGAAATTTTGTTGAATGCATTGTTCACTATGATTTTCTTATTGTTCTACACAATATCAACTGTAGCGAAATAACACAGTAAACTTAGTGTAGTGTTAGAATAAAGAGCAAAGGAAAAAATTAGAATCATATTTTGTAATTGCAAATCTAAATTTGCTAGCATGTACCAGTATTTGCCAGGTTGTGGAAATTTGGAACTTATAACATATGTAGTGGCCTTTTCCTAGATACCTATTGCTAAAAATTATACTTTCATTTTGTTAGAAAAATCTCTCTTCAGATGCCCTGCATCATTCAAAATAAAAACAAATATTTTTATAATTGTTTCAGTATATTGCTACACAATGTGAAAGTTTTTAACGTTTGTAAAAAAAATCATGAATGTGCTTATATTGCAAAAAAGAAAATATCAGTGCACAGTATTGAAAGTGTTTGAGATTCAAAAGTCTGTAACATTTCTACTAACTTCATAAGATGTCATGTGAGAAACTGAATTGAATATCAAGACATTATCTGAAGCGTTTTTATTTTGGTGTAACATATGTGTTTACAGTGAACCTTAACTTTTAATAAACAGATTGGTATGCAATGACATAGGCTAAGAATCTTTAAAATATATATAAATTGGAAAAATGTGTGAACAAATGAAAAAAAAATGATCCGCTCCACTTGATGACATCAAGCACAGTAATATTTTAGTGAAGAAAATATGAAATTGATGTTCAGTGATTAGTTTGGATGAATGAGAAAATGTAATTGTTTGATGCATAAAAATAACTCAGTTGCTGTATTTGATATTAAGCAGCAAAATATAGTGATTTGAATATTTGGGAAAACATCAAACCAGATTATGTAAAAAGAAAAAAAAAAGATGAAATTAGAAAATATATATTTTATGTTTATGAGTTCTGCCAATCAAAATTTTGTGGCAGAAATTGGGTGATTACCATGCAATTTTATTTTGGTAAAATTCTTAAATTATTAGAATGTTTATTATAATTTCTAATTAGTGACTTGTTATAATCAAAATCCGCCCTAAAGAGTGTCCTTTCTTTTATTAGGTATCAGAGTAGGTATCAAGATTTCTACTTCTATACAAATGTGATATTTCAGATCTGTACATAAAAAATTTGTTGAATATATAGGTTGAGAATTGTTCTGTGTCGCTCTCTCTCACACACACACGCATTCTCACTTTTATAGATATAATAGATAGATTACTCTAGATATATTTTCATATGTCTGAATACCCTATATACAAATTTTCAAATCTGTAGATAAAAAAATTTGTTGAGTATATAGGTTGAAAATTGTTCTCTCTCTCTCACACACACATTCTCAATTTTAGAGATATAATAGATAGATTATGCTAGATATATTTCCATATGTCTGAATACCCTATATACAAATTTTCTAATCTGTAGATCAAATATTTGTTGAATATATAGGTTGAAAATTGTTCTTACTCTCTCTCTCTCTCTCTCTGGCTACCTCACACACACATTCTAACTTTTATAGATATAATAGATAGATTATGCTAGATATATTTCCATATGTGTGAATACCCTATATACAAATTTTCTAATTTGTAGATAAAAAATTTGTAGAGTGCATAGGTTGAGAATTGTTCTCTCTATCTCTCACACACACACATTCTAACTTTTAAAGATATAATAGATTATGCTAGATATATTTCGATATTTCTGAATACCCTATATATAAAAATTTGTTGAATGTATAGGTTGAGAACTGTTCTCTCTCTCTCTCTCTCTCTCGCTCACACACACACACATTCTCACTTTTATAGATATAATAGAAAGATTATCCTAGATATATTTCTATTTGTATGAATACTCTATATAAAAATTTTAAAATCTGTAGATAAAGAATTTGTTGAGTATATGGGTTGAGAATTGTTCTCTCTCTCTCTCTCTCTCTCTCACACACACACACACATTCTCACTTTTATAGATATAATAGATTATGCTAGATATATTTCCATATGTCTGAATACCCTATATACAAATTTTCAAATCTGTAGATAAAAAATTTGTTGAGTATATAGGTTGAGAATTGTTCTCTCTCTCTCTATCACACACATTCTCACTTTTATAGATATAATAGACAGATTATGCCAGATATATTAAAATATGTCTGAATGCCCAATATACAAATTTTGAAATCTGTAGATAAAAAATTTGTTGTATACATAGGTTGACAATTGTCCTCTCTCTCACACACACACACATTCTCACTTTTATACATATAATAGATAGATTATGCTAGATATATTTCTATATGTCTGAACACCCTATATACAAATGTTCAAATCTGTGGATAAAAAATTTGTTGAATGTATAGGTTGAGAATTTTTATCTCTCTCTTTTTCTCTCTCTCTCTCTCTCTCTCGCTATCTCACACACACGCATTCTCACTTTTATAGATAAAATAGATAGATTATGCTAGATATATTTCCATATGTCTGAATACCCTATATACAAACTTTCAAATCTGTAGATAAAAAATTTGTTGAATATATAGGTTTAGAATTGTTCTCTCTCTCACACACACATTCTAACTTTTGTAGTTATAATAGATAGATTATGCTAGATATATTTCCATATGTCTGAATACCCTATATACAAATTTTCTAAACTGTAGGTAAAAAATTTGTTGAGTATGTAGGTTAAGAATTGTTCTCTCTCTCTCTCACACACACACACACACACACAAGTTCTCACTTTTATAGATATAATAGATAGATTATGCTAGATATATTTCTATATGTCTGCCTACCCTATATACAAATTTCCAAATCTGTGCCCAAAAATGTGTGGAATATATAGGTTGAGAATTGTTCTCTCTCTCTCTCTCTCACACATATTCTCACTTTTATAGGTTATATAGGTTGAGAATTTTTTGCTCTTTCCATCACTCACATTCACACTTTTATAGATATAATACATAGATTATGCCAGATATATTTACATATGTCTGAATACCCAATATACACATTTTCAAATCTGTAGATAAAAAATTAGTTGAATATATAGGTTGAGAATTGTTCTCTCTCTCTCTCTTTCTCTCTCTCTCACACACACATTCTCACTTTTATAGATATAATAGATAGATTATGCTAGATATATTTCCATACATCTGAATACCCTATATCCAAATTTTCTAATATGTAGATAAAAAATTTGTTGAATATATAGGGTGAGAATTTTCCTTCCTCTCTTTCTCTCTCTCTCTTTCTCACACACACACAAGCTGAAAATTGTTCTCTCTCTCTCTCTGACTCTCTCTCTCTCTCTCTCACACACACACACATGGTCATTTTATAGATATAATAGATAGGTTATGCTAGATATATTTCTATATGTCTGAATACCCTATATACAAATTTTTAAATCTGTAGATAAAAAATTTGTTGAGTATATAGGTTGAGAATTGTTCTTTCTCTCTCTCACACACACATTCTCACTTTTATAGATATAATAGATTATGCTAGATATATTTCCAAATGTCTGAATACCCTATATACAAATTTTCAAATCTGTAAAGATAGAATTTGTTGAATATATAGGTTGAGAATTGTTCTCTCTCTCTCTCTTTCACACACATTCTCACTTTTATAGATATAATAGACAGATTATGCTAGATATATTTCCTTATGTCTGAATACCTTATATACAAATTATCAAATCTGTAGATACAAAATTTGTTGAGTATATAGGTTGAGAATTGTTCTCTCTCTCTCTCTCTCTCTCACTCACTCACTCACTCACTCACTCACACACACACACACACATTCTACCTTTTATAGATATAATAGATTATGCTAGATATATTTCCATATGTCTGAATACCCTGTATACAAATTTTCAGATCTGTACATAAAAATTAGTTGAATATATAGGTTGAGAATTGTTCTCTCTCTCTCTCTTCTCTCTCTCTCTCTTTCACACACATTCTCACATTTCTAGATATAATAGATAGATTATGCTAGATATATTTCCATATGTCTGAATACCCTATATACAAATTTTCTAATCGGTAGATAAAAAATTTGTTGAATATATAGGGTGAGAATTGTACTTACTCTCTCTCTCTCTCTCTCTCACGCACACATTCTCACTTTTATGGATATAATAGATAGATTATGCTGGATATATTTCCATATGTCTGAATACCCTATATACAAATGGTCAAATCTGTAGATAACAAATTTATTTAATAGATAGGTTGAGAATTGTTCTCTCTCTCTCTCTCGCAACCTTACACACACAACCACACGCAAACATTCTGACTTTTATAGATATAATAGATCGATTATGCTAGATATATTTCCATATGTCTGAATACCCAATATACAAATTTTCAAATCTGTAGGTAAAAGATTTGTTGAATATATAGGTTGAGAATTGTTCTCTCTCTCTCACACACTCACATTCTCACTTTTATAGATATAATGTATAGATTATGCTAGATATATTTCTATATGTCTGAATACCCTATATACAAAGTTTAAAATCCGTAGATAAAAATACGTTGAGTATATAGGTTGAGAATTGTTCTCTCTCTCTCTTACGCACACACACACACACACACACACACACACACACACATTTTCACTTTTATAGATATAATAGATAGATTATGCTAGATATATTTCCATATATCTGAATACCGTATATACAAATTTTCAAATCTGTAGATAAAAAATGTATTGAATATATAGGTTGAGAATTGTTGTCTCTCTCTCTCTCTCTCTCTCTCTCTCTCTCTCTGGCTACCTCACACACACACACATTTTCACTTTTATAGATATAATAGATAGATTATGCTAGATATATTTCCATATGTCTGAATACCCTATATACAAACTTTCAAATCTGTAGATAAAAAATTTGTTGAGTATATAGGTTGAGAATTGTTCTCTCTCTCTCACACGAAACTGTGCGCTCGGCTTCTTCCCCCCCTTCCCACCCCAAATGCTTGGGAAACTGTGCACTGTTTTTGTTGGTTTTACAGGCTGCCTCTCCCCCCCCCCACACACACACAGTTTAACAGTAGTAGGAGGTCAAGAGAAAGAGGGTGAGAGAGAGAGAAGAGTAAGTTGGTGAGAGAGAGAGAAAAGAGAAAGAGGGTGTTGGTTTTATATTTTTATTATCGTCTAATATTTTGAAAGCTGAATTTCTAATAAAATGTGCATCTATAGGAGATAATGCCTGGGAATGTGTTCCCCCCCACAGTTTAACAGTGGTGTGACGTCAAGAGAAAGAGGGTGAGAGAGAGGGAAGAGTAAGTGGGTGAGAGAGAGAAAGAGAGAGAAAAAAAAAGAAAGACGGTGTTGGTTTTATGAAAAAAGTTGTTATTTACAATTGTTCGCATTCTTGGCCTTTTGGTCAAGATCAAAGTGTAGTATCTGTTCTTCAGATGCTGCACTTCTATTTCTTGTTCTCTTTCGGTGGAGGAGAAATCCTCCACGACTGAGACAATTTTTATTTTTGTACCTTTTCTCCACGTTAAAAAACGACCCTGGTGTCTAACTCTGTCCCGTGGGGAGGCATAGTAAATAGGTACAATTGTTCGCCATTAGTGGATGTTGACGTCACGTCACGTGACATGACTAAGCGTTTTTTTTTTTTAGTATGAATAACATTTTTTGTTTTAATTATAAAGTCTACACTTAATTTTATAGAAAATGATGTATATATAATAGAAAAAAAAAATTACTGGTTTTGTTGGATTCAAGTGGATCCCCCCCCTCCAGTTTAAGAGATAGCAGGTCACGTGGTAATATACAAAATGGCTAGCGTAAATATAAAGATCGGTTTTTTTATCGACGAATATTTTGAAAGCTGAATTTTTTTTTATTCCTGTACATTTTTTCCTGATATTTTTCGTTAAAACTCTTGTATAAATACTATTTTTAACCAGTTAAATACGTTGGAGACATTGTCATGGAGTTTAATAATCTCTAGAACAAAGCAGAAGAGAAATTACAAAAGTATCGGTAAAACAAAGTGTTTGTTTACATATGTTCGCCATTACTGGATGTTGACGTCACGTCACGTGACATGACTAAGCGTTTTTGGATTATGTAATATTAACATTAAAATGACAGGTTTTTTGGGGGGCCCCCCCTAGGAGAGAAATGATCAGTTCACCCCCTTTTAATGGTCCGTTTGGTGTGGAATTTCGATATTTGTCATGCGGGTGATCAAGGTTCAATATGATACATAATTTGTCAACTTTGGTTGTGTCTGTCAAAAGTTTGAGCTGACGTCACGTCACGTGACACGTATTGAATAACGTTAAAATGACAGGTTTTTTTGGGGGCCCCCCTAGGAGAAAAACGATCAGTTGACCCCTTTCTACTGGTCCGTTTGACGTGAAATTTCGATATTTGTCATCCGGGTGATCAAGGTGCAATATGATACCAAATTTGTCAACTCTGGTTCCGTCTTTCAAAAGTTTTAGCGTTACAAACAAACATACATACATACATACATACATACATACATACACACCGATTTTTGCCTTTTATATATATAGACTAGCAGGGCTACCCGGCGTTGCTCGGGACCGTATAAACAATGAAAAAACAAAAGCAGATATTGAACATATGTTTGATTCTTAGGGGAGAGGAATCTTTCATCTCTATGTATTATTTGTTTTATCTACCCTAGGACTGATATTGTTCATGTTTTATCCCTAGCATAGGTAATTTACAGCATGTATATGAAATTGTTTTACCTTAGGGAGAAGAGAACAGGTAATATACAACATAATGTGTCTATATTACATCCCTGGCAACGCCTAGAAACCAGCTAGAACATGTATTTCAGTCAATCTTTATTATATCCTGGGCTATGCCGGGAAACCAGCTAATCTCTTTTTAGTGACTTGACCACCAAAATACCTCCCTAAGTGTGTCCTTTCTTTTGAACTTATTAGATATAGGTATCTAGAAATGTGTGTGAAATTTTGTTGAATGCATTGTTCACTATGATTTTCTTATTGTTCTACACAATATCAACTGTAGCGAAATAACACAGTAAACTTAGTGTAGTGTTAGAATAAAGAGCAAAGGAAAAAATTAGAATCATATTTTGTAATTGCAAATCTAAATTTGCTAGCATGTACCAGTATTGGCCAGGTTGTGGAAATTTGGAACTTATAACATATGTAGTGGCCTTTTCCTAGATACCTATTGCTAAAAATTATACTTTCATTTTGTTAGAAAAATCTCTCTTCAGATGCCCTGCATCATTCAAAATAAAAACAAATATTTTTATAATTGTTTCAGTATATTGCTACACAATGTGAAAGTTTTTAACGTTTGTAAAAAAAATCATGAATGTGCTTATATTGCAAAAAAGAAAATATCAGTGCACAGTATTGAAAGTGTTTGAGATTCAAAAGTCTGTAACATTTCTACTAACTTCATAAGATGTCATGTGAGAAACTGAATTGAATATCAAGACATTATCTGAAGCGTTTTTATTTTGGTGTAACATATGTGTTTACAGTGAACCTTAACTTTTAATAAACAGATTGGTATGCAATGACATAGGCTAAGAATCTTTAAAATATATATAAATTGGAAAAATGTGTGAACAAATGAAAAAAAAATGATCCGCTCCACTTGATGACATCAAGCACAGTAATATTTTAGTGAAGAAAATATGAAATTGATG
Source organism: Euprymna scolopes (assembly GCF_053919585.1). Classification (NCBI taxonomy): domain Eukaryota; kingdom Metazoa; phylum Mollusca; class Cephalopoda; order Sepiida; family Sepiolidae; genus Euprymna; species Euprymna scolopes. The sequence continues at coordinate 26,791,779 of NC_136508.1, read as the reverse complement.
TTCAGTGATTAGTTTGGATGAATGAGAAAATGTAATTGTTTGATGCATAAAAATAACTCAGTTGCTGTATTTGATATTAAGCAGCAAAATATAGTGATTTGAATATTTGGGAAAACATCAAACCAGATTATGTAAAAAGAAAAAAAAAAGATGAAATTAGAAAATATATATTTTATGTTTATGAGTTCTGCCAATCAAAATTTTGTGGCAGAAATTGGGTGATTACCATGCAATTTTATTTTGGTAAAATTCTTAAATTATTAGAATGTTTATTATAATTTCTAATTAGTGACTTGTTATAATCAAAATCCGCCCTAAAGAGTGTCCTTTCTTTTATTAGGTATCAGAGTAGGTATCAAGATTTCTACTTCTATACAAATGTGATATTTCAGATCTGTACATAAAAAATTTGTTGAATATATAGGTTGAGAATTGTTCTGTGTCGCTCTCTCTCACACACACACGCATTCTCACTTTTATAGATATAATAGATAGATTACTCTAGATATATTTCCATATGTCTGAATACCCTATATACAAATTTTCAAATCTGTAGATAAAAAAATTTGTTGAGTATATAGGTTGAAAATTGTTCTCTCTCTCTCTCTCTCACACACACATTCTCAATTTTAGAGATATAATAGATAGATTATGCTAGATATATTTCCATATGTCTGAATACCCTATATACAAATTTTCTAATCTGTAGATCAAATATTTGTTGAATATATAGGTTGAAAATTGTTCTTACTCTCTCTCTCTCTCTCTCTCTGGCTACCTCACACACACATTCTAACTTTTATAGATATAATAGATAGATTATGCTAGATATATTTCCATATGTGTGAATACCCTATATACAAATTTTCTAATTTGTAGATAAAAAATTTGTAGAGTGCATAGGTTGAGAATTGTTCTCTCTATCTCTCACACACACACATTCTAACTTTTAAAGATATAATAGATTATGCTAGATATATTTCGATATTTCTGAATACCCTATATACAAAAATTTGTTGAATGTATAGGTTGAGAACTGTTCTCTCTCTCTCTCTCTCGCTCACACACACACACATTCTCACTTTTATAGATATAATAGAAAGATTATCCTAGATATATTTCTATTTGTATGAATACTCTATATACAAATTTTAAAATCTGTAGATAAAGAATTTGTTGAGTATATGGGTTGAGAATTGTTCTCTCTCTCTCTCTCTCTCTCACACACACACACACATTCTCACTTTTATAGATATAATAGATTATGCTAGATATATTTCCATATGTCTGAATACCCTATATACAAATTTTCAAATCTGTAGATAAAAAATTTGTTGAGTATATAGGTTGAGAATTGTTCTCTCTCTCTCTATCACACACATTCTCACTTTTATAGATATAATAGACAGATTATGCCAGATATATTGAAATATGTCTGAATGCCCAATATACAAATTTTGAAATCTGTAGATAAAAAATTTGTTGTATACATAGGTTGACAATTGTCCTCTCTCTCACACACACACACATTCTCACTTTTATACATATAATAGATAGATTATGCTAGATATATTTCTATATGTCTGAACACCCTATATACAAATGTTCAAATTTGTGGATAAAAAATTTGTTGAATGTATAGGTTGAGAATTTTTCTCTCTCTCTTTTTCTCTCTCTCTCTCTCGCTATCTCACACACACGCATTCTCACTTTTATAGATAAAATAGATAGATTATGCTAGATATATTTCCATATGTCTGAATACCCTATATACAAACTTTCAAATCTGTAGATAAAAAATTTGTTGAATATATAGGTTTAGAATTGTTCTCTCTCTCTCTCTCACACACACATTCTAACTTTTGTAGTTATAATAGATAGATTATGCTAGATATATTTCCATATGTCTGAATACCCTATATACAAATTTTCTAAACTGTAGGTAAAAAATTTGTTGAGTATGTAGGTTAAGAATTGTTCTCTCTCTCTCACACACACACACACACAAGTTCTCACTTTTATAGATATAATAGATAGATTATGCTAGATATATTTCTATATGTCTGCCTACCCTATATACAAATTTCCAAATCTGTGCCCAAAAATGTGTGGAATATATAGGTTGAGAATTGTTCTCTCTCTCTCTCTCTCTCTCACACATATTCTCACTTTTATAGGTTATATAGGTTGAGAATTTTTTGCTCTTTCCATCACTCACATTCACACTTTTATAGATATAATACATAGATTATGCCAGATATATTTACATATGTCTGAATACCCAATATACACATTTTCAAATCTGTAGATAAAAAATTAGTTGAATATATAGGTTGAGAATTGTTCTCTCTCTCTCTCTCTTTCTCTCTCTCTCACACACACATTCTCACTTTTATAGATATAATAGATAGATTATGCTAGATATATTTCCATACGTCTGAATACCCTATATCCAAATTTTCTAATATGTAGATAAAAAATTTGTTGAATATATAGGGTGAGAATTTTCCTTCCTCTCTTTCTCTCTCTCTCTCTTTCTCACACACACACAAGCTGAAAATTGTTCTCTCTCTCTCTCTGACTCTCTCTCTCTCTCTCTCTCACACACACACATGGTCATTTTATAGATATAATAGATAGGTTATGCTAGATATATTTCTATATGTCTGAATACCCTATATACAAATTTTTAAATCTGTAGATAAAAAATTTGTTGAGTATATAGGTTGAGAATTGTTCTTTCTCTCTCTCTCACACACACATTCTCACTTTTATAGATATAATAGATTATGCTAGATATATTTCCAAATGTCTGAATACCCTATATACAAATTTTCAAATCTGTAAAGATAGAATTTGTTGAATATATAGGTTGAGAATTGTTCTCTCTCTCTCTCTCTTTCACACACATTCTCACTTTTATAGATATAATAGATTATGCTAGATATATTTCCTTATGTCTGAATACCCTATATACAAATTATCAAATCTGTAGATACAAAATTTGTTGAGTATATAGGTTGAGAATTGTTCTCTCTCTCTCTCTCACTCACTCACTCACTCACTCACTCACACACACACATTCTACCTTTTATAGATATAATAGATTATGCTAGATATATTTCCATATGTCTGAATACCCTGTATACAAATTTTCAGATCTGTACATAAAAATTAGTTGAATATATAGGTTGAGAATTGTTCTCTCTCTCTCTCTTCTCTCTCTCTCTTTCACACACATTCTCACTTTTCTAGATATAATAGATAGATTATGCTAGATATATTTCCATATGTCTGAATACCCTATATACAAATTTTCTAATCGGTAGATAAAAAATATGTTGAATATATAGGGTGAGAATTGTACTTACTCTCTCTCTCTCTCTCTCTCTCTCTCTCTCTCTCACGCACACATTCTCACTTTTATGGATATAATAGATAGATTATGCTGGATATATTTCCATATGTCTGAATACCCTATATACAAATGGTCAAATCTGTAGATAACAAATTTATTGAATAGATAGGTTGAGAATTGTTCTCTCTCTCTCTCTCGCAACCTTACACACACAACCACACGCAAACATTCTGACTTTTATAGATATAATAGATCGATTATGCTAGATATATTTCCATATGTCTGAATACCCAATATACAAATTTTCAAATCTGTAGGTAAAAAATTTGTTGAATATATAGGTTGAGAATTGTTCTCTCTCTCTCACACACTCACATTCTCACTTTTATAGATATAATGTATAGATTATGCTAGATATATTTCTATATGTCTGAATACCCTATATACAAAGTTTAAAATCCGTAGATAAAAATACGTTGAGTATATAGGTTGAGAATTGTTCTCTCTCTCTCTCTTACGCACACACACACACACACACACACACACACACATTTTCACTTTTATAGATATAATAGATAGATTATGCTAGATATATTTCCATATGTCTGAATACCCTATATTCAAATTTTCAAATCTGTAGATAAAAAATGTATTGAATATATAGGTTGAGAATTGTTGTCTCTCTCTCTCTCTCTCTCTCTCTCTCTCTCTCTGGCTACCTCACACACACACACATTTTCACTTTTATAGATATAATAGATAGATTATGCTAGATATATTTCCATATGTCTGAATACCCTATATACAAACTTTCAAATCTGTAGATAAAAAATTTGTTGAGTATATAGGTTGAGAATTGTTCTCTCTCTCTCACACGAAACTGTGCGCTCGGCTTCTTCCCCCCCTTCCCACCCCAAATGCTTGGGAAACTGTGCACTGTTTTTGTTGGTTTTCAAGCTGCCTCTTCCCCCCCCCCACACACACACAGTTTAACAGTAGTAGGAGGTCAAGAGAAAGAGGGTGAGAGAGAGAGAAGAGTAAGTTGGTGAGAGAGAGAGAAAAGAGAAAGAGGGTGTTGGTTTTATATTTTTATTATCGTCTAATATTTTGAAAGCTGAATTTCTAATAAAATGTGCATCTATAGGAGATAATGCCTGGGAATGTGTTCCCCCCCCCACAGTTTAACAGTGGTGTGACGTCAAGAGAAAGAGGGTGAGAGAGAGGGAAGAGTAAGTGGGTGAGAGAGAGAAAGAGAGAGAAAAAAAAGAAAGACGGTGTTGGTTTTGTGAAAAAAGTTGTTATTTACAATTGTTCGCATTCTTGGCCTTTTGGTCAAGATCAAAGTGTAGTATCTGTTCTTCAGATGCTGCACTTCTATTTCTTGTTCTCTTTCGGTGGAGGAGAAATCCTCCACGACTGAGACAATTTTTATTTTTGTACCTTTTCTCCACGTTAAAAAACGACCCTGGTGTCTAACTCTGTCCCGTGGGGAGGCATAGTAAATAGGTACAATTGTTCGCCATTAGTGGATGTTGACGTCACGTCACGTGACATGACTAAGCGTTTTTTTTTTTTTAGTATGAATAACATTTTTTGTTTTAATTATAAAGTCTACACTTAATTTTATAGAAAATGATGTATATATAATAGAAAAAAAAAGTTACTGGTTTTGTTGGATTCAAGTGGATCCCCCCCCCTCCAGTTTAAGAGATAGCAGGTCACGTGGTAATATACAAAATGGCTAGCGTAAATATAAAGATCGGTTTTTTTATCGACGAATATTTTGAAAGCTGAATTTTTTTTTATTCCTGTACATTTTTTCCTGATATTTTTCGTTAAAACTCTTGTATAAATACTATTTTTAACCAGTTAAATACGTTGGAGACATTGTCATGGAGTTTAATAATCTCTAGAACAAAGCAGAAGAGAAATTACAAAAGTATCGGTAAAACAAAGTGTTTGTTTACATTTGTTCGCCATTACTGGATGTTGACGTCACGTCACGTGACATGACTAAGCGTTTTTGGATTATGTAATATTAACATTAAAATGACAGGTTTTTTTTGGGGCCCCCCTAGGAGAGAAATGATCAGTTCACCCCCTTTTAATGGTCCGTTTGGTGTGGAATTTCGATATTTGTCATGCGGGTGATCAAGGTTCAATATGATACATAATTTGTCAACTTTGGTTGTGTCTGTCAAAAGTTTGAGCTGACGTCACGTCACGTGACACGTATTGAATAACGTTAAAATGACAGGTTTTTTGGGGGGCCCCCCTAGGAGAAAAACGATCAGTTGACCCCTTTCTACTGGTCCGTTTGACGTGAAATTTCGATATTTGTCATCCGGGTGATCAAGGTGCAATATGATACCAAATTTGTCAACTCTGGTTCCGTCTTTCAAAAGTTTTAGCGTTACAAACAAACATACATACATACATACATACATACATACATACACACCGATTTTTGCCTTTTATATATATAGATGGAATTCATATTGAAATGCAATTAATAATAATATGGAATTTGTATTGATATGGAATTTATATTAATATGGAATTCATATTAATATGGTATTTATATTGATATGGAATTTATATTAATATGGAATTCATATTAATATGGAAGTTATATTGATATGGAAGTTATATTGATATGGAATTTATATTGATATATACTTCATAGTAATATTGAATTTATATTGATATTGAATGTATATTGATGTGTAATTTATATTTATATGGAATTTATATTAATATGGAATTCATATAAGTATGGACGTTTTATTGATATGGAATTTGTATTGATATGGAATTTATATTTATATGGAATTTATGTTGATATTGAATTTATAGTAATATTGAATTTATATTGATATTGAATCATTTCAATTAAAGATTAAAAGCTTTTAAGATTTGAATAATAATCGCATTTTATTTAAAGACGTTAGAATTAAAACGCAAACATGAACTTCTATTTATGTTTGTGCGAACTTATTTAAAACATCTCCGGTTTTAACTGTTCTAATAAAACGTGTAGGATACAAGCAAATAATAAGGACATTTTGCTCAGTTCTTTGTTTACATTCATCAGATTGAATACAAATGATATATGAAGGGGCCAATATAAAGAAAACCGAATATCTTATTAGAGGCATTAAATTAAACCAATCCTTGTGTGCTTGTCACCTAAAAAATATGATAACTCAGGGGAAGAAAACTTATAACGATTTGGAGTAAACTGATTTGCCTTATTGCTACGAGACCGTCGACATTAAACGGCATTGGTCACCTAGTTTTTAAACGAGGTGCGTTAGTTAATTGACTTGTAGAAATGTGTATTAACTTAACTGAAGCCACCGTAAATATTGAGTAGATTTAATAAGGCTTACCTTTTCAAAGTAATCAAATAACTGTACCGGCAAATCGAGAATATTTTGTAAAAGAAAGAAAATCGATGGAGTTAGAATGCTAGGTTGACGTATTGGCCCCAAATAAGCTTTTCTTTTGAATGGTGAATCCCCCAAAACGCATATTCCATATCTTCTATGATTATGATCGATTCCTTCGACATATTCTTAAATAAACATAAGTTTTATTTTCGTTTGAATAAAGAAAAATGCAGGAACATAAGATATTGTCTGGGAGTTAATTATGATCAACACATCTTTCATCCACCTATCATTTTATTGCCATTTAATTCAAGGAAATCGCCATAATTGTTCAATCAAATCGACTGATTGCCTGTGTACCGAAAGGAAGTTTAACATGCCATCCCAGAAGTGAATCATTCACAATATATTGCAGTTTGTATTGTACTGAAGAGAATCTACTGTTGATTCTATGAAATTATTTTTAAATAATGGTTCAACTCAAGTTTAAAAATGCAAAATCAATAATGAGGTTCAGTTGGAAAGCAACATATATGTTGAACTCGTTTTCGTCTTAAGAAAGAAACAATTGTTGATTTTAGCTAATTATTATTGCGTAATCAATCGAATTAAAGTTAAACGTGCAGAATTCTAGTATCATGGCTGAATAGCTTCTAAATTTACAGTTGATTTTATCCGATATGCCTTTCTGCTTGTGCGCTAATATAATTCTCAAATTAACTTGTGATGTTTAGTACTATAAATGTGTTAAGTAAACATCGGACTTCTTATTCGAATCGTTTCGATAATCGATGTTCAATACTAATAAGGAAACTTCTATACAACAACCAAGTCATATCACTGGCCGAAACATCAAGTGCCTTCGTCTGGAATTTATAAGCATCACCCTAGCCATTCTAGTACATAGGGAATGACACCACGGTTCTCGTTAAGCAAAGTTTAGCCTAGTCAGTACTTGATGCATGACCAATTTGGGAATTGCCGGCGCTGTATGTAAGAGAGCGTCGATGCCTCTCTGCAAGCTTGGCAAAACTCAACCCGTTCCTTTAGCTTAACCCTAATCCTAACACCGCCATCTTCCCTGGGATATACATTCGGCTAGGGACTGCGTGTGAATTGCATCCTCTCATGGAACTTCGTTTTCTAGAGGAAGCCGTTTAAATCCGCATAAAGTGTGTGCCGTTTCCATACCGAACGGACTCGCACGCGCAGGCAGATATTCTTTCATATAGTCGAAGAGATAGAAATAGAGCATTGCTCGATTTTCCAGTATTTTCATTTTGTTTAAAATTAATATTTTATTAAAACCAGAACTAAAATGCAGAAGTAAAGTACTTTTAACATGTATGTGTAATAAAAGAGTTTATAAGAAAAAAAGCATTAGAAAAACAAATTTTGATGATCAGAAATTTGCTTCAAAGCGCTTATACGAAATAGAGAAATACCGAAGAGAAAAAGCAGAATCCATTCTACCTTGAAAGCAAATTGATGGAATTAGAACTTATGTAGGTGTATAGAAACGCAACGTATATTCGCTGCTAAATTCTGAAGTAAATATGATTTGTCTACCTCGTGGAAGAATATAATACAAATTAATTAATTATTTAATGGTGTCTGTGACGTACAGAGCTCAAGTAGAATAGAGGCTAATGAAGATATCCTTTCCTCGTCCCTGAGGGGCACAGTTTCCAGTGATCATGTAGATACAGGGAAACACTAGAAGCAGAACGTATTACTTTGCAATTAGGATCACATTTCGAGTCAGATATTCAGATTGAATTATTGTGTTGGCAGTAATATAATCTTCTCCAATTTATACTGCATCACGGAATTAAAAGCGATTTAATTATGGGGATTAGAAAAGAGACATAATTTGAAATTAATCAAGTTAGAAAGGAAACGGACTGATAATTGCTTAATAAATGCTTCGGTCGTTTGTCACTTGATCTTTCTTTTTGTTGATCTACGAAATATCAATGCAGTAGAAATTATACACCGTTATAAACGAAACAATTAATATGTTTCAGTTATTTAGCCTTATGGATGAAAGCAATTGGAGTGAAATTGTTGTGCTAAGAATAGCATAGAAATAAAGGTAAATTGGTTTATCGATATTCTTATAACGTTTCTGAATTTTGGAGATGACGATTTATTATTGGTATTTTTTTTTTGATTCTTCGAACTACTGCTCTCACCTTAAGTGTTATTTTCATAATGTTCCGGTCCATGTAATTATACAATATTTTTTTAATGTATCTTTTCAAGTCCGAGAATCTTTCTTTCGAACTGCAATTTTTTCAGCCTCACTCGACCGCCATCGACTCCATAGTTATCAAGCAGCTATTTAATGCTTTTGAAGAGGTGCATGATTATTCCAAATATATTCACACCAAGGGCAGGTATACGGGTATCAATTTCAATTGATAAAAGCAGTAATAAGTGAAAACACCTCTTGAATTATAGACACAATTTAAGTAAAAATTATAGAAATTACTTTCGCTAAGGGTTAATACGAAAAAACGGCGTAAAGTTCAAGAAATAAATTAAGTAATTCTTGGAAGTAAAACCAATTTTGCAATAAGCTTTTATCAGAGTTGCCTCTGAGTTAAATATATAATAATAAGACAGTAAGTCTTACTCATTCGAATAAAAAGGGAAAAATAATTATACACACACGCGCACACACACACACATCCATATATATATATATATATATATATATATATATATGCGAAAAATCATTATATATATAATGATCTCCCCCATTTCTCTCTCTATATATGTATATACTTATATATATATATATATATATATATATATATATATATATATATATATATACATATATATGTGCATTTATAATGATCTTTCCCCTTTGTTTGAATGAGTAAAACTTAGTGCGTTGCTTAAATTATAATGGATTTTACAATATTTTTATGGATAAAAATATGTTTTCTACGAAGAATAAAAGCAATACGTTTCTGTTTTTGTTTACAACATCCTGAAAATATTGTATATCATTTTTTCACACACATATTACTATATATATATATATATATATATATTTATATATATATATATATATATATATATATATATATATATATATATATATATATATATAGTAATTTATAAAATATATATGGCGATTAAGCTAAAATGAATATTCGGCATTTAATCCACTCTAGGATTCGTCAGGCGTACGCGCGAATTCTGGAGTTGTTTATTGTTTTTATATGGTCCTTTTCTGTTGAGTGTTTTATCTAGCCAATCTAGTATCCACCGTGCCCCTCCCTGTCAGCCAATGGCCATGCATTTTATCGAACAAAGGATCTGTTTTAAAAGTAGGTTAGTGGTTTAAGGCAGGCATTTCTTTCTTTTTTTATTTATATAAATATACATATGTGTACAGACATATATGCACATATATACATATATATACATACATATATGTCTGATCGTTTATGTATATTCATGTTTATTTAATTTATTTATTTGTTCATTTTCTATTGTTTTTGTTAGTTTTTTAACTAATTATTATAAGAAGTAGTTATAAATGAAGTAGTTATATATATATATATGTATATATATATATATACATATATATATATATATATACTTTACATTTGTGTTTTTATAAAATGTAATGTGTTGCTACGCAGTCATGTGCACGTTCCGGTCATTAAGTTTACAATTAGTAGAGGTTCTCTTAGGCTGTACAGCTCATACTTTCTCTCTTTCGGTATTGAGAGCTCTTGTATAAAACTCGTTATACTTCATTGGTTTCTTTACTTCTGGAAAAAAAACAACCTAATGTATATATATATATATATATATATATATATATATATATATATATATATATATATATATATATATATATATATGTGTGTGTGTGTGTGTGTGTGTGTGCGTGTGCATATACATCTTAATATATTTATATATAGATAAATACATTATATAAATCCCCTATTTATTCAAATGTTATAGCTGTTTAATTACATGAAATTAAATAGTGTACTCTATAAAAGAAATGTGTGACATATCTTTTATAAATACAAACAATTTAACATGATCGCAACATTAGGAGATGATAAGCCGTCGAACAAATTGTGTTTCCTCATCATGCTACTTAATAAATGGTTGTTTCCAACAGAGAGAACCGATCCGTATATATATATATATATATATATATATATATATATATATATATATATATATATATATATGCGTATGTATATATATATATATATATATATATATATATATATATATATACATAAATATAATCTAGCGGCACTGATACAACGAAACAGGACTGTATGTCGATGACTACAAATATATATACAAATTTATATATATATATATATATATATATATATATATATATATATGACGTATTTTTCGAAAATAAACAGTTTGAATCTGTTTGAAATTTATAAATATATTTCGAAGTGAAATTTTACCATCAGGATTTCTTTCTATTTTTTTTTTTTTGCATGTGGGTGTCAAAGCAGAGAATCAGTTAGTAGAATTCTTTTCGTTGTTTTTTCACGGTAGTATTTTCAAATGTCAGAGCGGTGCATTAGTAACGCAGTATTAACTTTATGGGGGTGTGCTCCCTGATAGAAGCATTGCTTGAGTTGGAATAAAATAAAACACGGATAAGTATAAAGTTTAAAGCCCAAAACAACGCATTATTATAAACAGATATATATATATATATATATATGTATATATATATGTATATATGTATATATATCTATATCTGTATATATATATACACACACACACACATATATATATATATATATATATATATAGTCATCCACATACAGTACTGTTTCGCTGTTTCACAGCTCATCAGTGCGGCTATATATATATATATATATATATATATATATATATATACAGTGCCACGCAGAAGTATTGGATACATTACATTCTTCTTCATAACTTAAATTAGGGCTCAAGATTTTACCTAAAGTTTGGTCCGTATATTCCTATTACTATTCTAACTAATATTTTGGGTAGTAATTACAAAATTAAAGTTTAGAAAGTTTATATTCAAGGAAAAATATAAATCAACTAATGCAAAGTATTGGATATATAGATGTAGAATTTTGTTGCATAGCCTTATTGCGTCAACAGCTTCCAATCGTTTTCTATAGTTGCACACATGTTTTTGCAAAGTATTTTGCGCCCTTCTTCTTTGCAGAACTGTTCTACTTGGTGAATAGTTTGTGAATTGATCTTGTGAATATTGATTATCAATATTTTGCACACATTTTCAATTGGGTTGAGGTCTTAAGGCTGACTGGGCCAAATAAGAACGTCAATTCCGTTATTTATAAGCCATCCTTTGGTTAGTTTGGCAGTATATTTGGGATCATTTCCCTGCTGAAACACGAAATTGCTATTATGCCCCAAGAATCAGCAGATTTCTGGAGATTTTTCTCCAAAATCTCCCTGTACATACGTCCAATCATTCTACTATTGATGATTTCTAGTTAACCACTAACTTTGGATGAAAAACACTCCCATACTATAATCGAACCACCGCCGAACATTACCGTAGGGATGGTATTCTTTTTGTTAAAGGCGGTGCCATTTTTATACCATACATGGGTTGCTGTTTTTCTACAAAAAATTTCGATTTTCGTTTCGTCTGACCAGATTACCTTGTTCCAAAATTCTTGGGGTTGTTTCCTATATATTTTACATAATTCAAACGTTATCGGACATGTTGAAGCTTCAATAATGTAACTTTTCGTGGGGGCTTTGATACAAAACCTGCATGATTTAGAACTCTACTGATTGTATCCTTGCTCGCATTAATCCCAGCTTCTCTGAATTTGGTTTGAATTTCACCAGGAGTAAGAAAAGGGGATTTGTACCTTTCTACTTACCCAGCTTGATTTTTTTTCGCTTAATTTCCTTGGCCGACCACATCTCAGAATATTTGCAACAGCTTCACCAGAGTTCCCTTGATATTATTCGATACTCTTTTCCTTCTTTATACGTATCAATGATTTTTTGACGAATGTCTATTGACAACTCTTTAGTTTTAGGCAATTTCATGAATGAACTGGTTGACTTTGAAGAACTGAGCCCAAACTGGAAGTATTTTATTAAATGATTTTAATATAAATCTCTCTGATTAATCAGTGATAAATCGTTTGCATTATTGCAACACGCTAAGCTAAAGTCATTTAAATTTATTTCAGATTTTTTTTTAAAAGTGCATCCGATACTTTTGCCTTTGTTAATTCATATTTTCCTTAAATATAAACTTTATAAACTTTGATTTTGTAATTACTCTTCCAAATATAATTAAGAATAGTAAGAGGAATATACTGATAAATTTCAGGTAAAATTTTGAACCCTAATTAAAGTTATGAAGAAAACGTAATGTATCTAATACTTTTGTGTTGCACTATATATATATATATATATATATATATATATATATATATATATATATATATATATATATACGTCTCGATTTCTACATGCGTTTTTATCCATATCTTTAAAAAGGTTTCCTTTATTTTCAACTAACAGTTCAGTCTGGATTTGCTCGGGCCTATGTACTGTTCATAACTTGCCCTACATCTGAATAGACTTCATGCAAGATTCCAAATGTTGAGACCAAAATTTGTCTGAGTAATTTTTCGTAGAGACCGCAGATGTCTATTTTTTAAAACTGTGAATCTAGTTTTTACCTCTTAACTTTAATTATTTTGGTGAAAAATCAAATAGTAAGTTTGGCCCATGTCCAAGTTACCTACATCTAAAATTTCAAGTCTCTAGACCGAAAATTGTCAGAGAAATTTAGTACAATTTACAAAGTTCAACTCTTTCGACTTTGACCTTTTGGCAGCCACATTTTCGCCCCAAATTTAAATGCTTGCCGCATGTCTGAATACCTGTTATGTACAAATTTCAAATGTTTGGAGCTAAAATTGGTGGAGTAATTTGCTAGACACTGCAAAAGTCGAATCTTTTGAACTTTGATCCATTGGCAGGTAAAATTGTCGACCCAGATCGATTAAAGAGTTTGCACTGGACACATTTCATGTTTAAAGTCACATTTTTAGACCAGAAATTTGCTGAGTAATTAGGTAGAGACCAAAGGGTTATTTTTTTATTTGATCCAATTTTGACACTTTAACATTTATATTTAGGGTTCTAATCAAATCTAAAAGTATTAACAATGTACAAGTAACCTACATCTAACATTTCAAGTATTTAGACAAAAAAATTAGCGGAAGAGTTTGGTAGCGTTTTCAAAAGTGAAATCGTTGAACAGCAACATTTCTGGCTGACACCAATTAAAAATATTTTTCCAAATCTAAATACTCGTTATATCAACTCTCGAGTCTTTACACCATAAGATTGCAGTTATTTGGAAGGGATATGTACACAGACACACACACAAACAGCTCCCCACACACATGTCTACTTTTATAGATATACAGCAGTTCAGCCCGGCTTTGCTCGGAGCCTATGTTATGTACATATGCATATATTAAAAATGTGCATATGTACGTTAATGCCCTTCTATATAATAGACATGATTAACTACTATAGAGAAAAATTAGAAGAGGTAAATTCTTTAAAACTTTTACCCAAATTTTGACCCCTTAACTTTTATTGCTTTGGACTAAAATTGAATTAAAATGTTTGTTCCATGTCCAGGTAATCTACATCTAAATTTTTAAGTGTTCAGACACTAAATAAGGGGAAGATTTGGCAAAGTCTGCAAAAGTTAACCATCTTAACCTTGACTTTTTGGCAGCAAAACTTTCGCCGGGAAACCGATTAGAAGGCTTTTTTTTCTTTTTTTTTACACAGTGATCACCACTTATCAAGGTCCGGAAGCCACTCAGGGATAAGGGTTATTGCAAATACATTACGTTACTGTGGAGATTTGATGAAGTGTTTACTTAAGGGGGCGGTTCATTAGGAATTTGTAAACGTTGGACTTTAAGACATCCAAGTTGTAGTCCGGTGGAGAGCAGGCAGACGGAACAGAGTTCCACAGGCGTGCAATTCTAAGAAAGAAGCTTTGTTCATGGAATCTGCGTTTTGATTTAGGCACAGATATAGAGTGGGGGAAATTTTTCACAGTGGCTTCAGCTAGACGGGTGTTTTTCGTGAAAGATTGGCGAGGGGGGACCAGAGATTGGAGTTAAGACGAGCACCTGTCATGGAAATCACGATAAAACAAGGATAGGCTTGCAACGTCTCTTCTGTGGGAGAGAAGTTGCAGGGTAGAGAAAAGGGCACCCCCCACTAAGCCACGAAGTATATTTCGTACTATGTCAAGGCAGGATAGGCTGCTTTTGGCAGCTCCTGCCCAGATGTGGCAACAGTATTCCATCCTTGGACGTTGCTAAATGTCTGAGTACACTTTATCTAAAATTTCAAACGTTTAAACGCAAAATAGGCTAAAGAGTTTGCTAAAGTCTGCAAATGTAATATCTTTGGACCTTTGACCAATTGGCAGCAAAATTTTCTGAAAAAAAAAATTAAAACGTTTGTCTTATGTCTGAATACACCTCATGTACAATTTCAAATATTTGACCAAAAGCTATTTAGTAGTGACCCCAGAATGCATTTATTTAACTTTGACCTCAATTTTTACCCTTAGTCGTTTTTGCTTTGGGCTCAAATAAAATTTTGAAGTTTTATCTATGTCCAAAAAACTTCAGACCCAAAATTATCGGAGGATTTTGATAGAGTTCTCAAAGTCAAATCGTTAAATTTGACCCATTAACAGCAAAATTTCTGACTGAAAACCGATAAAAAATGTTTTTCAAATCTCAATACCCCTTATGTCAAATTTCGAGTGTGTATACTGAACATTGATAGAGTTAGTGTGTAAGGAAATATACACAGACAGACACACACAGAGACATTTTCACTTTTATAGGTATACTAGCAGGTCCCCGTGCTTTGCACGGGCTCTATAGACTGTTCATACCGTTATGTGAATATGTATATATTTAAAAGTGTGAATATGTACGGTTATGCCTTTCTATATAATAGGCTTCATTATCTACGATAGAGAAAGTTGGCAGAGACTGCAGACGTCAATTTTTTTTTAACTTTGGCGCCTTAAAATTTATTGTTTTGGGTTTAAATTAAATTAAGACGTCTCGCCCATTTCCAAAATTTCAAGCGTTTCGACCCAAAATGGGCGGAAGACTTTGATAGAGTCTTCAAATGTTAACTCTGTAGACTTTGACCTCCTGGAAGTCAAATGCTCGCTCAAAAACTGATGAGAAAGTTCGCTGCATGTCTGAGTAGCTTGTATGTAAAATTACAAATGTTTCGATCAAAAATTGGCTTAAGAGTTTGCTAAACACCGCAAAAGTAAAATTGTCTGAACTTTGAGCCATTGGAATTCAAATTTTCAGCATCAAAAATGATTAAAACGCTTGCTCTATGGCTCAATAACATTTATGTAAAATTTTAAATGTTTAGACCAAGAATTGACTGAGCAATTTAGTAGAGAACGCAGAGATCAATTTTTTTTTTTTAAATTGACTTCTATTTTTTTTTAAATATTCCTTTACATTTATTGTCTTAGGCTCAAATCAAATTATAAAGTTAGATCCATGCCCAAGGAATCTACACAACAATTTAAAGTGGTTAGATCAAAAATTATCGGAGGAGTTTTGTAGAGTTCTCAAAGGTAAATCGTTGAACTTTTACATGTATGTCTGCATATACATTGTTTACATATATGTGTGCATGTGCGTATGTGTATGTATGTTTATGTGTAGAAATGTATATATATATATGGTTGTATGTGTGCGTATTTGCGCGTGCGTTGGCGTATATATTAACACTTAACTACCTAAAAACAACTCATCGTCAACTGAAATGAACATGTCGACTTATGACATTCGAAATGAAACCTTTTACTTCTCAAAGACATATGACACTTACACAAACACTTTCTCTCTCTCTCACTCTCTCTCTCTTTCTCTCTCTCATCTACTTCATATACCTGACTAAGCAACCAAAAGAAGTCAAAATTTTAAAACCTAAAATTAAAAGTCCTTCCCCCTCCTCCCCTTACCCCATCTTTCCTTTACCATCCTTTCTCCCCTTCCCCCTCCCTATATACATATATCTCCACCAACGCCTACCTGAATCAGCTACCCCGCACACAAACACTACAATCTAATGTATTTTAACCTTCAAAACTTAAATATTATCGATACCCGTCTCCTTCCCCCTTATTATATCTTACCCCCTTTCTTTTCTTTTTTCCTTTTTTTCTCGTATTTTCTAGTATCAACTGTTTAAACTTTGGCCTCTTGGCAGGCGAAGTTCAGCCCAAAAACTGATTAAAAAGCTTGCTGCATGTCTGAATACCTTTCCTGTAAAATTTCAAATTTTACACCCAAAACTGGCTGAATAGTTTACTAGAGACCGTAAATCTCACATCTTTGGAACTTTCATCCCTCGACATCCAAATTTTCTGCTAAAGACGACTAAAAAATTGCCCGACATCTGAATACACTTAGACCAAAAATTGGCTGAGTAATTTAGTAGGCATCGCAGAGGTCAATTATTTTTTACATTGACCCTAATGTTTACCGGGTAATATTATTATTTTGGGCTCAAATCAAATTACAAAGTTTGATCGATGTCTAAGTTACTTACATCTAAAATATCAAGTGTTTAGGCTAAAAATTGGCGGAGGATTTTGGTAGAGATTTCAAAGGTAGAATCGTAGAATTTGACCCCCTTTCGCAGTCAAATGTCAGGCAGAAAACCGATTGAAATGTTTTTCTCAAATCTGAATACGCCTTAAGTCAAATTCCAAGTCTGTAGACTGAAAATAGACAGAGTTATTCGGTAGGGGAAAGTACACACACACACACAGACAATTTTACTTATATATATATATATATATATATATATATTGAGAAAGAAAGAGAGTGAGCAGAAATCTGTGTATATCAAATGCCTTTATTATAATATTGTCTTTCAAATAAGCTAATATCGAGCGAAATTAAATCCAATTATTAAAAGTTGATCCGACAGTAAAAGACCTTCATTAAGAACATAATGTTTTATTTTTTAATGATTTCATTAGCTAAATCGTAATGTTGATTAGCTTCTAGTTATATATCCGTCCGTAGTAGTAGTAGTAGTAGTAGTAGTAGTAGTAGTATTGAATCATAATTATAGATGTTCTTGCTTTATTCATATATCATGTTTGTCACGAAACGAGAAACCTCTGCTTCAATTCTTTTAAACTATAAATACGTGAGCATCTCAAACGAATAATGTAAGAGAAACAGGAAATGATTAACGTTATGAATTATTGTTTCATTATTATTGCAGAAATCGGGGATTCGAATATATCGACCTCTTTAAGAAATCATTTCTGGATGCAATATAATTGACAATGAACGTACGTTTATAATATATTTTTAAATCTTATTTCATGTGATTTTAGAATTGCGAATATTAATACGGCACGTGTTGCATGCATTTCTATCACGTCAATAAGCAGTTTAATCACAAATTCGTTTTAATCTATTTTAATATTAAGATATATTCGTAATGCCCAACATCGTTTGAAATAGTTTAAACTTTAATTTGTTAAGCCTACTATTGCACGACCTTCAGAACTGATTTGTGTCTTTAAACAGAGGTAATAATTTTGATTGCAGAAATTTTTCTCTGGACCAAAGTTACATAGATTTTCTAACAAGAGATGCCACACACAAATTCAGTACATCTACCCCGATAGCCACTATCTTATGTAGCTTATGACCACCAGTTCTACCACATTTCCTCGTGCTAATAAAATGCTACATTGCATCCGATGAGCAACAGCATCACATTCGGCACGTCTAAAGAGGAGGAATTTCATATTTTTCTCCCTAATTATTTTGTCCCTACACCGCTATCAGTTGAGAACAGGACCAATTCTACATTTTATAACACTACATTGATTACAACCAACTATCGATATATATGTCTATTAATCTCTATGCCCAATGATAATATTAAAATGGTTTATATTGGGAGTTATTCGTTGTTTATAGAATAAAGAGGAGCAATGGGTTTTAGCTAGGAATGTTTACATAAATTAGATAGATTGAATAAACAAAATGACCTTGGGTAGGCATACGTGAAAAGGTCGCACGTTGAGAGACGTTTGCTTTTTAATGATGGCGTAACAAAACTGAGGTCAAGAGGTCGGAGAGGTTAGAGAACGGAGAAGAGTTTGAGTTAAGTCACGGAAGTGCACAGACGTGCTTCAAGCCAGGAAGCGAGGCCGTGACGAACAAGCATGTATGCACGAAATGCACACCCTTTGTGAAGACCATTTGAGACAACTGGAATAAATGTATACTTTAAAAATATAAAGTGGTGTCCTGTGGTTTCACAACAGAAAGAAGACAGGTCTCAATTTGTTATGGTGTTGGCCATTTCATGTTTCTATAATAGAGCCCAGCAGTTAGAATAGAAGAACTCTTGGAGAAAGAAAAGGTATAAAGCATGTATTATTCTTCTAAGAAAAAAATGAAAAGTTTACGTAAATATGAATTGTAATACCCGTGTGATAACTCTGATACAGCATGACTCAGTTTATACGTCAATATCATATCCTCTAACTTAACAACAATACATACAATTTATACGTTAATCTGGTGCTGCTATGATGTCCATATTAAAATTTACAACTGTATACTTCAAGTATTCAAAAGTATTGACAACATGACCATAAGAAACATGAATTTAGCATATTTTTGCTTTTGTATTTCACATAAAAAAACTGCGCTACAGCAGCGCGTGGACGGGCAAAGTGCTATTATGTTTATATACATAAATAAATAAATATATATATATATATATATATTTTATATAGGAGAAATAAAGTGTTTCGTAAATAATGCAGGCGATATATGGCATGTCTGTCATAATGGGTTGAATGTCGACAAAAGGTGAGATTCAACACTCGTGGAAAATATAGGGAATGTTAACAGAAGTAACAGGCTCATTTACTCATATGTTTTAAAGGGTGACAGATATAAAAAGTTTCACACAAAGTAGGGGGTTATTCTTTACGGTATATTTTAAATATGTGTATCTGAAATTATAACAGTGCTAAAAAGAAATATAAATTGTTAAGAATAAAAGGAAGATAATACAGGTGAGGAGATAAATTATGAAGGATCCAATATAGAAAGATTTTATATCCAGGATATACAAATGGCAGAATAAGGTGTATAAAAGAGGAATAGATATAAGGATTACACTATAATGATAGACAATAAAAGTTATATAAGATACAAAATTATTAAATATAGGGGAAAAAAGAGGGAATCAAATAAGATATAAAAATGGAGACAATAAATGGATATAAAAAACAAGTACAAAAATATTAAATAGCCAAGAAAGACCAGGAAAAAAATGAAAACACGACAACTAAGAAAATTTACGCTAGGAGAAAGTTCTTGGACGAAGGGAATCGAGACATTTTGCAAATTTTTTGTTTTATTTAGATCTGTGTTGAATGCAAAGCAGCATACACCCCAATGTTATGTATAACCTTATAGAATATATAATTAAATCTATATAATTAATATATAGCTTTTTATACACATTTTTATAAATGTCTTTATTAGGTTTAAAACAATTTGTTGAGCCTCCTATAATGCCGATAAGTATCCTCTTAAAGAATGGACATTATTTTCTTCCATTAAGTATCTCATATATATATATATATATATATATATATATATATATATATATATATATATATATATGCATATATGTATATACATATATACTACTACTACTACTACTATAAATTTGTGTATATATATATGTTGTTGTTTTTTTCTAGGTCTTGGTTTCGGTTTTGATTCAAGCTGATGCACTCAAGTCATATGCACATTTTCATAGTTTTGAAATTGCAAATTTATAATATATAAAAAAAAATGATATAATATATACAAAATCTTCAAGATTTAAAATATCATATTAAAGCTAACTTTACCGCCGGGCTACGCCGAGAGTCCTTACTAATTTAGAGAAATATTTTTTGCAGTTAAACAAAGGAGCTACAATAATTTCAGAGCGCCTCCATTTATACTGAACATCCGAGATCTATATATTATATACGAATGAGTCACCTATGGAATTTACCCAGGTCCCGCTATTAAATACACAAAGTATATTTGGGCACCATATTTGTACAATTCGAACATTTGAATTAATTGCTATTAACTGAATAGGTGTATAATATATATATATATATATATAATGCTATATATATATGATATATAATGCACATATATATGTGTGTGTGTTTCTCTCTTTCTCTATTTATATATATATGTATATATATATATATATATATATATATTTGTAGTCATCGACATACAGTCCTGTTTCGTTGTATCACAACTCATCAGTGCCGCTAGACTAGCATCTCTCCCAAGCCAAGAATTGAACCTATAACCGTCGTGTTTACAGTCGGCAGTTCTCCCACTCGACCACAGAAGGGACGCCCGCAAATAACTCGTCGGAATGTCTATTTAAATAGAGATCCGGCACCACTCTTACAGTGCTCAAACCGCCTGTTTGTAAACAAACAAACAATGAGCTTCGCATTTTTCAGCCAATTTAGTAGCGGGTTAGATTATTTACGACAGTGCTCTACCCAAAGAGGGAGGCACTTATATATATATATATATATATATATATATATATATATATATATATGATGTAAATCAGTTCACAATATGTAGAATCGTGTAGAATCTAGATAAAACGAATTAGAAGCCTATTCAAGTATACGGGCCGTAGATATTTGAAAGTGATATGTACAGCTACAGTGCGTTCAATTAAGCAATAATGTGTACGATCTTTTCATTATGATAATAGATGTAGCCATTCTTCTGTGGAGGTGATTTTAAGTGGAAACCGACTTTATTAAACCTAACCGTAATCACTCACGCAAAATGTAAATTATAAGATTAGCGGTGTAAATCATAATAGCAAGCGCACTTGCGAGAGTACAATGGTTAGATCTTGTCCTAAATATGCGAGTAAGAATAAAAATGAATGGGTCGCTGCACAAAAACTCGCTGCATTTAGGCGTTGATCTTTCAACCGTTACATCTATCATAAATAGTGTATCCTGCGTTTGACCCACAATATATACATGTCGTAGCATTGCATGGTATGTTAAACGGTTACAACTTCACATATAAATTGAACTTCACTGTATTACACGTTAAAACTGACTTCGCGTGGGTACTATTCGGTGATCGTTCATTAAAAATTCTCGTTTGAAAACAAAGGTCGAAATCGAGATTCACATAACGCGCAGACTGGAATCGAAATTCCACGTACTAAAGAGTACAACATTTCGGTTGATGTAAAACTAATATTATCTTACTAGACCCAACCAGACAGACTAACAAGGGATCAATTGCGGTGGCTCAATGATAAGTAAAGTGAGATTGAACACATACAGTCAGTGTCTGATTTTACCACAGGGAACCTGAACGCAACGTAGCTGAACCAAGTCTATTGATGGATATTATTAAGCCATGTGAACATATAAATTGGATATTCTTATCGAAAGCAACAGTAAAGCAGTTGGTCCAAAATGTGAGGGATGTCATGCAGTAGTCCTAGTTTTGTTGTTAAGGAAACGACTCGCTTCCACAAAGTTTAGGGCATGCTTGTTTTCAGTTATGTTGTCGTTGAGGTTATTCTCTTCTATCTGCATTTTTAGATTAGAAAGGTTCTTTACTTGAGCATTTATTTCAGTAGGTAATCTTACAGTATGCAGGTTATGAGAAAATGTGCATTACTTGAATTAGAATCTATATATGAACACGTTTTTTGTCATGTTTTTTTTCATTTGTAAACATCTATGGAAATAATATAATTTTGTTATCTTTAAGCCGTTTCGGAAGTCTTTTGTTGGGATCATCGTACCCCCCCTATCTATTGTTTTAAACGTTTCTATTCTTGCGTGTGTTTTGTGCTTATGTTTACTGTATTTAGAAACGATTTGATTATTTCGATGCACAATAGTGTGTGTTTTATATTGTGGTGTTTGTTCAACGTTATAATTCCTTTAATCAACGGTTACCTTTTTATGCATCTTGTGTTTCTTTTTCAATCTTTGCTACAGATTTCCTTGATACAAAAAGCCATACTGCTTCTCGGATGAATAAATACAGATATTTTCAAGAAAGTTTCATCTTTATTTGTATTCTTTTTGATTTCATTTATTTTTTTTTGATGGGGTCACCTGTTGTTAGGTATACGTTATTTGCCTATTTTCCCTCCGAACAAAATACTAATCTACCTTTACAACGTATATTTTCTCAACAATACTCTTTCAAATAATATTTTTCTCGCGTCCACAGCAAACACCACCACTCCATGAACAAAGCTTCTTTCTTAGAACTGCACGCCTGTGGAACTCTGTTCCGTCTGCCTGCTTCCCACCTGACTACAACTTGGATGTCTTTAAGTCCAACGTTAACAAATTCCTAATGAACCGCCCTCTTAGGTAAACACTTCATTAAATCACCACACTAACGTACGGTACTTGCAATAACCCTTATCCCTGAGTGGCTTCCGCGCCTTGATAAGTGGTGACCACAGTGTACATAAAAACAACAAAGACCAAAGTGTCACGTGGGCGTAAGAAGCTTCTATTTGAGATTATGCTTAGGTAGTCATGACCAAAAGAGTAAATTAACGTTACATTAAAGCTTCTGTATATTAGTAAAAAAAAAATTCTTCGTTTCTTTTTCTCTCTTAATTTCCCCTCTCTGTCCTGCTCTAAGTAAATCTGTCGACCTAGTCCACAAATTCCAAAATTTCATCATGACCAGTTTCAAGAAAAAATACACGATTAAACCCGGTTCTCCAACTTCCAACGTAGACCCTTACTACCATGTCTCCTTCTCCAACATCAGGGGTCTTCGTTCTAACCTTCCAGAGGTTGAAACCCAATTACAGGAGACTAAACCTGACCTTTTATTTTTAAGTGAAACTGGCATTGGACAGGCTATTTCCCTAGATGAGTTTGCAATTAAAGGATACTCTAACTTAACTTCTAAATCTGACCCCCAAGATCGCCATGGGCATGGAATATGTGCCTATATTAAAGATAGCTTTCCATGTGGGAGGGACATCTCCAGGGGAGATCCTAACTTACCCTATATGTGCTTCCGGGTTGCTTTAGCTCACACTACGGCATTTTTATTTACTCTCTATCGCCCCCACAACAGCGGAGTTACTATCTTTCAAAGCATATCTGAGAAAATTGACCAAGTCCTTTCTACTTATCCTTCAGCTAACATTCACGTATGTGGAGACTTCAATGTTCACAACGTCGAATGGTTGACCCACTCAAACAAGACCGATGATGAGGGGAGGTTCTGTCATGATTTCTCCATTGCCTATGACCTCACTCAGATTGTTCAGGAACCTACCCGTGTGCCCGATAATGACGGCCAGTATGCGAGCCTACTAGACCTTTTTCTCACAACTTGCCCTGAACTAGGTTCAGTTTCTGTTCTGTCGCCTCTTGGATCTTCCGACCACTCTGTTGTATCAATTAAGATAAAAATGAAATGTAATAAGTCCCAAGACGTACCTCTTCATCGTACAGTATATCGATACACTAAGGCTGACTGGGATAGCTTCCGTACATTTATATCTGATCTACCTCTGCATTCCATGTTTAAAAAGGATGTGTCCTCTATAGTATTAGACCTAACTGAATGGTTAATTGTAGGTATTGACCATTTCATACCCTCTAAAAAGTTTCAGCAAAAACCTAACAGCCAGCCATGTTTCTCTCCAGAATGTGCTGCTGCCATTGCGCACAGAAATCACTTTTTCCACTGCTTCAAACGTAATAGATGTATGGAAACTAAAGCCGTTTTCAGGACTGCCAGCAACCATTGTAAGAAAGTAATAAGGAACGCAAGAGTGTTGTATGATCAATCTGTTAAGTCCAAAGTAGCTGAGCAGCGGCTTGGTTCCCACCAGTTTTGGCAAATAGCAAACAGAATCCTGAACAGAAGCGTGTGCTCCATCCCAACTATTATCAATGGACCTGAGGTCATCTCGTCAGCATCAGACAAAGCCAAACTCTTTGTCAAGAACTTTGCAGCTAGTTCTACCCTTTGCGACCAAGACCGCCAACCCCCAATATTTCCTCCTGTATCAGAAAACACGCTATGTGATATACGTATATCTGTACGTGATGTTGCGAAGCTAATCAAAAACCTTGATTCAAGTAAAGCAACTGGCCCTGATGGTATTCCAATTATAGTACTCAAAAAACTTCAACCTGAATTAGCGCCCATACTTACAAAACTGTTTAAACGTTGTCTTAAGGAGAATAGTTTCCCATCTCCCTGGAAAATCTCATCAGTATGCCCTGTATTTAAGAATTCAGGTGATCGCTCATCCCCCTCTCAGTACAGGCCAATAAGTCTCCTGTGCGTCATGAGTAAGTTGCTAGAATCTGTGTTAAATACAGAAGTAATCAAGCATCTCAACAAAAATAACCTTCTTAGTGACACTCAATATGGTTTTCGTTCTGCTAGATCTACAGCAGATGTCCTTACAGTTATATCGCATAGGATTAGCAAATCTCTCGACGGTGGCAATCTTTCTAGGGCAATTGCTCTTGACATATCTAAAGCCTTTCATAGGGTATGGCATAAAGGTTTACTTCATAAGATCGCTAGCTATGGTATAGGTGGAAAAGTCTTCTCAATTATTAAATCATTTCTTTCTGATAGGTTCATAAGAGTAGTAGTTGAGGGGAAAAAATCAGAAGCTCACAGTATTAATGCCGGTGTCCCTCAGGGATCCATCCTGGGCCCAACTCTTTTCCTGATCTACATTAATGATCTTCCAAATCATATCCTTACATCATTTGTAGACATTTATGCTGACGATACTACCATTTATGGTACCACATCTAAGACAGTAAACGACCAAGTTCTCTCCAATTCTCTCTCCTCTGATCTTGAGCACGTAGTACAATGGGGAAAGGAGTGGCTGGTTACTTTTAATGCATCTAAAACAAGCTTCTCTCTTTACATCATCAACATTCTAATTCACATTTGTCTTCAATTGAAATGAATGGCTCTCGTCTTCAGGAGGCCTCAAGTTTTGACAAGCTTCTGGGCTTGACCATTACTCCTGATCTTAAATGGAACACGTATATCAAATCTGTTGCCAAGGCCGCTGGAAAAATGGTGGGATCTTTCTATCGATCCAGTAGATGCTATTCTCTACCTATATAAGAGCCAGGTACGTCCAAGGATGGAATACTGTTGCCACATCTGGGCAGGAGCTGCTAGAAAGGACTTGTCCTGCCTTGATAGAGTTCAAAATAGACTTCGTAGCCTCGTAGGAGATGTCCTTTTCTCCTCCTTGCAACCTCTATCGCACAGAAGAGATGTTGCGAGTTTGTCTCTGATGTATCGTTATTTTCATGGAAAGTGTTCAACTGAGCTTCAATCTATGGTCCCCCCTCGCCAAACTTTCACAAGAAACACTCGTCTAGCTGTAAACACTATCAATAATTTCCCCCACTCTTTATCTGTGCCTAAACCTAAACGTAGATTCCATGAACAAAGCTTCTTTCTTAGAACTGCACGCCTGTGGAATTGTCTTCCGTTTTCCTGATTTCCGGCTGACTACAATATGGTTGTGTTCAAGTCTAAAGTAAATAAGTTCTTGATGAGCCGTTCCATATAAGTTATTAAATTTACCAAATTTTCATTACTAATGATTACTATATTGACCAATTTCTACTGTACACTCTTTAACCCTTATCCTTGAGTGGCCTCTGGGTCTTGATAATGTGGTGATGCCTTTGTAAAAAAAAAAAAAAGTACTATCATGGAAGCAAGTACAAGGGGCGGAATTCTAAATTCTTGCTGTTCTAGGGGAAAACACTGTTAAAGTAGAATACTTCTTGCATTTCAGGACCTCCACAGTGTTGAGGTACGATGTTGTTGCTGTCGGTTTGTCGGGAGTATGTATGTCGATGGGACACAAGTACAATGAATTTATCAGAGCACATTCCATTAAAATTATTCTAAAACAGTCACAGAGATGGAACATTACGGCGATGGACAGGAGTGTGAGCTTCGTTGACAAAGCGGGACCTATAAGATTAGTGACTCTTCTGTGAACCGTATCCAAGAGGAAAAGATTAGCGCTAGATGTACGTGCCCAGATGTGGCAACGATACTCCATGCGAATGAGGCCTTGTTGCGGATTAAACTCATCTTATATGTTAGCCATGCTGTTTAAGCATTGTCCTCATACCGAGTTAATTCTTGGTGGGTATATTGAGCAGTCGTATGGCTATGATCTAGTGGATGAAATTAGATGAAACTGTATTCTCAATGTGCCCGGCGGATCGTCTATGTTTTATTTATCAAAGAATCAACTCTTGATTATTACTGTTTTTGATCTTTGTTCTAAGTTTGCAGAGGGTTTATCAATTTTTGTAATATTGTAGGATTTCTATAACAGAATACATACAATAGGTTATATATTCTCTGAAAATCCTATAATGATAATTCCTGATTCTCACGTAGGTTATACGAGCGTCGTTCCAAAAGTAATGTCTCCATTTTTTTATATTCCGCTGAATTGCAAGAAAGAAAACTGAAAATTGCATTGTGGTGAGTATTGAAATCATGTGTTATGACCTACATGTTTCATATCTCAGCCGCAGGTGTTGACGGTGTGGGAATAAGTAAGCAGCTCCTGTCATGGATGCGTGTCAGAAGAAGATATGTGTCATAGAATTCCTGGAAAAATGCATTGAGAATGGTGGTTACTATATAGAAAAATATATTTCGGAGTGCATAAGGTCGCTCGTAATAATGGTACCGCTTCCATCTTCATAACCCTTCGACGTCTCCAGTTAGAAAATAGCCTTATTTTCTTTTGGAATTCACCTCGTATATTGCGGTATTTATACACTAAGCTAAAATGGCTGACAGCAGTCGAGGATACCTTTTTATTATTTGCTTATGAGTGACTTGAAAGTTATGGCTTCTATTTATTATCCTGGTAAGTAAACTTACCCTTGATAACCCCTTAAAATCATTAGTGTTTAGCAAAGTGGCATCAAGTGTAATAGTAAGTCTTTGGAAAAAAAGGACCAAGGATCAGGCACACGTCAACTGGCTTCTACACGAACCCTCATAAAATTAAAGCTAATGGGTCGGTAAGCTTATAATTTAAGTTGACAATAAAATCTTATTGAAATAGAAAATCTATCTATATATCTATAAAAGTGAGCGTGTCCGTGTGTGTCCGTGTGTGTGTGTACATTTCCCTACGCAATAACTCAGTCAATTTTAAGTTTACCGACTTGAAATTTGATATACAAAATACTGCGTATTTGGGCAAATCTTTGTGATGGTTTTCGGTAAGAAATTTGGCTGTTAAGCAGTCATATTTTAACGATTTGTCCTTTGAGAACTCTACCAAACTCCTCCGACAATTTTGGAATTAAACACTTGAAATTTTAGATATAGGTTCCTTGGACATGGATTTAACTTAATAACTTGTTTCGAGCCCAAAACAGTAAAATTTAAGGGGTCATAATAGGGTTAAAGTTTAAAAAAAATGACCTCTGCGGTCTCTAGCAAATTACTCAGACAATTTCTGGTCTAAATATTGGACATTTGACATAAAGGGTATTCAGAGATAGGGCAAGCTTTTTAATCGGTTTGGGTCGAAAATTTAAGCTTCCACTATATAAATGTATATATGTATGTTTGCATATCTACCTAAAACTCTCGAAAGAGGCAACGGATTTTTACAAAATCAGTACTATATTAAAAGTCGACTTTTTCAACGACAAATATTGAGAAACTGGCTTAAATCATTAATATCTTCACCTTCAACTGGCCACTTTTCTACAGGGAGCGGTCGCCTTTTTCGCCGATATTTTCGAAAGGCATCCTCTCTTTCAGTTTTCTAGCCTTAATTTAAACATAGGTGACTTCCGGTTTGGCGGTGGTCGTAACAGTAAAGACGTCAACTTTTCCCCGTTCTTTTCCTAATTTGTGGTACGGGTTCGAGCCTGCCTTCTTCCTAGAACTCTTTTTGCTCAACAGACAAATCTAAACACCCGGACAACGCCGGACGCCCAGGATAGTATATCTATAAAAGTGAATGTGTCTGTGTGTATGTCTGTGTACATTTTCCTACGCAATAACTCTGTCAATTTTCAGTCTACAGACGCAAAATTTCATATAAAGGGTACTGAGATTTGGGAAAATCTTTGTAATCCATTTTCGGCCAGATGTTTGGCTGTTAAGGGGTCCACATTCAACGATTTGACCTTTGAGAACTCTACCAAACTCCTCCGACGATTTTGGGTCTAAACACTTGATATTTTAGATGTAGGTTTCTTGGACATGGATCTAACTTAATAACTTGATTTGAGCTAAAAAAATAAATGTTAAGGGCTCATAATAGGGGTCAAAGCTAAAAAAAATTGACCGCTTTTGTTTTTGTTTTTTTGTTTTTTGTTCAACATAGACCTCCAAACCCCAGGGCAACGCCGGGCTGAAATGCTACTATCAAAATAAACAACTAGATATGCGTCGAAATCGGAAATTCCAAATATATTAATGATGTGATAAAGACAAATAGATGATTAAATAGATAGTTAATTAGTTAATCAATAAATAGGCCGTAAAGAGCAACCGCCCTTTTTGAGTTTATTATAAGAAGATAACTCAGACGAGAGACCAGGTTTCCTTCCTCGGCTTACTCACAGCAAATCTTATGAAAAAGATTATTGATACCTCATTGCTAAACACCAAGTACTATACGATGAAAGTCAAGGACAGGTGAAGTAATTCTGTCGCAACGGGTCTGCATTACTATAACCATAGATTTGAAAAAGTTGTCAAAAAACAAATATATAACAAACTAGCATTTCAGCACGGCGTTGCCCGGGTGTTTGGATGTGTCTGTTGAACAAAACAAATAAAAAGAAGTGGTAGTAGGAAGGCAAGCTTTAACCCGTACTGCGAAGGAGGAAAAGAACGGGGAAAAAAACCTTACGCCTATGGTGTTACGACCACCGCCAAACTGGAAGTGACATTTTTTTTTTTAATTAAGGCTAAGCAATCGAAAGGAGAGGATGATTTTCAAAAATATCGGCGAAAAAAGCGCCCCCCGTCCTTATAGAAAACTTTCTAGTTGAAGGTGAAGATATTAATACCTTTAATCAATTTTTCGATATTGTCGTCTAAAAGGTCGGGCTTTAAAACGATAATGATCTCGGTAAAATCTGTAGCCTCTGTCGAAGGTTTTAGGCAGACATGCAAACATACATACATACACACATTTATATATTCGTAACTAAAAGTTTTCGAACAAAACCGATTAAAAAACTTGCCCTATCTCTGATTACCCTTTATGTAAAATTTCAAATGTGTAGACCAGAAATTGTCCGAGTAATTTGCTAGAGACCGCAAAGGTTATTATTTTTAAACTTTGACCCCGATTATGACCCTTTAATATTTATTGTTTTGGGCTCAAATCAAGTTCTTAAGTTATATCCATGTCCAAGGAACCTAAATCTAAAATTTCTAGTGTGTAGACCCAAAATTGTCGGAGGAGTTTGGTAGAGTTCTCAAGGGTCAAATCGTTGAACTTTGACTCCTTAACAACAAAATTTCTGGCAGAAATCCGATCATATCAATTTTCCCAAATCTCAGTACCTTGTATATCAAATTTCGAGTCTGCAGACTTAAAATTGACAAAGTTATTGCATAGAGAAATGTATACAGACACACAGACAGACAGGCAAACAGATACACAGACTCGTTCACTTATATATATATATATATATATATATATATATATATATATATATATATATATATATATATATATATATACTAGCATTTCAGCCTGGCGTTGTCCGGGTGTTCGGTTTTGTATGTTGAGCAAAAAAAAAAAAAAAAAATGGTAGTAGGAAGGCAGGCTCGAACCCGTACCGCAAAGTAGGAAAAGAACGTGGTAATGTAAGGAAATGTACACAGACACAGACACACACACACACACACGTTCACTTTTATATATATATATATATATATATATATATATATATATAGAGAGAGAGAGAGAGAGAGAGAGAGAGATAGATAAATGTTATCAAAGGCAAGATAAGTTACTTTTCTACCTAACTGGATATTTTTTAATTGTTTTATTTAATGTAACAGGTTTATTCAGCTCGAAGAACATACAGTGTTTACCGATCTATTGGAAATTTTAAAATGGCGCCCGACTCTCTCGTAAACACAGTAAGTTTGGGAAAATGAGTTAAAAATAAAAAACCTCTACAAAATACTGTTAGAAACCCGCTCAATATTTTCGTGACATAGGCTGGCACATATTCGGTGGGTTTCTAACAGTATTTTGTACGGTTTCTTTTTATTTACTTTTAACTCATTTCCCAAACCTACCGTGTTCACGAGACAGTCGAGAGATATTTTAAATTTTCCAATACATCGGTAAAAACTATATGTTTTTCAAGCTGAGTAAACATGTTACATTAAATAAAAACACTAAAACGTATCAAGTTTCGAAGAAAATATCTTATATTTCCTTTAATAACATTTATTTGTTATATATTTGGGGGGGTCACAACTTTTTCGTATCTATGTGTATAGTAATACAATCCCACCCTAATTATAGTTTACCACTTTACTTTAATTTGACAAGATAAACATATGAAAATCAGAGAGTAGCAATATCCCTAGAGTAAAAAAACAAAAACACAATCTATAATTAATATAAGTTCTTTTAATATCAGAGATTTTTACTTAACCTCGGCTCTCTATATTATTAAATTTACCCAATTCTGTAAAATCATAATCATCTGTTACATTAGTAGAAAGTATTCTTAATCTATGACCATTTCAATAATGTTCTGTATTACTTTTGAAATGGATTTGTTCGGTGTTTTATAATGTATTAAAGTGTTACTCGATGCTAATGGAAGCTATAATTTTCTGAGTTCGTTCTTGTGTTATTCTTATGAGCGTGTCAGGCCTTATTATTCTGCCGAGGGTCGTAGGTGACCCCAAGCGATTGTGAAAATGGAAGCTGGTAAAATCTTTGCGACTGATTTCATATTCGCTCCCAGAAGTGTATTCGCCTGCAAACGAATTGCTCATTCATCTCGTTTGAGAGGATATTTTCTTTCATTCGAAGCGGGAAAAGCAAGATTTATTGATTTGCGTGTTCGCCGATTCGTCATGATACTTTTGCATAACACCGAATAATGATTAAAACGTTTCTTACGTGCTACATGCAAAGCGTGCAATCAAGCTCAAAACACAGGACTAGCATAATATAAGGTTACATAGAACGCTAAGCAATTACACAATTACACCAGGAAAATATATGCTTCTTTCTTGTGTTAAATATTTATTCGGATATCCGTTTTGAACATAACCACTGTATAAATATACAACATTTAACTCATAAAATAATGTTCTTGTCCTACTATATAGTTGTCATTACTTTTTATCATTATGTAATCAATTTTTTTTTTTACATAGGCATCACCCCATTATCAAGACCCATAGGCCACTCAAGGATAAGGGTTAAATAGTGTACAGTAGAAATTGGACAATATAGTAATCATTAGTAATGAAAATTTGGTAAATTTGATAACTTATATGGAACGGTTCATCAAGAACTTATTTACTTTAGACTTGAACACAACCATATTGTAGTCAGCCGGAAAGCAGGAAAACGGAAGACAATTCCACAGGCGTGCAGTTCTAAGAAAGAAGCTTTGTTCATGGAATCTACGATTAGGTTTAGGCACAGATAAAGAGTGGGGGGAATTATTGATAGCGTTTACAGCTAGACGAGTGTTTCTTGTGAAAGTTTGGCGAGGGGGGACCATAGATTGAAGCTCAGTCGAACACTTTCCATGAAAATAACGATACATCAGAGACAAACTCGCAACATCTCTTCTGTGAGATAGAGGTTGCAAGCAGGAGAAAAGGACATCTCCTACGAGGCTACGAAGTCTATTTTGAACTCTTTCAAGGCATGACAAGCCCTTTCTAGCAGCTCCTGCCCAGATGAGAGTATTATTTTTTATAGAAATCGCTCTAGGCAAACATGAAACCACTAGATGTAATGAGCAAAGTAAATACTACTTCAAGGTCACGTACTTCAAGTATTAAAATATAGCCGTTAGATTGATGTATTCCGACCCAGGAAACAGAAATTCTCACATCTCATTAAAGCTGAGAAATAAAAGAAAAAAATAAACTAGAAGTACGTGCCTATCAAACGAAAACTTTAGCTTCCCTTTTTCCGTCCTTTATTCCCTGCTTTTAATAAATGAGGTTTCGTACAGAATTGTTATTTTCTTTGTGTGGAGTCATCTATTTTATGCTTTGTCAGGATTTATATTTTAAAATACGATAAATTTAACTATGTACATCAAGTGGCTCCAGACATTTACCTGAGCAATTGTCCATATTTAATTTAATTGACGAAACAATATCGTGAAGAATTTGTATCAATATACGTATACTAATATTACTAATATGTATCTGTCTATTGAATATTTGGGACGCATTTTCTTTCGTAACTTAAAAGGAGAAATGTGACACAATACCGGAAACTAAAGAACAATATCTAGTGCGCAAAGTTGTGGCCAATCTGTCTCACCGAAAAATTATGAGCAACGTAATCAGCATTTATCTGTAGCTTCCATTCGAAAAATTAGCAACAAACTAACCTATTATAAGCGATAAATGATGACGGCCACGCTGGTTATTTCATAGGAATGCACCAGAATATATATCAGGGTCTGACAGAAAAAAAGCTATCCTGCTCTACTAGCCTATACTCTTCTGTGCTTATTGTTGATTACGTACTTTCGACCGATATGCAAATGTACAGTGATTCCCAGGAAACGGATGTTTATAGACCGCTTCATAATATTGCATAATATTATAGTTTACTGAATATTTTTATGTACATTATAAAATTGTTGTTGAAATATAAGCAGAGTGTTGTTTTACTTAACAATATCCGTTTTCCCGTACCATAGCCTGTGTAACAGATGGTTAAGTGTAAAAGTATGATTATAATATAAAAAATTAATCCGAAAAACTCTAAAACACACTGCTACAAAACTTAAATACTCGTGTAGTATTTGATTACTATTATTTAACTGGAATTTATTCAATTTGCCTGAGATCATTTTCATAACGTAATAGATTAATTATATGAGAACATTATTTAACCCATTTTACAACTTGTAAATTTCTGAATGATCGGGTTTTTTCCCTGTCATATTATTTTTATATACGTATATAAATAAATGAATGAATATATATATATATATATATATATATATTATATATATGTGTGTTTATTGATTTGCGCGTAAATATATATATATATATATATATATTAATATTATATATATATAAATATATGTATATATATATATATACATATATTTACGCGCAAATAAATAAATATACATAAATATATATATAATATATATATGTATATATTTATTCATTTATTTATTTACTAGCGGGGGTACCCGGCGTTCCCCGGGTGTTTGGAGGTGGATGTGCTGTTGAATAAAATATAAACCGGGGGGGGGCGAACCTGAAGCCTTGAGGCGAAGTTTGAAAATAAAATGTGAAAAAAACATGAACCGTTCGGCCAGCCAGAATGAGTTACGGAAAGATGTTCGAATTTATTTAAGTAAGAACCAAATTGACAGGTGCCCGCACGGAAGTCGTAGAGCGTTACGACGACGACGACGACGACGACGACGACGAAGACGACGATGTAAGCAATAGCTATTCAGCAAATGATGTCAATTACCAGGTTTGTTTGTCATACGCGAAGTAAAACATAAAACATAAAAACGAACGGTAAAACTTTAGCGGGGGTAATCAAAACAGCGAAAAAACACAAAAAACTAATGTAAGGCAAACGAACGATGTTAAATGTAAAAAGCAAAAAAACAAAAAAGAAAACAGAAAAACGAACACGTGAAAAATGGCTTAAATAAGCTCGTTTCGATATTAAAATTTAAAAAATCAGTGGGTACCCGGGTGTTTTGGGGTGTGGTCGGGGTTGGATAAGCGAAGTAAAAAAAAAATAAACCAGAAAAACGAACGTTACGTGAAAATGGCTTAAATAACACTGGTTCAATATTTAGATTTTAAAAATCGAAGAAAAAAGACAAATCACACAACGAGTCGAACCCAAAACGTTTAGATAACGAACCAACGCGCTAACCAACTGAGCTAATGCGACGTACATGAAATTTAGTCAGTTCTTCAAGTATTTAAAGTAAATCAGGTCTTGACGGCTTCCGACGCATGCGTAGAACCGGTCGTCGTCACGAGAGGAACGTTTGGTGACCCCTGTCGAAAATTGTCGATTTCGGGGTGAAAAAAATAACGTTTTTAGCCAATTTTTCGATATCTTACGGGCGAAGGATGGGGATTCAATAGGATACTGAAGCGTGAATATTCGCCGTGTCTGCCGAAGGTTTTTAGCGGACACACAAACACGCATACAAACATACATACATACACACATTTTCGCTTTTATATATATGTTGATTTATATACGTATATATATGCATGAATATATATATATATATATTTACATGTGTATATATGCTTTTATTTTATGCATACGCCCAATACGTAAATCAAAAAAAAATATGTAAATTTTAGCGTCACACCTCCTCTCTCATAAGATATATCCAAGAAAACAGAAGATAATCATGCTGATTACAGAGCATGCTAAAATGAATAACATTATTGCAAAGAAACGTGTCATCATATGAAGCGTAGGCGTTTGAAAACTTTTCTGTGCTTTCATCTAACAAATTGATAAATCTTATTTTCACCTATTCATGCTATTATTATTTCATTTTAACTGAATTGAAATACGATAGTTTAACCCATATAACATGCATGTACACAGATCATAAAATTATTATATACATTCGCCACCAGCCCTATCTTTGTGTGAATTTTTTTCAAAATGTCAAAATCAGAATTGTAAAAGTATAAAAGTATAAAAATATAAAATTATAAAAGTATGAAAATATAAAATATAAAAATATAAATAAATAAAAGTATAAATATATAAAAACATAAAAGTATGAAAGTATTGAATATAAAAGTATAAAATATGAAAATATAAATTCATCCAAGTATAAAAAATTAAAAAATATTAAAATATAAAAGTATAAAATATAAAAATACACAAGTATAAAAATATGAAAATATAAAATATACAATTATAAAATTATAAAATCTTAAAAATATAAAAATATAAATGTATAAATGTATAAAAATATAAAAGTATAAAAGTATAGAAATATAAAAATATAAAAATATGAGAATATAAAAATATAAAATTATAAAAGTATAAAAGTATAAGAATATAAACGTATGAAAGTAAAAATGAATAAAAACATAAAAAATATAAAAGTATAAACATATAAAAGTATAAAAATATAAAATGTAAAAGTATAAAATTATGAAAATATAAAAATATAAAAGTATAAAAATATAAAAGTACAAATGTATAAAAGTATAAATATATAAAAGTATAAACGTATCAAAATATAAAAATATAAAAGTATAAAAGTATAAAAATGTAAAAGTATAAACGTATAAAATATAAAAGTGTAAAAATTCAAAATATTAAATGATAAATGTATAAACATAAAAAAATATAAAAGTATAAAAATATAAAAATTTAAAAGTATAAAATATAAATTGGAAACTGTAATTCATGTGTTACAAAGATTAATTTTTTATAAAAATACAAATGACATCCATTTGTATTCAGAAAAATATATTTGAAAATAAGCATTCATGAATACATTGTGAATTATCATTAGCGACGAACTATGACTGGTTGCGAAAAGATTAGCAGCGGTAGTGGAAACATACGCACATTCAAATTAGGAAGTGCACGTGTGAAGGAGGAAAAAGAGAACAAGTTCAGCACGTTATAGGTACGGAAAGTAAGTCGACGTCGAAGAAAATGGACATGTAAATTTAAAACGAGAAATGGACCGACTCTGGCGGGTCAGGGGAAGGAGAAACGCAAGCCAGACGTAAATGGATATGTTGCAGCGAAAGACAATTGAAGTAGTGCCGAAAAGAAAAAAAAAGAAAAAAAAAACACTGGCCACTCGGATTTATATTTATTTATTTATTAATTATTTGTTTGTAACTGCAACATAACAATGTAAGGTTAATCGTACGTTGTTATATTCAAAGTGATATTGTTATTCTTAATGCTCCTAAGTGTAATCGCTATTAACGAGAAAGAGTAGGAGTAAATGCGTTACTACGATTTATTTCGAAGAAAAGACAAGTTTTCACTTGATTCGAAATTTTACTACACATTTGAAAATATTTGTTCAAATACAGAGTACAGCAAAATATCTCCTGCATTTTAAACTTGCGACGATATGCCTCTAACGAACGTATGCACGTGTCAATGATGCTTTATTCTGCTAATACCTGGCTTTTCTCTGAAGGTACTCTCATCTAAATATATGATTTGGACTGGTGCGCATCGTACTTTTACTGTGGAAATGTTTTTGAATCATGCTGATTCTATAACACAGAGAGGTTTCCGAGTTAATTACACGTTAGGACGGCATGATGCTGTTCTAGATAGAAAATAAATACAGCTGTCGGTTGCAAGATTCGGAGCTACAGGTACGGCACTTAAGAAGAAGCCACCTGAAAGGCCTCGAATCGCTCGCACGTCAGGCAACATTAGAGCTCCGAAACTTTCAGTTACTCAGTTATCCACACGCACTTCTTACAAACATGATTTGCTATTGGAATTGCCTGAGCGAACAGTCAGAAAAATTCTACACTCTGATACGCAGGTTAATCCATACAAATTAATAAATACTCAGAAACTGTACGAGTTCAACTGGAAAAATAGCGTGTTTAAATGTAGGAATATTTCTGCCGCACCCTATATAATGCGAGGTGAATCTGATGTTTTGCAAAATATTTTTAAAATTTTTATGTTTTCCTTCCGCAGTATATACGCACGGTATCATGAGCCTTACGCAAGAATTCATTAATAACCAATATGACATTAAATATCCTATACAAGCTGTAAAAATTAATAAATTGATAGATTACGTCTCCTTCAATAAACAAATATATACCAACAAACACCCCCATAGATTTCCACCACCGCTAATACAAGGACAACATTACAAAAAACTAAAAAAACTTACAATAACCTAAAAAAAAAAAAAAGATTATAATTTAAGACAGCTATCTACACCTACATATACGTATATATGTTTGTAGGAACTTGTCTATTTTCTATATTGCTTTCAAACATGTATATTACATATTTTTTTTATCAGCAGACCTATATATCATTTCCATTTTATTCTTTAATTATAACTAATAATAGCAGTATTCTTATTAATTCATTATTATAAACATGATTTTTGTCATACATTACCTGTAATTTGGACTATTTTTTTATTGTTATGGTCATTATATTATCACTTATGTTTCGTACATCCATTTATTTATATTATATATTTATTTATTTATATATATATATATATATATATATATTCATATTTATTTAGCTTCATATGTTTACTTGTCAACTCACTTTATTTTATGAATGTGTAGAAACATCGATTAATATATTAGTAAGATAATATGAGTATATGCGTACAAGCCTAGGTGTACATATGTGTATGTATGTGTGTATATGTATATATATGGTGTGTGTATGCATATGTTTGTATAAGTGTATACATATGTTGAGTGCATATATTCAACATATATATGTATATGTATGTGTGGGTCTGTATATGTAATGACCACAAAGTTGGATGCTTACTTAATTTGTTTCAAAATATAATATATAGTTACGTGTGTATAGAAATGTATGTGTTTATATGTCTGTATATCTATAGATATATGTCTATATATTTGTGTAATCCTTTCTCTATATATTTCTATATATATATATATACGTTAGTATCGATATACACACATAGATTGATGCGTCGGCTTTACTATCAGAATGGTAAAAATCGTGGTATTATTATTATTAATATTATTAATATTATTATTATTATTATCATTATTATTATTAGTAGTAGTAGTACTACTATTATTATTATAATTACTATTATTATTATTACTATTTTTACTATTATTATTATTATTATTACTATTTTAATTACTATTATTATTATTACTATTATAATTACTATTATTATTATTACTATTATTATTATTACTAATATTACTATTATTATTACTATTATTACTATAACTATTATTATTATTACTATTATTATTATTATTATTACTATTATTATTATTATTACTATTATTATTACTATTATTATTATTATTAATATTATTACTATTACTATTATTATAATTATTACTATTATTATTATTACTACTATTATTACTATTATTATTATTATAATTATTATTATTGATATTATTATTACTATTATTATTATTAATACTATTATTATTACTATTATTATTATTATTACTACTATTATTATTAGTAGTAGTATTATTATTATTACTATTATTATTACTATTATTATTATTATTATTACTATTATAATTATTAATA
>NC_136508.1:26589754-26749754 GCF_053919585.1 Euprymna scolopes | reverse complement strand
ATATATATATATATATATATATATATATATATATATATATATATATATATATATATATGTATATACATATATATATATATATATATATATATATATATATATACATATATTGTTATTTATATGCTGTATCAACTAATTAAATTATTCGAAAACGAATTAGCTGCCATCATATATATAATCTGTAAGATATTATGAATATATCGATATATATATATATATTATATATACATATACACACACACACACACATATATATATATATATATATATATATATATATATATATATATATATATAGTATAACTCCTATAATTTGAACATCCACTTCGTTCAAATTAGGGGATGCTGTTAAAGTGTCGTGATAAAAATGTGCTGCTGTTAACTTTAATTTTCTAGGAATTAAGAAATATTAAATGAAATGCATTGCTATATGATACTGTACGTATATATTAAGTTAAGTTTATTATGTTTTGCAAGTAAGAATTGTTAAATATTATTGCCAGGAACAAAAACATTGAAAATAAATTAAATCTACTCTTACTTGTTAGGTATTTATTACCTAAGTTATCATCTACAGAAATCATACATTCATGTAAAATGCATTTTTTTAAAAATTTATTTATTCATTGAGTCTCATAGCAGTTTCTGATTTCGTCGATTGAGCTTTCGGGCGCTGGAATTGTATTCCGTAGGCAATCACAAAAATCTGCAATTTCTTGGTTAAAATATTATTATAATAATTATTATAAATATTATTTTTTTATTACCAAAAGCAAAAATATTAGTAGGAATATATTTACTATATGTATCACTTTATAAATTAATATTATTACTTTACTATATTTTGTTACTATTACTGATATTTAATCTATTACTATTATAATTGTAAACAGTATTATGTTTACAGTTATACACATATGGAAACTAATTATGTCTTTTTTGCCGGTGGAAATGATCACTAATGCGTTGCAATATTTAAAATAAAAAAATACTACATACAGCATTTTTATACAACAAACGATAAAGAAATTCACGTAAACTGCAGAGTTACCCCCCCAAAAGTGATATCTCCATTATTTCTTCACCGATTGCCCTTATTTTACAGGAACATGGCAGAATCAACGACCGCGAGTGCACCAAGACCCCAGTGGGAGCTGGGACAAAGAATACACTGCGGTAAATTTTGTTCGAACAAGACTCTAAGAAGAGGGGCCAAGTTAGAGTTTAGGCCCGTTTTTTGGGGTCACCCTGTATTTCGAAAATTGTTGCAAATACTAAACGCTGGCAAAAACAAAAATTTCCAATTTGTGTCAACGTGTCTCATTTTCGTTTCCATTTTGTTAACAAGAGCGGTAGGGGCGCTTAAACTATAAAAAAAAAATTAATTAAATACAAAAGTGCCGTTTTCGTTCCTTAAAAAAACTCTCACAAATAAATATATATATATGTATATATATATATATATATATATATATATATATATATATATATATGTGTGTGTGTGTATGTGTGTGTGTACGTGTGTGTGTTTGTGTGCGTATATAAATATATTTTAACGCATAATTATTAAACATTAAACAAACGAACTTGAAGTTTGTTTTCTGTCTCTCATTATTTCATCTATTACTCTTCTCCCTCTATTTCTCTGTCTGTCTTTCTCTGTCTGTCTGTCTGTCTGTCTGTCTCTCTCTCTCTCTCTCTCTCTATATATATATATATATATATATATACTTAGGTTAAGGAATACGTGTATATATTGTGAATTATCAATCAGTTGCAAAAAGAAAAACAAACAAAATCTATTGGGGGTAGGATCGTTTAGGGAACGATGTTATTTTATTAAAATTGACAATAATTTTGACAATAATTGAAAAATGTTTTGTCTTGGAACCTAATCTCGTCATCAGCACAAAAAGTCGGGGAGGAGTTTAAGACACCAAAATCAAATTAACAAATTTTTCGTACATAATGCAGATGTTCCTGTAGATATTTAAAAACATAAGAACGAAGTTGTAAATTTTAGGTTGAAAAAGAAAGTAGAAAATTAGGAATAAAATGAAGAAAAAATATAATAAAAAATAAACCTATATAATTATACAACTAGAATGACCTTGTAACGATGTATGTAACCCAGTTTGCGGTTCACGACATCCGGTTGCCCAGCGCGCATGACATACGCACTTAAATATTAACGTTATTATTTCGAAATTATTGTTTTACATAGAAAGAGTGGAGTTTAAAATAACTGAAACCTAATACAGAAATGAACGATATAAAAAAGACAGTATTAAAAATTGTTTATTTGAATATTTTTAACGCGAAAAAAACAAAACAAAAGTGGAATTGGGACGCTGAAATATTAACGCTATTATTTCGAAATTATTATTTAACATGGGAAGAGTGGGGTTTAAAATAACTTAAACGTAATACAGAAATGAACGATATAAAAAACAGATATATCAAAATTTCAATTTAACTATAAGTATTATATCTGTTCAGTGCACATTTACTTATAAGTATGGCCAACAAGTTATAATTCAGTAACCGTGATTAAAAAATAATAATCAATTATAATAAACAGAACGACTCATAGAAATCTATCTATATTCTTTTTTCATTTTAATATAATTCCATAGAAATGTCCTGTTATGTTAAAAAAAAACTATTTTATTCACGTCACAAGTGTGACGCTCATACATGAATTCCATAGCTAATATAACATACTGAACCAACGGCTCACGAGTAGTCTAGTACATTATTAAAAACAGAAATACCTTATTGAGCTCCATAAGAAGTTCAGTCAGTATATATTTGGGCATGCTACTGTATCTTGTCTGCGAATGATTGAAATAATCATTTAAAGTTTCTTTTAATTCAAGAACTCTGTGCTAATGAACAGTTAAAATTTCATTTGAGTGGACGCTGAATTTAAAATTTCAATTTAAAATTAAGCGAGAAAACTGAATTTTTTTTTAAAATAAAATAATATTACAATAAATAATTAGTGATTCAAGGGAGATAACTGATAATTATTTTAGGGGTAAGTTATTTATTTATTGTGATGTTTAACATAGTAAAAATAAAAACAGTGTTAATAATATTAATGATAATATATATATATGTATATATATACAAATATATATATACACAAATATATATATATATATATATATATATATATATATATATTAAGTAATGTGATTTATAATTTAAAAATTTAAAAAAAAATTTTAAATTTAAAAATCAAAATTTAATTAAATTAAAAATCAGTTTCATAAGAAGGAACAACAACAAAGTCAATTATCTGTACGATCGTTTCGGAAATCCGTGCTTTTTATTTGTGGTATACATGAAGTCACGTAGAACAATTATACATAGTTTTTTTGGTAAGCACGGTCTCCTCATCAGCAAATTTAGGAGGATTTCTATTGAATTGAAAAGACACCAAAAATAAACCTAGCATTAAAAGTAAGGCAGATGAATCTGAAAAATTGAAGTAAAAGGTTTGGATTTAAAATTTATAAGAAAATTAATAAGAAAATTGGTATAGCTTTTTATTTTATTGAATGATGAATTTTAAAAGGGCGACGCTCGTGCAGTAAATTGTTTCCGTTAGCGTATTTTGATTTCAAGACGCTACAGTTAATATCTATAGAGAGAGAATATTTATTTTGCAAGTTTTTAAGGGGAGATAATTGTCATGGCTTTATTTATTTGATTTACGAGTCTAAGGGCGGTAATTGGTTTAACTTAATTTATTAAAAAAAAATCTATTTTTACTAATGAGTAATTTTTAATGATTTAAGGTGGTTTATATTTATTAAATTTAAACCAACGTTTATGATTACATGATAGAAGCTCGTGTCTTGAATTTACTAGTTTGGTTGTGCTTTTTATATCTTCATATTTTAAAATTTTTAGGGTTTCTTTTGTACATAATGTACAAAATTTATCTCCTGGTTTATATGATTTGCAAGTCTCAATTATTTGCCATTTTAAGTTGAACGAAATATTGCTATTTTTAGTTGCCAAATATAGTTGGATAGAGTAGTTTGGTTTGATAGAGAGTTATTTTTAAAAGAATGTTTGTGCGTTGAAATTCTATGTTTTATTGGGCCAGATGTGGAACCAATATATATTACCTCTTGATTATTATGATTATTTTCCGTTAGGTCTATTGTTGGATTATAATGTGGTGGGTTGGTTAATAATTGATCGGTAGATTGAT
The DNA here is from genome assembly GCF_053919585.1 of Euprymna scolopes. Lineage (NCBI taxonomy): Eukaryota > Metazoa > Mollusca > Cephalopoda > Sepiida > Sepiolidae > Euprymna > Euprymna scolopes. Next base: position 26,745,526 of record NC_136508.1, on the reverse strand, counting down.
TTAAGTTGGTGTTATTATTTAATCTGGCTGTTGATAGGTTCTTGTATATTTGGAGTTTTTGATACTGTGCAGCTATAGATAACATTTTTAATTTTACATGAGCCTTGTAGGGGACATTTAATTTTTCTTCTACAGTTACAGTCCGATGTATTTTGTATCGTTGCATTTTGTAGTTTATTAATTTTATTATTATTAGAGCTAATTATTTTCTGATAAATATTATTTTCTGATAAATAATTAGCTCTATTAATATTAACTGTAGCGTCTTTAAATCAAAATACGCTAACGGAAACAATTTACTGCACGAGCGTCGCCCTTTTAAAATTCATCATTCAATAAAATAAAAAGCTATACCAATTTTCTTATTAATTTTCTTATAAATTTTAAATCCAAACCTTTTACTTCAATTTTTCAGATTCATCTGCCTTACTTTTAATGCTAGGTTTATTTTTGGTGTCTTTTCAATTCAATAGAAATCCTCCTAAATTTGCTGATGAGGAGACCGTGCTTACCAAAAAAACTATGTATAATTGTTCTACGTGACTTCATGTATACCACAAATAAAAAGCACGGATTTCCGAAACGATCGTACAGATAATTGACTTTGTTGTTGTTCCTTCTTATGAAACTGATTTTTAATTTAATTAAATTTTGATTTTTAAATTTTAAAAATTTTTTAAATTTTTAAATTATAAATCACATTACTTAATATTGAATTAGCTCTAGGACATTTAACTATCGAGCTTATTATATATCTAAATTACAACGAGCATTTCCTGTATTTTAATTAAACTAGTAATTTCACTATTACATTAAAATACACTTAGCTCTTTAGACTATTATTCTAATCTCCTTTAAATTATATATATATATATATATATATATATATATATATATATATATATATATCTATATGCGTATATATTAATGATGATATTAGGACGAAAACTTAAATCTTATGTTATCTATATTCTCATTTTGATTTTAACGAAATATAGATCATAAGGAGAATGATAACTAAACATATCAATTATGTTCTTTTGTCGATATATATATATATGTGTGTGTGTGTGTGTGTGTGTGTATGTGTATTATATATAGGAATTAGACCTAGAATCCAAGGCAGAAGTCTAATATAATAAATACAATAATTATGTTTGTTTACAAAATTTTTACTGATGAGGATATTATGCTCCAAGACAATTTGTTGTCAATTGTTGTCAATTTTAATAAAATAAACATCGTTTCCGAAACGATTGTACACTCAAGTTGATTTTGTTTTTCCTTTTGAAAACGGATTGATAACTCACAATGATTATTTTTAACTCAATATGAATATAGCTCTTGGGTTCATACACCTATTGAACTTATTATATATGAACAGTACTATGGGCATTGTTCTTTTAAAAGTATAAATACATTTATTAATACATTAAAATAAACTCTGCTCTTTAGACTCCATGTAAAATTCCCTCTATAATATATGATGATGATTGCGACGTCTTGTCAGACGAGTGCCACTCCCTCAGACACTGATAGTTCATGAGCCCGAAAAAGACATATAGTCCTGCCAGCGAATTCACATGCTCAAGCAGACATGACACTAAAGACGGTCATTGTTATACATACTTATAAATATATACATGTATACTTACATGTCTATAAGCATACGCTCATATATACCCATATGCATACACAATGCATAATAAACAAACATACATATACATGATGATTGCAACGTCTTATCAGACGAGTGCCACTCCCTCAGACATTAAAAATTAATGAGCCCAAATACCTGAGGTAGTATCTATACAAAGATGATGTTACAGAGTCTTAGCTTTGTACGACAGCTAAGTCTCTCTCTCTCGGTTCAAAATGTTGAGATCCAGCAACAAGCAAGAGCAAGATAGCCAGCAACAAGTTAAACTACAGACTAATACACATATACACACATACAAATATACACGGTGCTAGTTGGCCGTTGATCCAGAAAAAGAGTTCATACCCACATGCATACATACTCATATACATACATATATATCCAGATATACAAATACATACACACATATACTTACACATACATATACGTACACATATGCATATATATATACATACACTTACCTACATATACATACACATCTATATATATGCATTCATACACATACATACAAACATGCACACATACACATACATATACATACACACATGAATACATACACATACATGCAATATACACACATACATGCATACAAACATATATAAATGTATATATACACACACAAACATATACACATAGACACATATACATACATATACTCATAGATATAAATACATATAAACTCACATGTACATATATAAATATACACACACATACATATATAAATATACATACACATATACATACATAACTACGTATAATGATGGCAGGTTAATTGTTACATGCATCCAGCATTACAGGTGTACACACGTCACAGCTTTTTTATCGCCACATGATATTTTTTTTCTTTTTAATAGACTAATGCCTGATGGAGTATCTATACAAAGATGATGTTACAGGGTTTTAGCTTTGTACGAGAGCTAAATATCTCTCTCGGTTCATCATGTTGACATCCAGCAACAAGCAAGAGCAAGATAGCCAGCAACAAGTCAAACTTCAGACCAGCTTAATGCGGGTACTGTTCACCCGCTTTGTTTTACGTTTTGCATCTGTGGATTTGTTTTCATGTTTATTATCGTGTGTATTCATTGAATTGTAACATCATCACTATCGTCATGACCATTGAGGAATACCGTTTTTTAAACGCTTCTCTCAATTAAAAAAAAACAACAACAACTATAATATATATATACATACATATATATCTATATCTATATCTATCTATATATATATATATATATATAAATAAAAGGACCTTCTAATAATTTTTATTTCCTTAGAATATAATGAGAATAAAGATTTCATATAACCTTTTCGTCCGACTATCTTCACCAATATATATATGTATATATATATATATATATATATATGTGGGGGGTGTATTTATATAGCGAATAACAGTGTTCCCAGGATAAACTTTACTCTAGGAGAGAGATAGATATTAATTTATAATTTACAATAACAAGTGAAAATAAACAAAATAAAATAAAATAAAAAGCTTATACATACTTTAACAAAAGAAGGGGTTAACCGTAGGTAACCTGGGCCTTTGTTCTGTAAGCGCCTACCTATTGACTGATTAGGAAGGGTGAGGTTGAAACTAGAAAGCTGATTGGCAATAAAATGTGCGTATATAAAAACGCTAGGTCACTATAACTCCTCGCATAAGCCTGATGAATCTTAGCGTGGATTAAACGTAGAATATTCTTTGTAGCTTAATTGCCATATATTTTTTAACTTACTATATATATATATATATATATATATATATATATATATATATATACAGAAAGAGAGAGAAAAAGAGTGAGAGAGAGAAAAATGAGGAAATAGAGCGAGAAAAACAGACGTGGCGGAGCGACGGACAAGGGCAGATATACCACTACGTGAGTGGCAGAGTACCTTCGGCAACAAAACTTTATGAAAATGTTCGTCTCAGTTTATGTGCGCATGCTAATATGTTTCCAATTGAATGGAGATGTGCACATGCGCACCTAAACCGGAAGCTATAACGTATAATGGTTCATCAGTTTTCTTTGAAACAACGCCCCATGAAAACAACAATGTCAGAATATATAACATAGAAAAAAACAAAAACAATTCACTCATTATTTTACTTCACTGGAATATATGAAAATATTATAATTATTTTAATACTTTGCTGAGTTGGGATCAATTAGGATAGGAAGCGGAAAAAAACATGATTTAGCATAGCGGATAAAATGACGGACAATAATATATTATTGATTGAGATTGTCGGACTGACATCTTCATCTTGGTTGTTATAGTCACAACGTTTCGGCCGTTTTGCCCTCCGGCCTTTATCAGGTGTTTTGTATCGAACTGGGGAACCGTTTGTTAGGAGTCTCGAACCCAACCCTTTATTATTATTACGGGGGTACCGTGTTCCCCAGTTCGATACAAAACACCTGATGAAGGTCGGAGGGCAAAACGGCCGAAACGTTGTGACTATAACAACCAAGATGCGGAAGTCAGTCCGACAATCTCAATCAATGAAAACACCATATCTCAAAAATACAGACAATTACTAATAATGTATTGTATCAACGTTATATTAATCTTACCTCAGATATATATATATATATATATATATATATATATATATATATATATATATATATATATATATATATATTTATATATATAACCTATGTTAGCAACCTCCAAGTGCGAAATTTTAGAACAATCGCCAAGCCGTTTCGGAGTCAATAGGGAAGCAACTCGAACATAGACACACAAAATGCATTTTCCTAATGAATCTCTACTGTTATACCAAAGTTACATTGTGTGTAAGTTTCTTCCTCATAGATTCTGAAACGGCTGAGTCTATCTTTTGCAAATTTCAAACAAAGGTAATTTTGTATGAGTTGCTGTGTTCTTTGATATGTTTTGTACAGATATCCATCCGATAAGTATCGAAAGTCGATAAAATCTGATTCTAAAATCAGTTTTTCTTTCTATTAGATCAAAATAAGGAAATTTGGAGGGGAATAGTTTACGTTAAACCAGCTAAGGAGGATAATAAAATCTCAGAAAATCTTTTTTTTTTCATGAAAAGAACACAGAGGTATTGTCATCCGTAAGTGGAGGTCAGTAGTAGAGCTTTCGACTACAGGTTGAATGGCCGAAAGTTAAAGCTCAGCTGTGTCTCTCCGTTTTTTCTATAATTCCTTATTAATGAGTTCAAATTCAGATAGAAGGAGCAGTAACATTTAAAATCGCCGCAAATCATTTCTTGCTTTGCATACTTGAAACTAACCATAAAATGAGTTTTCCAGGGCATTCATCGACAAATATCAGCTGACGCGTCAATGTACACAAATAAGGACGGGAATGGATGAAAAACATTATCATTTTTTTTTGTTTTTATTAGTCATTTAAAATTTCTTTTGGCGAATTAGTGCACAAGCAAATGGTTCCTCGTAATATGTAATATCAAATAGAGGGTAGCTTCTAAAATAATACATAATCTATCTGCATCAATTATCGGGTAACTCAGGCGTCCAGTATATATATATATATATATATATATATATATATATATATATATATATATATATATATATATATATATATATAAAACGTAGAATATATATATATATTATATATATATAAAACGTAGAATATATATATATATATATATATATATATATATACTTCGGAATAGTTTTTTTCTTGCATATCGAACAATTTAATATATATATATATATATATATATATATATATATATATATATATATATATATATATATTTGTGCGCGTGAATAAATTCGGATGGAACCATTGTTATTCCGCCGAAGTTTTGTTAAGCCTTTCTCTATATATACTGATACAATATTTGGTAATTGTTACCACTCTCATATTTCATTGCATTCTTTCTGAACTTCGATTATCCCTGTCGATGTCTCTTCATTTTATCTACTGTACAATTGACACTTTTGGAGCGAAAGATAAAGACAGAGAAAAAAAAAGAGACCCATTTAATGAAGGCAAACACGTAACACAATCCGTGCACAGCCGGATAACGTGCCGCAAGATGCGTAAAAGTTAGATTTTTAGACATGATTGGTTGTGTCTGATCCTGTCACAGAGAGCCTGTCATCATTGATGCTGTCAGATACACAATGTTTGGCTGACACACGCTCACAAATTGAGCCCGCGTGTTATATATATTGCTTTTATTTAGTGCACATGTTGCGTGATTCAGAGTATCTATCACAGACGAGGGAAAAGAAGTTAGCACTGTTTCTTTACGCAACACTTTCCTAGAATTATCAAGACGTCACGAGAAATAGCACACTCTATAGGCCATGCATTGTTCGTGTCTAATTTAAAGTTGGATTAAGAAGGTGATGGAGGAATTTGTAAGTCATTGTTGTAGGTGGTTGCTGTAATTCAATCATATGTACTAGTAGGTGCCTCGGCATTTCTTTCTCCGTGCACAGAATCGTATGAAACATTGCCATTTCTATTTCAAATAAGACGATTTATTATTTTCAGTTTGCAAATAAAGTAAATAAAGCAGTTTTACATAATTATACCGTGAATATATATATATATATATATATATATATATATATATATATATATATATATATTGGTGTGTGTGTCTATAATTATTTACTATAATAATTATTAAATTACCTAGAGACATCACTCTTTCACTCCTTCGGCAATCATCAGTGCAGGGTGTCACGATTACAACTAGTCAATAAATTCGAACCCGGCAACAGAGTTCATCTCTGGCTCTATTAGTGAGGACCTAATACATTTGGCTATCGTTAACAGCGAGAAATATTTTTGAAATTTAAACTTTTATTTTTTTAAATGTTTTACAACGTCTGTCAGAGTGATCAAATCATTATACGATGATCTGCCCATAAGAGCTAAGTTCAACGACTTTTTATTTCAACCGAATGAGCTCAACAATAAGAGGAGCTGACATAATCATTTACTATAATAATTATATGTTTATATATATATATATATATATATATATATATATATATATATATTCTATAATTTCACATTTTATTGTATACTTACTTGTGTTTATACGATAGAAACTGTATCCTATAGTGTTTTGGAAAAATATTTTTTCAGAGATGTGTCTGAATTACGTTAGAAAATGCAAAAGCTTCTGTATAGCAGTTTAAGGTAAACTCCAGCAAATTAGAGAATAAAGTTTTTTTCGAAATATAACACAATAAAGAAGAACATTCAGACCTTAGTAACGCAGGTTATAGGATAAGATAATATTACAAGTATAAAAACAAACACATTTATATAAGATGAATCTTCAAAGCTACTTCTACCAAAGCTATTTCTACCAAAATCTACTTCTACCAAAGCTATTTCTACCAAATCTACTTATACCATAAAATGTTTCAATTTTTACAGATTATATCGATCCCTCACATTTTATATTGTATTACTTGTGTATACTCGTTATTTAGAATACGGGTTGGGAATAATTTTTAGGGAGACATTGTTGGGGTTGGTTATCATTGTCAACTGGTAGGGAGTACGCATGGTAGCACATTGAAAACAATGATGAAGTAATGGTCTAAGTTTCTACTCAAGAATATTTGCATATGCAACCGCTGTATCCAAAGTTATATCGCTAAACTTTATTTTATAATGAAAGTTCGTAAACGTTTTTTTCTTTACAGAATAAAAAGGATGGTGTATATGAGAGATACATTAATATAAAACACAAGACAAAGAAGACATGGTAAAGTAGGCGAGTGATAATGCTTTTAACAAGATAAAATAAGGAGAGAGTATCACACCCGTCATCTATACTTGTTTTCGTTAGAAAATTATGCGTATGCTAAAAACAATATTTAAAAAAAATGATATATATAAAAAAAAAAACGAACAGAAAATCAATTCATACGATCAGGAAGCATTACAATTTACATTGACTCTGTTGCTATCCAACCCAGTTATTTCATTAACTGAGATGATGACCCCGTTCCTATAACATTAGAACAACATTAATAGCCTCCTACGCGCACGTGTCGACTTAATATTTTGTTGATGTATTCGCGAAAATATTTGTATGTTTGCCACTGCTGGTTTGCAGCGCTATTTTATATGGGTTTTACGCACTCTTCAAGCAAACTAAGATAATTGCTATTAACAAAGGCAGTAAAAAGAAATCGCGAATGCCGTAGGCAGGAGAAAATCGAACGTTAATAATAAATTGAAAGCTCGGTACCAGAACTCTATTTCAGTAATGCTCTCACACTGTTTGCCCATTTTGCTTAAATAATAAATTTATAGCAGTATCGCACGTTGACAGAAGCAATAACAATTATTTTTATGTGACAATAAGTTGTGCAGTTCTAATTATTTTATGGCGCAGTTTGAAACAACAACATAAATCCTGCTCAGAAATGAAAATATATTTTATTTCTTTTGATGAATATATATTTAGTGATTAGTGTTCAGGGAGATAAGTCGTCAGTTTAAAAAAGAATCAAGGCAGAGTGCTACTGGCTGTGTAATCGAATACCCTTTGGGAACATGGATCTGCACCAGGCTAACGCTTAACATAATGTGTTTATTTTATGTGAAGATATCCAGCTCCGAAAACGACACATTCTGAATGGAATTAAGATTTAAACAATGAAAAAATAATAAGGAATCAACTATTATGCTTTTAGACTCTGACCACTCTCCCAGGCCTTGCTACCCGGCTTTCAGGTGGAGCAAGTTTCTTGCTTGTAACGTGACGCGCCCCGACCTGTGAATACCAACGAGGTTGCTCAGGCAATTTTTGTCGCGGCACCCGTGCCCCTACTTTAGGAGACCTTACTTAGATCCCCATTTTCTGAACTTTTGTCACATATTGGTGATGTAGGCACTAGTTAAATATCTACCCAATTATTCATAATGGGGTGTGTTCATTCGCTGAACATTAGCGGCGTCAACGGCATAGAGACTGGGTAGAAAGTACTCGTGTAGGATATGTTCTTGACAACTAGCCCGCCAGGTACGGGGCCAGGAACTGGCCAAGTATCAGTCCAACTGAGGTACGCCGCCTGGGTATCACTAAAAGTAGATAATGCACTGTGGATATAGTATCGGTAGCTCCAGTAACTCCCGCTTCTCCTTATTTGTCCTTCAGTCCTCATTTCCAATGAGTGATTTTTCTGACATAGGGTGAAGAAAAAGCTGCTTTCCAGGTCGGAAGTACCTCGTGAATAGCAGCTTGAGATGTCGGAAATGGTATGTTCCTATGTCTATACTTGTGGCCATGTACTAGCCGGGGTGCAGGGGGTAAACGTTTCATCCAGGTTGACGTTACTCGCCTGACAGTCAGGGACCCGAACCTTAGATTAACCACGAAGGAGGCTGTCCTATCAGCAGGTGCAAGGTACTGGGGCTGCTATATTGCCATTTGGTGAATGAATTCTAGACCATGCAGTAGTTTCCAGTGGGGCGTCTCGATGCCATACTAGTGGATAATTGTAACGGCTTTATATTATCATGTGCTATAAAAACATCCTGTCGTTTTCTCTCTTGCTTCACCTCTCTCTCCTGGTCTAACTAAGTCTGTCGACCTGTTCTACAAATCCCAAAACCTCAAAATTAAATATCTTCAGAAAATAATCGCGAATAAACCTAGAACCATCTTCCAACGTAGACCCCTACTACCATGTACCCTTCTTCAAAATCAGGGTCTACGTTCCAACCTCTCAGAGAATAAAACCCAATTACAGGAGACTAAACCGGACATATTCTTTCTAAGCCCAACTGGCATAGGGCCGACCACTTCCCTAGATGCGTTCATAATTAAAGGATACTCTAACTTAACATCTAAATCTGACCCCCAAGATCGCCATGGGCATAGACATATGTGCCTACATTAAAGAAGGCTTTCCGTGTGATAGAGCAGACCCTAATTTTTCTTATATGTGATTCCGAGTTGCACTTGTTTACACCACGGCATTTATATTTCCCTCTATCGCCCCACAACAACGGAGTTACTATCTTTAAGAGTATATCTGAGAAAATTGACCAAATCCTTTCTGCACATTCTTCGGTTAACATTCACATTTGTGGTGATTTCAATGTCCACAATGTAAGATGGCTCACCCACTCGAACAAGACAGGTGATGAGGGAAGGTTCTGTCATGATTTCACCATTTCCTATGATCTCACTCAGATTGTTCACGAACCCATGCATGTGCCCGATACTACCGGTCAGTATGCAAGCCTTCTAGAGTTTTTTCTAACAACTTCAACTGAACTATGTTCATACTCCGTTCTATCTCCTCTGGGATCTTCGCACAACTCGGTTGTATCAGTTAAGATACAAATGAGATGTAATAAGTCTTCAGACGTACCTCTCCACCGTACTGTATATCGATACTCTACCGCTGACTGGGATAGCTTCCGTGCATTCATAGCTGATCCACCTCTGCATTCCATGTTTAAAACAGATGTGTATTCTATAGTATCTGACCTGACCGAATGGTTAATTGTAGGTATAGACCAATTCAAAACTATCCAAAAAATTCCAACAAAAACTTAACAGCCAGTCATGGTTCTGCCCAGAATGTCCTGCTGCCATCGCGCACAGAAATCACTTTTTCCATAGCTACCAATGTAATAGATGTACTGAGACTAAATCTGCTTTCAGGACTGCAAGCAATTACTGTACAATAGTAATAAAAAATGTTAGAAAGCTATATGCTCAGTCCGTTACATCCAAAGTAGCTGAGCAGCGGCTTGGTTCCCAGCAGTTTTGGCAAATAACAAACAGGATCCTGAACAGAAGCGTACGTTCTATCACAACCATTATCAATGGACCTGAGGTCATCTCGTCAGCATCAGACAAAGTAAAACTATTTGCCAAGGTATTTGCAGCTAATTCTACCCTACGCGACGAAGGCCAGAAACTCCCCGTATTTCCTCCTATAACAGACAATACGCTATGCAACATACGAATATCTGTGCATGAGGTCGCCAAGCTAATCAAGAACCTTGATTCCAGTAAAACAACTGGCCCTGGCGGCATTCCAATTATAGTGTTGGAAAAGGTTCAACTAGACCTTGCACCATATACTTACAAAACAGTTTAAGCGTTGCCTTAAGGAGAAGTGCTTTCCAACTCCCTAGAAAACCTCATCAGTATGCCATACATTTAAGAATTCAGGTGATAAGTCATCCCCCTCTCAATACAGATCAATAATTCTCTTGTGTGTCATGAGTAAGTTGCTAGAATCCATATTAAATAAAGAAGTAGGCTTTGCAGAAATAACCTTCTTAGTGACATGCACTATTGTTTCCGTTTTCCAGATCTACAGAAGGTGTCCTAACGGTTATATCTCATAGTGATAAGTTAATCTCTCGACAAAAGATGATTTTCTAGGACAATTGTTCTTGACATACCAAAAGCCTTCGATAAGGTATGGCATGCAGGTGTATAACTGGAAATGTTTTCTTAATCATTAAATAGTTTTTCTCTGATAGGCTCATAAGAGTAGTGGTTGATGGGGAGAAATCAGACGCTCACAGTCTTAATGCTGGAGTCCCTCAAGACCAAGGCATCCCGACGGGAATGCTCAGGCAATATTTGCCGAGGAGACGGTTCCCCTCTTTAAGGAAACTTACTTATTCGCCAACTTTCCGAACTTTTGTCACACTTTGCTGTGTTGGGCAGCAATTAAATATCTTCTCCATTATTTGTGATGGGAAAAGTCTCCTTGTGGCTCCAGTGGCTTGGAGACTAAGTAAAAATGCTCATCAAGAATTCGTTCATGTCTCAGCCCGACAGGTTCGAGGCCAGGAACAAGCCCAGTACATATCGGACCAAGGTACGCTGCCCACGTATCACTGAAGAGGTCCGTCCTCCCAGGCCTTTTCACCTGGCGTTCGGGTGAGACAAGTTTACTGCTTGCAGGCTGTTGCGCCTCCACCAGGGAATGCCGACGGAATCTCAAGCAACTTTTCTTGATACAAAAGTGCCCCTACTTAAGGGGAACTTGCCTATATTCGATATAATGAGGATCGTTTAAATATTTTCCTCCATTATCCGTGATTGGATGAGTCTCCACGCGGCTTCGGCGGTTTGGAGACTATGTAGAAAGTACTCGTCAAGAATCCGTTCTGTACACTCAGCCCGGCAGTTGCGGGGCCAGGAACCGGCCCAGTACTTGTCGGATTGAGGTACGCTGCCTGGGTATCACCGAGAAGTTCCAACCCCCGAGTCCTTGCTACCCATTTTCGACCGCTCTAGAGAGTTTCCTACATTGTCCCATTCCAATTTTTTATAGGATTGGGTCAATGTACCTCGATTTATTCATTTTAATAATGCCTTTCTCATGAGTAAATTCTATACCGAAAAACCATAATATTTTGCTAAGATCCAGCATTTTGTTTTTTTTTTATTTTATCTGTTCTTAACATCAGTTAACAGTATGTCATAATTTGATGCGATTAAAATGCCATCGACCCATAAAACTAAAAGCAGTAGTGTATTGTCTTTTTGGTGTATACAATAATGGATCAACTGTGGATTATTTGAATTGTTTTTCAATCATATAATCATTAAATACTGTATTCCAGCTTCGATCATTTTGCTTTAGACTGTACAGTGATTTGGTAAGCCTCCCCAATAATTTTTATTTTTAATTACGAATCCCTTGGGAGGGGTAATATAAATTTCACACTCTATTGGGGCACTTAAATAAGCATTTTGTACGTCCATTTGATTGTAAAGTTATATTGCGATGCGATTAGCAATAAATTTCTGATTATCGTTATGTTTTGTGGTCGGCAAAAACGTAGAAAAATATTCTATGCCGTAAATTTGAGAGTATCCTTTAGCATCAAATCTAGTGTTGTTCTGTTCACACCTGTCGCTTTAGTCTTGTAGAAATTACATATTTATTATTTGGGAGAGGTACAATAGAATATGTATTATTTTCTGTTAAAGCATCTTTTTCGTTTTTCATGGCTATTTTACATTGCTGGCAATGTTCGAAATTACTTGCTTCGTTAAAGCTTTTTGGCGTAGTCGATTTGATAATCTTTCAAACTGTTGACCACAAAAAATCCAAGTCTTCCATTTCTTTTAGGTTAACGTTCGAAATCCTCCTCCTGCTCCTCCTCCTCCTGATCCTCCTCCTCCTCCTCCTCCTCCTCATCATCATCATCATCATCATCATCATCATCATCATCATCGCTATCATCATCATCGTCATCATCATCATCATAATCATCATTAAGAATATTTTTGTCCCCGTCTACTGCGACTTCATTGTCGTATTTAGTTTTATTAATTTGGAGAAATATTATTTCATCCTCTTCATATTATTGGTTCTCGCCTTTGAAATTAAATGTGTCTGCGGATTTTACACATCGGATTATTTTTATTTTACTGTTTTCTGGAAAAAATACAAAATAGGTTAGACTGTTTTTATTGTACGCAAGGAATATACTGCTTTCGGTTTTAATTTTGCACTTTTTATCCATAAATGTTCAGGAGGTTGAACCAAATACATGCATTCTGCTTGAATATGCTTTTCATCCACAGAAAGCTTCATATGGGGTTTTCTGTTTAAGCACCGGTTGCGTATATATGTAGCAGCCATTAGTGCGTATGTCCAGAAGTTTTAGGGGAGTTTTGTTTTGATGAGTAGACATCTTGCCATTTCAAAAAGTGTTCGTTATGCACCGTAGGGGTCGATGTCAGCTAAATATTTTTTCGTTGCTAGCAAGGTATCAGGTGTGTTTTTCTTAAGAATTAGACCATTACTAAATCAGCATAATTGTCTAAAATGCATACCTTAAATTTTCTCTGCCAATCGGTTCCACGAGATCGTTCAAGTCACAATGTACCAGTGATAAGATTTTGTCGCTCTTCTTGTCTGTTATCTTGTTTTGATATTTCGTCATTTTTCCCTGTGTAAAAACGTCGACAAGAAAGTTTTACTGTTTGTTGAAGCATCAAACGTAGATGAATATAAAATTGTATGTTCGTTGACGAAGCTCTCCATTTTGTAATAGTCGCCTTTGGAATTTTTCTATCTACATTGGATACGCCTGTGATTAGGTCGCCTACAAGTATAGCAAATAATGTTTCGTTTTTATTGGAGGTCAGGGTATAATTAAATATTCGTATTTTTATGTGGGCATGTTTAAATTTCATGATATATGTAGATTGGGTATTTCTGTGATTATTTTCCCTGTTTCCTCGTAACTCCTTAGGGACATCTTGAAGTGATTATAGCTATGCGTTTTTTTCTGTGTTATCAGGGTGATAACTAACTTGAAATCACTCGGTAACCCGTTAAAGACTATGAGCATTAACAGACTGTCGCTAATAACTTCGCCAGATATTTTTAATGAATTTGCTGCTGTTTTGGCCCTTTTAATATAATCTGTAATCGTCTTGTCTTCCATAAGTTTTGGAGATATCAGTTTACTATATGAAGGGATAATTTTCGTTTTTCCTTTCGAAAAATAATGCCCTTAATATGTTCAATGCTTTGCAGCCATCCTCCTGGCCTACACTCATTACCAGTGATAGATTTCGGTAACATAAGCACTGTAAATGTTCCGCAAAGACATTTGCGTTCTTTTCAATAAAGTTAGGGTCGTTTCAGTTTTCAGGTTGTGCCTGAATTTGTTTGCGTGACTTTTGGATTCGTAAATATCCAAAGAAACTCAATTTGAATTTGGATTCTGATCAATCAAACTAAAGTCTCACGATGAACGCATAACCTCTTGGGTCGAAAGCCATGTTTAGTTTCAGATGTGTAGTTATTCAATGCAAATATTAGAGATGACGAATTCTCAGTAGACAGCTGTTCTGTTCAGGTTTCGGATTTATTTAATTTTTCAACCAAAGGGAAAAGGATCATTTTCGTGTTTACACGAAAAACACATATGCAAGGTATCTCAAAAGCTTCGGCTTTTATGGATCAATTATAGCCTCTAACTGGTTGATGGCAAAACGTGAATTAATTTGATTCCTCTGTTCCTACCAGCAGCATTTATAAATAGAATCTCCCAACTGTGAGGGAACATGCTCCCGTTATGAGTCAAATATATTGCAACATATATATATATATATATATATATGTGTGTGTGTGTGTGTGTGTGTGTGTGTGTGCGTTAGGAAAAGCTGTGGTTTTTTACTTTTTTATTACTTTCAGAGGATTACCATCGTGAATAGCATGCCGACTTTGTAGGAGGACGTCCGCAACTCCCGAAAGAACTGCACGCATCTATTGTCGTACTCTCGCAAAATAAGGATACACAACCGACGAAATGTGTATCTGATATTCCATGGAACACTTTTCATTAGAATATCAAAGGATGAGTGATGATTTTCATTGAAATTAACCATAAACGGCGCTATTGATTTTTTCTGACTTGAAGCTGAAATTAACGTTCTTTATTTGTTTCTATTTGTTGGATTTGATGGTGTCTGCTTTTAGTATTTGTACTTATCATGTCCACCTAGTGGCCTAGTCTCGAATTGAATTGTCCCATACCTTTTGTTGCTTTCAGTTTTCCCCTTGCTAATGTTGACAGTGCGCAATTTACCATACCGAATTCCATAATGATATACCTGTAAAAGAGTTTGGTCCTATTTATTAGTGTTCCTATTTCTGTATTTCTTTTTTGTTTTAGCAAACAGTTTCAGGTCATCCATGAATATAAGATGGTTCGTCCTTTCTTCTGTATTCCTGGACTTGTATTCAGCATGGCATTTGCTTAGTATATTGATAGAGAAGAGAGCAGTAGATTGTCTCACAGTGGCGTCACTTCCTAAAACTGATGCCAGTAACAATTCAATGATATATAGCAGTATAGATAAACCAGAGTAATTTGTATGTTGTATGAAAAGAGATAGAAAATACTAGCAATAATGAAATTGTTCTCAATAAGAATGGAGGAAACAGCATAGGTTATTATGACTGAAAATTAATGATTATGACCCGTGTCTAAACTGGTATGGCAAACACGAAATAATAATAATAATAATAATAATAATAATAATAATAATTATAATAATAATAATAATAATGATAATAATAATAATTATAATAATAATAATGATAATACTAATAATGATAATGATAATAATAATACTGATAATAATAATAATAACAATAATAACAATAATAATAATAAAAATAATAATGATAATAATAAAAATAACAATAACGATAACAATAATAATAATAATAACAACAATAATAACAATAATAATAATAACAATAATAACAATAATAACAATAATAATAATAATAATAATAATAATAATAACAATAACAATAATAATAATAATGATAATAACAATAACAATAATAATAATAACAATAATAATAATAACAACAACAATAATAATAATAATAATAATTGAACTTTCTATAGATCGCGACGATATCGATTTAGCCAATCACGCCAAAGACTCATTCATATCGGTTTAAAATCAAACCAATAAGTTCTGAAGTGTAATGAGTTTCAATGCCAGTGTCTGTTTACAACATTTCCGGAATATTTTAGGAACTGGTTTTAAAACGAATAAAAGGATTCAATATTTGCAGACAACGGTGTCAGTTAATAATCTCTTGACAAATATGATCGCGGAAAATGGCGGCCGTTAGTGAGGAATGTCTGGATCATTATGAATCGGGAAACTTGTAATGGCTGACATTTTCTGAGTCACCGAAATAGAGTTTTTTCAGATTAACTATCTCCACTTTCATCTATGAGGTTATAAAGCGTTGTTGGACCTGAAATAGCCGGGGAAAACATATCACGACTCTGGAGATAATGCCCGATATTAGGAGGAATTATAATATTATTATTAATAATATTAATAATAATAATAATAATAATAATAATATATATATTTATATTATTATTATAATATATATATATATATATATATATATATATATATATATATATATATATATATATATATATATATATATATCCAAATACTGAGCTGAGTAGAATAACAAATTATTAAATACTGTGGTTTTCAGTGTTGCAGAATATTTTTGGAAGGGAATATTTTTATATGAGAAAATACAAGCAAAAAGGAATTGTTCAATATACAAGAAAGAGCAAAATAAAATTTATAGTTATTAACTTCAAATTTCATTCAGAAAATATAATTTTTACAATCAGAAATTTATAAATACAATTCTAAGTAATTTTCATTCACTCATGAATTTTCGATCTTCTTAGAGGAAAATTCATTAGCAAAATATTAAATCTGGTTTAAAATAATTTTGATTTTCAGCACAAACATATTAAAATATATTAAATCTAGAACTTTTTAAGGGCATAGATATAGAAACTAAAGATTGAAACAATTTTTTTTTAGGAAAATGGGATTTTAGCATCAGTTTGGAAAAGTAATCCTTGCATAAAATGGGAGTATGTTATTAGATTCTAAATTCGTTGTAAGAATCACAATTTGAGATAAATATTTCAATTCTTTTAAGATATAGCATCCTGGAAAATTAGAAAAGAACCTTTGGGGATGGATGATCATTAATTTATTTGCGCTTCATTTTTTTGGTGGTGTGATTTCTGAAGAAACTATCCGATGAAAGACGTTCGCTATTATAAATTAAATTTAAAATGTTTAATATGAATATTTCAAAATTCTTTTGGTAAAAGCCAAGTCATTTCGAATGTTTAAATCCGATATTTTAAAGATGGATTTAAGATAATGATAAATAATGTAAAAATGCATGAAAAATTATAATATTGCAAAATAAATCTTAAAAAATTAAAAATGCTTGTTTTCTTTTAATTATTTATATATATATATATATATATATATATATATATATATATATATATATATATAAGTAAATAAGAAAAGATATAAAAACTAAATATTAATATATATAGAGAGATTTATTCATTTATTTAATAAGGTATATATCAATTAGGAGTAAGTGAGGGTTCAGTATGGCATGGCATTAAGAAGCTTAATGCATGAAGTGCCCTCACTTGCTAATTTATGTAAACTCTTATTGAATAAATGAATAAACACACACACACACACACACACATATATATATACATATATATATTAATATCTAATTGTTATAGCTTTATCTATTTTTCTTATATATACATATATAATTATTCAACTATATATAAATATATATTATTTCTTTCTCAATATATGTATATATACTTTTTTTTACTTTTTTAAAAAGCAATACTCTATACATACGTGTTTTGTTGCTCTGTAGCTTAACAGCTTAGCTGGACTATATTAGTACTTGAACACTGAACCATATATTCCATGGTGAAAATCGTATACCAAATACAAAATCGTGACCCCTGCTAATTATATTTCTTAATTTTTATCGCTTATAATAGTATGTGGAGTCTTTTGTTGTTGACCTTTAGCGATAATTTAGCATTCAGTACTAGCGTCTTTTTAAAATGTCGCACCTCTTCTGTTAATGTAATATAATTAAATATTCTTTTCTTAGAGAGTTCTTAGGTAAAGGCAGCTAACTGTTCAAATAGTTTTCTTTTGGGCTAAGCCCCCTCTTTGAAATTTTTGCCTTTATTAGTTAGATAACCCTTTGTCAAACCTTATGACACATGTATCCGTTTATTGCTCCGTTAACTTTAAAGAGATTATCTGAGAGAAAATTAGTTAATTTAACCCTTTGCTTAATCGACGGCCATTGTTTGTCTCTTAACGGCTTAGACCCTGTCTAGCGAGAATATTCAAGACACTTTCAGCCTCTTTTTGTCTTGTAAAGTTCAGCCACGTTTAGCCACAAATTAACGTTAATTACTATTGGCAATAGATCGAACGCGCCAGAACCATTATTCGTGCCGCTGGTGTATTTGAATATTAACATCATAGGACAGTTATTGTATTTTTCACTTTTTGTGTCACAATACAGTTTTATCTTATGATTAAGTACAATCAGTTCTGCTATCTTACGCGATCAGTTTATTCATGTATTAATTTTATTCCTGCTATTTTCTAAGCTTCCTTGTTCGTAAACGGATCCAACAAAAGATCAATCACTGACTTAGATTGTTAGGTTTCGTTCCATACCCGGGAAATTTTATTCTTTCTCAGAATTCTGTCGAACAGTCTATAAAAAACATCCATCACAATTAACATGTCTCCTCTATATAAACGAGGATTGTGAACACCCTAAATGTTTAGTAGGACTTCTCCTTACTACTACAGCCGCAATGCAAGTTGCTGCATCTTATTCTCATGAAGAGTCTCAGTTTTAAAGAATAATTCCCTTCATGTTCAGTAGTTTACTTTATCACCTCGCAGTTTAACTTTTCATGTATTTCAAAATGAAAACAACTTAAAATTTTAATATTTCCGTGTAAGGTATTTTTCCGAATAAAAGTAACAAAATACCGATATACTGAATTAAAGACATTGTTTAAAAACACGCAAATAAAACAACATTCTTTAGTAAGTTGCTCAACATAGTCAGCATTAAAAATGGGTGTGCCCCTTGTTTATTTAAAATATTGAATAATACTTGTTCACATGGACAGAAAAATAGTCAATAATAAACGACCCATAAGCTTAGAAAAATTGCTACTCTTTAGAAAAACAAAGTCAGATTTGTTAATTTTCTAGTACATATAAAACACATTATATTTACTTTTTAACGCGTTATAACTGATTAAACATTTACTACAGTTTTGCAACCACCTTCAATTTTGTTTAAAAATTTATAACTTTAGTAATCTTTTATTAAAAAAATAACTATAGATATTTAGCATATCAATCTTATAGCCGGAAATTACTCAAGCAATTGACCTAAAATTTGCTCAATTAAATAATATCTGCAACAAAACAAGGCAGGTGAGTATGACAAGAACATTTGGTTTTAGCACTATAAACAACATCGGCGGTAAACTACGGTCCCCACAAAACATCCTTAAGAAACAAAATATATGACTAGACTAACTGGAAAAATTAAAAATGAGCTGACGACAACAAAGAGCGAACGATTGTCCTCACAAACTTTGTTGTTTACTTCTCTCCTTCGGCCTTGTTTGTTTTACGCCTCTCCTTTGCGACTGCATTTTTCCGTGGCAACGCTAATTTTCCTTTCTTGTATTTATTCATTTTGATCTTCTTTTGAGTAAAAGTCCTGGCCACCAGCGTACGAATCACTATTACTGTAATGGGAATCTTACACTTAAAACGCGTCGTTACATTTTAACCACTCTAGACCCACACGTTGTTTCGTACTTTCGCAAAAAAAGAAATTAAAAACAGGAATAAAATAAAAATCCGACTTGGAATTCGTATTAAGTACAAATTAAATGTATTTATTCGTGGTTCTTCCGACAATAAGACATTGATTAGTCTGCAAATGGGTTTTCATACAACCAGGTCTTTTACAACGCTCTGTCATATAACATGTGCTTTTAACAGTCTCTGTCTTCGCCAACTGCTACCG
Source organism: Euprymna scolopes (assembly GCF_053919585.1). Taxonomy (NCBI): domain Eukaryota; kingdom Metazoa; phylum Mollusca; class Cephalopoda; order Sepiida; family Sepiolidae; genus Euprymna; species Euprymna scolopes. The sequence continues at coordinate 26,725,381 of NC_136508.1, read as the reverse complement.
GCCACAGTGATGGCTTTCTTGTCTGCGATTTGACACGTCCATCTTGCTCGACACGTATGTTGCTCTACTTTTTCTGTTTTTTTACTTCTCTTTCCTATGATGTCAGCGCTAGCGCTTTGCTTAATTTGCATATGCCCTACAAGGGTTGCTGCTGCTAATACTTAAGCTAGTCACATATTTTACTGAGGCTGGTGATTTTCTCACACACGCGCCAAACGCGCTACGTTAAAGAAAGTTTGTTACGTTCGATAAAATAATTACATCGGACAAGAGCCCCTGAAAATGTTAATATTTTTGTACTAATACAAGTAAAATAGTTTGAATTTATATTGTTGTTCAATGTTTTATCGTACTTTCTTTATTTTGAGAACGTCACGATTTGTTTTATTTTACAGACTGTGCTAAATTTGTAATGTTATGACACTTTAGGCTGTGATCATAGCGTAGTATATGTAAACTGTGGCAAGCGGGAGCAATTGTAAAATCGGTAGTATTATTGTTATTGTACTCTTATAATTGATTTGAGCGACAGATGGTCGCTGGATCAGTTATTATGATTAGAAGAATAAACAATTAAACTGGGGAAGAAATGATTGACGTGTGAATCGCAAAAAGAATGCGAAAATAGAAAAGTGATGTACACATTCTTTTGGATTTTGATGAACAAATTACTAGATGGAAACATTAGGTTCGTCTGAGACACGTAATTAGGTGAAGTAAGAGAACACGTGATGTAGTTAGTTTGGGGGAGATTAAGAGAGTTGAGGATTGACCACCAGAGCGAACCGACGTCTAGACAGGGGTGGACCGACAGTTAGGGGCGGGCTGTATGAACAGAAAATGTAGACTAATTGCAGATCCTGTGAAAACCAATTGAGACAACTGTAATAAATTTATATTACAAAAATATAAAGAGTTGTTTAATGGTTTTCACAAATAAGAACAGTTGTCTCAATTATATGGTGCTGATCGCTTCATGGTTCGTCACGGAGCAGCGGGAAGATACAGAAGAACTCTTCAGAAAAAGGTATGAAGCGTATATTATTCTTCTTACATATGAACTGCAAAACTATCCCATGTGATAAGTCTGATACAACATTTTTCAGTTTACACGGCATTATCATATCCTCCTAACTAAACAACATACATGCGATTTATACGTTGATTATCTGTCTGTTAAAAGAACAATATCTTACATCCACTAGATAACACATGACACGTTTTAATATGTCATCTCTTCCAATATAAACCAATATACAACAAATTTATTCGACAGATATTGCATCTGCACACATTGAACTATGAAGTTTAAATGATTATTAGTGTTTACTATTACTGGCAGAATACACCCGCCAGAAAGATAATTGTATTCCCTCCGTTAAATCGATATAAACAGTTTATAATTGATCTTCTCTATATAGAAATAACATTGAAATAAATGGTAAAATATATATCGTTATTTGTTGTTCGTGTGTGTGAGCTATAAAAAAAACGTAAAATATGTCTCCAATTCTCTACCTGTGGCCGAAAATAAACGAACATTGCATATGCAGAATTTTTTTTTTACACAGTGATCACCACTTATCAAGGCCCGGAAGCCACTCAGGGATAAGGGTACAGTACGTTAGTGAGGAGATTTGATGAAGTGTTTACTTAGGGGGACGGTTCATTAGAAATTTGTTAACATTGGACTTGAAGACATCCAAGGTGTAGTCCGGTGGGAAGCAGGCAGACGGAACAGAGTTCCACAGGCGTGCAGTTCGAAGAAAGAAGCTTTGTTCATGGAATCCGCGTTTTGATTTAGGCACAGATATAGAGTGGGGGAAAATTTTCACAGTTGATTCAGCTAGACGGGTGTTTTTCGTGAAAGATTGGCGAGGGGGGGACCAGAGATTGGAGTTCAGACGAGCACCTGCCATGGAAATACCGATAAAACAAGGATAGGCTCGCAACGTCTCTTCTGTGGGAGAGAGGTTGCAGGGTAGAGAAAAGGGCATCCCCCACCAAGCCACGAACTCTATTTTGTACTCTGTCAAGGCAGGATATGCTGTTTTTAGAAGCTCCTGCCTAGATATGGCAACAGTATTCCATCCTTAGACGTACTTGGCTTCTTTCCTAGAACTGGACGTCAGTGAAACACAATACCGCTGGTCTTATTCTAAGATAACTGTAACATGATCATCACGGTGTTTTGTCACTGTCTCCACAACACACATCAACTCCTATCTAACAGTGGAATCTTGGCCATTTAAAGCTGTGACTCGCATTTAAAAATAATTAACGTCCAACATAATTTTACTAACCTGAAAAAGCAAATTATATAGTCGTGTGTCATCATCGCTTCTGTTGTGGGAGAAAAGCGTTAATTTGTACAATTTGCCAACTTTATATACTTTTGGTGAAGCCGTAAATTCTTGTGAAAAGAGAAAGTGCTTCTTATTTAGTTTTATTATGTCAACACATCCAACATTGTAAAAATAGTTGAGAAATAGGAAATTGTGTTTTCTAAAAAGTTATTAAAGAAAATATCACTAAAAAAGCAAAAAAAATATGTCTTCCCCAAAATATCTTCCTCAGATACGACACACTTTTTTTTCTGATTGTGATATTCTTTATTTCCTTTTTATTAAAACAACGAAAACCAAAAATATAAATAATGATATTGATTTCTTTATCTTGCTACGAAACCATACTTTGAAATGGCTTAACAAATCTTGTCTGCAATCCATCAATGTTATTCTGTTTTCAAAACACTTACACGTATATTTTCTTATTTTATTACAATATTCACATCTACTTCTGTCGATTTATATTGTTATGAAAATATTACACAATAACTCGTAGTGGGAGTCTTCAATTTTGGTTTAACCACTTCATAAATTTCGCTTCTTATAATTCGTCCTTCATGCTTCACAACTCCGGCGTAAGATTTCCGACAGAGGCGAAAGATCTGAATGAGGGCTAAACTCGAATCTTGGACTTTCGGTTTGTTGGCTGCCATGGCTTAAGCAGGCTACAACATTTGTTAGCTGTTGAAGAATTATATAATCTGTCACACTCAGAAAATTGTATATCTATCCATCTATCTATCTATCTATCTATATATATATATATATATATACATATAATAATGGTGTGAACGATTAATCGAAATCGGTATCGGGGATCGGAAATCGGTATCGGCATCGGAGGAATTATAGTCTAATCCCCCATTCCAAACCGATTCTTTAAAAATTTTAAATCAAATATGAAACAAGCACACATTGTAGTTTTTGTATATATGGAAATTTAACAATATAGATGAGAATTTAATAAGTTTATCAAACCTTTTGAAGCGAAAACATTGAGAAGTTTGTTAACTTAAAAAAAAAACTTTCATTTACATTTGAAATACCCAAAACATATAAGATTCTGCTTTTGTAAGCGATTATGTGTGAGCACACCTAAACGGGGTTTTAGAATTTATAATAGGGGTTCAGTTGTGAATATAAATATAATGTAAACTGGTCCCATTTTCGTATATTATAATTTTTAGCACTATTTCTAAGGCTGATCAACAAAATCATATAATCACATGTAATTGCTATATTTTTCGTACTGCCATCTGTACTTAGGGTAAGTAGTAGGAAAGGAGCGTGGTTTTTATGACTTTTTACAATACTATATATTAATACAATAGCGTGTGTGTTATTTATTTTGTGTGTCAAGATTCCATCCGAGTGACTTTTTTTTAATTATGGATTCCCATTTATTATCATAAATAATTTTACCAAGAATTTTTCATAAGTTCTGGTTTTGGTTTTGGTTTCGATTATAGTTCATGTCGCTCAAGTCATTTATTATTTATTAATAATTTTACCAAGAATTTTTCATAAGGTTTGGTTTCGACTACGATTATAGCTAATAGAACTCCAGTGATGGATATTTTTTGATAAATATTTTTTTCAAGAATTAATAAAATTTTGTTTCGGTTTCGGATAAAGCTGAAGGAACTCAAGCTAATGCCATATTTAAGCCATATGGATATATGTTTTTTTTTTTTTATTTATTTTTGAAATCGCAACTTTATTATATCTAACATAATATAGAACACTAACTCTATAATAATATATGAGAAATCTGCAAAAATTTAAAAATCATATTAAAGCATACTTAACGCCGAGTGCCTTTGCTTAGATAAATAATTTTGCAGTTTTAACAAGAGTTACGATAACATCATATCAACTTTATTTACAGCACGGATACCAACATCAATATATTTCATACGAATTTGTCCCCTGTGGAACTTCCACAAGTCTCACTAGTTTGTATTATTTGCACATCGTCTTTGTTTTGTTTTTTTCTTTACAGCAAAGCAAATACATTTTATAACCCACGAAATTTATATAATTAAAACAAAATGTAAGCATTCATAGAAGAAAGGCACATAATAGTTAATGAAGCAAAAACGCCCTCTCCATGTAAAAATGATTTTCTAAACAGTAACATTATTATTTAGAAATCCGTTCATAAAAACGTGGGGCGTTGATAATATTTTGTTCTTACATCTTTTTATCATTTTACCTACCAATCGTCGACTATTTTCAACTGTTTATGAAAACTATCTAAGTAGCATGTTGTATACTAACGACGAATTTTGAATGCTAATAATTTTGGGGGATAGAAGGGACTCTTTATGCGAAGGAATTTCGGAGCCTAATGCTTCTCATCAGAAGAGTAGAGAAGATGCTAGGTAACATAGTGAGGATGCGGCGTCAAGCGTGGGGGTATTCATTACGAACGAAATGGATATATATATATATATATATATATATATATATATATATTTATATATTTAAAGGCGGCGCAAGGAAAGCCAACACTTGTAATTGTTTCAAAAACTGAAAATTTAAGCAAAATTTAATGTAACTGTTTAAACAAACTATACCTTATTTGATTGACATTTTATTATTCTATAATTTTACCTGTTCATATTTTACTTTAAATTGAAATATTCTAGTGTTCAAGTAAATTAAAAAAAAATGACTTTAAATTGAAGAGGCAAAAAGAAATCGGCACAATGGAAAATTGTTATTTAAATGTAAATTAAGGACATTAATACAACACAAATAAAACAGGAACACAATAAACTAGTTAATGTTTAGTAGCATAGCCTTTCTGCAATTTGAAAGCCTTCTAATCTTTTGTGAATTCCTTGAATTAGACTGCAGTAATACTCCGGTGAAAGGGCATCCCACTTTTCTTAAATCCCAGTCCAAAGTTCTTCCAAATTTGAAATTTTATCATTGCGTTATCGATAGGATTGAGGTGTGGAGGTTGTGCAGGCCAATCTAAACACGGAATATCATGCTCGTCCAGGAAGCTCTTGACATTGCCAGCAGCGTGATTGGGAGTATTATCCTGCATGAAGATCATCCAAATTCCGATCAAAGTAGGGTAGAACATGCTCAGTCAACATATTAATGTACTTGGACGAAGTTATTCAAACTTGCCAGCGAACTATAGGCCCTGGACCATTAATACTAAAGATGCCCCACACTACGACAGACCCTCCACCTTGCAGCATTGAAGCTGAGCACCTAGGATTTAATTCTTCGTCTTTCCACCGACGGACGTACTGTGAACAATCACTGATTACCCTATTGAACTTGATTGCGTAGCTAAAAAGCACTTTTGACCAATATGAAAAGGAATGGTCTTTACTGAATTTGTGTTTTACAGAAATCATTGGCTTGCATCTTGCAACATATCCTCGCAAATTAAATTCCTTTAATCAGTTCTTGACAGTAGAGAGTGAGACCAAGATTGCACTGTTGTTGGATTTGGGGAGCCGTTTCAAATCTGTTCCTTAGGCTGCGGATATTGATAGCATGGTCTTCCCTGTTCTAGTACGACCAGATTCAGGGGCATCACGAACTCTGCCGGTGTCTTCTTGCTTTTGCAAAGTCTTTCGTATTATTTTCTCATTACATTTAAATCTACAGCGGATTTCTCGACTGGATGAACCAGAAAAGTGGAGATTAATGAGCTCCTTACGATCACTAAGAGAAAGTCGTGTCATATGGACAGGTTTTATAACCTGGAACAACAACAAATACGATTAAAGATGATTTGTTACCTGTTGCTGGATATGTTAAACGTATTTAGAGACGATAATTAAAGCTGGTTTTAAGCGAATTTGTTGCTGCGGACATTTTTTGCCGCCTCTTAAATTTGAGGTGATTTCTTTTTAATTCGACGTGAACACTAGAATATTTCAATTTAAAGTCGAATATGAACAGGGAAAATTATAGAAAAATAAAAGACAGATCAAATGAGGTATAGGTTGTTTAAACAGTTACATTAAATATTGCTTACATTTGCAGTTTTTGAAAAAATTACAAGTGCGGAATTTCTTTTTGCCAGAACCATGTATCTATCTATCTATACTCCTATAAATTCGTTTTTCTTCGTGTGTGTACTGATATTCATATTAAAATCCTTTTCGCTATTTATTTAAAAAGAAAATACAACTTTGTTATATATGTGTCATGGAATTGCATACACTAGCAAAAGATCTAGCTAATTTGCATATTATTTTAAGCATTAATTTTAATTAATCCCCTATTAGTTTCTTCCGTTTTCTGATGGGATGATCATATTTAGGTAAATATTACGTTTAATTAGATTAATTCGGATTTTCGGCATGATTTACACTTGCGTAATATTTGCGTAAAAGTTTATAGTAAACACAAAATTGTTTCCATATATATTTATGTATACATATATATTTTTGTTTTAAAAATGTTGCATACCAAACTCATCCTGGAGTGTTTGGTCTACAGACATGAAATTTCATATATAATGTATTTGAATCCCTGCAAAACTTTATATTTGGGTTTTAGCCGGGAAAAATCGATGTTTTAATTTTTAGCTTTTCAGTAAATATGTTTTTATAGCCCAGTCCTTGGCGGCAGAGGCAAAAATACATCTTTAGCTGAACGTTTTGGTTTTTATTCTCGGTGATGGCGCACGAATTTTTTTTGTTTTTTTTTTTAACTTTTTTAATTATTACTATATATTGCGCCCAATATAATCTATTATATAAATTTCACCTGTCTGTTTATGTGTACGTATATATGGGTGTATATTTATCTGCCTAAAAATTTCGACAGGCAATGGGTATTCATGCGATCGGTATTGTTGTGAAGCCGACCCGTTCGACGACAAATAAGAAAAAATAGGCTAAAAACATTAATCACTTCACCCTCAACTGGGCGCCATTTTCACCGATGTTTTCGAAAGCTATCTTCTCTTTTCGATTGACTAGCCTTAATTTAAATGTACATAACTTCCGGTTTGGGGATGGGCGGAACAGCAAAGACGTCACGATTTTTTTCACGTTCTTTTCCCCCTTAAAGGTACGAATTTGAGCCTGCAATCCTATTACAAATTTTTTTTTTCTTTGGGGGGGGGGCTCAACACCCCCGTCACGACGGGAACCAAGGCTAATATATATATATATATATATATATATATATATAGTATTCCAAATTTAAAAAAAAAACTTTGAAAGGATGAAATATAGATAAAATATTTTCGATTGTTTTCTTTTCCTTATAATGGAAAATGTTTCCATAATGTTTCATTGTTAAAGTGCGTTTTTTTTCCAACAAGTCTAACGAAAGGCTGCTCTTGTGAAAATTTTCAAACGACATAATGTTTGAATTTTTCCGAATAGTCTTGAAACAATTGTTACTAACGTTGAAATACACTGTTTGTTGCTATCAATCTATTCTTTGATGTCTTGGTTTTTGTTAAAAGATTATATATATATATATATATATATATATATATATATATATATATATATATATGTATATCCATCCAATATGAAAGGAAATAAACATTTAGAAAGTTTATTCTTCAATTATTCGTCAAAACAAACATAAAAATACAAGACTAAATGAAATTTGGATTTTTTTAATTTCGCCACGGGAAATGTATAATTGAAATAAAAGATGGAATTATTCTAAATTCAACTACCAATGTTTAATATTTTTGCAGATTCTTATAGCAACTCATCTTAAATCTTATTCAGATGAAAAAAATATTGATTCAAAAACCTTTGTTAAAAATAATTAAATATGTTATATATTATGCGGTGTTTCTTTTTTGTTTTGTTTTTGTTTTGTTTTTTTTTTGGGGGGGGGAGGGGAGTTAAATCTAAACTTCTGTTTTAAACAGTAGAAAAAGTTTTATGTTTTCCTGATTTTCATATGATAAAATGCAGGCTTTTATTTTTCTGGAAAAAAAAGATGCGCAAGAATAATGGATTTTTGATTTGTTTTTAAAATAGACAGCAATTTTTTTTTACCGTGTCTCATTAAAAGATATCGACGAAAATACCAATCGCGTGAAAAAAAGTTTTTTTTTTTTTAAATTTAAGCTATTTAAATGCATATATGCATATTATTTTGTTGTTTATTTTTCTTCTGTTGTTTGGAAATGAGCGCGTTTAAACTCAGCGTGTGTGTGAGACGCAGCTGGTGAATATTTGAACGCTACGTGAGTCTCCGACCATTGATCCGCGCTCAAGACGCCGAGATCAGTAAACGTCCAGTTTGAACTCTATTAAACAGTTCAGTTAACTGCAATTCAGATAATAGAGCCTAAGCCTAGTGAAAGGAGCCTATAGACGATATAACTGTGTATTTCTTTTAACGACTCGAGATTATCTGCAGACCGTAAAGATTACCCGCGAAGATAAAATAAAAAAAAAATATTATATACATGTTTACAGAGAGAGGACAGCTCGGAAATAGTGCGTATTCTCTCCTAACGACTCGAGAACATATGGAGATTGTAATGGATTACCCTACGACGAAGGAAAGATAAACTTTCTTGAACACTCATGTGTGTAATGCTAAAAGCCCTTTACTAGTTTGCATTATTGCGAAATTTATTTTATCATTTATCTTTTTATTAAATTCAAATGTTACTAAGTACATTTGTTTCAGTTATTAGTTTATATTTATTTTTATTGTTTTATTTAATAATATATTTTTCTTGACGATGAATGTACTCATTATACCTATAAGTTGATTTTAAATATAGCATAAGCAGACTCGACAATTCTATTTATTTTCCGTTAGTAAGAGAGAATTCTATCACCAATTTTTTTAATCACTTTAACTGGACTTCAATTAATTCTTAATATTATCTTCTATTTTGTTGTAAATAGAGAGTAGACAATGCATTGTAGATGCGTTATCGGCAGCTCCCGTGATTCTTGTTTCTCCTAATGGGTCCCTCTGTCCTCATTTTTAATAAGTGATTGTTCTCACAAAGGAAGAAGAAAATAAGCTGTATTCTAGGTTGGCACAATTTTGCATGAACAGTCGCCAAAGATGTCGAGGATTTTGTTTTTCTATGTTTATCTTATATAAGCGTGTGCTCTATCCCAACTATTATCAATGGACCTGAGGTAATCTCCTCAGCATCAACCAAAGTCAAACACTTTGCCAAGAACTTTGTGGCTAATTCTTATCTATGAGATCAGAGCCGTCAACCCCTAGTATTTCCTTCTATATCAGAAAACCTGCTATGCGACATACAATACCTGTACGTGATGATGTCAAGCTAATCAAAAACCTTGATTCCAGTAAACAACTGACCCTGGCGACATTCCACTTATAGTGCTCAAAATGCTTCAACCAGGACTAGTTTACATACAGACCTGTTTATGCATTGTCCTGGGCCCAACTCTCTTTCTGATCTACATCAATGATATTCCAAATAGCATCTTTCGATCATTCGTAGAGATGCTGACGGAGCTACTACTATGGCAACATATCAAAGTCCGTAAACGACCAAGTTCTCTCTGATTCTATCTCCTCTGTTCTGTAGCACGTGGTACAATCGGGAAAAAGGTGACTGGTTACTTTTAATTCATGTGATACCAAGCTTTTATCCTTACATCATGCGCTGTGATCACCATCTAACATCAAGTGAAGTGAATGGCTCTCGTCTTGGGGAGGCTCCATGTTTTGAGAAGCTTCTGGGCTTGACCATTACTCCTGATCAAAAATGAAACACGTACATGAAATCCATTACCAAAGTCGCTGGAAAAATGGTGGGATTGTGTCTTCTGATCTAGTAGATATCTCACTGCTGGTGCAATTCTTTATATATATAAGAGCCAGGTACATCCAAAGATAGAGTACTGGTGACACATCTGGGCAGTTCTTGCTAGAAAAAATATTATTCTGCCTTGATAGAGCTGAAATAAACTTCAAGGCCTTGTAGGGGGTGCTCTTTTCCCTTTCTTGCAACCTCTTTCTCACAGAAGAGACGCTGCGAGCCGGTCTCTTCTGTATCGTTATTCTCATGGCAACTGCTCGTTTAACTCAATATATAGCCCCCCTCACTAAACATTCACGAGTAATACTCGTCTCACTTAAAACACTATCTATATTTTCCCCTGTACTTATTTGTGACTAAACCGAAAAGAACTGCACGCCGTGGAATTGTCTTCCGTTTTTTTGTGTCTTCAAGTCAAAGGTAAACAAGTTCTTGGTAAACCATTCTCGTTAAGTAATCAAATTTTTACTTCTACCGGTTACTATGATATTGTCCCATTGACTACTGTACACTCTTAAATACTTATCCTTGAGTAGCCTCTGGGCCTTGAAAATGATGACGCCGATATAAAAAAATTATTATATAAAAAAGAAAACGTAAGCTCCAAAATGGTGCGCATTCTTCCCTAGCGACTCGAGATTATCAGTAGACTTGAATATATTACCCCCACGATGAAAAAAACAAACTCTCTTATATGCATGACAACAGATGGGTGGAACTCCGAAACGGTGCGTATACTCTCCTAACTACTCGAGATTATCTGTTGACCGGAATAGATTACAGCAGAAGGAGAAAACAAAATTATATTATAGTCTTGTATACAGGGAGGAGTAAGTTCCGAAATCGGGCGTATTCTCCCCTTACGACTCGGGATTATCCGTAGACTGGAATAAATTACTCGCGTGGACAGAGAGGTAAGCTCCGAACTGGTGCGTATTCTCTCCTAACGAATCGAGATTATTGGTTGACCTGAATGGATTTCTCCACGAAGAAAAAAAAACAAAACTTTTTTATATATAAATGTCTACAAGGGAAGGTCAAACCCGAAATGGGGCGTGTTTTCTCCTGATTACCTGAAATATACTTTTTATACCACAGTGATTACACCGGAGAAAAACCAATGTTGTGTTAAGTAATGTTTCCGTAGCCGCTTAGATATGACACAGGCGATATATTTATCCGATTTTTCCCGAATCGACATAAAATTATCGGTAGCAAGTATTGCTAACACTAGAGACAAACCTAAAAGTCAGCTTGTTGTAAACCCATCATGAAACGGAAATACGAGGATCGTTCCAAAATAGAGGTTTCCTTAGTTTATAACTTAAAAAATAAAACATTGGAAATCTACAAAGACTATAATAAGAGCGATGTTCTCACACCAGAATTTATGTTTCAATAAAGTAAAGATTAGTCTTAATGCCCTTTGCCAGTCACGTCTGATGCGTCGCTCGTAAAATGTTGAACGTACTTTTTCACACATTTTTAGCCATTCAACAATCGACGAACCCATCTCCTAACTGTACTGACATAAACATCGACTTCGTAAACGTTCAACGGGATCCCTTAAATCTAATCAGTTCGATTATTTCTGCATGAAGGAATCAAATGAAGTACCTCTGCTTCTTACGCCTCGTTAATATCTACAACAGAAAGTGAATCATTGAAATCGCGAACGCATAAATTCAGTAATTATAACAGTGCAATTTGGAAGACTTAGTTTCTTCAGGCGGTTGGTTGGTTGTTTTTTTATTTTGTTTTACGACGTATCAACCCTTTTCGGGTTATTTAATGCCCAATTAAAAGATTTTGAAGAAAAAAATTTTAATAGAATATATTTGTTGGTTTCAAGTCGGTTTCTATTTAACCCATAGTTTGAACCCTAAAAGTTACCACCAACTCCGAGTCATAGTGGGCCTGGGAGCAAGGGTAATTAAAAGGTGGCTCCACACTCCCCAAAGACCGCAAGCTGGGGCCTCACCACTGGATACAGTTTAAGGTCATATCCAGGACCCCATTTAGGGACTTTTACCCTCTGCAGGGGGGCAGTCGGTGTATTCTAATGCCCCACCGACAGGGCCTTCTTCAGGCGGAAGGAACATAGGAAGAACTATTTTCGAAAAGCCCCTCGTATGATAATATTTTACCCCCTATTTCTTCAAATCGTTATGAGGACGACAATTGGGCTCTCATCGTTATATCGCCTGTGGACACAATGTAAATGTCACGTGTATGTGAAATATCCCAATTCTTGTAACGATATAATTTTAAGCAATATCCCCTAAGGTTTTCCTCACAGTGTGATTCGGTTAAAATTTTGATCTGCTTTAGCAAGTTAAACCTTTAGCTACTATTTTTCAAACTGACAGAAACACTTGGAATTGTTATGCGATTATTTAAAATAATCGCATAACAATCCCAAGTTACAGAGTAATTATTTGGACCATTCATTTCATATTCGATAACAAGCTTGTTCTATAAATATAACATTTTATTGATATTTCAGGTTGTGGCCGTCTAATTTCTTTTAAACTTTATTTACAGCAGCGTAAATATCGCCCAAAATTATTTGGACATGCTATATATTATACGCTAGGTTTCGCTTTACGGACATATCTTACTTCACATAGTCCTAATAGCTTTGAATTCTTAAAGTTTTTAACATATATGATAATGTCTAATATATAATGTAAATAACGTTTCGTGATTCATGTAAGAGATAAGACCTGAACTTACGACCATACTCAAACCACTGTCCGATTTATACAATGTTGCATTTTAGTGCTTGTTTTCTATGTATTTTAATAGAGGGTGCTCTAAGGAACTCACAGAACGTGTCCCTCCTCAACGTAAATCCGACAAACATGACAAGCAGTGAAATCGCAATCGTTTTCTGTTGAAATCTTCATACGACAGAAAGCATTCTACTTTAATAGTTTTCCCTTAGAATTGTTAGATTTTTAATTCCCTCACAATTACTGATCTCTCTGGCATGCAGAAATACAAGTTTAATGTTAAAATCCAGTGTCCCTGTGAATATTGTCCCACATTATAGTCTAAAGCCTCCTAGGAGCACTGTGTCTTTATAGGGCGAATTTGACGAGAATAAGAGTTTAAAACTATAAATTTCATAAATATACACGTGGATTCACTAATATGTATTTTTTTACAGAATAATTCTCTTCAAAAGAAGTAATTTATAAACTACGTGCTTCAGTGCAATTTAAGCAAAAGAAACTTATTAGATTACGCATGCGCGTACATATATCAAACTTTGATATGTATTAAATATTTATCATTGTATTTGTTTCCATATTCGATTGTCAGTTTCGAGTTGTCTCAGAGGATGCAATTACTTAGCAGTTGAACTTTATTTTTCATGCAGCCATGTTTATATATTCTCGCATAAAATATAAAACATTTATAAGCTTGCATTAACACGCATGTCGTTATAAAATAACTCGCAGACTGCTCAATTTTATTTTTTAAAACAGCCTGACTGTTTAGCTTTATTACTGTGGCTCGAGATATCGCATCTTCGTTTGAAAGAAAATCGAAATCGATTACACGATAAATAACAATAACAATTTTAAAGTCTCTCTCTCTCTCTCTCTATCTATCTCTTTCTATCTCTCTTTCTCTAACTCTTTCTCTCTCTTTATATATATATATATATATATATATATATATTTTGTATGACGACAGTTCTACACCTATATACTCGACGAATTTTTATCTACAGACTTTAAATTTTGTATATAGTGTATTACGACGAGTTGACAACTTTTTAATCAGTATTTATTCGTACAAAATGGTCAATAAGAGGGGAAATTGAACAATAGTTACGTGAGTATCATTCGATTTTTATACGTTTGTCAACTATTACACGAATGAGCTGCGTGAACCGTTTACGCGACAGATTACTTATGTAAAGAATAAGTAAATTTGAACATATATTTAAAAGGCCGCGTCATACTGCTTTAATAGTTATCGTACTTGAGTCACTGTCTGTAGGTTTTGGTTTGGATATTAGTTCGAGTATTATATACTTCATGAATTAAACTATATGTATGCGTATTCTACGACCGGGCTATGGTAGTTCCATGTAAGGATATATATATATATATATATATATATATATATATATATATATATATATGAAGAATAAAACATGTATAAATACATTTGAAGCCAAAACTGCAACGCGAATTTTTTGTTATAAAATAAACAGGTGTTTATTTCTAAATAAATATATTTCGGAGTAAGACTCCCTTATCAATTTTTTTTTCTTCCTCTTCTTCCACGACATTTATACAGGTTTTATTCTTATAATTTCACTCAACGCTTCAAACGGATATACACAAAAATAACTACCCATATATATATATATATATATATATATATAGAGAGAGAGAGAGAGAGAGAGAGAGAAAGAGAGAGAGAGCGAGAGAGAGAGAGAGAGAAAGCTACAACAATGCGGGTATGGAGCGTAGTAAGTGTTGAGGAAGAAGAACTAAGACAAGTAGCAATTTGCAAGTCAGTTTATATATATATATATATATATATATATATATATATATATATATATATATATATATATATATGTTACACATCTAGTCAAGCCATGCTTATATCTTACATGCCTTGAATAGATCTGTAATATTCACCAGTTGGCAAAGGGGCGTCCTCCAAGAGATATCATGGAACACTGTCACACACAGTAGACCTTTTAATATAATGTAAGAATTGAAATTGATTTGACTTACCGGGGGTGGGACGGAGGGAAGAAAAGACACTGAACTGCTGTTTTGCCGTTACTGAAAAACTGGGTGTCTATTTCCTACTAAGTTAAATAGACATTCCGATCCCGTTGGAAATCACGTTGGAATTCTCGCCAGTGAGAGTTAGTATGTATAAAAGGAGTTGTCTCACTACGGATTAGTGATTAGTTAAGAAGCTAGTTACCTAGCTTGCTAGTCGGTTGGCATCTCTTAGACTGATTACCTCGTTACTGTTCTTCGGCAAACGTTACCAGTTAATTGTTACCTTTACAAGGAAAGAAAAGACTGCTTGTAAGCAACGTCATCATTTCGTTGCAAGCCCTTACTGCCTTTTCTTATCCCCCTCTTCTTGTTGGTGAAATAATCCCGACAATAAGTCATATCCATACGCAACACAATTTAATACATATTCATATATATATATATATATATATATATATATATATATATATATATATATATATGTGTGTGTGTGTGTGTGTGTGTGTATTTCCCTCTTTTTTCCATCGTCTTCTTATAATATCGTCTTTCTAAATCATAATAACCACTTCTGTTCAAATCTGACGAAGTTACTGGATCGTTGATACAATTCGGTAACCGAAACATGTGTAACTAAACAGATAAAACGGTAATAAAATTAATTAATGTATATATTTGCTCAGCAATAGTATTGAGAACCTTCCTCAGGGTTTTACTAATTCCAGCTTTGCTATATATATATATATATATATATATATATATATATATATATATATATATATATATATATATATATATATTTACGGCCATTCGTGAAACTTAAATATACCTTCTTTTTCTGCTAGCTAAGGTTCAAGTATAGTATATGTTCTGTCTATGAATTAGTATTATGATATCGCGCGGTTTCTGTTTATGCCAAGTATCCATACGATTATAATGTCACAGACTGCTCTAAAGATAATGTTGGTTGGTTTTGTTTTGTTTTACGGCATATCAAGTCTTTTCGAATCCAGTTATTTTGAAGAAAACTTTTCGGATAAACTTTTTTTCTCAAGTCGGTTTCTATTTACGCCATAGTTAGAACCCTAACAGGTACTACCACTCCGGATCAGAGTGGACCTGGGAGCGATGGTATTTATAGGGGTGCTCCACACTCATCAAATCCTGCCAGCTTGGGCCTCAACATCGGATATAGGTTAAGGTCATATTCAGAATCACAAAGATAATGGAGATAAACAGTAATGACCAGGTTTATTTTGTATACTATATTAACTAGATTACTTAGATACAAAAAGTATTGTTTTTTAAAGGGGCTATATTAATGTCAGTATCTCATTGCTGAGTGGTAAGTAGATGGTTTCGATTTTTCCAAGCTAGTGCGAAACGAAAGTAATATTGATTTTCAACGAAATTATTTTAAGTTTTCGAAAATTCAATCGGAAAACTCGTTGCATATCTATGACCAGCCAATCAATGAGCTTGAACGCAGATCGTTCATGATTCGCGTATATGGTGACTGTGAGATGACTGTTTAGTAAACAGAATGATAAAATGAAATAATCACTAACGGACCATCTGAAATACTTTGTAACGTTATACACTGGGATAGAAAAAGGACATAACAGTGAGTGAGGAAATATTGTTTTATCAGCTATGACAATTAGTTACTTTGTATGTTTCCCCTCATACATATTGTAGGAATTATGGTAAATGAAATCGATGCAAAATAGTCGGAAAATACGCATCATGTATGGGTCCGTTGGGTAGCTATTTTGGATTTATGTGTGGTTCTAGTGTTATATATATATATATATATATATATATATATATATATATATATATATATGGGGAGTGCACGTGTAGAGGAATAACAGTATATCTACATTTCAAGATTCAAATATTTATTTGTCGTGCGAAAAAGTTTTTTCACCATGAAAACATTTCGGTGAATTTTTTCACTTCGTTATGCAGACACAATCGATTATTATGTCATTACCGACTTTCTACGTGCATATATTTGCAGAAAAAGAAAAAAATCTCTACTTTGAAAGAAAAACTCATGCAAATATAATGTCGAGAAACAAGAAAACAGTAGGAAAATTTTTAAAAGGGTAAACATCATGTTTTAGTTACGACAACCACCTTGGTTATACTTATATTAAACAAGATGTGAGAATATTAACCGAGAGAGTTATCGAAAGTCTACACGTTCAAAAATGATGGATTTATGCTATTGAAAATTACCACATTAAAATAGCATGTACCTTTGTATGAAACCCTTTTAACATAATGCCTGGGAAGATGCCCTCGTAGAAAATAGAACAGATCCAACACTGCCATGACTACAAAAAGAAGTATCCCGATTAGGCTTCTTACATGGCAACCGTACATGTGCGACAATGACTGATTTTGAATTCAGCATTGACACTAAGTATAATTGTCTAGTCTGGGATATTGCCATTCAAATTCACTAAGCAAATAAAAGTTCGTATTATTTAAATCGTGAAACAACCAGCAACTTTTTTTCTCAATTATTAGTCAGCCTTTTCACTAGTTATCGTTGTGAATACAAGACAAACTTCAACTGTTATTTTATCACTAGTATATATCCGAAATGATCGCAAAGGTCATTGTTATAATGACGTAATATATGAATTCATGGCATGGAATTTTCATCTTTCCCGTGCAGATATTGTCGGTTTTAAGCCTTACTTAAACAACCATTCGTAAGAAGTAACGATGTGTTATTTAATCATGCGTGTCCAAAGAAATGCCCGAAAAAAAAACAACAGATTTTGAAATTGAGGACAAAATTAGCGAATGTTGAAGACCTTACTGAACAATCTGTCTCATTCGCAGCTACTTTCTAAACTATCTGCATAATAGATTGTGGCAGAGAACCGCCACCCTTTGACTGCTACGCCCCAGATATGCCGCAAATCCAGTTAGACAGAAAAGAGGTTGAGCGAGTCCTCAGAATATTTGATGCAACAAAGGCTCCCAGACATGGCAGGGTTCATCCCGAATCCTCAAAGAGCTCGTCATTTTGATCTCTGCCCACTCACATAATTTTTCTAATCAATGGCTTACTAATGGCATATTTCCCAATGACTAGTATGTTGCAAGTATCTGCCTTATCTTCCCAGAAGGGTAACAGTAAACTACCCGTTCGGAGATGGTTGGTTGACTGGGACCTTATTTTAAACGTGACAAAGTGCAGCCATATGGCAGTGAGCAGATATCTGTCAACTCCTCCAACTCCACTTGACTCCCAGCAAAGTGGCTGTCTGCTGGAGCCCGTCAGTCTTCCCAAGAATGGTTGTGCATTACACATACTCATACTCACGGCTGCCAGCAAGGCATGGGATGCCCGGTTCTTCTTGCGCCATCTTTTACTCGTCTCAATCCCCCACACTTCTTTCCACTCGACACCTCCAGGTTGCGCCCGATTCTCGAATACAGTATTCAGGCTTTATCCCCCAATTACCTGAACTACATTCATCGTCTAGAACGAGTTCAGCGCATGGCAACGAGAATGGTGACTGGCCAAAGAGGTCGATCTTATGAGCAACGATTAACGGCTCAAAATATTTTTCCCCCTTACCCGCATGGGGTTGAGAGGCAATCTCATGCTCGTCTATAACATTTTCCATTGATGATGCGACCTGGACCGGCAAATTTTCTTCACCTTTGCCCGGGACTGCGTGTTCCATGTCTATACGAAAAAGGTCTACCGTCGACGTTTCCGATGGCTTTGACACCAAGCATCGTTCTCGGTTCTTGTGGAAACTCCGTAGAACCAGCAAGGAAATGAGGGCGTAAATCAACCCACACTACATGGCTTCAAGACGGTTTTGGACCAACGCGTGTCGGACCTCTACGGTATTCCCCATGTATAATTTCTCGATAAATTCTCACTGAAATTTCCCGATAAATTCTCACTGATTTTTCTCCTTGTAAAGGGCAATCGCTTTTGCGTATATTCTTTGACAATGAATGAAGTCAGAACAATGGAATCGACCAACATTCATATGTGACTGTCTAACGTTTCCGAAGTCGATGAACTGTGTATCAAATCAGCATGATCGGTTCTGTTGACAGAAATACGAGTGACAAAACGTGTTCTAAGCGTCCGTACACAGCAATCATTGCTGGAATACATACATTTAGATATGTTATGACTAGGCGAAAAAAATATTCGGGAGCACGAGTTTTCGCTTGTTTTAATTGTACCACTTAGAATTTTGTAGCTCTTTAACTTGTTTGAGTTAAGAAATATGAAGCATTACTTTCAAACGACCGCGTAATATGCGTCATACTCAATTAATACTCTGATCCGACCAGTCTCCGTGAGTGTCCATCTTTGTTTAGCATATTTAAATATGTAGATTTTGCGATCAGCTTCCGTACGGACGACACGCGTTTCTTTCACACGCTTTCACTTACTTTTCCATACTTTATACAAACACAAATGTGTCAAGTGCTTCATAGAAGCTGATAAAAGTCCGACATAACCAAGTAGATATTGGTCTCCTTACTGTGGCTTTAAAAGTGATAGTACGAATGTTTTATTCTGATCAGCTGCAACACACTATGTATGTAATGAATACGCACATACACATGTGTATATATATATATATATGTGTGTATTGTGTCTGACTGTATGTAGGTATGTGTGTATGAATGTATATGTGTGTGCATAAAAATGATGTATGTTAACATATGTGAAATGTATATAAACTTGGTCATTTCGAAAGCAGTGATTATACAGTGCTGTCATATTTCATCAATTCGTAAACACGAATGTTACGCCCGGTCAAGACGTGCTTCTGGTTTTCAATCGCAAGAGATGGGTCGATTACATATAAAGTTCACCTTCCATGCCCCTGTACAAATCGATCGATGGAAAATAAAAGGATATTAAATTAAACGGAGAATAGGAAAGAAACAATTGATTTGAATCAGATTACTTTCA
This sequence comes from Euprymna scolopes, assembly GCF_053919585.1. NCBI lineage: Eukaryota > Metazoa > Mollusca > Cephalopoda > Sepiida > Sepiolidae > Euprymna > Euprymna scolopes. Next base: position 26,705,524 of record NC_136508.1, on the reverse strand, counting down.
AACTTTATTTACAAATCTAATATACATGCAGCCATATTCACACAAAATACCATCTATGCTGGTCTATACATGCTTGCATATATATATATATATATATATATATATATATATATATATATATATATATATATCAAAATGGTTATATAAATATAAATATATAGTGGGTTCTGTAAGGTCTGATGAGGGTGCTAGATCGTAGATATGGTTCGGCAACCGAAACATTTGTAACTAAACAGATAAAACGGTAATAAACTATATATATATATATATATATATATATATATATATATATATATATATATATATGCATGTATATTTTTGCAGCAGATTGTTATTCAGGTACGTCTCGTTGAACACGACGGAGTTATTCTTTTTTCCGATCTGGATGGATAGTTTTTCAATTTTCTGGGCGGTCCTTTTAATTTTGGTTGGCAGCTTATGCACTATGACGCCCAAAGTTTGTGTTTCCGCCATATTGTTCTCGAGTGTTTTCTATCGGTGCATCAGATTATATTCAGGAGCGATTGTTGTTGCTTTCGTTTTCTGTGAGGCTTGGTGTAATTATAGTTTTTTTTTTTATTGCTGATAGTGGTGAATGCATGGGGTTAGAAATATCTTTACTAACAATACTAAAATCAGATACCATAACAATTGCACATGACGACGAAAATTACTAGAAGCCATACTTATAAAAGGACGACAGCGTTTTTTGAACCGGATCTCATTTATAACCGGCACAAATATACTAACAGTATTTTAATAATTAACAAGAAGATAAATAAAATAACTATGCAATGAGAAAATCGAAATTAAAATTAAAACAAAAATAATTCGCCCTAACGCCCATGCACTCACATCTATAACAAATTAAAACAAAAAGAAAACTATAATTACACCAAACCTCATAGAAAACGAAAACAACAACAATCCCTCCTGAAGATAATCGGATGCACCGATAGAAAGCGCTCGAGAACAATGAGAACAATGTGGCCGAAACACAACCTATGGGCGTCATACTGCATATATATATATATATATATATATATATATATATATATATATATATATATATATATGTATATATATATATATATATATATTATAGTATTAAACGTATTTCATTTGAATATCTGAAGATTATATATATATAAATATATATATATATATATTTAGTGGGAATGTTAATTAATAAAAACCGAAGAAAGTTCTCAATACCGTTGTAGAGCAGATATGCGTTTTATTTTTTATACTGTATCTTTCTGTTAAGTTACATTATTGTTTCATCTACTTGGTCGTATTATATATATATATATATATATATATATATATATATATATATATATGTATATATATATATATATATACTATAAAACGCATCTGTGAAATGTAAAATTATATTTTCACTGGAAGTTGAACGGCGCCATAATATGTCTATTTCGTTTGAAAATATCAATGAACGACAATGCCTGCGCCTCACACAAATAAAAACGAGGCATATGAAGCATTACTCTGCAGATATACATTATTACGAGAAAAATGACATAAGAATTTATATAAGCCACAAACACGCTCATGGACTTGAACAATAGTCATGCCCCACTCTAATCAAGACATTGCGTAGGTGAAATGCATTCAGATCATAAAAATCAACTTATTTATTCTATTTTCTATTGCATGGTGTCATGCTATGCATGGTATACTGCTATGCATAGTATCACGCTATTACAAATTGCAAGGTATACTGCTATGTATAGTATCAAGCTATTACAATTTGCATGGTATACTGCTATGCATAGTATCAAGCTATTACAAATTGCATGGTATACTGCTATGCATAGTATCAAGCTATTACAAATTGCATGGTATACTGCTATGTATAGTATCAAGCTATTATCAATTGCATGGTATACTGCTATGCATAGTATCAAGCTATTACCAATTGCATGGTATGCTGCTAGGCATAGTATCAAGCTATTATCAATTGCATGAGGTCATGCTCTGCTTCGTATCATGCTATATTCGATTGCACGAGGTCATGCTATGCATGGTATCATGCTATATTGGAGTGCATGAAGTCATGCCATTTTCGATTGCATGCTATCAGTTTACAGCTAGTTACATCGACAACTAAAATTCGTTCGAAAGAATACATTACATGGAGATGTTATTCCATCGATGACTAGCTAAAGATGATTAACTAAAGATGCTTAACTTCTTTAGTGAATAATATGGCCAAATCTCTCAAATAATAAAATGCTCACACAATTTGTATCAGACATGATTTCACACTCATTTACGTAAGGAAAATAAAGTTAAGCTTCTATTTTTACTGGTGCTGAAAACTATTTCATGTGTTAGTCTTTGTAAAATTATTAATTAATTAGAATTCGGGAAAAGATTGCGCGGATTTTCTCGACAAATCTCCTTGCATTTTACCCAGATAATTTTATGATTTATCAATATGAGATGAACTTATGGGGTTGTTTTATATGGCTCTTGTATTATTGACTAATTTTAGAGATCATTCGAATTTAGCCTTTTTTATATTTGTTTTCATACCATTGCCTTGAAACAGGTGAGCAACATAGACAGTAAATGATATAATATTTTTCTCCAAATAACGTATTAAACTTAAAAAATCTCCGGTCTTAGCGGCGTTTAACCTCGGTATTGTCCGTAAATGATATTGATGCGTTATATTAATATATATATATATATATATATATATATATATATATATGTATATATATATATGTGTGTGTGTGTGTGTGCGTGTGTAGATATCTATAATATAAAGCTGAATGTGTGTGTGTCTGGTCATGAATAGGCTCCTATATGGTTGACTATTTAAAAAAACTGATTACATATAATGATAGACGATGTATTGAGACACAGGAATGGATATGTATGAAGAACGGTGGTTCGTTAAAATTGTCGGGACTTTGTTCGCGCCTGGTCCACAAAGTATGAAAATAAAAACTTAAAAAATTAAGAAAAAAACGTTTACAAGTGTTTTTGATATAGATATACATAATAATACTTTGATAAGTATGTTTTAACGTAAATAGGGACGATATAATAAAATTGTGGGGTCTGTGTTTGAGCCTGGCCTCCATAGAATGGAAATAGGCACAAACTTTAATAAAGACTTTTCATAGCTATCTGCGTAAGTATACTTTGCTAATTATGTTTCAGTTTGAAGAAATATGGTATAATAAAATTATGGGGTGTTTGTTCGCACCTGACCTCCATAGAATGGAAATATGTCACAAAGTTTAACAAGGTTTTTTTATATAGATCCACAGAATATTGTGATAGGTGTTTCAGTGTGAACAGGTATAGTATAATAAATTATGGGGTTTATCTATTTTATTTTTACTTTCATCATATTTTGCTTTGGTTTTGATACCCCCGAATTTGAAGCTATCTCTTTACAACCCTTTCTTTTCATAACCTATTATACTTTCATAAATCAGAGTTCATTTTCTGCCCCACCACGGGACACATATATATATATATATATATATATATATATATATATATATATATATATATATATAGTCATCCACATACAGTACTGTTTCGCTGTTTCACAGCTCATCAGTGTGGCTAGACAGGCAACTACCTCAAGAAAGGATCTAAATCCGAGCGCCTAAATGACAGTCAAAACTTCCAACCATTACGCTATACGGCGTTTGCTATTCGGTTAGTGAATTAACGATGTTTTGACATCGTCCAAATGCCTCCGCTCGATTTGTTTCCACAAAGAGCGTCGGGTGAGTCACGTTTGACACACCGGTTCCTATCAGACCATCGAGGTTAAGACACGATGAACCTGGGCAATACTAGATAAAGGACCATTTTTGACTTTTGGACTTCCAGGTACTGTATGTGCTCTCAGCTTATCTCGACATTTTTTCCCATCGTCCTGGACTTCTCCTTTCCACTGGACTTAAGCATTGCCGATTTAGAGGGAGTATGGTTGGGGATTGTACAACCATTGCCACACTATTGCATGCGCAGCTGCCCTTATATTGGGTATCCTTGTCTTTCAAGACTGAACGGAGGCATCGCATATGTGTGTGTTTGTATATATACAAATATATATATATATATATATATATATATATATATAAGATGCGTAAAGCGTGTCTCAGATTGCAATGAATCCAGAATAAAGGTAGAGAGTTGTGTTATCCTGTAGATTAAATTAATGGTATCGAATTCATATATATTTGTTAGTTTTGATCTCACTACTATATATCAGGTTTAATGCAATAACCGATTGAGAATGTTCTCTATAATAATAAATTCGTATAGTGCATGAATTAAAATATCATATTTCAACGTATCTTAGGTATGGTAACGCCAGTCGGGCTGCTACTATGCTATAACCATAATAAATATATAAAATCACAAAAAATGTGCATATGTAACAAATGATAAGATTTGGGTAGCGTAATTAAAAAATTCACATATTTTCTGTATACATGTTAGAGAATAGATCGAGAGAGAGAGAGAGGGAGGTGTGTAAATTAGATTGAGACACGTAGACCGGAAGTCAAGGTCAGCTGATAGGATTGTATGTGAGTCACGTGATCAGGTTAGCTGAATCGTGGAGATTTGATTTGGATTTAGAAGAGGACAGACGGCTTCACCGTTGTCTCCTCTTCTTCACTGGGGGGGGGGCGTGACGTGTGTAGAAAAGAACAACACAAGCCAGAGATTCACTTTTCATCTTCTGGAAAGTGTAATAAACTATAAAACCAATTCCTTGTCTTGGGGTGATTGAATCTTCATCCAAATCAGGTACCAGGTCTTTCCCCCAAGACGATATGATTCCAGATGGATCAACATCCAAGAAGCAGAAGGTGTATCTGAAAATATATGTACCACACACACACACACACACACACACCCACACACACACACACACACAACGGCATATGAACAAATAGACAGAACAACTAGACGATCACACACGATCCTCTTTATGATACAACAAATATATAATATACGTCATCTCTTCTAATCCCTTATTAGAGATAACAATGCAACAAACATAATATAGGATACATCATTTGGTGTGATTCTACTACGCTGTAATTCTGTTGTTTATTGGACTTTAGCAGTCATTAAGATATGTGCAGGGACTTTAGTATGATACTTGTATTTTCTTACATCAGGCGCTATCTCATCATTTTATTTAGAAAGTTAATTTACTGAAATATTTCCTGTAGTCTATTTTGCATGCTAATGCATTGATTATTAACTCGTATTCTATTTTATCCTTGCCTGCACCTGATTACCGATGTACTACGTTTAAAGAACTTGAGGGTATTTTTCAACTTTTATATTTTTATTTTTTCGTCTCTAAAAATGTTCTTAAATTCGCCCTATTCATTTGGAAATCATCCTTTAATTTTTAATCGAAACTTTATTAGCGATTTTTTAAAATATTTACTAGATTTGGAAATGTTTGGAGGGGTTTTGAAATTTTTGGAAAGAATTCTGAAAGTTTAGAAAAATAATGATTTTTATAAATTATAAAATACATTAGTATTTAATTTTGCTCTATCTTTATGATAGAATTCTAATATTCATAGTTGTTTACGCCCCTTCTTTCTTTTGTCCCAATCATGTCGAAAACCGATAAAATATGTCGTGGCCATAAAAAAATACCCATTATTACTTTTTCTGTACCACTTATTGACTTAATAATTTAATGAAGATACAATGTAGCTGTACGTATTATATCATGTATAAAAGTTGAACAGTAAATCTATAATCTTGGATCCTAATATGATTTTTTCACGCAAAAAAGTTACTCTAGCATATTAAAATTTCAGCGCATTTTTATAGATCAGTTTCATTATGCAGAAACAAACAGTAGTTATTATGTCATTACTGCATTTTTTGTGCATATACACTCCAGTAAAATAAGAAATTATTTGCTTAAATATAAAATATTTATGAGAGTATAATATTGCAAGAAGAAAAACGTTAATATAAGACTACATTATCGCATGTTTCTTCAGGAAACTTCTTTCTTCATTAAATGGAAAATAAATAAATTACAAAGATCTGTTATAGAAATAATAATAATAATAATAATAATAATAATAATAATAATAATAATAATAATTACATTTTCTGATTTCGTTTAACATTAATACATTTTCTGATTTCGTTTAATAATAATAATAATGCCATTAATAATAATAATAATAATAATAATAATAATAATAATAATAATAATAATAATAATAATTACATTTTCTGATTTCGTTTAATAATAATAATGCATTTTCTGATTTCGCTTAATAATAATGACATTAATAATAATAATAATAATAATAATAATAATATATTTTGTGATTTCGTGTAATAATAATAATAATAATAATAATAATAATAATAATTATAATAATAATAATAATTATAATAATAATAATAATAATAATAATAATAATAATAATAATAATAATAATAACAAAAACAACAACTGAGAGAACAAATCTACCAACCCTAAATAACCTAAGACTTTTTTCCGAGGAACAAGAAATTAAAAAAAAAGCAAAAGGGACACACATGATCTGCTACATATATATATATATATATATATATATATATATATATATATATATATATATATATATATATTTATGTGTGGGTGTGTGTATATATATATATATATATATATATATATATATATATATATAGAAAGAGAGAGAGAGAGAGAGAGAGGGAGAGATCAAAATATCCTAAGGAAAGGAAAAAGAAGGAGAAGAGAATTTGACCATGGTATGGATCAATTAAAAATAAAACATACGATAGCATCACACAAGCATGGATAATAAAATGCTTAGAACTATATAAAATAGTAAGAAGGATCAACAACGTGATAGAAAATGAGAACATGGTGATTGGAATTGACAGCTGATGGACAACAAATAACAGAAACTTACATACAAAGAGGCATCTTCCGAGGAGATTTACTATCACCATTACTGTTTATTATAACCATGAGGCCCCTAAACAATATACTGAGAAAGTGCTAAGCCGGATATGAGTTATGCGACACAGAGAGAAAAATGAACCAGTTGATGTACATGGACGGTCTGAAACTTTTTGCAAGAACCGAAAAGGAACTGAAGACACTCATAAAAACTACCAGGATCTTAAACCAGGATATCCAAGTAGAGTTTTGTATGGAAAAGTTCGCACGTTTAGTTATAAGAAATGAAAAACTGGGGACAACAGAAGACATGGAACTTCCAGACCAAACTGGGATTAGAGCACCAGGAGAGTAAAACGCCTATAAATACTTGGGAGATCTGGAAGCAAACACCATCAAAACAACAGAAATTTAAAAAATAATTACAAATGGATATCTCAGAAGAACAAAAAACTCATAGACACTAAATTATATTGCTGATACCTAATAAAAGCTAAAATACATGGGAAGTATCATTAGTAAGATACTCTGGACCGCTCATAGGTTGAAGTAAAGAAGAATTAAGACAGCTCGACCAGAACAGCAGGTAACGCATGACCATGCACAATGCACTATATCCAAAGGACAATGTAGTCCGACTCTACGTGAAGAGGAAAGACGGGGGGGGAGATGACTGGTTTGTATAAAAGACTGTGAATTACACCACAAAATCTAGAAAATAAAAAATGCAGAACCCTAAAAGGATAAGTATGACAGCGAGAGCTACTGAAAAATAAAGAAAAAAGCAAACAGCGAGACAAAGGATAAGACGAGAAAAGAAAATCTTCCGTGTAGTTGTCTACACGGAAGATTTATAAGTATGACAAAAGATGAGAATAACGAATACACTTGAATATGAATGCAAAAAGGACAAGTAAACCGAGAAATTGAATACTTAATTACTGCAGCACAAGATAACACGATGAGAACCAATCACATCAAAGTAATGATCTACAAAGTACAAAAAACCAGCAAATGCAGACTCTGTGGACAAATGGACGAAATGTTAAACCATATAGTAAGCGAATGCTGCAAACTTGCCCAAAAGTAATACAAGAACAGGTTCGACCAAGAGGTAATAGCAGTACACTGGGAGTTATGCAAACAATTGCATCTCGAAGGCACAGGCAAATGGTACAAGCATAAGCCGGCAACAGTACTTGAAAACGACAATCATAGATTCTTATAGGAAATGTACATACAAACAGACAAACACATCCAAGGAAGAAGACCGTATATCGTAATAATTAACAAGAAAAAAAGTATTGTCAAATTGGAGACGTTGCTGTTTTAGCTGACCACAGGGTGAATATCAAAGAAAAGGATAAACTGGACAAATATAGAGCTAGCCGGAGAGCCGAAAGGAATATGTATGATTAAGAAAATAAAGTTATTACCTATAACAGTAGGAGCACAAGGAGCAATCCCGAAAATCTTTGAAAAAAAGAATGGGAGAAATTGAAATAAGAGGAACGGCTGGAAAAATACAACGAATTACAATAATGAAAACAGTTAAACTATTAAGGAAAACTCTTGAATGCGGGGATGAATACAAATCTGCTGCAAAGGTCAAAAATGAAGGGTCACATGAAAACAAGATCATTGAAGCTGCATATCGAAATATCCGATATACCATCCCCACATTTGCTCACTATCGAACCCCCCGAAATAGTGATGCCAATTAGCCGAGAAAGTCAAGGAGGATGGAAAGATCAAGGAGAGACCGCTGAGCAGACTTCTCCTGGGGAGGTACAAAAAGAACTGGGGATTTGCGTAGGCTTGTTACCACTCAAATACCGGTGAAGACTAATGGCTACTGCCAGCGATAAATCAATGGAAAACAGCTGTTACGATAATGCAGATTTCTTTGAAGATGTTATCGGAAGAGGTGAAGAGTACTGGAAATCTGAGGAGACTTGTTGAACCTCAGCTTCTAAGGAACGCCACAAGTTTGCTTTAAGGAGAGATCTATTATAACCTGTGTGGAAGCTCCTTGTGAGCCAATAATAATAATAATAATTACTAGCAGGACTTGTAGAAATTCTACAGTAGTATTTTCCAGGTGTAGTATATTACTGCTGGGCATTCTACGAACATTCAGTCTTAACAGAGACCCCGCAATATTAGTGTAGCATTGTTGATAAACTTATAAAGTCTGTATCTAAGTAATCCGGTTAATATAGTGTATGAATATATATGGTTATGACGGTTAATCTTCAATATCCTTATAGAAGTATGTGACGTATTTCCATTATATGGACGCCCGGCGCGAACGGAATCCCCACGATATGATTATACTAGTTTGTTTGTTTTTGTCAGTTGGCCAAGAAAGGAATATTTAAATTTCAGTTATGGCCCAAAAGTGGCAACATTTTTATTTTATTTTATTTTACATTGCCTTCTCGGTGATCGGGAGATACTATACATTTAAACGAGGACAGAATGCGATAACATACCACGAACATTAAATTAGCGCATCTATATATAATTTAATGTTCGTAGTATGTTATAACCACCCATCCTCCTTTTTAATAAATAAGATCTCCGGATTAAATAATTTATAATCTGGGAACCGTGACACACGTACGTACGTTTAAGGTACTATTGTATTCATATATAGGAAAATGATATTAAATGACACAGAAAAATAACAATCGCCTGCAAATGCAGACCTACAACATGATTACAAACAATGTTGAGAATCTTATAAGAACAAGAGAGAGAGAGACGGATTTATCACTCCCTAATAAAAGTGGATTATATCCCGAGACACAGAAATGTTACTAATAATAAAAAGAGGAACACATACCCTACAATGCATACACCAACACAGATTGAGGGAAGTAAAAAAAAGGAAACTCTACTAAACTGAACTGAATAATAGAAATCAGGAGGATGTACAAAATACCAGATTAGATCATCAATTTGATTGCAAATGCAGTAAAAGATGGCGACTTTAATTAGAAGCTTCGATAATGCAAAAGTGAAATGAAAATAAAAAGATGTATTTTTCAAGGATATTCAACTCTATCATAGCAAGCATATATTTAACAAAATGGTAAATAAATGCCAACTCGAAATAAAATGTATTAATAAAAAATGAACTAGCATAATGCTTATGGACAACCTGAAACATTTTCGTGAGAAAATAAAGCGAATTAGAAACGATATTCAAATAAAATTCTAAATGGGAAAGTGCGCACTGCTATTTATAAAAAAGGAAAAAAATGGATACAACAGAAGTCATGAGGCTATTAAACGAAGGAGAGATAAGAACACTCTGCGAACATGCTAACTATAAATATTTGGTAGTTCTTGAAGCAGACACTGTTAACAGAATAGAAATAAAACGAGAAAAAAATAAACAAATAGAATACAGAAGAGTAATAAGAAAGTTCCCGGAAAGACAATTACGAGGTCGGAACCTAATAAAAGACACATAGGCAAAATGACTAAGAAGATATTATGAACCATTTATAGGCTAAACCAAGATTATCTATGTAGGCTACTAGAAGATCAAAAAACTCATGACAATGCAAATGTGAAAGAGGAAGGAAATGGTTAGTATAGAAAAGGCTAGTATAGTAGTCTATATGAACGACACAAAAAAGAATTAGAAAAATACTAGCAGTTAAGCCTGACTTTGCTCTGACCCTATGCATTGTTCATAGCTTTATGCGCATATATATATATATATATATATATATATATATATATATATATATATGAACAAATGATTAATAACATATGTTTAAAAACATCTTAAAGGAGTTAAAAACATATTTGATTTTAAAAAAGAAGTCACAGATAAGTGGATAGTCCTTAATCCGCGGAGTTTCGAAGAAATACTCTCCTTCTCATCAGAGGGCGGGAATTAGCAGTATATATATATATATATATATATATATATATATATATATATATATATATATATTAAAAGTTTGACTTATGTCTAGTTAACCTAGATCTAAAATTTCAATGTTTAGACCCAAAATTGACGGAGGAGTTTGGTAGAGTCTGCAAAGGTTACATTTTTAAACTTTGACCTTTGGCAGCGAAACATTCGCCCAAAAAACTGATTAAAATACTTGCTGCATATCTGAATACCATTTGTTAACCAAAGATGGCGGCGTAGGTCAGATCAGATCCTGACTGTAATTGGCAGTAACCAAGATGGCTGCCAAGAATCAAATGCGGTCCGTGACGTATTTAGCGGCGAACTGATTGAATTCAAAATTCGACAATTTTTATACTAACTTTGGAAGGTTTTCATTGGTTGTTTAGCACAGCCGGTGGTTATAAAAATGATTGGCGAATTTATTCGTCACATATCCCCATTAGGAGTCAAAAACATTTTACACAATTTATGTAAAAGTTTAAATGTTTAGATCAAAAATGGGCTGAATAGTTTGCTAGAAACCGCAAAGGTAAAATCTTTTGTAACTTTTTCACCCTGGCAGCCAAATCCTCGACCAAAACCGATTGAAAACTATATCTGAATACATTTTATGTAAACTTTAAAATGTTTAGACACAAAATTGATTAATTTGGTAGAGACGACAGTGGTCATCCCAATTTTGAGCCTTTGACATTTATTCTTTTGGGCTCAAATCAAATCACAAAGTTTAATTCATGTTCAAGTAACATTTCAAGTGTTTATACCTAAAATTGGTGGGGGCTGGTAGAACTTGCAATGGTCAAATCATTGTCTTTGATCGCTTGAAAGTCAAATTTCCGCCGGAAAACCGAGTCAAAATTCCTATTACTTATGTCTGTAGACTGAAATTTGATAGGATAGTCTGGTAGAGGAATGCGCGCACACACACACACACACACACACACACACACACACACACACACAATTTCACTTTTATGGATATATAGAAAGATATAATGCAGAAAGCCGTAAGGGTAGTCACTGAAACAAAATATATTGTAAGAATAGAAGTAGATAGAGTGCAAAGAGCAAAAAAATAAGATGAGATGAAAAAATGCGAAGAAAAACAACAATACCAAAAATTAGTAAGCATGACAAAAGGTGACAGTGACACCCACGAAAACAATTGGACATTGCTGAACACGTAAACAAATTGAATCATTAGTAAGAGCCGCGCAGGATAACGAGATTTGAATCGACCACATAAAGCAAAAATCGACAAAACACAAGAAAACAGTAAATGCCGATTGTGTGGGCAAACAGACGAAACGATAAACAATAAAGAGCGAATGCAACAAACTAGCAAATATATGAATAAACACGATGAAGTATGAAAAGCAGTTGACTGCAAATAATGCAAACAACTGCATTTTGAACATCTTGACAATATCCTGGTGAGCAAACATTATAGGCAACCGTCCGTCTCGGTAGACGATGATGTTGCTCTACTATCTATGTGCATTGCAGAAAATTGCTATAGAGTTCAACTTGGGAATCGTGGTCCCTGTCGCACTTGAAGGTCCATGACTGCTGGAACTGTTGATGTTGCTATTTCCTACCTGACTCTCTTCACTATAATTGATTATTCACGCGCAGTTTCCTGCATTGAACGCGCCCTGTCGTACTGCCAGTCCACAAGCAAAGTGATTATCAGTCAAGCTTTCACATCGGCGGAGGGTGATGTCGCATCTCTTCATATCCCACTTGCAAATATCTGATAGACGTCGTTTGCCGCGTCCTGTTTCTTTTATGCCATTCACCAGATCGCCGTATAGAAGCGCTATAGAGGTACTTCTGTGTCCATCCTTGTGACACATCCCAACGATCGCAGCCGTATTTCTGAGAATATTCCAAGCACTTGCATGTTGGCTCGTTCATGTACATTAGTGTCATGGATCCTGCCCTAATCTACAGCATTCGACACAGGCACCTCATGCTTTGCGAAGGTGGTCCATGTCTCACTACGGTAGAGGAGGGTACTGAGCACACAGCTTGGTAGACAGGTAATTTATTCTTTCTCAATAAGTCTTGAATTATTCTACATTCTCTGACTTAGTTTGGACATAACCACTGCTGACTTCACACAACTAATGTTGCTCTCCAGTCAACTGGATATTGTGGATTAGTATAGGTGAAGTCCGTGACAGCATTCACTTTATATCAGTTGATGGAGGCGCCTATAAATGTTTGTTTTCTGCCTCATTATTTTAGCTTCTTCAGGTAGATAGTCAATCCAAACCCTTGCAGGCGTGGGAGAGGTGGTTCCCAAACTGTTGAAGACCGTCTTCGGTGTGCGATGTAAATGAAACGTCATTGCCGAAGAGAATCTAACGGACGAGTGCGTATGTGATTTTAGTCTTGGCATGGAGACAAACCATGCTGAAAAGCATGTCATAAAACCTAGTGTAGATCATCATATTTGTGGAAGAAGATGCCGATTAGTGTAGGCGTTCGGACGCAGATCTGCTTAACTCCACTGCTAACTGAAAGCTTCAGAAGTAACGGCGTGGTAGCACATTGTGTGTTGCATGTTATCATAGAAGGATGAGATAACTGGGAGCAAGTGCGGGGTAGCAGTCGACTTTCTGCAACATTTGAAAGGGCAAGCTTGTTTTGTGAGGTCGATGAATGCAAAACAGAGTTGCATGCCCTGCTCCTGACACTTTTTCCTGTAGCTGCCTACTGTTACTGGCCAGCTGTGAAGCCATACTGGGACTGGGTAGATGCGAGAGGCGAGAATCTGCAAACGCCCTAGAGAGATTCAAGCGAACATTCTTCCTAAACCGCTTAGGAGGAGTATGTTTTGTTAGTTGTTGCAGTCGCTGTACTCTTCTTTGTTCTTATATAAAGTGACGATATCGACGTCTCGTTTTTCTGGGGTGTATAGCCTTATTCCCAGAGCACGTTGTGAAGTGGCGGAAGCAGGTCTGGTTTCCCACGATTCTAGACCTCTGGGGAAATTACGTTACCTCCATATGATTTACACAGTCGTTGAGCACTTTTACAGTGGGTAAAACGTCCACTCCTCTATGATTGGCACGTCTAGGATGGCGTCAAGAACAGTTTCCAGCGTTGCATACAAGTTCCACGTTGCATATGATGATCGGTCAGTGCTGATTTCGCCTATCTTGGACTTATAGGAAGCTGACTTAAATAGAACTGGGGCTGTTGCCTTCTTGGTAAGCTCATATTTCCTCTTGTACTCCCTCTTTCACAGATAACCGTATGCTGTCATTGAAGTTCAGCCAGTATGTGTGGCCCAAAGGCAAGCAAAATTCTGAGCTTTGTTTTTCGCAGTTCTAAGAGCTAGGAGTGTACTGGCAGGGTATTTGGCCTTTCCTCTTTGCTTTGGTTACATGTTCGATTTTCTCTCAGTGGGCCTCATACCAATGCCCATTTTTCAGGTTTTTCTCCTTTTACGCAGCGAGTGCGGACTTATAAACAATGTCACAAGGACAGTTGACGTAGCAGTGCACCTGCAGGCCTTTCTTTACAAAGTGTGTATTCTAGTCTGCTTATGAATGCTGTTTTGTCAGGTTTTCTGGCGCAACTGATGTTGATACATATGTGACCTCCCTTTGAAATTATGCGTAGCTTGCTTGCCACAAATGTGTGATCCGTGTCACAGTCTGCGCTGTAATAGTTGAGAGTAAGGAGAGCGCTGCTGATGCCCGACATTTTGGTGATCATTAAACTAATCTGGTGCCAGTGCTGAAACCGCGGATTCTTTTGTGACATCTGATATATTTCTCTGCACTTAAAAAAGGTGTCGGTAATGTAAAGATTATTGTGGCACAAAAGCACGAGTTGTCTTTAGCCGTTCTCGTTGATCTTCATCTACCCAATGCTTTCGAGGCAAATTAGCCAAGTTTCTCAGTCAGCTCCATCTACTGCATTAAAATCCTCTAGAAGATAAAAGCTTTCAGATCTGGGGGGGGGGCATGGCTATCACTTCATCTAAGTTTTGAAAGAACTGAACTCGCTCCTTCATTGTGGAGCGGCGAGTTGGTGCATTTTCGCTGGCAATGCTGACTGAACCAGAAAATTTTGATATCCGAAGAATGCGCATTCTCTCTGTTCTTGCTGAAGTGGGTAATTATGATGAACTCATTTGTTACATCATAACTTATACCATGCTGTTGTGGGTGATCTGTAATTTCTCTCTGATAGTAGAGGGGGTAATTTTCTTCTTTAATGTAGGCGTTGTCAGCCATCCAAGTATCCTGTAGGGCGGTAATGTCAACATAAAGTTGAGAGAGTTCTCAATTGATGACGCATGTTTTTCGTGCATCGTCAATCTGTTGTGAAACCGACATGTCCCCTGTGCGTGACGAAACAGCATTTTACTGGCTGGAGACTGCTCAGCATTAGACGAGCGTCAGACGTCCGATTAGCAACGATGACCTTTCCCATCATTGAAGAAAATCCCTGGCGCTGTTTTCCTTATTCTTCTGGACGAGTTTATAACCGGTAACTGTCTAATTCCTGTTGTCGGCATCTTTTTACACTAAAGTTCCATAGCCTGGGCAGGGTTATATGGGAGAATAATTGTTTCCCCCGCAGCAGTTTCCGTTCTACACGGAGCTATATAATCCAGGGGAAAGACGTTTCGAAACAGCTTAGATCTAACTGCCGCGCAGAGTTGACAATTTAACATTAGACCGCCTTGAAAACTCTATATCCGAGTTTTTTGTCGAAGTTACTCCGTTAACTTTTTCCTAAGGGGATAATTCTGCAAACAGCGGAGATTTGGAGAAACTTGTCTTCTAGATGAGTTACCATCCCAAATTGGCGATCCCCACTTTATCGACGTAGGTTTAAGGCAGCTTTTCCCTTCTTCCATTTAGTAGAAACAGTTTCACTGAGATTAGTAGCTAATTAACACGAGAAGACCAGAGGCTGAGCTAAGTTGGGTTGTCAGAGGCTATTTGAGACGGACAGTGTGGGGGCATTTTTAGGGAAGCGTGATTATACCTACTACCACGCTCGGTTGTTGCTATCTGTGAAACCAGTTGTTATATTTCCGTTAAAGTAAAAATTTCTATAGCACGTGATTTTGCATACGTTCCTTTTCCTTTTTAAAATGGCTGAGTTTTTTTTTCTTCTTCAACATTTCGTTACTAACAGTTCTTGCGTTTACTTCTGCTACCTGCTATTTACTATTTGCTCTTATGTTTATTATTTACTCTTATGTTTATTATTGGCTGTGAAATTAGTTCGGCAAAGCCTAGTAAAGAGGTTTTGATCTGTCCTCCGTTCTATGATAAGACGCCACAATTTACCGAACTATTTTTTTTTATTTTCCTCATGGAAAAGAAAATTCGCCTGGATAAATTTGATGTTACATCGGTAGATACTCAGGCCAGCAAACTTTGGAAATTATGGTTCCGCAACTTTAATTACTACTTATCTACTATTGCTTCGTTAAACCCTGATAAGCTAGAAGTTCTATATTTAAACATCGGTTCTTCTGTTGTGGACGTTATCGAAGGTTGCTCTGGTTTTGAACATGCCGTGGAATTATTGAAAGACGTTTACGACAAGTCTCCAAGCGTTATTCACGCTAGACATCTGTTTTGCACGCGTTTGCAACAAGAAAGCGAGTCTGTGGACCAATACCTTCAGGCTTTGAATCGATTTGCAGCAGACTGTTGTTTTAAAGACGTAACGGCCACCATTTACAGGGAGGAATCTGTTCGTGATACATTCATTCGTGGTCTCCGGTCCTCATTGATACGTGCTAGGTTCCTTGAAACAGACACTATAACTCTTACAGAAGCTACTCAATGTGCTAGGGCTTTAGAACAAGCTCACTTATGCGCGGAATCGTATGCATCCCAGATTGGAGCTGTCTCTGTTACCTCTACTACGGGAACTAAAAATGTGCTGACCGATTCTGCCGAGGAGGCCATTTGTATTTCTAAAAATTCTGTTCCAACTGATTCTCGGATGGAGTGTGACTCTGTACAGTTCTCTGCTATCTTTCCTGTTCGTGGCAAGTGCTACAACTCCGGAGGGTGACGTCGCCTTAAGGATGACCGCCGCCTTTGCCATGTCTGCGATAAGGTATGTCGAAGCTGTGGTAAACTTGGGCATTTTTCTAAAATTTGCCGTTCTACTCTAACGACATAATCATGTTCTTCTACTATCAAAGGGCCCGTGCTAAAGGTGGTGATAGTTGTCCTCCTATCATCGAACCTGTGGAGTTAAAATGTTAACTGCTCTTATAGATACCGGCAGTTCTGATAATTTTATCAGTGCCCGCATTGTCAAAACAATGAGACTACCCATTTTAAAACGGAACTCCGTAATTTCTATGGCGTCATCCGCCGTCTCCCTTAAACTGTTTGAATATTGCAACGAAAACATTTTCTTCAATGGTTGCGAATATAACGGGATTGACCTTACTGTGCTTCCTGACTCCTGTATGGATATTATACTCGAGGTGCCGTTTTTGAAACTACACCGGGGTGTTACTATTTCTTTTGGTGGATCTCAGGATGCCTTAAAAATCTGCGCGCTAACCAAGATCAGTTGTGCCCCTGAACAATTGTTCCGAAAACTGACCCCTGATTGCAGATCCATTGCTACAAAATCCCGAAATTACCGTGTGGAGGATGCTCGATTTATTGAAAAGGACATTCTTCAACTACTTAAGGACGACGTCATTAAAACCAGCTATTCACCGTGGCTATTGATGCGTACTCTTTGCCTCGGATTGAGGATCTCGTAAACCAAATTTTCCAGTACCATATTTTTAGTACGACTGATTTGTCTAAAGCTTACTACCAAATTAAAATTTGTCCCGAACATCGGTTCTACAGAGCTTTTCAAGCTGGAAATCGTTTGTATCAATTCAGACGAATATCCATTTGTGTCACCAATGGGGTTTCTGCCTTTCAACGATTTATGAATTCCTTTATTTCCGAAAATATGTTATTGGAACATTTTTCTTACATTGATGATATTAACATTTGCGGTAAAACTCAAGAGGAGCATGACGCTAACTTGAAACGTTTCTTAAAAGCTTCCCCAACATACAACCTCGAAATAAACCGAGTAACATCAAAGTTTTCGCTTCGCTCTATCAATTTGCTTGGATACCAAATCTGTAACGGAACTATCCAACCTGATTCTGAGCGTTTGAAACCCCTTTTGCAAATGCCTCCTCCTTTGGATTCCAATCCGTTAAAAAGGTGCCTTGGTATGTTTTCTTACTACGCGAAATGGATACCTAAGTATTCACACAAAATTCGTCCCCTGGTTGAAAATAAACAATTCCCCATGCCGCCTATAGTTGTGAATTCTTTTGAGAAACTTAAGAAACACGTCGCCGAATCATCTGTAAAGGTTAAGGACGACGAACTACCAAATACTATAGAAACCGATTCCTCAGGAAAAGCGATCGGAGGCACCCTCTTACAGACTGGTAGGTATGTAGCGTTTTTCCCCGCTCACTAAACCCATCGGAAATACGACTACACATAGTTGAAAAAGACGCTTACGTGATAGTTGAATGTGTCCGAAAATGGAGGGACCTCCTTGCTGGAAAGCACTTCACTATCGTAACAAGCAAGCCGTATCTTTTATGTATAATCCAGCTAACCGAGGAAAAATTAAAAACGATAAAATCATTCGGTGGAAAATGGACCTTCTCTCATTCTCCTACGATATAAAACACCGTCCTGGAAGTGAAAACATCGTTGCCAATGCTTTATCGAGAGTGTATGGTGCTGCTGCTTCATCCTTGGAGGAGTTAAGTGTCATACACAGTTCATTAATACACGTTTTGGCACTTTATACGATCACAAAATATGCCATACTCAAAAGTTCGGCGCGTAACATCCGAGTGTACAACGTGCGCAAAAATAAAGCCTCAATTCTTCAGCCCTACTAACAATACACTGATCCGCGCTACTGCTCCCTTTCAGCGCCTCTCCGTAGACTTCAAAAGGCCTGCCCCGGCATCTTCGAAACGATGTCGTTACCTATTTACTATCGGGGATGAGTACAGTCGGTTTCCCTTTGCGTTCCCTTGCGTGATTGTTCTTTGCAGACCGCAATCAAGTGTCTGACGAATATTTTTTTCTATTTTTGGACTCCCCGCTTTCATCCATTCTGATAGAGGAACATTGTTCGTGTCGGAGGAGTTCAGAAATTTCCTGCCGCGACTTGGGGTTTGGTGCAGTAACACTACTGCATACAACTCAAGAGGAAACATTCAATGCGAGCGCTATAACGGTGTTATTTGGCACTCAATATTATTGGCCCTGGAATCTAAACAGTTACCCCTTAGTGCTTGGCAGGACGTTTTGCCTGATGTTTTAAATTCTATTCGCTCCTTACTATGCACTAGTACGAATGCAAATCCCCACGAACGATTGTTCAAATTTGAAAGGCGCTCTTCTACCGGTACTGCTTACCTGTCTGACTCTGCGAACCTGGGGAGGCACTATTGAAACGGTTTGGCAACAGGTAAAAGTACGACCCGATCGTCGAGGTAGTGGAACTCCTCGAGGCCAACCCTACGCATGCGATTCAGACATTTGGTTCGTTTTCGGCGCTTTGACTGACCTCAGGGTCCTGCTGAGAATACTCGACCCGACTTTGCAAATGCAAACCCGGCCCATTTGATTGAAACAAGTCCAGTTGACAATGCACCTAATGCAGAAAATATAGAGAATGCGCAGAGATCTGCCAGTCCTTAAAATATTGAGCTGCTTCCACGCCGATCTAGCCGAATGCGTAAAACAGTCCAGCGACCGGGCTTATAAATAAAAAACCTCGCCACTTTCAAAGATAACTCTGTACTTCGAAAAAAAAAAAACTGCACCTTGCAATCTCTCTTACTAGGGCGGGGGGGGGGTATTGTTATATTTCCATTAAAGTTTCTATGGCACGTGATTTTGCACACGTTCCTTTTCCTTTTTAAAAGGGCTGAGTTTTTTTTCTTCTTCATTTCGTTCCTAACAGTTCTTGCGTTTACTGCTGCTACCTGCTCTTTACTATTTGCTCTTACGTTTACTAATTGCTCTTACGTTTATTATTGGCTGTGAAATTAGTTTGGTAAAACCTAGTAAAGAGGTTTTGGTCCGTCGGCCGTACTATTATAAAACACCACACCAATGAAGAAGAAGAAGAAGAAGAAGAAGAAGGATGATGATGATGATGATGATGATGATGATGATGATAATAATAATAATAATAATAATAATAATTGATAGCGTTCATTTTGGCGGATATCTTAGGAAATTATCATGAAATATGTAGAAAAACAGAAACACTCGGGATATAAAGCGCGAACAAGACCTATAATGAGACGGCCCAGAGAAAACTGGAATATTGAAGATTTTTACTTCTACTTACGTTTACAAGAAGGCAAACGGGTTTTACATGCGATGAAGGAAAAATATTTGCAATTGTTTACGAAAAAAGCCAAGGTGTGGTAGAAATCTGGGATGACTATCACACAGCCATTAGAGAACGTTGATAATAACAATAACAGATAAGTGTTTCAACTTAGCAATTTAAGCCAACAATCAGATGTAACGACATAAATTACTGCTACTTCGTGTTAGTTTCACAACAAGCTTTCGTCTGCGATCTTAGAGTCAGTCTACGTCGAAATATCAAGTGTTTCGTAAGCATAATTGTTAGACTATCTGTGTCAGGCCGTGTCCATTGTATCCAGAGTCTTGTGGAGTTTAACCCTAGTGAACACGAAGAGAATTAATCGTTCAAATATTAATAGGGTTTAATGACCTTCGAATACTTTGGTACTGTATTATTTCACATGCAGAACTATTTTCTTTTTATCTGTTATGTTTTTTTGTTACATGTACTTTATTCTTTAGCTTTCGTGTTATTAACTTTTCATGTTTCCGCATCCATTCCGTCTTGGTTTTATGTTCTTACTTTGTACACCTTAGAGCTTCTATGTATATGATCTTACATTAAGTTTCTTTTTT
Organism: Euprymna scolopes; assembly: GCF_053919585.1. NCBI lineage: Eukaryota > Metazoa > Mollusca > Cephalopoda > Sepiida > Sepiolidae > Euprymna > Euprymna scolopes. Next base: position 26,684,622 of record NC_136508.1, on the reverse strand, counting down.
TATTTTCTTCTTTGACATTTCGATTTCATATATTCTTTTATTTATCTTTTTGTAACTTTTTTTCGGATGAGCACAGCGTCCGTTCTATTCAGCTCGTGTAAAAAGACAAAGCACCCCCTTCCCAACACCCAGAAGTGTCAAAGTACACGCAAGCGCTCGCGACACGAGTTATTTTCGGTCGTTTCCGAAAGCTTCTCGTGCAGTTACATGCCAATCCGTTTGTATTGATAAAGAATAGTCTATTCATCCCAAACTGTTGGTTTCTATTTTTTCCTCATTCAGATTCAAGAAAGCGTGCTATTTACACTTAGACCTTTTCAAAGACACAAGCGGTAATAACAGCATGTTGGTTTTTAGCCGGAGATAATATTATTAGCAAACGCAACATAATTCTTTATGAAGAAACTGAAAGAAAATATCAGACAAATATATGGCTACCTAAGTAGATATATTCTTGTTAGTGGAGATGACGGTGGTAGGTTTTTGCAGTTATTGTAGGAAGGTATTGCAGTTCTACACGCAGTGCCTTGTACTTGCAAATAGTCACTAGTAGCCGCACTGGTGAGTTGTGATACAACGAAACAGTACTGTATGTGGATGACAAATTTAAGACCCCTTCTTTGGGTTGAGCACTTTAAAAATATATTTTACCGCGACGCGTATTTAAGTAAGTAAGTGAAGCCCACTATTTGTTTGTAAACAAATAATGGTTTGAGCACTGCCTGCGAAGGGCCCGTATGGATTAAGATACACTCGAGGAGAAATGCTTATGGCACTGCTTCGTAGTCCGATGGTAGGAGCTGTCGACTGTAAACGCGATGGTTGTAGGTTCGTCCTAGGCTGGGAAAAGGTGTATATCTAGCCGCACTGATAAGTTGTGATACAACGAAGCCGTACTGTATGTGGATGATATATATATATATATATATATATATATATATATATATATATATATATATATATATATATATATATAGATAGATAGATATAGATATATATATATATATATACCTAAACTGACTAAGAAGTAGATAGGCATTGTCTATCGCCCGGCTTCCATACTCATTCTTTGTCTATTAGGCAGGCGTAAACAGAAACACTCGGTGGTCGACCTGACTAGGGCAATGAACGCCGTTTTTTCCCACTCCCGACACATCCCATCCCTTAAACTAGGCACTTGGGAGTGGTTGAATACCGTAATGCCAGTACAAGCAGATTGGGTTGACCATCATCTAATGGGGTGAGGGTACCAGATAGACAGTTCCTGGCTGCTGTTCCCGACTGGGAGTACAGGGCCCTAACACTCTGGTGGCGCTTAGAGCGGCTGTTCAATCAACAGTTGTATAATATCGGGATGTTTGTAGTTCCATGTCGCGCATGGAAAAGGACTCTGCACTTATCCCCGGTGGGCTATCCGTAGACTACAACCCTGGTAGATGGAGGGACAGCTGACGGTCTGCCTGTGTAGCATGCCTTGTATTCTGCATAACAACTTGCTCAGCACCACTTACCTAAACTGAAACTCTTAGAAATAAAAATGACAGTACATTAAAAACATTACGCTAAAACCAGACCAAAATTCAAACAAAACCAACCTGCCTTCTCTTTTGAGGCTTGCATTTACGAACATCTATGGGCTTAGAACTAATTTAAATGATGTTGAAGCATTTCCCATAAAAAGCGAGACTAACCTACACTCCTCCATCCTCTCTAACTACTTTAGCATGTCTGGATACCTCCCACTCTACGGTTAGGACTCTGAGAGACATATGCATGGACTTGGTGTCTACATTCGAAACACCCTCCCCTTGACTAGAGAAACTGTGTTCGTTACAACTCTACTTTCAACCGAGTCGTTGTTTGTTTCGTTCACCACACTCTTTTCTTCTAGCTCTTCTTTTACACATGTCCGTTCGCTTTAGTGACTAAAAATCGTCTGTCCTCCCGCTTTCTTTTCCTCGTTATTTATGGAATCAGGGTACGATATTCTCCGAGATTCCCAGAGATTCCACGAGACTTTTTTCCACATAAACGCATGCGGGCGTCATCTTGATTCTCTATTTGTGCTTTGCATGCACAAACGCGCAGCCGCTTTAAAGGTAAGCCACTTCTTTCTCCACACTCCCTACTAATCTCATGATCACAGAGACGGCAGGGGGTGGCGATCGCCGCCGTCGGGTGCTTCTGCGAAGGGGGGCAGTGCTGCTCTCGTCTTCGCGTGCGCTCTCATCCACCGTCTGATGGTCGGGGAAGGCTTCATCTCCGTGGAGGCTACTGATATCAGAGTCACTGCTTGATAGGGATGGTGCAAACCAAAGCGATGGCCCACTCGTCTCAGAGTCAGAGTCACTCTCATCGTCCACTGGAGGTGGTACATGTGTCGCCGGCCGTAGGTCCCAAACGTGACGGGGTACGCTATCAAGCTGGACACACTGCTGACTCACCACATCGGCCACTGTGCCCCGTTTATACTTGTCAGTACATCGGTTTCCTGGCGGCTTCACCCAGACAGCATCCCCTTTGGCATATCGATTCCGTTCTATCTCAGTGGCCACAGTTGTATCGGGGTGAATTCCTTTTTCTCGGACACGGTACTGATAGATTGCGTTTGCAGGCTCCGTTCCTGGAGAGACGCCATCCTTTGGCATGAGATTATACCAGTACACAGCTTCTGCGATGGTGCACTGCTTCCTGGCTGCAATTGTGTTCATGCTGCGATGGCTTCTCTCAGCCATACCATTGACAGAAGGCACATAAACGCATCTAAGCCGCAGCCGCACACTCCATTCTTGTAAGAACTGCCTCATCTGATGGCTGCAAAAGGCTGGGTCGTTGTCCGTCAGCACTTCATCGGGCGCACCTCTTTCACAGAACACGGATGACAGCTGGCGAATAATGTTGCAAGAGTCCTGGCGCCCGAGGAGGCTCCAGACTGCGAAACGTGTAGGCCCATAATCGATGAGGGTAAGGAAGTGGTTGCCACCGTAGTGTGTGATGTCCATGTCCACTCTCTGTCACTTACCACTCACTCCCAACTCCCCTTTCTTCCATCGTGCTGGAGATGGGTCGATGGATTGGCAGGCCTCGCAACTTTCCACCACTCTTCGGATATCTTTTTTTCTACTCCTGGATCAATCATCTTGACAAAGTACAGTGTCCGCTTGATGCCAGGATGTCCACACTGTCGATGAATGTGCATGATGCGCGCTGCATCCACATTACACACAACTGCTGCACATGTGTTTTGCAGATTATTAGAATCTCTCCGAGCACCAGCCAGAAGCCATCGTTGAGGGACTCTTGTTAGAGCATTTGCTCTGTTGAGCCCAGACCTGATCAACACTACGTCCACAGTCAGGTCGTACTCTGTGATGGTGTCGACCAAGGTGGCAAGCCGTCTTCGAATTAACATCTCACTCGATGCTCGTGTCGTCAGCCGTGCTCTTCCACTTGATGCATCGGTTATCCACCGATGAGTGCATGCCGAGTCAGTCATGATATGTAGAATCTTGGCTTGCCATTGAAGCACCAAGTTAACGCCCTTCAATGTGGCATCAATTCGGCCAGGTTTATGTGCCTCGAATCATTCTCTGGCCGAAGCCAACAGGCATCTTCAATAATGGTATCACTAACTGCCAGGGCAACTCCAAGGGCCAGTGAACTAGCATCCACCCAGACCGCAAACTCATTCCCGCTGACGCACCACTTTCCCTGAACGGGGTCATCACTGGTCACCCTGGACAAGTCTCTGTCAGCATGCTCCTTAGAGTGACATTGTGTACTGCATCGTCCCATCCCGACGACACGGCTGTTGCACGTCTTTTTATGGCCACCCTGAGCCAACCGCACACAGGGAAATGGGCTACCATCTTTCCACAAAGCGAAAACACTCTTCGTCGAGTGATGTTTGACGGGACCTTGGGCCGCTATTCTTCTTCTCCAGCAAAGTCCCTCCTTGCTATTGCGCACGTGCAGGCCGAGAACTTTTGCACGATCGCACAGACGCTCTGGTTCCTTACATGTCAGTCCAAAGCTCTCAAAGTGCATTCTAACCGATTGCGCTGACATGAGGCTCTCATTGACGAATATATCATAGAGGTATGAGGATGTTGCCTGTTGCACTGCCTCATCTTGCTGCCGGATAGCATGCATGATTGCTGTCATAATGCCTGGTGCCACATAAAGACTGAACCCTAGTCTAGTTAGACAATATAGAGTTCCTCCAATTTCCACAGTCTGAAATGGCCATAATTTCTTCTCAATGCGTATTTGCAGATAGGCCCTGCGTAGGTCCAGAGTTGCCACGTTCGATCCCTGCTGTCGCCACTCCCTTACTTTGAGTTCACACACATCAGCCCTTGCCATATATGGGTTGACATGCTCATTGAGCTCACGGTAGTGTAGGACGGGGCGGACCTTTTGTTTGATCTTTTGTACGAAGGCCATCGAGGGAATCAGCCCTCGCGGGGGGCCAAGCTCATCCTCTGGGTATGGAAGAAGCCAGCCATTGTCGATCCACGTTTGCAGTTCTTCTTCATACCGTTCTCTTAGCTCATGGGTTGGGGATATTCCGATAACCGGTTCCGCAAGGATATTGGTGGCTGATCGTTTGACCACTTCTAAGACGCCGTCCATGCATTGGTGTTTCTATCATACTCTGCATGAAAGTTAGGCTCGTCGAGAGTTATGTCAGCACAAACATGTTCCTCGCATCGGGAGAACTGTACCTTGCCGGTTCTGTCCACAGTACTTCCACCCAGTTGTGTAATCAAGTCCATACCCAGGAGTAGGTCGTACCTCAGAAGCCTTCCCTCGACAACCAGGGATCGCACGGCTACTTCAGGCCCGTCCTTGATGCTTACGCGGATAATGCTCACCCCACAAGAGGCTAGTGAACCTCCGCCTACAGTTAGTACCGGAATTCTCTCTGCTTTCCAAGTGGCATAGCATATCTTGCTTACGAGAGTCTGGGTGCACCCAGTGTCCACAAGCGCGAGGCGCTCGCTTCCATTAATGTGTATGGTTACAGTGGGTAGCGCCCTGCTCAATGACGATCTGGGGAGAAGATTGGCGCTGTAGCTTCTTCCCCTTGCCCGTTTCCCGGACAGGTGCGGGCCAGGTGTCCGCGTTTTTTGCACTTGTAACACTGCGGCCCGTCAAGTTTCTGAGTTGATTGACGTGACGAAAGACAATCACGGGCCAAATGGTTGGGTCCTCCACACTTATAGCAGGTTGTAGCTGCGCCCACGTCCTGCAATCCAACCTGTGATGGTTGTACAGCTGCCACTTGGTCTATAGTGTTTGGGGTTTTCTTTAGTATTGCTCGTGCCCGCGCCAATAATTCCGATATGTCCATCTCGTCCACTTGGGATGAGGCACGGAGCAGATCTTCCACACGCTTAGGTAATCCTGCAACAAAGGCGCACACCAAGCCTTTGTCTGACATCCCTCCAAAAAGGACCGATAGCTTTTTTAGCTCAGCCAGATACACATCCACCGTTTCCCCGGGATGTAATTTTCGGGCCATGCAGTCCTTCCATGCAGTAACTAGATCTAACGCAAATGCTGTAAAAAGGGCGCGCTTGATGCAGGCAAAATCTGTTTTCTTCTCATCAGCCAACTGCTGGTATAGTGCATATACTCCCCCAGTGAGGCGCATTGGGACCACGCATTCCATACGCTTCACCCCACTGAGCTGACATATTTATTCTGCTTTTTCCACCCATTCCTGCACTGAGTGATCAGTGCTACTGCCATCAAACAGGGGAATTTTCTTGGGGTCAAATCCTGACGTCATGTCGGAATAGCTTGTGTTCGTTACAACTCTACTTTCAGCAGAGTCGTTGTTTGTTTCGTTCACCGCACTCTTTTCTTCTAGCTCTTCTTTTACACACGTCTGTTCTCTTTAGTGACTTAAAATCGTCTGTCCTCCCGCTTTCTTTTCCTCGTTATTTATGGAATCAGGGTACGAGATTATCCGAGATTCCCCGAGATTCCGCGAGACTTTTTTCCACATGAACACATGCGGGTGCCATCTTGATTCTCAATTTGTGCTTTGCATGCACAAACGCGCAGCCGCTTTAACGGTAAGCCACTTCTCTCTCCACAGAAACTAAACTAGAATCGGACGATCAAGCATTTATGTACTTTAGACCTAACATGCAACATAACATTGCTAAAAGATCATCGAGACATTGATTATTCTATGAATTTGTAAATTGTGAACAACAATAATAAAGAACAAACAACTTCAATATGGTTTCATAGTACAATCAATATCTTATATGATTGCAATTTTTACTGACAAGAGCAAAACGCCTTTAGTCCATTGAAGATGTCAAACTTTCGATTGCATCTGATGAAATGTCTTTGGCAGCAGTCAGAATAGCATTCCAGGGGTTATCTTTGGAGTTGTACTGTCTTCCTCCGGAGTAAATATTTTGCCTCAAGATGCGCCACAGATTTTCAATGGGATTTATATCTTGAGATCCAGATGGCCCTCGCATTATTTTCCCATGTTTGGCAAAAATTTTCTCCAAATATTCAGTGGCTATCCTTGCAGAATGAGACGGTGCATTATCATGCATGAATACCATCTTTTTCCAGAATGCCAAATTATTCTTCTTGTGCCAGGGTTCCAAGTGTTCCTTAATGAAGTCAATGTATAGTTTGGCGGTACTTTTCACTCTATTTGCGACTTTGAATGGTCCTACCAGCTCATTGCCAATGATTGCAGCCCAGAATATCACACCACCACCTCCTTGTTGATGCCTGATCCTTTGGAGACGAAGACCCTAATTATGGTAGTATCCTTTTCTCCACCCATCGGGTCCATCAAGGGTCGGCTGACACTCATCGGAAAACAAAACAGTTTGAAAATTCACCTTCATATGATCTCTTGCCGACACCATCCTCTTTTTCTTGTGGATATCCTTCAATTGAAGGCGGAGCTCTGGCTTTCCAAAAATATTCAATCGTCCTGAGGATACGGCAACGATTTTATTTTGGCACATCAGGAATGTCAGCTTTTTAAAAATTGTTTGCTAGTTTAAAGTGGGTTACGGCGAACTTCTCTCTTGATCTTGCTCATTGTTCGACGTGACATATATGATTTCTTACGAATTTTCCCTTTGTCACAAAGTCCGTTGCGAAGTTGAGGGTGAGCGCAATATTTTTTTATTGTACGATGATCACGGTGTAATTCTTTGGCAATTTTTAAGGTGGAAATCTTATAATGGAGCATTTGAGCAATTTTAGACTTCTCAGCTTGAATTTAACACACACACACACACAGGCACACACACACTCGCGCAAACACAGGCACACACACACACACAGGCACACACACACACACACACACACACACAGGCACACACACACACTCGCGCGCAAATAACGAAGCATTATTCATTGCAATTTTCTCTGCGCATTTAAAAAAATATATAATCTGTCACTAACGGCATAATTGCAAATATCGCCCACACACTTTTCTCAAACAACAATGGTAAAAATAACATATGTTTGGCGGACGTTGGTGATAGCAAGTCACGTGACACAAGCAGCCAATGAGAAAATTAAGAAAATAATCTTTTTACGAATTTCCAAAAAGCCAAAATATCTGCAGGAGCGGTCCCTGTCTGGAGCCGGCCAAAAATATATAAAGTAGCCGTCTACGGATGCATTTCAGCTTTCTCCCTTTCTCAGCTCAATATATATATATATATATATATATATATATATATATATATATATATATATATATATATATCAGATTCCATCTTTGCAGGTGCGTGTTTATACTATAAGGATTTTTTCTATACAAAACAACAAAGTCGGTGCCTATGAAAAGGATGTTTCAACTAGATATGTAATATTTTTATTGTCGTATTGTATTGATGACGCATCGATGTACAAACATTATCTTTTCAAGCTATAACGTTTACGCCTGAATATATTGAGCAGGAAACACAGCGTATTCTGTACATGTATATGGAAAAGAAACAATTTCTCTCTGCATATTGAACTATAGTGGAGATTCGTACATTTAGCGCGAAAACCCTATCACATGTTTATCAATATAATAAAATGTATAGTGTTTTTCTTTTCTTTCTGTTTAAATCTGGATAAGATATAACAACGCGAAGTTTATTCAATAAGATTATTATTATCATTATTAATAATAATAATAATAATAATAATAATAATAATAATAATAATAATAATAATAATGGGAAGAAGAAGGAGGAGGAGGAGGGCGTGGAGAATTAAAAACAGAAGGCGATTTTGAAAACAGAGCTGCATTTTTTTCAGAGATACGAGTGCTCCTGCCAACATTCTAAATCGGGAAGGACTTCAAAAATAAGAATCGCTATGAAAGCCGCCTTATGTATTCCTTTAGGGGGTTCATGAATGGGAGCAAAGAAATGCTGTATTTTAATACGCAAATCTGAATGGAATAGAAATAGGTTTATTTTCGAAGAAAGAAAAAAATATTACAGCATAGAAAACGCGATAATAGAAATGTTTTTATTCGTAGATATTATTTATCTTTCTTTCTCTTTCTTTCTTTGCACTCATACACACACACACATACACACACACACACACATATATATATATATATATACATATACTAAACAACTTATGACCCGTTGAGTCAGTATATTCTGTAGCGACCTATGGAATAGTGAATATACAGTATTAATGAATAAACGACTAAAAATTGAATGAACACGCGCGCATAAACAAACGTGGTAGTCATTGAAAACAACAAGTGCGCAAAAAGCGAGTGGATGCGCGCGCAAACATAAACATGGCGACCAGTGAAAACATTACAGAATACATTGGATAGTAAAAGTACTAACATCATTATATTAAACGGAAAAATCTTTTCATAGAAGGGGATTCTAAACCGTTAAAAAAAAATAAAATAAAAAACAAAAAAGGGAGAGTGTGTATTTTACAGGTCCAGTAGAGGTAGCAGTATGTGAACTGAAAAAGTCGTTGGTGTGACTTCGTTTACGGTGGACAAACCTTTGCCAGAGTGAAGCCCACACACTATGGGCCCACACTTTCTTCCCGCGGGATCCATGTGTTAGGTGTAGCATGCTACTGCGGGGTTGCTTCGGTCTGCAGCCAGACCGACTGGCATGGCTGGTTATTCAAGTGCGCTTCTTCTAGCCTTTGTCTAAAGAGGCAAACTTTACAAGGCAGCATGGGAATGAGGTTTGATTAAACCGTCAGCCGCTCGGTTACTTGCATGCATTCTCTAAAGCAACGGGGGACCACGAGAAAGTAGCATGCATGAAGCGGTGAATGAAGTGCATGCGTAATATGTGGATACGCTTGTCTTAGGACTATATAATCTACAGCCGCTGCCTCCTTACCGTTCCCATGCTCCTTCTCGTAGTGTCCCCGTTCCCACGTACATACATCTCTAAAAATGTTATAATTGATACTGAAACATAATTAATCTGTTACGCATCGAAAGCATATATTATTTTCCTCTTACTACCTAATCTGAGTTATTAATCAATCAATGACTTCGCTCTCAATATTCTGATACGTTTGTCTTTTTAGATATGTCATTCTCCAAAGCTGATACCCAGCCAGTTCTGCCTCCGAAAACCGCTATTTTAATGTGTTATGTCGAGAATTACCTAAACGACTCAACCCGGTATGGGCAGCACTGTATTTATCTAGGCAGACAACCTCGCGGAACACGTTTTCTACCGAAGCACTTCCATTGTGCGTTTCTTCCGAGTTATTAATCTCGAAAAAAATCGTGATGAAAAAAACATATTTGGTCACGCCACTCCTGAAAAAACAAAAAACTAACAAAACCGCCTACTTAAATTTCATCTTGTCCGTCTCTTTCAAATTCTTATTTTACTAGGCATTTCATGCTTCTTTCAACGCTTCAATCTCATTTCGTCTCTTTTTTTAAGAATACATCACTCCTGAGGCTGTGAATTAAAACAGAAAACTCCTACTTACTCAGTTCCCAGTGATCAGCGCCATAGTTCCGGAGGTTTCTGTTCTACATTAGCGAATCACTCAGACTTACAAGCTTGGAACACCCTGTCCTTCCAACTTCGACGTGGAAAAATTAGACCTCCTCTTAATTATAACTCTTATTTGAGGCGATTCGATAGTCTTTTTTTTATTCATTTTTTTTATTACATTTTAACCCCAAACAAGGCACATTGCCACTTTGGTGTATACTATCAGGGGAAACATCTACTGGGGTACTATGTAGGGATTAGGGCAGCGAGATGTTGGTTCACGTTACACTTGAACTTATGCATGTCAGTACAGTTGGGAAAGCAGTGACCTGGAATGGAATTCCAGAGTCTAGCAGTTCTGGGGAAGAAACTACTGGAGTAGAAAGATCTTTTACATCTAGGGATCTCTACAGTGTGGGGGGTGGGATGTTGCAGCTTGTCGGGTCTGTCGAGGGTGTTCACGTCGTGAGGGCACAAGTGCTTGCAGTTCATCAGAGCATTCACCATTATAATACTTGTAGAACAGGCAGAGGGATGCAACGTTTCGACTATGGGACAGAGGCTGAAGCTTAGATGCCAGTTTAGGGGCTATCAGATTTGAGGCTCTCTTTTGAACCTTGTCAAGGAGCGAGAGACTAGTAGCCGATGCACCAGCCCAAATATGACAGCAATACTCCATACATGGGCGAATAGTTGGCTTATAGAGGTACATGATACTTTCGGGTGTTAGAAGTTTTCTAGCACGGTAGAGAGAGCCCACCTTCCTCGCAGCTGCCCTGGCAATGCCCTCGATGTAATTGTTCCAACTGATGTTTCCTGTGAACGTTAGGCTAAGGAGCTTGAGAGACATACTCTCAGATAAAGAGTCGTTGGCCATTGCTATAGGTGGTAGAGAAGGTTTCTTGTAATTATTGAATGAAACCAGTTTTGTCTTGGCGGCATTGAACGTGACCATCCATTTTTGTCCCCATTCCACTACTGATTGGAGGTCATCCTCTAGTGTTTCTGCCATTACTTTAGATATACACTTGTGCCCGATATTATTCATACCCCTCGGATCTTTGAGATTTCTATAAGAATATTGCTCAAACCAGAAGGTAGACAATATTAAAGGGATTTTAAACAATAAATCAAGCATAAGCATTTAATTTAAACTCAACAAATAAATAAATTATGCAAGTTTGAAACATTATACAAAGAAAAACAATAATGGCACTAGTTCAAAATTATTCATACCTCTCTTACTAATAGTCAATAGCATGCCCTTTATTCTTAATAACTGCCTGTAACCGTTTGGGATATTTATCAACAAGGTTTTTACAAGCATCAACACTGATTTTTGACCATTCTTCAATGCAGTAGTTCTCCAAATCCCTCAAATTTCTAGGTTTCCGCTTTTTAACCTCAGTTTTCAATATGTGCCAGAGGTTTTCGATAGGGTTCAGGTCGGGACTCTGGCTAGGCCATTCCAAAACATTAATTTGATTATCCTCAAACCATTTCTTGACTATTTTGGCAGTATGTTTTGGATCATTATCCTGTTGAAGGACCCAGTTTGGTCCTAAATGGAGCTTCTCCGCATCATGTCTAATGTTTTTCTGGAGTATCTCCAAATATTGCTCCTTCTTCATGGTTCCATCTATCTTGACCAAACTACCTGGACCACTAGCCGAAAAGGAGCCCCAAAACATTAGGCTACCACCACCATGTTTCACCGTGGGTATGGTGTTCTTTGGGTTGTAAGCTTCTCCTTTCTTCCTTCAAACGTAAGAAGCATCCATATGGCCAAACAATTCAATATTTGTTTCGTCAGTCCACAAAATACTTGAGAAAACGGACTCTGGAGAATTCACATGGGTCCTAGCAAACTTTAGACGTGCTGCAAGGTGTTTTCCGGTGTGCAATGGAGTCCTTCTTGGTCTTCTTCCTTTCAGACCGTTTTCATGCAGAGTCCTTTGCAATGTTTGCCTTGATATTTTTATGCCAGAAGACTCCAGATTTTCTAAAATGTCCTTATTAGTGGTGGTTGGATTTGCATTAACACTTCTTACAATATTCCTGGTGGCTCTAGCAGACAGTTTCCTTTTCCTTCCTCTACCAATCAAGTTGTTTGTTGTGTGGTGGCTCTGGAATTTTTTGATGATGCTCTGTACTGTTGCAGTAGGGACCTCAAATTTCTTGAAAATTGACTTGTAACCTAAACCATCCTTATGTGAATTCACAATTTTAGTCCTAAGATCATTGCTAAGCTCTTTTTTCTTCCCCATTCTAATAATTTTTATTCTTTTATTGGTTTTCAGTTGATATCATTTTAATTTCTGAAAAATGCAAAAAACGAAATGAAATTAATCAAAGGTTGTATAAAAGCATTCAAAATAAGAATCAAACAGAAAACAAACAGTCAGAAACTCGATTAATACTGAAAAAATAAGGGGGTATGATTATTTTTGAACATTGCAGATTTTATAAATAGCTGTATATTTCTTTTATTACAAGTATCCCGGGATTTTAAAATGACGAAAATGATCAGAAGAGGTTTATTAAGAATATGTATCAATATGGACGTAAACAATAAATTCTTACAAAAGTTACACCTAATAAACTCAATTTTCAAGGGGGGTATGAATAATATCGGGCACAAGTGTATGTTCATTTCTTTTCCTGTCGTACCTGCTATAGAGTGTGGTGTCATCAGCAGATATACCCATCTCACAGGCAATTTTGTCGGGGAGGTCATTTATGAATATCAGGAACAGCAGAGGTCCAAGGATAGATCCCTGGGGCACTCCCGCATTTATATCATATTGTTTAGATGTACGACCGTCGAGGACAACCTGGATTTTTCTCTTATCTACGAAGGATTTAATTATGTTAAGTATTCTACCAGTGATACCGTATGATCTAATCTTCCTGAGGAGACCCTCATGCCATATCCTGTCAAAAGCCTTAGATATATCTAGAGCTACCGCTCTGCCCTCTCCCGCTTTGTCCAGTGAATAGTATATGCCTTCAGAGATTACAGTGAGGATGTCTGCCGTTGAACAGGCTTGTCTAAATCCATATTGTTGGTCGGTCAGAAGTTTAGCATCTGTAAGGTGCATGACTAGAGCATGGTTAATTAAGGTCTCAAATATTTTGGCAAAATGTGGGAGGAGGCTAATTGGGCGATAATTTAATGGGTCAGTTCTTTCGCCAGAATTCTTGAATACTGGTACCACAGAAGCAGTTTTCCAACAACCAGGAAAGCAAGATTCATTAAGGCATTTGTTGAAGTTTGGAGAGAACTGGAGCTACTTCGGCAGAGCACTTTTTTAATAGCACAGCTGGGATGAGGTCGGGTCCACATGCTTTTGAAGTGTCAAGGTTTTTTATGATAGCATGCACCTGAGCAGGGGTGATTATCAGATCGTCTGGCGTGGCGTCTTTCCGCATGGGAAATTGAGGTAGGGGTGGTTTAGAGGGTCCAGTGTGGAGTTTGAGGCAAACCGACTGGCAAGCATGTTAACCTTCTCGGTTTCTGAGCAAAGAACCTCGTGATTGTTGGTTAGTGGGGGAATTGTTGATTGCCCATTATTTACTACACTGTTGTAGATTTTCCAGAAGTCACGAGTTCCTAGTTTTTGTGCTTCGATGCGTTTTTTAGTGGTTTCCGTAAATTCCCTCTTAGCTGTCGCTATTTCTTTCTTAACGTTACTTCTAGCTTCTATGTACTTCTGTCTGTTTGAACTGGACTTATGTCGGTTAAACCTGCGGAATGCATGCTGCCTTTGAGCAATGGCAGTTGCGCAAGTCGAAGTAAACCATTGTCAAATTGTCAAAGCTCTCCACTAAATCCTTTAATTACTACAATTGCCGTGGTGAGGACTTCGATTTTTCAATGTCCCAGCCAGAATGCATCGGAATACAAACACATTCATCCTCTCAAAATTTAAATCCGGTACCTTATTTTAATTCTATTCATTTCAACTCTTATTTATTTTATTCTTTTGTTTTCCTTTCCGCCCTTCTGATTAACAAGATTGGGCATATAAAATCAGCTGAAGTAGTATTATTTTTCGCTTTCTGCTAGTAACTATAGCTATAACTGTCTTTTCAAAGCCCATAAAACCCATATATATATATATATATATATATATATATATATATATATATATATAGGGTGACAAAAAAAAGCTAAGTGTAGGCCATCTAGAACTTATGCTGTGGAATGGAGAAAAAAGGCCAAATACCCTAGTGTCTTGATGTGAAGTTTTGAATATAATAAACGAGTTATGACCAAAGTTTCATTTCATTCTGACAAAAAAACTAAGAAACAAAGCCTAATTAAATTTGGGGTCCGTTTTTTGGGACCCTCTTGTATATATATATATATATATATATATATATATATATATATATATATATATATATAAACATACATAAAAAATACTTTGCAAGGATGCGATATAGGTCAAATACTTTCGCTTGTTTTCTTTTCCTTATAAGGGAAATATTTTCCATTATGTTTTATTGTTAAAGTGGTTTTATTCAATAAATCTGAAGAAAGCTTGTTCTTCTGAAAATTTTCAAACGACATAATGTTAAGATTTGTCCGAATAGTCTTGAAACAATTATAACTAACGATGAAATATATTATTTATTGTTATCAACACATTCTTTGACGTCTTGGTTTTTGTTGAAACAATATATTATTGCTCAATTATTAATATTATAATTTTGTAGCTTACATTTTAAGTAATCTATTTTTAGCTTAAAATTTATTGGTATATGAACCATTATTGAATTATATAAACCTAGTAAAATTCGGAATACTACAAATAAGCATATATATATATATATATATAAGAATGCGAGAGATTATATGATTATTTCCACAGCCAGAGAACGTCGCAGCAAACAAGAACCACAGGGGCAACAAGCCGGAGCCTCACCCTCATTTGAACTCATCAGTGAGACATCTCCGAACAGGGGATTTGAATCCAGGTTGTGATGTGTCTAACTGATGAACCCAAATCAGGGCGAAACTTGAGTCTTAGACTTTCGTTTTTTTGGCAATCATGGCTCTTATGAGCTGCGACGTTGATTGTATGTGGAAATGATTGTGTATATATATATGTATATATATATATATATATATATATATATAATAGAATAGACAGAAGGTGCGCGTGTCTGAATTAGTTACATTTCAGATAGTGATCAATGCAACTAGATTCACTTCTTTTTGTGTCATATTGAAAGTATCTTTATGTGAAGTTAATAGAGTTCGACACGTAAATATATTTTTGTTTTTTTAATTGAAAATTTATTTCCTTATCATTTACTTTATTTAATTAAGCCACAGACGAACGCAATTCTGGTCTTCTTTTCAGAGAATATATCGGCAAGAATGCATATCTTTAATATGCGTCAATCCATTACGTACATATTGCGATGAAGATACTGATGCAACCCCCCAGCCAAGTCCGTCCTAAAATGAAAAATGTTTGCTTTATATTTTTAGTGAGAATTATTACTTCTCCTTATTCTAACAATGTTCTTACTGCTTGTCCTTTATTGTATTATCTTTATTTCCACGAAAGGTTTCGAGTGAGCTCCTATCTATGCTTCATTCTCGGAATATATGAACAGCAACTAATCTAATGCATATAGTATTGTCTTCGGTGTTTCTCTCGGTCTTTCTATACCTAAATACAATTATAAACACTATTAATGCTTTTATTTATCAGAGTGTATTTAATAAAACATTACTTTGAGACTGCGTCTCTGCAATTGAATTGTGACCTTATTCTAGATCCAGTGATTATATAATTGCGTAGATTCCACTGAAATAATAAGTTTTGTAAATTCCACTCATATTATTTTTTTTAATTATAGAAATGGCATTAGTAAAAGTCTTTACACCCAAGAACTTTTCAAATCCTTACGTAATGACATGTGAACATACAAAATAAGGCTTAAAGAGTAGCAGGACATATAACAAGCAGATATAATAGTTTATGGGTTTGCAAAACCCCTATAAACAACTAGGTATGCTTATGCGAAATAAGAATCAATCACGCCTTGTATTCTGGGACTTGTTTATAATCCGGTAATCACACTATATACACGTTAAAATGTACATGTCAGGCGTTAAACCATTAGGTTATTTCTTTTTTAGCTTGAAATGTTGAAGAACTACGAATACGGTTATGGGACTATTAAAACAAACAATACTTTGTGAGGCGGAATTTATTTGTCTACATAGTCACCAATATCCTCAATGCATTATTGACAGGAAGTCCATTATGCATCTCTGCTTCTGATTCACATCCATCACAGGCGTTGCTTTCTTGTAGTCGCACAGTAGTCATAGTTGCGACAGGAATATAAACTGTCAAGTGGTCAATGCATAGGTTGAGTCAGCAATTCAATTTGCAATCCCATTTTAACTATTCATCCGGAATAAAAATATAGAAGGCATTACTTTTTAAACGCCACACGTAGATAATATTTTTTATACAGTTATATTTAAAAACAAAATCTAGTGTAATGGTTCCAAGTCGTCGACTATTATGATTAACTTAGTAATTAAAATCTATAAATTCTTTCTCCACTTTGCATGTTGCGTAAACTAATATATAATTATGTGCATTTCTTGTGATAGCACTTGGAAACAAGATTAGATCTCTTCTGTCAGCGATTTAATAAAATGCATATAGTGTTAGTACTCTTCACCATACACACACACACACACACACACACACACACACACATATATATATATATATATATATATATGTGTGTGTGTGTGTGTGTGTGTGTGTATATCCAGATATAAATTTCTCCTATCCAGGATATAAATTTAGTTATAATCAGCAACATAGAAATTTACTACACCAAATGCCCTATAAAAAGAGCATAAAATATTATTTGCTAATGACCTGTTTATTAGATTAATATCTCAATATGCCAGATATAGGTATAACTATGCAAAAATATGTATTATGTAACATAAAGCCAGCCACTCATTTCAAAATTATCATAACTTATAGAACTCCTAACATCAGCTCATTTTTTTAGTTTAAGAATCTTAGGATTATTTATAACAGCAGAATAAGAATAACAGGAGTTCGATATAGATTTATAGTACACTTTTGTATTCTTTCTTTGTTGGAGCTGATAAAATTACACTAGAAATTGATATGGGAAAATCTTTGTAATCGGTTTTCGGCCATAAATTTGGCTCTATAGGGGTCAAAGTAACACGATTTCTCCTTTGAGAACTCTACCAAACTCCTCCGCCAATTTTGGGTATAAAGACTTCAAATTTAGTTATAGGTTCCGTGAACATGGATCCAACTTAATAACTTTATTTTTACCCAAACCAATACATGTTACGGCGTCATTATAGGGATCAATTTAAAAAAAAATGACTGCTTTTTTTTTTTTGCTCAACATACACCTCCAAACACCCGGGCAACACCGGGCGGAAATGCTAGTAATAATAAAAAAGAAAAATAACAGACGATCTGTTACATTGTTTCTGCCGCTATACAGTAATAAATAGCAGCAAGCCCTTTGAATATCAAACTGGAATAACTGCTGTAAATGAGTCATATACCGTACATTAAATTATGCACTCCCTACAGCCAGCTTCTTTCAAAAGGTTGTCAAACCTGATATAGTAATATAGAATAAGAATAAGAGAGTTACAACCTTGGTTGAAGTTATTGCTTTTTATAATGGATGTTAGAACAGAGCTAAAAGGGAGAAACAGACCAAATATCAAAGTCTCATATATAATATGAATAGAAACTAGAATCTTAAAGAGATACCAACCATCAAAGTGATTATAAATGACACGCATCTTATGAAAGAAGAACATCAAAACTTATCTAATACTCCTTGTGAACGAATTGCAAGAGAGATCCCGACAATTGCACTTAAGAGGGACGACTAGGATCATGAAAGGGGCGTTCGGCTGGAGTTAATAAAAAGCAGGAGGATATTGATGGCTGGTTTGGCTGCTCCATACCCAACTTATAACCCCCACATGATGTAATAAAAACGTAATAAAATGTTCAATCAAATATGCCAACGTTATTTTATTGTATAATTGAGAGGAAATGCTTAGAGATAATAATTTTGGTAAACTTTTTTTATATAAATACCAGTAAAATATATTTCCCTACTCCCAAACTTCTATCTATATTTATTAATAGATATATTAGCACAACATGAATTCCATATGAATGTCATTGCTAAAATTATGAATTGTTCTAATGTAACCAAAAGCAATTGTAATTTTTGAAATAAGATTAATTGTCCATTAATGGAAACTGTTCAAATGTGAATACATATATCGTTTATTGTAGTATATTTTACCAATGTATAGTTATTACTGGAAATGAACTACAACGTTTATCAGATCAAATGTCTGTGTTCTTTAAAAGTTTAGTAAAATTCCAAACCTAATAAAAGTTAAGTATATGGCAATTAATTAAAACAATACTCCATATCAATTAAAGAGACCAATATAAAGTTACCGTATACGTAAAAGAGGGAAACCATAATTCATGCACAGAAATCATTCTATTAAGTAACATATGATAAGAATATGTTAAATAAAAAAAAGAAATTACACAAACTTGTTTTCTGACAATTAGATATATTCTAACCTATTTTAAACCTATATAAATAATCAAAGCTAAACTGCGTATGCATAGTGTAACTGTAGAATAGGAAAATATATTCAAGATGTTTTATTTTTACATAATTAACCTAAGGTAAATCTTATATGAATCAAATATTTTCTATAACTTTAATTTAAATATATATGAAAGTTGGGTTTTATATAAATAAGATAATGAGGCTATTATAATAAGATTATGTGTATCAAGCATTAATGTCCGTTAAATAAGACAGGTCTAGTAACACTTTTAGGGTACTTGACACGCAATTGTCTTATAATTTTAGGTAAATACCACAGTAAATAGTTAAAAGTTACAAAAGAAAACCAAATTAACTTGAAAATTGTAATTTTAATATTAATAGCTTTCTAGAGTTTTGTGTTACTTCTAAATGAAAAATTAGTTTAATATTCGCACATATTATTCATTAATGCGGTCCATATAATCCCATTTTCCTATCACATGAAATCAGTTCTATAATCTACACTGTTTCGCCGAAAACAAATATTAGTATATTTTATGTATTTCTATGATTTCAATGAACGCAGTAACACAGGAGAAGTATTACAATTAAACGAATGAGTTATACTAGTTGCCTTTTCTGTTGTCATTTCTAAATGAACTTTTCATATTAAATAAATCTATATAATGCTGGTATACACTGAAGTGTGTTTCAATTTAATCAACAGTTTATATTTAAAAAAAGCATGTATTAATTTCGATATCTGCTTTCATCTATATGTATTTTTACAATAAATATTATATTTATCTATATTCCCATTAGTTTCGTCTTAATAGAACTCACCAGAGTGACTATACGGCTGGGAGCTCGATTCTAAAGCCTGTGAAAACTAACCAAAACAGTAGACACAAAACACATTTAATCTAGCTTAAAGTGCAAACAGGGGGATGCAAAACACAGAACTGATAATTCTGATAATCTCTGTAAAAATACATTGCTAAACAACGCCAACATCTTGTGAGCCTCAGATCACGTGTCCTAATCCCTCATGAGCTATTGTTTTACATTGAGTTGTAATAGAATCTCTTTCCTTCAACATAAAACTTTTAAGAACGTATAAATTTCTAGTATGGTGTCTCAGCATGAACTGCTTTATCGGAGATGAGTTTGATTTATAATGTCTCCATAGTTCTCGTTGAGATAATATAAGTACCGTTAATGCGAACTTGTGCGGTAGAATCCCACGGGAGACATTTCTTTACATTTTCCTTAATCATCCGTCGTAAACATAAATCGAAAGATAAAACCAAAGTACTAGTACGCTAGCTTCGATAATTCCTCGGTAAATGTCAATGCAGACCTTTGCTGTAGGATTATCTAATAGAAATATGTATAAGTAGTTATTGTGCGTCTATGTTGTAAGACAGATGACGTAATAGTTTCATATTACTCTCGACTATTAACTATTCACCATTTAAGTTTATAATTGAATTCTTTTGGAAAAGCTTTTCTTTATAAAATACACAATATACAGCGTAGAACGATACGGTCGTTGTCCCAAAAAAACATCACTGCAGCTATATTATCGATGTAGCCGCATTTATCCTCAATCACCGCCTCAATATGGATCCGGAACTGGAAGCATGCCTTTTCAACAAACGTCAGCGGCAGATCGGTGAATACTCAGCAGGCTATGGTGCTGTGGGAGGTTATGTTGTTATGTTTGTATATATGGAGGTTATGTTAAGTTTGTTATGTTCTCGATGTGTAACCAGTCCAGCATGTTCAGGTAAGAGGGAAAGAGGGGGGTGATAGAAGCCATAGACAATCTTATTGTTTGTTTTTATTGCTTATATATTTTACGTAGCTTTGTTGTTGAGTTTTAAACGATAATATTACGGTTAACATATAGATAGATAGATAGAGCGATAGATATAATGCGCTATTTAATCTATATATTGCAGATTCGAATATATTGTTTATATGTACATTCATTCATGTAATTTACATAAATTTAGATAAGCTGATCCACTCTTAACAATATATATTATTAAAATAATTATCCCTCTATCATGGGCCATTTGTAACCGTTTAACCTTTGATATCGCCGACCTAAAACGGGATAAACGTCAGTTTTTTTAAGTTTTTCTTATTCATTTTATCACTCTCTCTCTCTTTCTCTCACTCTCTCTCTCTCTCTTTCTATCTCTCTCTATCTCTATTCTAGTTCATCTATCTCTATATATATAAATCAATACATAAATAATATATATACATATATATATATATATAGAGAGAGAGAAAGAGAAATAGAATGAGAGAGTTAATTTAATATGTACACGGATTTGAATGTATAAAGTATTTATTCTGTATTTTTTTATACAAATCGTTCTTAACAAAACAAAAGTATTATTATTTGAATGCACTGAATGCATCATGCGTATCAGAAATAGATGTTCTACTTTTAAAATAAGGATCGACTTCTTGTGAATCTGAAAACGACGATGGAAAAAATGTTCAGCTCGACATAGGCCAAACTGGGCATCAGACATCGTTCGCCCAAATGCAGTCATGATGGTTGCTTATTGAGATCCATCTACAGTCGTTTAACATTTTGAATACACACAAGTTACGTCCTTGTAATTTTACAAAATGCTAATTTATCATTACATCTATTGCAGACGCTTAAATTAACACAAATCAAAGTTCCAAAGGTTTCGTTAATCAAGTATCGAATAAAACGAGTTTTGACTATAATTGACATATAATAAACCAAAATCATTAAATAATGTAATGAAAACTTTAACAGATCAGATTTAAAGATGGATTCTCAGAAAAATCCGACTTGATTAAGGAAAATATATTTCATTTCGAAATTGAGCTTACTAAATCAACATAAAACGCACAGTTTAAAATCCTTTTAGTGCGGAGTTAACGTTAAAAGTTTGGAATTACAAATATTTACTTCTGTATAAACGTATTCACTGACTTGTTTCATGATAATTTGCGTTCAACTAAGTAACCTCTTAATGCAAGTCGTACTTAATCGAAGTGCATCGTAAAGCTACATTATTTTAAACAGGCGCATTGTCAACGAAGAACATAAGAATATACTTGTTGCATTCTATTACCCGAGACCTGTTTCATTATGTTCGTTTATTTTAGTGTTTCTCTAAAAGTGTACTAGCTTAAATACGAACTTCTGTTAACATGAGACCCATTAACTTTTCCTCTACAGCAATTAAGAAATTAATAAATAGCAAAGTTGCTACATTCTCGATTAATTTTTTTTTTAAATGCACTTACTCACACGATAACCCTGACATGGTATTTCCACGAAACCCGGTTGAGTCTGCATTATTAACTAATAAAGATCTGAAAGAATTCTTAAAGAGAAATATTTATCTTTCCCACTTTGATACATATTTCAAATGACCGTTTTTTGCTGATCCTGTGATTTCATCATTACCCCCAACCTCTATGGACTCCAAGGTGAATAAACTTTTTTAATAGTCATATTAATTCGGGAAACCCAAACGATAATACGCCATACAATATATATTTATCAAAGCTTCTGAAATGCAAGGATATTCTCACATCAATTCATATGTTCTTAACAACTATTGCCATCATCATCATCATCATCATCATCATCATCATCATCATCATCATCATCATCATAATGACGGGATCCTTGCCCGGACCAATGTGACTCTTCCTCTCCAGAGTGTCCTGTCGTCCATCAGCTGCCTCAGATTTGAAGGTTCCCCAGTTGACGTCGTGTGTTATTTGCTGGATATACGTGGATCATGGTCGTCCGTTGCGTGTACATCCGTGTCGTGGAGTCCATAGCAACCCATCACTCATCAATTTATGCTTGCTCATCAATAGTGGCCGGCATATTGTCAGTTTTAAAATAAAGACTCATTGAGGCAGTCATGCTTTTTTTTTAGATTTCTCCAAAGCGTTCGACTTCATACATAGAGAAAACATAGCCAGCATCTTAAAGCATATGGCATTTCAAACGAAGTCATTAATGCTATTATGATTCTATATGAACACACTCGAGCAATAATGACGTCGCCAGATGGGGACACTGAACTTTTCGACACCCGCACCGGTGTTCTACAACGAGATACTCTGGTCCCTTATCTTTTCATTGTCTGTTTTGACTTTGTACTTCGCATGTCTGTTAATATATATAGCACGATAGGCTTCACCCTAAAAGCAATCTAGAAACAGACGTCATCAATCAGCACACATAACTGATGCAGATTAGGCAGACAATATTGCCTTGTTCGCGAATAACACTGCTGATGCGCAAACAATGTTGCGCAAGCAGGAAAAGTCCGCAGATTACATTGGGCAGTAATAGAATCTGTCCTTGTTTACGGTGCTGCAACCTGGTCACTCATCAAAAGATTGGAAAGAAAACTAGACAGTACATACACCCGTATGCTGCGAACAGTATTAAATATATCTTTCATCCCTCGAGGAAGCAACGTTATGACAAGTTACTTGCCATATCTAATAACGACAGGAAGCCACTTGTTCTAACTTCGTTTCAATTGACGTATTTCTATTCGTATTGTTTCGCACAAACAACCAGTACACATTTACAAAATGTTTTTTTTTTTTACGCAGAAATAACAAAACACTAAACTCTTAAATAAGAATGTATTCAACAAAAACACCCCTACCCCCAAAAAATTATATCACTAATAGCAACATAATAATAGAAGCAAGCAGTGTTTCAGTTATCGGGAGGGTAATTCTGCATAATTATACAAAGCCACTGATATTAAAATCACGATGCCCCTATAAAAATGGTGTATAATTTTGTGTACGCATTGGTGTCAACGCAGAATACCCGAGAAATATGAATTTATATAAAATGTTTATATTATAAAATACTCAGGTACTTTTTAGCTTCACTACTAATTTGTGTTTTATGGAGCCGATTTTAAATCCCTGTATAATTTCTTGATTGATGTGGCTATTTAAACTGCTATATAAACCAGCAAATTTATATGTCAATATTTAACTGTGGCGACGTCTGAAAATCTTTATTTCTTCGACGTTACAAGCTTTAGTCGCTGACACAATCATCTTAGCATGATCTCCCAAAGAAACTGTGGCGGGTGTATAGCAACCATCTTACACAGTTCTCAATGAACATTTAAATAACAATTTATCCTCCTCTTTTTTTCTTTGTAACACCTTAAAATATATCCATCAAATTCTATTTTTATCCACGAATGACACATTTTTCACAGTCATAAAAACAAATGTAACATTTATACGTCAAGTGAGCAATAATACGTACGCAACTACTGGATACTTTCGCTATTTTACTATTATATAAAGGGCACTTTGTGTGTGTGTGTGTGTGTGTGCGCGTGCGTGTGTGTGTGTGTGTGTGTGTGTGTGTGTGTGGGTGTGTGTATGTGTGTGAGATAGAGAGAGAGATATTCTTCCTCATAGGTTTCACAACAGCTGGGCCTATATTTTGCAAATTTTATACAAAGGTAGCTTACAAGCATGGCAGTGTTTGTAGATATGTTTTGTACAGATAAGTAATCCGAACGTAAAATAGTCTTTCCTATCTTATATAGAATAAATTTTACAAGGGAATATCATACGTTATACCGGTGTAACATTTTCCCGTTTAACATGAAAGATTCCAGAGTAAAAATAGTTTTATCTATAAAAGCATTTATTATTATTATTATTATTATTATTATTATTATTATTATTATTATTTATTTATTTATTTATTTATTTATTTTAAGATCGACAAGCCTGAAGATCAGCTGATGTGATATTGTAAACAAACATGGACATAAATTTATTTACAATATTAACATCATTATTATTATTATTTTTTTATTTGTGTTTTTTTTTTTGCGAATTAGTCCGTGATCAAGTTATTCCTCGTAATAGATAATATTCAATAGAAGAGTAATTAAAATATTATATTTAAGTGTATTCTACGACCGGGCCACGCCGGACATCCAGCTAGTATAGAATACTTGAACAAAACCTTCCATACATTTTTTTTATACGAGTGTATATTTTATTGATCGCACTGAATGTTTTATTTTATTAGAAACCTTCTTATTAATGTCCTTTCGGTTTACACTTTCATTAAGGAGAAGTGCTCCCAAACACCCTGGAAACCTCATCAGTATACCCTGTATTTAAGAATTCAGGTGATAAGTTATCTCCCTCTCAGTACAGACCAATATGTACTCTCTGTATCATAAGTTGCTGGAATCCATATTAAATAAAGAAGTAGGAAACCATCTCAGCAGAAAAAAATCTTAGTGACATGCAATATGTTTTCCGTTCTGCTAGATCTACAGCAGATCTAACAGTTATATTTCATAGGATTAGTAAATCTCTCTAGAAAGGCTTCCTTTCCAGGGCAATTGCTCTTGACATATCAAAGACCTTCGATAAGGTATGGCATAAAGGCCTACTTCACAAGATTTCCAGTTACGGTATAACTGGAAATGTTTTCTCAATTATTAAATCATTTCTCTCTGATAGGCTCATAAGAGTATTAATGTGGGAGTCCCTAAATGGTCAATTCTGGGCCCAACTCTCTTCCTGATCTACATTAATGATCTCCAAAAACACATATATAAATCATTCGTTGACATTTATGCTGATGACACGACCATCTATGGCAACACATCAAAGACCGTAAATGACAAATGTCTCTCTGATTCCCTCTCCTCTGATCCTGAGCGCGTGGTAGAGTTGGCTGGTTACTTTTAATGCATCTAAAACCAAGCTCCTATCTTTACATCATCAACGCGCTGATCCCCATCTGGCATCAATTGAAATGGATGGCTCTCGTCTTGGGAGGCTCCATGTTTTGACAAGCTACTGGGATTGACCTTTACACCTGATCTGAAATGGAACACGTACATCAAGTCTGCTGCCAAAGTCTCTGGAAAAATGGTAGGATCCTTCTACCGCTCCAGAAGATATCTCGTTGTTGATGAAATTCTCTACCTGTATAAAAGCAAGGTACGTCCAAGGATAGGGTGCTGTTGCCATAGCTGGTCTGGAGCTGCAAAAAACAGCCTATCCTGATGTGACAAAGTACAAAATAGGCTTCGTGGCATAGTGAGGGATGCCCTTTTCTATTCCCGACAACCTCTCTCCCACAGAAGAGTAGGTGCCAGCCTGCCTTTTTTCTGTCTAGTTTTATCGTTACTTCCATGGCAAGTGCTCCTCTGAATGTCTTCAAGTTCAACATAAACAGATTCCTGATGAATCGCCTCCTTCAGTAAGACACTTTATCAAATCTCCAATACTAACGAATGCTACGATACTATCCCATTAATTACTGCACACGCAATTACCCTTATCCTCAAGTGGCTTCCGGGCCTTGGTAAGTGGAGACTACCATTTAAAAAAAATTTACAAGACACTCCTAAGTTTCTTAAAGTTAAAAAATGTATTACTTTTTCTCGTCTCCATTACTCGATTAATTCAGATTTCTTAAGATTGAAGGATATATGTCATGTTGAATTCAATGCTCATCTTATACTAGTAGAAATTGTACGCATTTATGATATTCGTCCAAACTATTTTTTCTTCTTTGCATTGATAACCTAATTGCTTTCCCACTATAAAGATTGCATAGAACGTAAGTGTCTTATTTTTGTCGAGAAGCGTATTTAAAATAAATAGTTACAAAGTCGACTGTTTTCCACACAACTGTCATGTTTACTTGTGGCAACAATTTAAATCTTTTTAACTACCTATATAACGTATTAATAAACTGATTTTCTTAATATTTTTTCATAAGTAATATTATTTCTCACAAAAAATCATTTTTATATTCCCCTAGGCATATACGGTATACCGTATGTTGCTTGTCAAATATGAAATACACTGGTAGGATATATAACTTATCTAATACCGTAAATGTAACCAACAAAAATAAAACTGAACAAACGATTCTAAGAGAAAAGGAAGAAATAATGAATTGTGTACAGAAGTTATATATTTTCGAAAAAATGAATCAACTTCTAAAACAATCTAAAACTTATGATTCATAATTTTATTTAATACCAAAATCAATTTAGACTTTAATTGTGAAGTTTAATTCGATACTAGAAAGATAATGCGAATGTGACTAATATTCAAAATAATAACACTACTCAATAAAAGAAGAGAATTTACGAAAAAAAATAAATACGTACCAAAACTGAAATAGAAACATGGCGGAACAAAGACTCATTAGAACGGAAATATTTACAATTATGGCAGATTGCTCAAACCTCATTGTGTCCGTTCAAAGTTGCAGCAAACTCGCTCGATCAATTCAAAGATGGAAAAGACAAAAACCGATGCGCCATTAAAAAGTATGAAGAATGCGAATTTTGAGAAGCCGGAAAAAGAACGATTGAAGATATTAACTGATGTAGGCATTTTTCAAATTAAAAGTTATGTGAATGAAAAAATACAAAATTATTTTCTCATAATATTGCCTGATTAAAGCAATAGAAATTGAATTCATTGTCTCTCTCACAACTCTACTCTTCAAAAGAAAAGAAATTAGCGATTCGATATATTGTTGCCAGAATTTGAATGATCGGCAATGCGTGTCCTTTTATAATTGTCACTCAGGTCTTCATAGGTGTGAGGCTTTAGACTCAAAAAATGTTGAATACATGTGAAACACAAGCAGTTCCTGTGTTTCGTCACGAGAACAGATTGTGGTGACCTACTTTATAACACTATAGCCGAAAGCATTGCAATCGAATTAGACAAAGACGAAAGTATCCTAACAATTTATGCATTTGCAGATCAAAAAGATGTGAGCTGGTCTCACATGTTAAGTGAATTATTATTTTATATTTTTTAAATCCCATTTTAACCCCAAACAAGGCGAAATGCCGCTTTGATGTAGGGGTCTCCTATCAGGAACATGGGGCGCAAGAGTACTATGTATGGAGTTAAGCAGCAGGATGTCTGTTCACATTACATTTAAACTTCAGTATGCCAGTACAGTTTGGAAAGCAGAAAGTCGGAAGAAGTTCCAAATTCTTGTAGTTCTTGAGAAGAAAATGCTAGAGTAGAAGGCTTTCTCACATATAGGGATCTCTATCTTGTAGGGATAAGATTTTGCCGCTTGTCGGGGTTTTTCGAGGGTATTTACGTCGGAGGGGTACAAGAGCGTATAGTTCGCCGGAGTATCAGCCATTAAAATACTTGTAAAACAGGCAGAGGAATGCAACATTTCGTCGATGGGACAGATGTTGAAGCTTAGATGACAGTTCAATAATTATTTTACATGAAAGTTGCTCAATTAGGATAAATATCAAAGTGGTCGTTGTAGACGACGAATACTACATTTTCTCGTTTCTTCCATGTGCATAGAGCCCGGCACACTTTCAATAACAATTCTTAAAAGCCGTCCTTCTGTGTTACGCATTATCATGGAACTTTTCCTTACAATAGTGACAAGTTCATATCATATACCGTCAAATGTCAAATAATCATCTGCAATTCTTACATAAACTTACTTGTCCTGTAACGAGAAACATATTATCGCATTTAGCCTTTATTTCCAGTTGAACTTTGTTGCGTAATCTGGTGATTCATTCTCTAAAAAAAAGCGGTGGTAATTAGACGGCAACATTATGAGTTTATTATTTATTATTTCCTGCAAATCCGAAATTAATTTACTGTACTTATAAACATAACATTAATTATGGATTATGTATTGTAATTACTGAATTAAATATGCACTAATAATAGTACTGACTTATTCATTTTCGTGAATTTTTGTGTTATCTTCAACCATGAATTTAATCAGACATAAACCATAATAGTATTTTACATAGAGACGGAAATAGTTTATTCTTTAAATTACTCACAGGATGAAATGGCGTTTCCTAAAATTGAATACAAATCAACGAATGTTCTACACTTCCTGCAGGTGGATTGGCAATTGTTTGCTTAGCATTGAATTATCTTCTCTAAAATGACAGTTAAAAAAGCAAATGTATTCGAGAAGACAGCGGAGTGGTTAGCAGTGAATAAAATAGACAAATGCAAATCGTTGTAAGTTGTCAATTATTTATTTCTCATGGAATTACAAGATAATTTCGTCAGAAAAGTAAATTTGTTGCGACCGGTACTAGAGTCTGATTTTAAGAAAATCCGTTCCGAAATGGGGCGACTAAATACAATTCGAACTATGCAGTGTTAGCTTGTAAGGCTTAGCCGTATTGTAAGTGCTAGATGTGTCTAGCCTTGTTTAAATGATTGGTTTTGTTTAGAAGCTTTTGAGAAATGAGTGCTGATCTGGGCACGAGTTTATGTAAAGTGGTCTAAGAATATTTTAATTCAATTTTAACCACAAACAAGGCACATTGTCACTTTGATGTCGATGGCTACTATCGTAAACATTAGTTACAGGGATATTATGAAGGGAGATTAACAAGAAGATGTCAGTTCACATCACGCTTGAACTTCTGCATGTCAGTTCAGTTCTGAAAGCAGAATCTCAGAAGCCAGTTCCAAAGTCTAGCAGTTCAAGGGGAGAAACTATTGGATTAGAAGACAATCTTAACCCTAGGGCACTTTACTGTGTATGGGTGGGATTTAGCTACTTATCGGGTTTGCCGGGCGAATTTACGTCGAGGGAATATCAGCGTGATCGTCGGAGCATCCATCATGAAAATACTTGTAGAACAGGCAGGGTGATGCAACATTTCGTCGATGGGGCATAAGTCAAAGCTTAGATGGTAGTTCAATTCCTATTAGGTTGGTGACACACTTTTTACCTCTGTCTAACAGCGAGAGAGGTGTAGCAGAAGCACCAGCCCAAATGTCACGACAATTCACATACATAGGCGAATAGTGACCTTATAGATGTACAGGATAGGCGTAAGTAGCTTTCTAGCACGGTAGAAAGAGTTTACCTTCTTCGCAGTGGTCTTTGCAATGCTCTAAATATACCTGTTTGAACTCATGTTCCTTGTGAACTTTAGGCTTAGGAGTTTAAAAGAAGTACTTACAGGTAATGTGTCTTTGGACATTGCTGTTTGTGATAAAGGAGGTTTGTTGTAATTATTGAAGGAAACAAGCTTAGTCCCTGCAGTATTGAATCTGACCCTCCATTTTTGTCTACATCCCACTACAGATTGTAAGTCTTCCTCTAGTGTTTCTGCCATTTCCTTAGTTATGTGTTTTTTTTTTGTTTTCCCCTCGTGCCTGTTATAGAGTGTGATGTCATCAGCAAAAATCCCTGTCTAAGAGACAATTTTATCAGGGAGCTTATTCATGAATATTAGGAATAACAAAAGGTCCAAGGATAGAATCCTGAGGATCTCCCGCATATATATATCATATTATTTAGATTTACGACCATAGAGGACAACATGGCGTTTTCTTTACTCAAGAAAGATGTAATTATGCCAAGCATACTCCCAATGACTTAGGATCTGATTTCTTTAAGACCATCATCCTATACCCTGTCAAAAGCCTTAGAAATATCTAGGATACCGCTCTACTCTCTTCTGCTATGTCCAGTGAATTGTATATACGTTCAAAGATTAGGTAGCATATCTAGTGGTAAATGGGCTTGCCGTAATCAATATTGTTTGTCGGTCAGCAACTTAGCAGTTGTAAGAGGATGGGCTAGAGATTGATGAATTATGGACTCAAATATTTTGGCGAAAAGTGGGAGGAGGCTAATGGGACGATAATTTAATATGCCATTTCTTTCGCCAGAATTCTTGGAAACTGGAACTACATAATCAATTTTCCAGCAGTTAAGAAATCAAGAATTGTGAAAACATTTGTTGTAAAGTTTGAAGATGACTGGAAAAACATCGGCGGAGCATTTTTTAACATCACAGCCGGTATGAGATCGGGTCACCATGTTTTCGAAGTGGCCGGGTTTTTATGATACCATACAACTGAGAAGGTGTGATTTCCAGATCATCTAATATGACGTCTGTCCGCAGTCAGGGAGGGAGTGGTTTGCTGGGTCTAATAGGGAGTTTAAAGCAACCCGACTGGCAAGCATTTTAGCCTTCTCGGTTTCCTTGCAAACAGCCTCATGACAATACAATATTGTTTTTTTTTGTTTGTTTTGTTTTTCTTTACTCACGTTCACCCATAACAAGGTATACTGCTACTTCGACGTAACTTATTAACACCATGCCTTAAAAGATTGAACTTAATTTAGTGGGAAACAATTTAGTTACATCCATAAAGAATTAGGGTGGCCAGAAACGATGATTATTTAACGTTAAATTTATATATGAAACTGATCTAATACTCTAAGTTCTAAAATGATCGCGGTACTTGCGCAGGTTACGTCTCCCATTAAAAAGCGAAATTAAAAAAAAAGACAATTATACTTTACGTACCCATTATGGAATTAATTTCTCAAAATATTTCACTTAATATCACCAAGTAGTTTTATTTTTATCGCTAAAAGCATTCATTCGAGGCATTCGAAAAAGTCCATCTAAACTACGTCATTAGCATTGATTTTGGTCGAAATATAATGGATTACTTCCTTTTGGTATCAATTAAGCGATTTATTAGAGAAATTCCATGTTACCAAGATTTAAAACAAGCTGTAAAAACAAAACTACTTGATGAAATTAAGTGAATTTTTCTTAGGAGAACTTCATTCCAACATGGGTAGGAGGAATATAATTGGTTTGGGAAATTTTCGTTATTTTAATGAGGGACGTAAACTACACAAGTATCATGATAATTTTCTTTCCGTCAATTAAAAAAAAATGTTCCAACACGTAATCTATAAAAGTAATATTTCATTTTGGAATCGGGATTTAGCTGCGTGTTTATCTACAAAGTCGTCGTTGTTGTTGTTGTCGTCGTTGTGGTCGTCATCATCATCATCATCATCATCATCATCACCATTTTCACTTCGTTTTGTTTTTGTTTTGTTTTATTTTTATAGCAAAGTATATCGATTTAATAACTTATCAAATGTTTATAATACAAATAAAATGTTAGTTCATTCATAGAGAGAAGGCACAGAAAGCTCACGCAATCTCACGTTAAAAATGTTTTTCTAAATAGTAACATTATTATTTAGAAATTCTTTCGTAACAATGAGAGATGGCGTTGTAAAATATGTTGTTCTTACATCGTTTTCTTATTTTGCCTACCAATCTTCGAATATTTTCAACTATTTAATTATTTATATAAGTAGCATGCTATACAGTAAATACGAACTGATACAATATAGCCTTGTTTTAAAATCAAAATAAATGTTTTGTTGGCTTATTATTTTTAATCAATTACAGAGAAAACATTTGAGAAAAAAATGTACGCGGACATTTTCCATGGGTTTATGTAATAATTTGTAAAATTTACGAAAGAAATAACACAGAAACCAAACAAAACAAATATCTAATTAAATATGTATGAATTTTAAAAGAATCAGAATCGGAATTGGGAATCAGATCGGAATCGGAAAATTTGAAAGGAATCCGTAATTGTATCGGAATCGGGAAAAATTTTGGAATCGTCCCATACACAGAGAAAGTACAAAACTTGTTGGAATTCAAAGACTTACATTTTTTTCCTTTTTAGAAACTTTTGTTTATTTCATCTTTTATTTCTTCATTACAGACGTTAATTCATGGTTATTTTATGATTGTATGTGTTCATACAATTCTCATGATACCTATCAACTTATCAGATGTTGTTTCCCTTCGATGTTGCCAACAAAATGTTGAGTTTATGCATGAAACTTGGTGTTTGTTAAAAAGAAATTCCATCTCCACGTTGTTACAAGTCCGCCATCTTGGGTGTCACGCTAATCAATATATATATATATATATATATATATATATATATATATATATATAAATATATATATATATATATACGTGTATCGTGTGGTATATATATTTAGCAGCATCTCGTGTGGTATATATATTTAGTAGCATTTCGTGTGGATATAATGTGTACATATATATACATATATATATATACATATATATATATATATATATATATATATGTATGTATGTGCCTGTATGTCGTATATTCGTGCTACATATATGATTCGATTATGTATACGCGTGCATCTTGCTGCTAATGTCGTTTAGTTTATATAATGGTTTTGCGGGGGTGCGTTGTTGTTATAGACATTCAAATGGAAAAACGTTATTTACGTTAAATAACACATTTCTTTACAAGAGCAAACAACATGTTTATGTGGGGGCACATCAGACAAAAGTACATACCTTGTCCCATTGGTTGATATTTAATTATGGGTCAGCAAAAGCTGCAATGAAGATGTATTATCTCTAGAAGAATAAAACTCGATATTCGGGATTATATTTATTTTTTTATGCTAAATCATTTCTTGATGTACCTAGTCTCGGAGTTGCAAACGGTCTTTTTTATGCGATATTTATTTTAGTGAAGTAAACTGAACATCTTCGTTGGCTGCAAGGAACTAAATCTCTCCCAAGACAAAGCCCTGCCAGCTATCTACGTATAACTCTAATTGACGGTCTAGTTACGCGTATATATATATATATATATATATATATATATATATATATATAAAGTAAACTTAGTTTGTAACTTATTGTTTATTAATTGTTATTTTTTATTATAAGATATTTGTTGTGAAACTAAAATTCCCAAGGAATTTTATTACATTATTATATACCTATGCTATTTTATTATTTATGAAATTAAATTGTAAACACTTACATTACGACTTAAACTCTTACTTTCAGTTAACATTCTACAATTTAAAACAATCCCAGTGTCGTTTCCCGCTGTTCTTCTCTTGCAACCCTTCGTTGACCGCAACTCCCATTATTCAACAAACTGTGATATCTTTAATTTAAAACGGTTCCAAATTCCTTTCAGGTTTAGACATTTTGTAACTTTTGTATATCTTTAAATCTAATGTTCTCTGGCGATTTTTAATAATCCTTTAGGAATGACGATAACAATTTAAGATGTTTGGAAAGGGTTGTGTCGGAGTTCTACAAGAATGCAATTCTTAGAAAACACCGTGAAGATATGTTGGCAAATAAGCATAATATAATTGAAAATTATCTAAAATTGCTTCTAATATTATCATTATTCTTTTATATACTAACTCCTGTCCATGGTGTTACCTAGACAACGTATTGATATAGCCTTCACACAGAACGCCTTTCATACTACGCGCAATGCTTCAAGTCAACTACATCCTTATTCTTAAGATGTTATTTCAAAAAACATCTATTGACAAGGTATTACTTGTATTAAAAGACATCATTTCGGTTTATTGTAAATAATTTAATAAAATATATGTCACTATAGAATTTATAAAAAAAAATATGTCACTAAAATGTTCACTATAGGATTTACGGCATGTTTTGCTTCGTCGACATTTAAGCAGACTTTTACATAATAGATTCAAGTCATGGATGAAAGTAAGACATGCAGTGTCTAGGAAGCAAGGTTGGACACTCTAGACGTGCAGATGTAATGGATGTTCTGTTTGGTTGTTTTTGTGTTACGGCATACCAACCCTTTCCAGGTTATTTAATGCCGAATCCAATGATTTTGATGAACACTTTTTTTTATAGAGTATATTTGTATTTTTACGTCGATTTCTATTTAACCCATAGTTGGGACCCTAACAGGTACTACCACTCCGGTTTAGAGTCGACTTGGGAGCAATCGCAATTAAAGAGTGCCTTCACACTTCCCAAAGCCCTCAAGCTGGGGCGCCACCATCGGATATTGGTTAAGGTCATATACAGGACCGTAATGGATGTTCGCCGTCGGCTTTGATGCTGTGTAACCATGTCATAATCGAACTTTCTGGAATCCTCTCACGAATTTTGGACTGGTTCTGCAACTATTGCTTCGGGGATAAACTCTACTGTGTTGCGGCGCGCAGTGAAGCCAAACCAACAACTCCTTGTTTTAATAGTGCTTGCATTGCGCCCAGTATAGAATATAAAATGGTACCAGCAGGCATACATTATTCGGCGGAGGCATTATATGCCGTTTTTGCGGCGTCAAATTACGTCGAATCGCCTGTATCCATATAAGATGAGATTATACGATAGGTACACGCGTAAATTGGATAGAATTCTGATACAAGATTTTTTCACACGAGGTTCATTAATCCTTAGCAGAATTTTGAGCGGAATCATTTCCATTGTCATGTTCGTTGGGCTCGTTCCCTTGGCACCAATCACTATCGATATCAGCATCGCTTTCGTAGGCCATATTACCATAATCTCTTTGGCCAAAATCCAGGTGCGTTATCTATCTCTTCTCCTTCATTGAGCTCTCCTCTGCGGTCCGCCGAGACTGCGAATCGCACAGTTTGACATGACTCTATATTCTTATCTCTTTAGATACTATGTCGCGTGTCTGCCTGAT
Organism: Euprymna scolopes; assembly: GCF_053919585.1. NCBI lineage: Eukaryota > Metazoa > Mollusca > Cephalopoda > Sepiida > Sepiolidae > Euprymna > Euprymna scolopes. The sequence continues at coordinate 26,649,559 of NC_136508.1, read as the reverse complement.
GAAAAAGAATAACGCCCACTGAGTCTACGAATCGGACAATGAAAATGTTATTTAAACTTAATATTGATAAAACTATAAAGCGAATGACGATGGAGAGATGGTCTATATACATATGTAGACGCATCTCTTAAAAGACTACATAAATAAGAGTCTTCAACGATGAACAATCTAATGACATTTTCATTGAGACAGACAAATCCACGGGTCTTATAAAAATATACATTAAGAAATAGAACGTGTTAATTGAGTAGAATACTACTAAAAACATTTATTGTGACAGACTTAATAGCAAAATTACTTTTCATATTATGGTGAATGGAACAACAGATTGGCATGCCTATTTATTGATTGTATGAATTTATCGGATGTAATAAAGTGCGTTTTTCGATTAAAAAAAGTATTAATGATAGAAGTCGTATCATACAAGTTATGAAGCAACTTTATGTACGGAGTTAAATAGAGCAAAAAATGTGGGTTTCATAATCGTTGGTTCAGCGTGTTTTTTTACATACTACTTTGGAGAAACCGAATCAGCTATGTTTTTTTTTTTCAACGAAGTAACATTTGACAAGGAAGCAAATAAGCCAGCTTAACATCCTTTACTATTGAAGCCCACAGATCTCGAAAGGTCTATACATTTTTTCTACTAATAGCTTTTCAATTTGGAATACATTACATATGGTTTATTTCATCCCAACAGGAATATATGCAAGTATAATGTAACCAAGCACGTTGTGCACAACTGTCAATTTTACTTAGAAATCTGTCTTTTCACGATTCTGTAGGAATCTGCTCTGTTTAGGGTGAACTGAATTTTAAATATATTATACTAAGATATGAAATCCTTCAGTATTGAAAAATCTTGAGAGTAAGGCGACATTTGTAAGAGAGTTCGATAAGCTTATTACTTTTCAATAGAAAACTACATTCTTAATTTAAAAAATGTCACGAACGCATAAGATGCCTAATTATTTTAGTATTGAAACTTATATAGATCAAAGAAGCATTCAGAAGGAAGAGAGTTCCACCAGGCAACATCTTTTAGAACAAAAAATGTTAAGCGTATAAGTAGCAGAAAGATAAACCCTTATCGTTAACTAGGTTTGCTTTTTCAAGAAGTTGGTAATAATTTATTTATATTAAAAACGCTTTGTTGGTGTGTATGTGTGTGTCTGTGTTTGTGTGTGTGTGTGTGTGTGTATCTACGTGTGGGTTCATTCATTATATACTTTGAAACGATTGGAACACTTTTTAGAAAGTTAACACAAAAGTACTTAATGTGTCCCTGAGTCTTTTTAGATTGGTTTTATATCGAAATACTTCAGATAAGTATCGAAAATCGAAAATCGAAAAAACTTTTAAAGACGGAACAGTCTGCTTGTTACCAAATAACTTAATATCATACATGCATCTCGAACGTTTCATGACTGCAAAAACTATGACCTTCACCTTCACCGAGGTGCACGGTTTATATCATCTTCACCGAGGTGCGCGACTTGACACACAAAAAAAAAACGCCTCTTAATCACCTGCTGACGCACGCGTCACTGTAACGTCCAATGACAACAACAACAACAACCTTCTTACTCGACCTGCATTTTATACCACTATCTCAATCCCTTCTCTTACGCATGCGCCTGTAGATTCCTGACAACCTCGAGACTTCCGCTTATAAAAACCCAAGTTTTGTTGTCGCGCATGCCTATACAAGGCACAAACACGTGGGCGTTTGTTGTGTTGGTAAGTACTACACCCCCCTGATCTGATGATCACATAGAGTGCACTCCGGGGGTGGCCTCTTAGTTCGTTGGCTTCTGCGAAGGATGGTATTTACACTCTCGGATTCAGGTTCTGGTTCTGGTTCTGGGCGTGGTTCTGGGTGTGGTTCTGGTTCTGGTTCTGATCCTTCCTGATCAGACGAACTACAACTACCACTCTCTTGCTCGGTGACCTCACTCATCAGCAGCTCATCATCTGATGATTCATCGCTCTCTGTAGTTGTGGGATGTACTTTACTAGCTGGGCGAAGATCGCGCACATGGCGTGTGGTTCCATTAACAAGGACCGACTGCTGGCTGACCACTCCAGATATTCGTCCTCGCTTGAACTTGGTGCACCGATTTCCAGGGGGGTCTAACCCAAACTGGATCCCTTACCTTTTATTTGTTATGACTCGTCGATTGGTTGGACAGTGTCAATGCCCTTTATCCTAACACGGTATGTGTGTATGGCATTGGCCGGTGCTGTTGTTAGTGTCTTCCCATCCTTTGGTGTGATGTTATACCAATACATGGCCTCCGTAATGGTGCATTGCTTTCTGGCAGCATTTCTCTTGATGTTGCGATGGCTCCTCTCAGCAATGCCATTCCCTGATGGCACATGAGCACATCGCAGTCGTAGTCGGACACCCCACTCATTCAACAACTGCCGAACTTGGTGGCTACAAAAAGCAGCATCGTTGTCCGTCAATATCTCTTCCGGCGCACCTCGTTCAGAAAAGATAGATGACAGTTGGCGGACAACATTCGCTGAGTCCTGCCTGGTCATTTGCCGCCACACCGCAAAACGAGTGGGTGCACAGTCGATAAGGGTTAGAAAGGGCTTACCATTGTAATGGGTAATATCCATCGCTAATCGTTGCCACACATGCTCAACTTCCAATCGCCCCTTCTGCCATTGCTCAGGTCCAGGATCGATAGACTGGCATGCCTCACAGTGCTTGATGATCTGCCTGACATCCGCCCTTGTCACTACCGGGTCCACACGCCTTGCAAAATACAAAGTCTTTTGATACCTGGATGTCCACTCTGCACATGAATTATTTGTATTTGGCATGAGCTAATCGCGCCAACTGCGCAAGATCGAGCAGCGAACTCCATGCCTGTCTTCACAGCTTCATACCATTTGTGAGGCACACGGGTTAGTTGGTCTGCACGATTACAGTGTGATGCCACGAGCGTTACAGTCACCGACAGGTCATACTCCGATACAAGACTCTTCAGGGCGTTTAGCCTCCGCCGGATTAACATCTCACTGGCTGCCTTAGTGCGGAATCCTGTTCGTCCCGAAAGAGTGTCGGACACCCAGTGGTAGACGCAGAGAGAATCCGTGTACAAGTGTAACTTCTTCGACTTCCATTGCAGTGCCAGATTTAAACCCTTCACAACAGCATCCAGTTCCGCCAGGTTTATGTGTTGAGCATCATTCACGGGTCGCAGCCAGTACGCGTCTTCAATTACATTTCCACGTTGCTCCAATAACACTCCCAATGCCAAAGAACTAGCGTCAACCCACACATTCACAGTGTCCTCATCAACACACCATTATCCACAGGCAGGGTCCTCCTTGTTAACTCTCTCTAGGGTTTCCGTCGTCATCAGAGTTAGAAGAGCATCATCAGATACATCATCCCAACCTGTAGTTACTAAACTTGCCCTGCATTTGATGACGCCCACAGCTGCTCGGAGCCAGCCACACGCTGATAAGTGACTAATAAGTATCCCACACAAGGAAAAAATAGTCCGCCGCCTAATAACATCAGGGATGTTTGGAATCTCACTGCCATGCCTCCATCGTAAGGTACCGTCTTTCCCGCAAACGTCAAATCCTAATATCCGTGCTCCATCCCTCAGACGTTCGGGATCCTTGCACTCCAACCCGAATTGAGCTATCTTTTCTCTGACGTGCGACGCAGATTGTACGTCTTCATTGACGTACACATCGTCAATATAGGCCGATTTTGCGTCTTCAGTGGTCTTTTCCTGGGACAACACTGCATTTACGATGGTCTTCATGATTTGCGGTGCCACATTCAGCCCAAAGCCAAGCCGAGTAAGGCAGAATCTCTGACCCCGGAATCACACTGTCTGGAACGGCCACAATGTCTCATCCACTCGCACCTGCAAATAAGCCTTCCGCAAGTCTACTATAGACACATTGGAGCCCTTCTCGCGCCATTCTCTCAGCTTGCTGGGCCACACGTCAGCATCGGCAGTGTACGTCTCAATGTATCTATTGAGTTCACGATAGTCCAGCACCGGACGAACTTTTGATTTGTTATGCTGGACTACCGCCATTAAGGGAATCAGACCCTTGAGTGGTCCCAGCTTGTTGGGGTAGGGGATCAGCCATCCATCCTGGATCCATGCCTCAAGTTCCTTCTCGTATTCATTACGGGCCTCGTCGGGTATCAAGTACTCTGCAATGCTATTCTTGAGTTCGGTTGGCGTCCTTCCTTCTGTCCACTTCCACGATGCAGTCCATGCTTTTTGGTGAGGGCCGTAGTCCACCTTAAAATCAGGCCGATCAATGAGAACTGCAGCACACACTGGGGTTTCCAAAAATCGCACAGTCCCATCTCGTCTGATAACCACTCCCCCCGTGCCTTAATAGTATCATATCCCAACAGTACATCGAATCCCAGCAAGTCTCCTCGCATCACCAGCACATTAATGTCTGCGGTCACACCAGAGTCTGTGTGGAATTTGACAGTTCCGGCTCCACAGTAAGCTTGCGTATTGCTACCTATTGTGGTTACTTTGATGTTCTGCTTTGTCCAGTTTCGACACAACTTGGCAGTCATGATGGTGTGTGAGCACCCGGAGTCGAGAAGAGATGAACAAGGCACTTGATCCACACACACATTTATTGTCGGTTGCGCCTCAATTAAATCTTGTCCGGGGAAGAGGGCGGCGCTGACGTCCTGCCCCCTGATGTATTTCCCGCACAATTTTGGGATAAATGTCCATAACTACCACATGGGAAATAGCGCGGGCGCCCCCGCCCCTTGTTAGTACAAATCCCTGCGATATGGCCTCGCTGGCCGCAGCAGAAACATCTCCCATTGGTCGTGGGTCTCAAACTGGGACTCTTTTCAGCATTAATCTTGGTTGCCTACGCCATCATTACAACTGGTTCCCTCAGGTCCTGCTCATCTCTGATAATGGCTCGAGCGCGTTCTAACAAATGTTCCATGGGCGTTACAGATACGCTGGTGGAAGCCCTCAACAGTTGCTTAACATGGGTGGGAAGGCCGGCCACAAACGCATACGCCAGTGTTTGCTCTGACACTCCATTGCCAAATAGAACTGCAAGTTTCTTCAGCTCCGCGAAGAAGACGTCCACGGTTTCTCCTGGCATTCGTAGTTTTTGTAGTCCGTGCAGGGATCCATGGCAAATGCCTTGTATAAAGCATTTGTTTATAAAGGTAACATCAGCCTTCTCCACGGCACTAAGTTACTGATATACGCCTCCAGCCAATCTTAGGGGAATCACGGTATGCACCTCCTTTACTTCACAGAGGTTGCAGGTTAGCTCAACCCTTTCGACCCAGTCGACAACAGAAGTGGATCCGTCGAATTCGGGTATTAGTTTTAAATCAAACTTTGCCCCAGCCATAGTTGTCCAGGAAAAGAGACAAACCGAAATCGCTGAAATAGCTTATGACATTCACCTTCACCGAGGTGCACGATTTATATGATCTTCACCGAGGTGCGCGACTTGACACACAAAAAACCGCCTCTTAATCACCTGCTAACGCACGCGTCACTGTAACGTCCAATGACAACACCAACAACAACTTTCTCACTGGACCTGCCTTTTATACCACTATCTCTATCCCTTCTCTTGCACATGCGCCTGTAGATTCCTGACAACCTCGAGACTTCCGCTTATAAAAACCCAAGTTTTGTTGTCGCGCATGCCTATACAAGGCACAAACACGTGGGCGTTTGTTGTGTTGGTAGGTACTATAAAAACAGAATATCCCGCCGAATAAAGTTAACTATGGATTCTCTGATGAGACAAAAGTGCGTTTAAAATCATGGTTACCGTTTGGAGACGGAGTGAACAGTGATAACTTTTTTCTTTATCATTTAAACACGTTCACTTTGTTGGACAGCTAGTTTTTCAGGAGCGCACGATTAATGATGGTCTTGCTGAATGCAGAACCTGGATAAACTGTGTAAAGGTCTTCCGCCAATGTTTTCAGCACGTATATGCTTAATCGATTTAATTAAAAAAATAATTCAATTCATAAGATTATATAATCAATTGCTTATGCTGCAGGATTTTAAGTTATACATTTATTATATACTTTTCTAGAATATCTTGTCTTTTTCTTTCCCCGTTTTAACAACTAGTCCTTTTCATTTTCCATGTTAAAGCTTAACCATATTACTTGTCATGCTCGCATTTTTCTATTGTAATATAAACATATTTTTTGTAAAATCATCTGAAGGTAATCTACGGTGCAATGTTGCCTACAATCTATTATATATAAGTAACTACAAGTAGGAACGTTAGCCCTTCTCCTGATTCACTGCGGGAGATCCTCAACTAGATGTATCAACCGATATTATAGAAAAATTGGTTCACCGAATTCTATCATAGTAAATGTAGTAGAATATGTGAGATATCGTTGATACTCGTTCACGGGATACGTCGCGCCACAGAAGAAACGTCGCGAGCATGTCTCTGCTTTATCGTTATTTTCATTGCAAGATTTTTGGAGATTCAATCTATGATCTCTCCTTCAGGAAACACACTTGTCTAGCTGAAACCATGTCAATAATTTCCCCTACTCTTTATCTGTGTCTAAGCCTAAATGTATGTTTCATGAGCAAAGCTTTTTTTTAAGAACTGCTCGCTTGTTTAACTCTGTTCCGTTTTCCTGCTTTATAACTGACTACAATATGGTCGGCTTAAAGTCCAACGTGTACAGGTACGTTATCCCCTTAGCTAATCCAACTTACCATTTTATCACTACTAACGATGACTACAGCATTTTCCCATTGACTTCGATTAGTCTCCCGGCTTTGATAAGTGGTGACTTCTTTGTAAAAAAAAAACATCCATGATTTTATAAACAGAGACGAATAAAAGAAAAATTATACCATTAATAATAGCGCAAACTCATACGTGCATGTAAGTCACAGCTTATTATTCAGCAGAAATTTGAATGATCAAACTTTGTAGAATGAAAGTGGAAACTCAAAAAAACATCGTTGTAATACCTTTTTTTTATTTTTATAATAACTGTTCGACTGATCATGAATTTCTAATTGATGTTTAATATTCACAGCAAAAGGTCGTCTGACGTCAACCACGACAAGTAAGTTTCTCTCTCTCTCATGTGGAACTATAATTATACGTGCAATTAAGCGGGTATAGGCGCGTGGGAAAATATCTGCAGGGGTTCTAAGATACCTTGCTTGCAAGGATGTTAGCAGCGGTAACTGAAAAAAGCGCATATGTTTATTAAGAAATATGCGCGAGCCTGCGTGATAAGAAAAGAAAAGGAAAAAGAAAACATGTTCGCGGCAGAGAAAAAGTGCGGTTGAAAGTGATGGACGTGTAAAGTCGTATACGAAAAATGGCTGACTTCGGCCGGCGTGTAATGAAGCAGAAAGAAAAACACGACCAATGGAGATGGATATTTGTAGTGGCAGCGAGAGACATTTCAAGTTGGTGTCGAGAGGGCGAGTTTTTGTTAATATCATGGTAGACGAAATGAACTGTTAGAAAAAACAAGAAGCAGACATTGTTTGGAAAGTAACGGCAATAAATGCCTTTTTCTAAAAAAAAAATTAAAAAAAAAAACGGAGTTGAATTTATTTAGTTTTGTTTGTTTATTTCTTTTTCGAAGGTGCCAGAGGGGTGTGGGGGTGTGAGAGAGGATGTAACTTAACGAACATACTCCGAGCGTTACTGGTACGGTACATACTAAATTATAAGTTTCCTTTACACAAAGCTTGTCATCAGTTGATACGAAACCGCGCGACTACTTCCCCACTAAATACAACGCAGTGCAATATAAACAAACTATTATAGAAACACATACTTAAATAATAAAATCTTTATCCTTTAGCATCACAAATTAGCTGACAATCTCATTAAGCATTATCCTCGAGTGAACATTACGCTTTGATAAGCTGTGAGACATTAGTATAAATTATTGCTGGGACGATTAATAGGAATCCCAAACGGGAATCTGAAAAATCGCAACTTTTATAGGATATCAGAATCGGACAAATTTGTGCATATTTTCTGATGCCAAAAACGATTCTTTTAATTTTCTTTTTTATTAGTTTCTGTTTAAAACAAAATCTTCCATTGCTGATAGTGATAATAAAATAATAAATAGTTAAAGCTAAAATCTATAGATCTCCCCCACACACGAGTGTTTTTACGTTTGAGAAAATATATACATATTTAATACGCTTTTTTTTCCTGGTATTCGGGAAAAATATCCACTTGTAGTTAAACATTAGAACATTTGTAAACATCAGAATCGGTAATTGTATCGGAAACTGGAATTTAGTTTGCAATTATCCTGGAATCGAGAAAAATATTTTAATTGTCACATTACTAGTACAAATATGAGAAACATCTTTCAGGTTGTATTATTTTACTGCAATCAGTTATTTAGGAAAAGCATACTTATCATTAAACAGTAAATAATTTTATCATTTCAATCCTGTAGGCTTCTTATTTATAACATATAGATCAAAATCCGCAATGAAATATGTGTGTGTTCTCAAGTTTCTTTGTAATTTCTTTGGAGACATTTTTAAGATTTGCTATTTCGCTTTATTATGATGGTGATCGGATGTTGTAACTACAGGCCCTGCCCGGCTGACGAAATGTTGCATTCATCTGCCTGTTTTACAAGTATTTTAATGGTGGATGTTTTGACGAACTACAAACACTTGTACCCCTCGACAAAAATACCCCCGACAAACTCGACAAGCAGCAAAGCCTCACTCCTTGTAAAAAAACCTACACAGTTGAGATCTCTAGATGTAAGAAAGACGTTTACTCTAATAGCGTCTTCCCCACAACTGTAGGACTTTGGAATTCTCTTCCGGTTTACTGTTTCCACAACTGTACTAACATGCAGAAGTCCAAGTGTAATTTGAACAGACATCTTGCTGCTAAACTCCCTACACAGTACCCTTGAAACTTGGGTCCCTGAAAGAAGCCTCCTACATCAAAGTGGCAATATGCCTTGTCTGGGGAGAAAATGTAATTTAAAAAATTTTCTGTGTCTCCCATTTTTATTCAAATGCATGATTTCAAATCATATTAAATTTATTGGGGGATAATCAAACAGCAAAAAATTATATTCTGATTAAATACTTGTCTATTGTACTGAAAATCTGAATTTTGTTAACATCGTTACAGCACACAATCATCATCATCATCATCATCATCATCATCATCATCATCATCATCATATTCTATGGATCCTAACATTCAACCGACATAAGTCCAGTTCAAACAGACGCATCTGCTTGTGCAGCTGCTATTGCTCAAAGGCAGCATGCGTTCCGCATAATCATGAGGTTGCTTGCATGGCAACTGACAAGCCAAATCTGCTTGCCAGTCAGTTTGCCACAAACTCCACACTGGACCCGGCACACCACTCCCTCCCCGACTTTCCTTTACGAATAGACGCCACACTAGACGATTTGAAAATCACCCCTTCTCAGGTGTATGGTATCATAAAAAACCTAGACAGCTTAAAAGCATGTGGACCAGATCTCATCCCGGCTGTGCTAATAAAAATGTTCTGCTGAGATTGCTCCAGTTCTCTCCAAACTTTACAATACATACCTTAGCGAATCTTGCTTTCCCGACTGCTGGAAAACCGCATCTGTGCTACTAGACTTCAAGAACTCTGGTGAAAGCACTGACCCACTAAATTATCGCCCCATTAGTCTCCCCCCCACACTTTTCGCCAAAATATTTGAGGCCTTAGTTAATTAAGCCCTAGTCCAACACCTAACAGCTGCTAAACTCCTGACCGATAAACAATATGGATTCAGGCAAGCCCGTTCAACACCAGATATCTTAACTGTAGTCTTTAAACGTATATACCGTTCACTGGTAGCCCGTGATATATCTAAGGCTTTCGACAGGGTATGACACGATTGTCTTCTAAGAAAAATTACATCATATGGTACACTGGAAGAATACACAATGTAATTAAATAAGAGAAAAATCTAAGTTGTCCTCGACGGTCGTACATTTAAACAACATGATATAAATGCGGGAGTACCCCAGGGGTCTATCCTTGGATCTTTACTGTTGCTGATATTCACAAATGACCTCTTTGATTAAATTGTTTCGGAGATAGGTATATTTGCCGATAATGCCACTCTCTTACAAAGGCATGAGGGGGGAAAATGAACACATGTCTAAGGAAATGGAAGAATCACTAGAGGATGACCTCCAATCTGTAGTGGAATGGGGACAAAAATGGATGGTCACATTCAATGCTGCCAAAACTAATCTTGTTTCCTTCAATAACTACAAGAAACCGTTTCTACCACCAATATTTAACCCTTATCCTTGAGTGGCCTATCGGCCTTGATAAGTGGTGACGTTTATGTAAAAAAAATAGCAATGGCTAAAAATACACTGCTTGAAAGTACTTTCTTCAAACTCCTCCGCCTAACGTTTACAGGGAACATGAACTGGAATATATACATCGAGAGCATTGCCAAAGCTGCTGCAAAGCAGGTGAGCTCTCTCTACCGTGCCAGAAAATTACTTAAGCCTGAACATATCCTGTACCTCTATAAGGCCATCATTCGCCCATGTATGGAGTATTGCTATCATATTTGGGCTGGTGTATCTGCTGCTTGTCTCTCACTTTTTGACAGGGTTCAAAAGAGAGTCGCCAACCTGATAGGTCCTGAACTGTCATCTAAGTTTCAGCCTCTGTCCCATCGACGAAACGTTGCATCCGTCTGCCTGTTCTACAAATACTTTAATGGTGGTTGCTCTGACGAACTGCAAAACTTGTACCTACTCGACGTGACTACCCCCGACGAACCCGACAAGCAACTAAGTCCCACCCCTTTACAGTAGAGGTTCCTATGTGTAAGAAAGCCTTTTACTCCAATAGTTTCTTCCCCAGAACTACAAGTCTTTGGAACTCCCTTCCGGTATACTGCTTTCCCAACTGTACTGATATGCAGAAGTTCAAGTCTAATGTGAACAAACATCTTTCTACTCATCTCCCTTTATAATTTCCCCGCAAATTTTCCCCGATAGTAGCCCCCTGCTTCAAAGTGGCACTTGCCATGTTTTGGGTGAAGATTGAATAATAAAAAAAGATTCTAGAGCTGGCATTGTTTTGTCCGTTATTTTCCTAGTCATAATTATTTCGAGAAAGAGATCAGTTATTTTTCTAGGGAACACGTGAAGTTGTCAACACTCTAAATGAAAATGATGTTGTGGAACGAACTAGATTTCAACTTTGTCGTCAACCACTTGACCAGCGTAATTCCACTACGCCATTTGCTAAGTTATACCTTAACACCGCCAGCAAATTATGTCTTCATCTAATGAAAGGAAGGCGCTTCTGGCACATATTTAGCTTGGTGTCGATGAGAAATAAATTGCCACACGGGTTAAAAACTCATCGAAATGTATATATAACATCCCGTAGAAGATGCACTACGTTAGAATCGACTCGCTCGCGGCCATGATGCATCCCACGCTGCCTTTAAGTGTTTTGTCGGTTGTCTGATGCCGATCGCTTCTGGCAATCTTGTAAAAGTACAACGACATTAGCCAACAGTGATGCCCTTTCGACCGTTAAGGCGAGCTCGATAAATACGCAACTTGTAAATAATGAGAGCAATCAATAATTAAATATGAACTAATAAATATATTATTTTGGTTATCGTAATCCAGTAATGTGTTGCTATTTTACAGGTCGAAATCTACATTATAGTTTGCTAAACCTTGACATGGAATTTTATTTAGATTTTTAGCTCCTATGTCAAATGGCGCCACGCCATATCTCTTATGATATCCATTTACAATGCTTTGTATTTGCCGTAGTTTAATATCTACATTGCGAATTAGATACGATGAGCATCGCAGAGAAAACATTAATTAAAATGAGAACTAATCCTATTGACGAGTACAGAAACAAATGTGGTTAAGAAAAAACGAAATAATAAGGAATTATCTGATGACAATTTTGTGAGACGTTTTCATATAAAATGACAAACTCATGTCAGTTATATCAATAGTCCAAAAAGAAGTTGGATAAATTTCAAAAGGATAAGTTTCTCGTCTTGAATTATCACAGAATGCAGCTGCATAAGATATTAAACTAAAGCAAATACAACACTTTTTTTAAAAAATAGAGATAGTAATAGATATGGCATGATACAAACATTGAAATGGGTCTAATTATTTACCAGGTCGAACGAATGATAATTGAAGAGCACAATTGAAAGTAATAGAGCCATCCGGACCTTTAAAAAATCCGAAATTGAGGTAAAATCCAGAATGTGTTAATTTCCAGAAATGTATTCTTCCAAAGGTATAAGTAATGGTGAATACTTCAGGCAAGGTAAAGTTCTACTAGTACGTAGAATTAGACAAAATCCGTAATCTATGGGATTGAACAGACATTGCGACAAGTTGGAGGTCAATATATATATATTACATCAACACGTATACGGAAATAAAGATATCCAAAATGATAAAAATACTTATATATCTATACACACATATATTAATGAATATGCACTCGTGAGCAAAAAAAAATGGCCAAACAAATGTTATATATTTATTACACTAAAAGCTATATTAAACAAAGAATAATTGAGAAAGGAAACTAAAAGGAGACTAATAACAGAAGAAAATACATTAACTTTAATATAATTATTTTACTCATTATTATATACTATAATAATAATGCACTATAAAATAGAAATTTTCAGTTAAAATTAACAAAACTGCATGGAAAATTATTGAAAAATCGATTTCTTTCTTCTTTCACTCTTGGCCCATTTTGTTTTTATCATGAGTGTATATAAGGTAAAATTGGACGGACAATACATACGAATATGCGTATACATTTAGAACATAAGACTGGAAACACATTTTGTCTGAATGACGGAAACTTAGTTTGGAGAGTTTTAGCCTTCTGTGATATTTCAAAGGAACGTAATTGATATGTATTTATATATTGAAGAATTTAGCTATCAAATACTTGCGAATTTTATATAAAGAATTTCTCTGAACACATAAAACATGACGACGTCTTTGTCATAATGAAATGGAAGACTTTAGCTCCCAAATATATGCATTTTTAAATGTTTCAAAACAATACGAGAGTTTATTGCACAAATTAAAACGAAGTCATTTTTGGTAACAATGTTATTTACGCTACATAATGTTTTTAATGAAAGTCAATATTTTTTCTTTGTTATCGGAACAATTTATAAGAAATTATACGCGATTATTTGGAGGCAAAACTCTTCAATATGTGAATATATATGAAATGCATCGGTACTTCGCAACGGTACATTAACTTTGTTTCACGGGCGCCAGTGCCTACTATTACATTGAACCACTGTGGCTCTCACTTACAACCAGGGTTTATATACAGGTGGGGCGAGGGTATACTTCGACCGCACAACACCGGTACACTGGCCATACTAGTGCCCAATACATACTATAATAACTGTTCTCATATAATCTCATTTGAAATAAGATATGTTCCATTTTGATTTGGGGTTTCGTTTCTAATTAAATTCAAAATATAAACACTCACATATAGCACATGTCTACAAGGTGCAATGATAAAAGTGTACCCTATAGAAAACAATACTACAGTTTATTTAAAAAATTATAGTGAAAAAATTAATTCGGCTAACGTGATCATGCAGTAGAGCTGACATCTATTCAATATAGCCGTCTTCAGCCTCAAACACCGCCTAGATGCTAGTCCGGAACTTAATACATGTTTTTTTCCAAAAACAACGGCGGGAGCTCGGCAGATTCTCAACGGTTTGCAGAGATCATGTGCTTTGGAGTTGTAAGAGGTCATGTTGATGATGTTTTCAATGTACGAATAAACGAAGTTGTTCAGTGGGTTCAGGTTAGGGGAGGATAGAGGCAGTGAGAGATGGAAGAAAGTCGTAGCACTCCGCCTGACAAGCCTGGCTCTATTTGAACTTATGGACTGACGCCGTGTACTGATTCTACACACAGCTACTACTGGCGGCCACATGATTGCACCAGGGTTTCATATACTCTTCAGCACATTTTGGTGTTGAGTTTTAAGTAGACCTCGAAGATGTAAGGAAGCATGTGACCGGGAACTTTGTTTTCCTAATTTTGAGCACGTCCATGTTATTCTTAAAAATTCAGCGATGCATTTAGTGTATGTTGGAAATGGTCCGGTTATCATAACTTCAATCGGTAGAGCGCGTATCTCGCTCGTTGAGAAATGTTTCACTTTCAGACATGATAAAAGAATCCTATCCATCTTGGGATTTGTACACAACTGAGCAACAAGTAAATTGCTTGCAACAACAATAAGAAAAAAAACGGAAATGGTATCATGTCTTTTTAAGGGCGAAAATTATATCTGTTCATCCTGTAGCTACATATTTCTTTCTACATAATTTGCTCATCAAATGCCCGCAGGATGTATTATTGGTCCGATAGGTGAATGGCTAGACGATAAAGTGTATGAGCAATGCAGAGAAGATCTCAATAAATTCAAAGACAATCCATTTTCATTTTTAACTTCAATCGAAAAAATCGGTGTTACTTAAATATAAACATCACCTTCATTAAAGTGGAGAAATGTTAAAATACGCCTATGAATAAAACATACATTTTTAATAAGAAACATTTCAATTAAATTATGCAACACTAAAATGGAAAATATATATTTACAAGTTAGGATTTAAAATATATATTTTCATTCGAAATATGCAAATTAATACACATTAATGGACTTGCTTGACGTAATTAAGGAAAAGGTTACAGTGCATTCTAATTCATAGCAACCATGTAAGCTTCATAAAACAAAAACTATAAATTTAGTCAACGAAGCTTGAATATCGGCATTTATTAATAGAGCCATGAAAACAGCACGTTCTTTTCAGTGTTTGGACTCTCGAGTATCTATCTGACACAGTTAGACACAGTTAATCAACCTAGAACCACATATATAAAAGAATCGCTTCTCCTTTTTTTGTCGCTCAGTCCTCATTTCTAATGAGTAATGTTTCTGACAAAGGGTGAAGAAAAAGCTGCTTTCCAGGTTGTTAGTACTTCGTAAACAGTAGTCTGAGATGTCGGAAAGTGTCTGTCTCTATGTCTATCCTTGCGACCATGTCACTAGTAAGGGTGCTGGAGGTAAACGTTTTCATCTGGGCTGACGTTAACCGCCTGATAGTCAGGGACCCGAAGCTTGGAATAACTACTAAGGAGGCTGTCCTATCAGCAGGTGCAAAGTACTGGGGCTGCTGTATTGCCATTTGGTGAATAGATTCTGGACCATGCAGTAGTCTCTGGTGGGGCCTCTCGATGCCATACTAGTGGGTAATTGTAACGGCTTTACCTTATCATATGCTACAAAAAAACTTCCTGTCTTTCTTCTCTTACTTTCCCTCTCTGTTCTGTTCTAACCAAGTATGCTGATCTGTTCCACAAACCCCAAAATCCTCAACATGAAATATCTCAAAAAAGAAAACACGAATAAACCTAGAACCCCATCCTCCTACGTAGACCCCTACTACCATATATCCTTCTACAACATCAGGGGTCCATGTTCTAACCTTCCAGAGGTTGAAACCCAATTACAGGAGACGAAACCTGACATATTATTTCTAAGCGAAACTGGAATAGGGCCGACCACCTCCCTAGATGAGTTCATAATTAAAGGATACTCTAACCTAACATCTAAATCTGACCCCCAAGATCGCCACGGGCATGGAATATGTGCCTACATTAAAGATGGCTTCCCATGTGGCAGAGATATCTCCAGAGAAGACCCTAATCTACCTTATATGTGCTTCCGGGTTGCACTTGCTTACACCACCGCATTTATATTTGCCCTCTATCGCCCCCACAACAATGGATTTACTGTCTTTAAGAGTATATCAGAAAAAATTGACCACATCCTGTCTGCTCATCCCTCGGTTAACATTCACATATGCGGTGACTTCAATGTCCATAATGTGGAATGGTTGACCCACTCAAATAAGACTGATGAGGGGAGGTTATGTCATGATTTTGTCATTGCCTATGACCTCACTCAGATTGTCCGCGAGCCCACCCGTGTGCCCGATAGTACCGGTCAGTTCGCAAGCCTCCTAGCACTTTTTTCTATCCAATTCCCCTGAGCTATGCTTATGTTCCGTTCTATCTCCTCTGCGATCCTCCGACCACTGCGTCGTATCAGTTAAGATAAAAATGAAATATAATAAATCTACAGACGTACCTCTCCACCATACTGTATACCGATGCTCTATGGCGGACTGGGATAGCTTCCGTACATTCATATCTGATCTTCCTCTCCATTCCATGTTTAAAAAGGATGTGTCCTCTATAGTATCAGATCTGACCGAATGGTTACTTGTAGGCATAGGCCAATTCATACCATCCAAAAAATTGCAACAAAAACCCAACAGCCAGTCATGAATGTGCTGCTGCCATCGCACACAGAAATAAATTTTTCCATAGCTACATACGTAATAGATGCACTGAAACTAAAGCTGCTTTCAGAACCGCCAGCAACCACTGTAAAAGAGTAATAAAAAATGCAAGAGAACTATATGTGCAATCCGATAAGTCCAAAGTAGCTGAGCAGCGGCTTGGTTCCCACCTGTTCTGGCAAATAGCAAATAGGATCTTGAACAGAAACGTGCGCTCTATCCTAACCATTATCAATGGACCAGAGGTCATCTCGACAGCATCCGACAAGGCCAAACTATTTGCCAAAAGCCTTGCGGCAAATTCTACCCTTTGTGACGAAGGCCATCAACTCCCCATATTCCCTCCTATAACAGACAACACGCTATGCAACATACAAATATCTGTACGTGAGGTCTCTAAGCTAATCAAGAACCTTGCCTCCAGTAAAGCAACTGGTCCCGACTGTATTCCAATTATAGTGTTAAAAAAATTACAACCAGAACTTGACCCCATACTTTCCAAACTGTTTAAGCGTTGCCTTAAGGAGAAGTGCTTTCTGACACCCTGGAAAACCTCATTAGTATGCCCTGTATTTAAGAATTCAGGTGATAAGTCATCTCCCTCTCAGTACAGACCAATAAGTCTCATGTGTGTCATGAGTAAGTTGCTGGAATCCACAATAAATAGAGTAGTCAACCACCTCAGCAGAAATAACCTTCTTAGCGACACGCAATATAGTTTCCGCTTTGCTAGATCTACAGCAGATCTGCTAACGGTTATATCTCATAGGATTAGTGAATCTCTTGACAAAGGCTTCATTTCTAGGGCAATTGCTCTCGACATATCAAAGGTCTTGGATAAGGTTTGGCATAAAGGCCTACTACACAAGATTTCCAGCTACGGTATAACTGGAAATGTTTTCTCTATCATTAAGTCATTTCTCTCAGATAGGCTCATAAGAGTAGTTGTTGATGGGCAGAAATCAGGGGCCCACAGTATTAATGCTGAAGTCCCTCAGCGGTCCATACTGGGCCCAACTCGCTTCCTGATCTACATCAATGATCTCCCAAAACACATACTAAACTCTTTCGTTGACATCTATGCTGATGACACGACCATCTATGGCAACACATTAACGGTCGTAAATGATGATGTTCTCTCTGATTCTCTCTCCTCTGATCTTGAGAGTGTGGTACAGTGGAGAAAGAGGTGGCTGGTTACCTTTAATGCATTTAAGACCAAGCTCCTATCTCTACATCATAAACGCTCAGATCCTCATCTGGCATCAATTAAAATGGAGGCCCCAGGATTTGATAAGCTCCTGAATTTGACCTTTACACCTGATCTTAAATGGAACATGCACATCAAGTCTGTGGCCAAGATCGCTGGGAAATGGCGGGATCCTTCTACCGCTCCAGAAGATATCTCACTACTGATGCAATTCTCTATCTATATAAGAGCCAGGTACATACAAAGATGGAGTACTGCTGCCACATCTGGGCGGGGGCTGCAAAAAAACAGCCTATCCTGCCTTGACGGAGTACAAAATAGACTCCGTGGCTTGGTGGAGGATGCCCTTTTCTCTACCCTGCAACCTCTTTCCCACAGAAGAGACGTAGCGAGACTGTCATTGTTCTATCGTTATTTCCATGGCAGGTGCTCGTCTGAGCTCCATTCTCTGGTCCCCCCTCGCCAACTTTCTTAGAAAACACCCGACAAGCTGAAACCACCGTCAATAATTTTCCCCACTCCCTATCTTTGCCTAAATCAAAACGTAGATACCATGAACAAAGCTTCTTTCTTAGAACTGCATCCCTGTGGAACTCTGTTCCGCTTGCCTGTTTCCCTCCCGACTTAAACCTGGATATCTTCACGTGCAACACAAACAAATTCCTGATGAACCGCCCCCCTAAGTAATGACACCTTACCAATTCTCTAATACTATTGCTACACTATCCCATTGATTACTGTACACACAATAACCCTTATCCCTGAGTGGCCATTGGGCCCTGATAAATGGTGAACTCCATGTAAAAAAAAAGAAAAAAATATTAACAGATACACACTCGAGAGTCAAAACAATAAAAGGAGTATACTGTTGTCCTAGCCCTATTTATTAAACATCTATAATATCTTATGTTATATTCAACTTTTAAATAACGAGAGAAGTAAAGTGTAATTGTGGCGGCGTATTTACTGAACATTTTGATAAACCTCATAGGTGAATAATTCTTCATATAAAAGCCCTTCAAAAGCTTATAATACATTACTGTTTGATTCAGTATTTCAGGTGCAACATTCACTTCTATTACATATAGTTTAATTAGAAGTAGTGTAAAACACCTCTATTTAATATACATGTATCAACTTTTATATCAACATTTATATCAACTTTTATATCAACTTCTATATCAACTTTTATATCAGCCTATAATCATCGATTAAATTAAGTTATGCGCGCGGAATTTGGACTATTGATTAAATAATGTCGAATAAAAAATAAGATCAAATACTCAATCGTATTTTAATTAACTATAGTTCCTGTGTTTAAATCAAATTCTATATTTCTTTCTAGCATTCTTTAAAGAAAGTTCTTGATTTATCGACCATTTTTTCCTACTTAAACATATGAAACAGAGATCGTCATACACATGATGCACTGCAATTTTATGACGTCATGTCCAGGGAGATAATACTGAGATAAAAAAAAACGATAACAGTATATCTAATTACGATCTATTTTTATGTCCTATTTTGAATAAAGTTCCTGATTTCTCGGTTATCTCTTTCTTTCTTTTTTAACAAGTCTATGTTTATATGAGCAAAGTACCACTACCGTCACATTACGGAGCATCTTTTTTTCTGTATTTTATTGTTTCAGTATATCTTTCAAACCTATTGTTGCGAAGTACCTTTTATGGCCCCAATTTGGGTTGACATTACCGTACTTGAGGAGTCTCCTTAACTGCATGATTTTTTTTCTTTTTTCCATTTCGAGAACATCTAAAAGTTGTTTCCTTGCAGAGATTTGCTTTCATCAATCAAAATTCCATTGTATACACTGATGCATTAGTTTCTCGGAAAATGTAAATACAGAAATAGAATATGATTGATGAATAAAATTTCACATCAAAAAGAATCCTTCGAATACTAAATTGTAAGTAACTGCATATAATGAAGGAATATTGCCTTAAAGTGTAGTTCAGAAAATAATGGCAGCAAAACTATTTTGTTGTGAAGACATAAATTAGAATTATTAATCTATTGACTTTACTAATCGATTGACGCGTAACACTTTCCAGGCTAATTTGCTATACACCAGGAATGTTTAACTTGCACAATTAGACATATATTATACGACTTCTAATATATATATATGTTCAACAGCCTTATAAAAATGGTTATAAGTGATGTTTTACCTACCTGAAGATATATTTATAATGTGTGGTGCATAATCTTAATCCAACCCTATTTTACATATTCATCAATGATCACCCGACCAATTATAGTAGCCATGAGGTAGAATAATCATTAACTGATGTGTTCTAATGAAAAGAGTATCAGTATTTTTTATAGCAGTATTTTTTATATTAATATATTTATATGTATATATATATATATATATATATATATATATATATATATATATATATATATATATATATATACATTGTAAGTTATAAAATATATATAGCGATTAAGCTACAGTGAATATTCTTAAGAGTTCTAGAGTGGATGAAATGCGGAATATTCAGTGTAGCTTAATCGCCATATATATTTTATAACTTACTAACTTGCTCTACCTACGTATTAAAGTAAATACTTAAAGTTTACGCATAAATTTATACTTTCGTATATTAATTTTATGTGAGTAAATGAAGTAGTTATATATATATATATATATATATATATATATATATATATATATATATATATATATATATATATGTGTGTGTGTTTATTTCGTGTATTTATTTGCGGACAATTATCTTCATGTTTCGGCCAACTCATCTCCAAAGAATTCCAATAATTAAATAATATATCTCAATGGTTGTGTGTATATTTTAATGTGTGTTTATGTAATGCTAATCTCCAGAATACTTGAGATGATAACGGCCGGTCTATATTTGAACGCGCATACCTTCTTAAAACTCGATCATTTTACAAGTAGCATATTCTGAACTCTATTTATTCTTGTAGATAAGAGAAAATTAAGCAGGTAATAAATAAAATTATAAGTAATGCGTGAAAAAATTGTTTGTCTAATCAAATACGAAATGTTATAATTGTTTACTTGAATGTTAAGGCAGTTAATTGTGTTAGATTTCTGTAACTGTAATGCATTTGTGAATAACATAAGAATCCATATATGTGCTTTACTCTGCAAGAATTGTCGTCAAAGATGTTTTCTTCATTTCTCGTTCGAACGAGATTCTAAGAACATCTTATTTTTTCGTCCTCTGTTTTTCCTTTCTTCTAGCTGACCGCATCCTATTAATTATGTTGTTTTTCATCTCTAGCACATTACTCTACGAGTTTTTGTTCCAATTATTTTGAAGTCTTATTTATTTGTGTCCATGCTTAGGTTATAAATTGTTGAAGCGTGTAAAGTATTTTTTATTGTGAGTCAACACTTAGCAAGGCCTAGAGCCACTCGAGGATAATGGTTAATAAATGTAAGTTTGCGTAGTAATCGATAATGGTGTAAATTGGGTTGAATTTGATTATTTATGGGTAGGCTCAACAACAACTTATTTACATTGGATTTGAAGGTAACCTGCTTGTATTCAACCGGGAAGCAGGGCAGTGGAACACTGTTGTGCAGGCGGGCATTTCTAAGAAAAAGGTTTTGTTCATGGAATTTACGTTTAGATTTAGGCACAGGCAGGGTGGGGGAAATCGTTTATAGCGGTTGTAGTTAATCGAGTGTTTTTATGAAGGTTTGGCAAAAGGAATGCTAGATTTGAATTCCGTCGACCATGTGCTATAAAAATAAAGATAGATCAAAGACAGGCTCGCAACGTCTCTTCTGTGGGAGAGACGTTATAGAGAGGTTATAGGAATATTAACGCTTAATCCGCGAGTATCTCAAATAAAAATTTGTAAAATAGAATTTGGAATATTTTTCTAACAAGCTCGTTCGATGTCTCATATATTCAGTGCATAAAAGTGTATTCATGAGAGCGTATGTTAGTCGCTTCGTTGCTCACGTTTAATTTGTAACCACGATATACTTACTGCGTTTTAATGTAACTCTCCTATTACTTACAAAATGAACTTTTTACTACAAAAAGTTAGAATTACAGATTTGAAAATTTTATTTTTTTAAATCAGCTATAAAACGCCAAAAATCTATTAATTTTTTGCGCTACTTAAAATGTACTGCGCGGATTAAAAAATAGTTATTGTTGTGACTTAATTTTTAAATCAACATTTTGTATGGGGATACGTGTTTTACAAGATGCTTAGTGCGTCGACGTTTTTACATTTAAACATCATTATAATTAAGGATTCATGAACACATATCCATGCTATGGTTACGTTCGTTCGTTTTTCGATAAACTCTGGTAGACGGGATAACATACACGGGATTTAAGCCTTTTTCTTCTAAACTAGATATGATTGAAAGCTTTAAGTATAAGCAAATGAAATTACATAAAATTAAAACAAAAGTCTGTTCATCTAATTAAGACGGTGGAATGGGACTGAATATGAAACGTTTTTGTTAATTTTTTACAAGAAGGTCACCGTTTATCAAGGACTAAAATCCACCCGAGAATAAGGTTCATGAGTGTACGGTTGTCACTCAAACAACATTGTAGTAATCGTTAGTTGTTGAAAACTGGTAGAATATGATTACTTTAAGCAGAGGACTTAAATACTTGTTTACATTGAACTTAGAAAAAATAACATGATGTTCATGCATGAAGCAGGCTAGCAAAACAGAGGTCTACAGAAGTGCAGTTTTGGAAAAAAAGCTTTGTTCATGGAATTTGCGTTTATATATTTTTACAAATAAGTAACAATTTATCAAGGATCAGAGGCCACTCGACGATAGATTAAAGACTATACATTAGTCAATGAGACAATATCAGAGTAATCGTTAGTAGTGTACATTTGGTAAACTAATTTACTTAAGGGGAATGGCTCATCAAGAACTTGCTTAGGTTGGGCTTGAGGACAATCATCTTGTAGCCAGGAAAAGGGAAGAAAGTTCCACGGGTGTGCACCTTTACGAAAGGAGTTTAGTTCATGGAATCTACGTTTAGGTTTAGGCACAGACATAGATTGCGGGAAATTATTGATAGTTTTTTTTTCTTTCTGTTAGATCTATAGGAAATGTGCTTACTTCGTCACACATAGAGTATGGGGAAAATTGTTGGTGTTGGTTGTAGCTAGACGAGTGGTTTTGTGAAAAATTGACGATATTGAACCTCAGGCGAGCATTTACAGTAAGAATAACTACATAGGTCATACCGGC
Organism: Euprymna scolopes; assembly: GCF_053919585.1. Classification (NCBI taxonomy): domain Eukaryota; kingdom Metazoa; phylum Mollusca; class Cephalopoda; order Sepiida; family Sepiolidae; genus Euprymna; species Euprymna scolopes. The sequence goes on along the minus strand of NC_136508.1, from coordinate 26,626,614 downwards.
TGGAAACGTATTTTGTCGAAATTAGTTGACAGAGTGAAGAAAACAGCGCCCTTACAAGTTTTCGAAGCTAGTTTTGAAGTCTGTCGAGGCAAGATAGAATGCATCTATAGTTCAAAATGTAGCAAAATTACTCGGTATTAGTGCGTATTTTCCTCTTATGCAGATCGAGGATTGTGTCTGGAGTGAAATAACTTCTGACGAAAATATTTTTTCCAATAATATTTCCAAAGTGTTTTTTCTAGGTTTCCAGTTTAGGTTACGAGTGACGGCCCGATCTAGAAATGTGGCGTATAACTTCTTCGATACGAAAGGCATCTATATCATTTGTGTTCGTGGGGCTCAGAGCATAAATGGTGAAAAGTTTGATTTTGGATGCGTTAGGATAACATGTTATATATTTTTATCTCATTGCACACATGGCGGACAAGATAGGCATATCTACTAGACGTTACATGTTTTAGTGTGTTGCCAAACATGGTAGTTTTGTCCCTGTATATGTCGACGAATAGGGGTATCATTAATGAAAATAAAGAAAGTAGTTTGGCCCAGGATGTCTCCTAGAAGCACGCCATCATTCATACTTTTAGCCTCAGACGATGGCTTATAAGACATATATAGATATTCCCAAGCGGGCAATCTTGTGAAGTGAACCTTTTTTCGAAATCAGATTCCCTTTATATGTCAAAAGCTATTGCTTTAGAAATGAAGCCTTGTCTATAGACTAATTGATCTATGTGAAATTACACAATGTATCTACTGCAAATATTGCTAGACAGAAACTATCGTGCTGCCACTAAATTGTTTTTGTTGAGTTTGTTGAGACTTCCCCTATTTAACACAGATCAAAGCAACTTACTCATGACATACAGAAGACAGATAAACCAGTATTGAGATGCAGAATACTGCTATCAAATGCAGTCAAATATTAATAAGTTTTTTGTCTAAAGTGTTTGGAAACATCTATATTTTAAACATCGATTGGAAAGCTTTGCAACAATGAATATTATTTCTCGTTTCATCTTCCTGAGTAATTTTATTGGAATATTTTAGTTTACATTTATGACGAACGCCCTTGATGATGGTCGTTATTGAGGACGCGCATCTGTTTAGAATCTCTTTTTTATTCGCCAACATACACGGGAATTAAGCCTTTTTTCTAAACTAAATATGATTGAAACACACACGTGCAACAATATAGTGAGACAAATAAGAAGTGCTAGTTTTTAATATCTGTTTTAAACAAACAATTAAAAATTAAGCTTTTTTTTACTATTCTAACAAGTAATTGAGACCGATGATTGTAGAGATGTTTATTGTAATTCGAAAGCACCCCCATCTAATAGACTATTTTATTAATATAAGGTAATAGTTTGCAAACTTCCCTAAAAAGAAATCAATCCAAATTATTTTACAGTGATTTGCGTTGGAGAATCGGGATATTAGCGTGGGTGGATGAAAATGATTCATAACTCAACCGTCGTTTGAGCGGCTAAAATTTAATTATCGGCATAATTCGAACTCAATTATATTTTTAATCGAGGAAAACCGCACACCATCCAGAATTCTTAATGTAATTGCAGTTCAATCTGCCTATATAAAGCACATAAGTAATAAGTAAACCAGAAAATATGGTTAGCCCATATAGAGGCTCATATACCAGACACTCGAACAACTTGTACAGACATATACTGAAATGTTGAATATTCTAACAACAGGTATATGTAGCCGTGCTTTTCATTTAATTACATTTGTTTAATTACAAAATACGAAACAAAATAAAACCAATAAAACATTTAATTGTACGTGTTCTAAATTTAATAAGCAAATTGCTAGTAAATCAGAAAGGAAAATACTAGTAGCCTACATAAGGATTGAACTCCAAATTAACAGTTGGTGTATATAAATAGGCTTAAAGTTCGCATTTTACTATATATACAAGATGATGCTCATGAAACTAAAATTTGGAGAGCTGTGGTCGCCAACACTGTTAACGCAGCAGAGCCGCTGATGATGATGATTCAACTGGCATGACAAGTATTCGTAACTATAGAAATCAGAGGTTTTATCTAACAAGCACTTCGAAAGTTTAGGAGCTCATCTGTTCTTATTAGCATAGATTTTCCCCTCATTCGAACGGAATAATTGCTGTATACGACATTAAGAACATTGGTAATGGCGCCAAAGTCGATAAATGTTTGGAATATTTCCTAAAACCGAAAAGATTTAATTTGCCTCCACATTACCCAAATATATGCGTTACTATCAAGAGAATCCTAACTGTTTATTTAATCTATATATAAAGACTTCTGTTCGTGGTATAATTGCAATCATCCTGTTTATATGTGAGATATAAACTGATATACAATGATACACATGCGATTTGATTGATATCAGATATTTCATAGTTGTTCTCTTAGTTTTACAAACACAAGTTACTAGAGTCGTGAAATGTAACCTGCATGTGATGCTGTTTTATCAGAAATTAGTTTTGTTCAGGAACCTAGCATATCACATATCACATGTGTTATTGATTATTTTATACGTTTGCATATTTTATGAAAGATCGCCTATAGTTTTCACAGGGAATAAACCCAAATCTTATCGCATAAATTCGTTCGATGATATAATTTCAGGTCCTCAAAAAAGAGAAAAGGTAGAGGCATAATTCTCTTTTCGTCTTCTTCACAACTACCGGACACCTCACTTGCACAATTAAAAAACAATATCATAACCCTCGAAAAAGAAAACGTGTTTTTATTGACATGCTAAACCACGATATCGTATTAATATTTATTTATTTTCTAATTTGTCGTTTCAGGCTCGAATATCAGCGCTTCTCTAATGAGGTCTCACGCAAAAAGTTAGCCCTTATTGCTCTGTTTCTCCACGCCGTTATTACACTCTCCTTAGTCTCATAATTACGTAAGCGACATCTAGGTGGCGATCGTTTTTGTCGAGTATTCCTACGCAGCAGTGGAATTTTCTTGAGAGCGTGAGCTTCAACTTCTGCGTCGGTAAAATGGTTAAGCTCCGTTTTATCGTCATCGTACATTAAACTCTCTACTCACAACGGGCCTATGCTACACCGTCAGTCGCAACTAACCCACGTAATACGCAAGGCGTAACTTGGTCTACGATATCGCCAGATACAACTGGTCAACGATACACTATACAGAAACAACTGATACACGATACACTGCAAAAGGAAACTGGTCAACGATACAACGCTAGACAATGAGCCCACGTTGCATCGCCAGACGAAACTGGCCAACGATACAACGTTTATTTTAAAAAGGAAACAAGAAATTTTCAGCCAAAAATGATAACTTTACCGTAATTATAACTTTATGACGCACATCCCCCAAGTTACACGCGAATCTAAATTTCTTTTCATGACACCAAGTTTCACAAAGTTCGACACTGGAATTGTTTTTTTTCAAAATTCTCTATATAAGGGCGAATGTTGACAAATTTCGACTTGAATATGCATATGAAAAAATTCTTCATAGGCCGACAAATTCTCCCAACGTCCAACTTTCGAATGAGTACTTAAAATTTTCCTTAGTATAGCGAATTTTCATTTTGATTTCAAATGCGCATTTAACATTCAACCGAATCTTATTTTAATATATTCGAACACAACATGTCAAAAAAGCCAACTGTATTCTATCGGCGACATCTTTCGACTTTCCTCAGTGCATTACACGCCACCAATATAAACAATACAAATAACCTTGCTTGGTCTCATAAGTGGAGCTAATAAACTTTGTCTTTTACATATCTATTTACCTTACAGTTAGACTGTGTGACCAATAAGGTAGACATGCCTATTGCGCTGGTCTATGCGTTTGTAACATTAGATCGTAATTATATTATTAGGAACAACCAGACAATCATCTGAGAGACTTCAGAGACTTATGCTGCTTTAATGAGTTTTTATTATGATAACTAAATTCAGTTACATTACTCGACCAGTCCCTCATGCAACAAGAATTTGGCTGTTTTATCCATAGTTCGCCTCTGACTGTAATTGAATACGATCACCTTATCACTGCTACATTTCCAATGGTAATTAAGTCATACAGCTTTCAATACATTTATTGGTACTCAAATTACGCTTGCTTTAATATATAAACTCCTCCTTGTAAAACATAAGTAGACAAGTTGTGCCAGTAGACTTTTCACGTGTTATATTTGCCCATTTCACTAGTTTTGTATGAGAATGGCATTATAACAAGGTATATACGTAATGCAACATAGTGAGACCATACGTTAAAAAGAATGGAGTATATTAGCTAAATTAAATATGCAAAGATAAAGAAATATGTTTTAAATTCAGATTTGGAAACACACAAAAATATTTCAAAGAAAACCTGTCACAAGAATCTGTCTTGTGTGCCGTTCATGTACCTTACTTATAAAGCTCTTTATTCCCCTATCGTCAAGACCAGAGCCGCGTCGTATCTTAAGAAGCAAGTTGCAACAAAAAAGTATTGATTAGAGTTAGAAGCCCCTTACAAAGAACGGTCATATCACATCTGGTATACGTTAATTAGAATTTAGTTCTTGCTATTCTATGTATATGTCACATGTCATATCCATACACGCATTGATAAATAGTATGACAATTGCAAGTGTATTATACATACTTATTGTCCTTCTGGATAAATGTCTGTAAATACACTGTGTTTAGCAGTATGATAATAAGAAGCCACTACACTTCCCGCGTCTAAAACTTCATTAACTGGGATTTATGTTATAATATTATATATATAATATTTCAGCTTGCATGAAAATTCTCTCAAGTTGATCCGAAATGCAAAATAGTTCTTTAGAGAGAATAGAGTCTTAAATGTCTAGCCTGACGATGCATATAATCCGATTGGAATTTTTTTCAAAACAGCTGAAAATTGTTTTTATCACGGCAGTGCAGTAGCGTAAAGAGGCTGTCCCCAGTCAAATGGGACCTAATAGTAAAAAGAAAGAACTACAGTATGAGAACCTTCATCATTGTCTTAATTAGAAAAAGTGATTCACTTAATTAGAAAAATGATTCACTTTTTCTAATTAACCCGTTATATATGTGCCCAATATGAACCCCGTGTCATTTTAAATATACACCCCTGCTATCCAACATTTATTGCGATTTGCTGCTCGTTACCAGAGCACCCTACAAGGGTACGGTAAAAAATAGAAACCCGTTAATACTACGGAAACAACTAAGAGTCCTTTGAAAAAACTGCTAGACGAAATTCACTCAATAATCAAGAAAAATAGAAATAGTCAGAAAATAAGGTTTTTAAAACACACGATAAAATGCTAGACGAATTATTACACACATACACACAATAGCAAAAGGAAAAATAAAAGGAAAAGAATCATATGCTTGCACACGAAAAAATATGAAGATGGTAGGTCACAAAATGAAATGCGAACAGTCGTAGATATGAATGAAAAAATAATTAAACACCCACACACGGAAAACATAAAAAGCAAGTTCAAAAAGTGTTTTTGTGTATTTCATTGATAAATGAATTTTATTGTTTTGAAATACACACACAAATAATCTGAAAAAAAGAGAAAAAGAATGCCTTGTATATATGAGTACAGAAATTGGGGTAACTCATTATGTTTTTTGAAAATTGTTTTGCAAAACTGAAAGTGTTGAATTTATAACTGTCAATCAAACCAACATTTTTCACAAGAGTCAAAGGCACATGTACTTTAAAGCAGATTGTGTAAATACACTTTTTGTTGAACCTTTCAGCTTTCTAGATGTTTTTTTTTTTTAAGAGACCATTTTTTCACATACTTTGTTGTTATTGCTGTTCTTGTTACAGATTTTTTTAAATGTTATAACTGTAACGTTTTGTCTAGATTTTTGTTAAATGTAATAATCTCTGGACCACTTGTATTTCCTGATATTCATAAACGAGCTCCCTGTTGGTATTGCCTTAAATGGATATATTTACTGATGATAAAATACTCTCTTACATGCATGAGGAAAGAACGGATGTACATAAATCTAAGTCAATAGCAGACTCGTTAGAAAATGACTTACTGGCCGTTATAGCATGGAGGCGCAAATAAATGGTAACATTTTGAGCTAGTAAGACTGAGTTGCTCTCTTTTAACAATTGCAAGACGCCTCTCCAACCGCATATATCAATGTCCAATGACATCATACCATAGATTTTTTTTTCAATTTTCATGTCCCAACATTTGCCGGTAATGTAAACTGGAACAAATACATTGTTCCCAAATCTGCATTGTTCCCAAGAAGCATTGTTCCCAAATCTGGTCTGGTGTATCTACCAGTAGACTTCCCCTATTACTTAGACTCTAAAAAATAGTTTTCAATTTAATAGGTCCCACTTTGTCAACTAAGCTCCAGAACATATCCCCTCGCCTCAATGTTGCATCTTTGTGCCTGTTTACTGAAATGTGCTCTGATGAACTAGTTTCACTTGTGCCCTCTCAACGTTCATATCTCCTTCGCAATAAAATATTTTCCCTAAATGCCATACAGCTTTCTATTCTAATGTTGTTTTCTCTCTCGAACAGCCAGACTTTGGAATTCCCTTCTTACTAGATATGCAGGTTTAAATGTACCATAAACCAATATCGTGTTAATCATTCCTAAGCATGGTCCCAGATAATAGACCCTTACGTCCAAGTGGCGATATCCATTGTAAGAAGTGAACGCAAGTAAAAAGAAAACTTACACTTGCTTTATTCGTCTGATAAATGTCTTCGTTTTTTTCAGAAATTAAACTTCTATTCCATCCTGATTGAAAGATAAGTACACATGCTTTATTTCACAAGAAACCAATAAACAAAACAAGATGATAAAATTGTAGAAATGTACACAATATTCATACTTTACTTAAGCAAGATTGTTATCAAACTTCTGCAAAGCAAAACGGAAGAATTAAATATTAAAATATCATTTATAATTGCCAGTGTCCATTACGTGATAATAAAAACATGAAAATGGTTAACTCGAAAAAATGACATATAATATTTCAAGCAGACGCATTACATAATTAAGAAATAAACTGATTGCAAGACGCAATGCCCGTCCAGTATTGATTTGTCATTATAAATGCGCAAGTTAATACAAAATGACACACTTCGGTTTCGATCTTTACACGGCAAACATGAATAGATTTTATGTTCATCTCGTGTCCAGCTTACTTGACTCAGAGCAGACTACTATATGGTCGTCTCCAAGCCAAATGTAAACAAGTCCTTCGGTGTCCTTCTCCCCTAGAAACAAAAAACAAATCTTTCTCAATTTGCATACAAAGGGTTACGAAGCTTTTGTTATAGTGACCAACTTACACTTATCAAGTCTTATCCTCGAACTTTTATATGTGGTCGCTTTGCCTGTAAAAATTAAATAGATAATAAACAAACTCTAAATACTGTAAGAAAACAATGGATATTATTCAAAACAAAATGGTGAGTAGTGGAGAGGAACTTGGAATCTAAAAGTAGAATTGAAACCACACATACAGCGATATGGATGGAAACAGCAGAATTATAAAAATACTTAACGTTCGAAAACTCATTGAAACCGACTTAGCACATGTGAATCTAAATCTTATATATAAACGGCTACAGGTTTTTCTGTCCGTCTCCATATTTTCAAACAGAGCGGCTCAACTGATTGGATGTTTTTTATGCCGTTATTTCATGTGTCTTTTGCCGGTAAATGTTTATTTTTAAAACAGCCAGAAAAGGGTAAATTTGAAATAAAAAACCGTTAAACATTTTGTACGTTCATATTTTTTTTATTTTAATTTTAATTTTCAATCGGTTTATCTGCGTGTCACGTTAGTACAGTGGTAACGTCACCAGCTTTGAATACTACAGTTTTAATTAATATTCTAGCTGATGGTACTAAAATACATTTTATTTACTGTTAAAATCACAACTCTATAATAATATATACGACATCTGAACAAATTATGATATCGTATTTAAGCGTCTTTTACGACCAGGCGAATCCAGACAACGCCGGTACTCTTCCCTCGCTTATGGAAAATATTTGTTTTGCAAACTTTCAAACCTGATAATTTTTTTTAAAATAAAACCAAGGAAACTTGTTCAATATATTAACACATCCTGCCTTTTCCGATACCAGATTGCAAGAGAAATAACACAAAAAATAAATGTCAAGATCTGATATAGGAATTAGTTATAATATATAAAGATAAAAAGCAATGGTTATTTCTATTGTAATTAGAAAGCTTGCAGTCATAATAAAAAGCAAACTCAATGACGTAATCACATTGACAAAACAATTTTCTTTCAAATTTGGCGAGTTAGAAATGGAGAAATTGTAACGGTAACGCTGAGATAGCTAAAACCCAAGGAAGTTAACTGTTGTTTAAGTTTTGCATAAGGGTACATATTAAAAAGATGACGCGGGGTTTAATATTGGGGGCATTGTAATACACGAATGATTATAGTGAGGATGAGGGAAAGAGACATTTATACATAGTACAGTTCTCTGATGCTTCGGTCTTCATATAGATACTAAATTCTGATGTATACAAGTTCTTAACGCAGAGCAGGGAAGATACATAATCTTGTAAGTGTTACACAAAGTTCACAACAAGATGGATAACACATTACCTTTTGAGTGTTGAAAGACAATAGTTACAAAAACACAAAATGATGATTCTTTATTCATTGGGCAGGTCGAATGCTGATAACGTTAGGAATTCAAATCTACATTGTTAATCTTCTACTGTTCGCTGCCAAATGCGCAGCTGCCAGCTGACTAACTCTCAACTCTCTCTATCTCGGACTGACTCCCGACTCTTCTGATCTGATTCTAATTCTTAGCTCCTATATTGAGAATCCCCCAGTTATGACGTCAGAAGAGGGTTTTCCAAACGTGAGCAATTCACGTGGCTATGCACACGTTTTAGACAACAAAAGAACTGTCAATGTGTGACTCTAAAGTATTTTAAACAATATATTTTAAATTTGTATTGTTCACTCCTTTTGGCTGACCTTTTTAACATTCCGATTCCAACAGAATGAACAATCAATTCTTTTACGATATGAACAATATCTAACTATTTCTAATAGAATCTAACAATAACTAAATTCTTACATTCCATTCCTTAACTTCGCTTACAAGTTCGAGTTTCGGCTTATTCTAATATCATTATCCCCTGTCTAATACTCTTCTTATTTACAGTCGTTCCTTGTAACATCCCTATTCTTTCCATTTTTCAAAACTGCACGCATTTTTTTAGTTCTAGTACATTTTTCTATATCTATACAACCACTTGCTTAGAAAGATCAGACCCCATAAAAACTTCTTTAGTCAGCTCTTTTCCAACTGACTTCATAATTATTTTCTTTCTATCAGAATCTCGCGCTGATCTTCCTGGTATTCCCTTTTGGGTGTATCGAATACCCCCTATGATTCATATCAGATGCTTCATCCAGCCACCCTTAAGCAGGACACCGAGGTGTCATTTTACCTCTTCGCGAAATCGACGACTCTTTCGTCCAAATGTGTCCTGATCCTGTTTTTCGCCTGTGTGTACTACTAATTAGAGCTTTGCCCCATTTCTAACTATTTTATCTTTTGGAACATACATCAAAGCTCATTTACTTAATAATTTGAAGTAGGCCACAAAAATTTAAGATAATTTTCATCACATTGATTCACCCGGATGTCCTTGCTGGGGATCTTGCAACTTGATAAAGACTTATAAACATCAATCTTAACTAAATAACCACTATGCCTTTGGCCAAAATTCGTATTTGCGCACTGAATTCTTACTATGGCCCAGATTTCTGAGATTTTTTCTTTTTTTCTTCCATCAGAGCGCTCAGCAACCGACAAGGCTAATATGCTTGCCAGCCGGTTGGCCTCAAACTCCACACTGGACCCTTCCAACCACCCCCTGCCTGACTTTCCTTTGCGGACAGATGTCACGCTAGACGATCTAAAAATCATCTCTGCTCAGGTACATGCTATCATAAAAAACCTTGACGCTTCAAACGCATGTGGACCTGATCTCATCCCAGCTGTGCTATTAAAAAAGTGCTCAGCCGAAGTAGCTCCAGTTCTCTCCAAACTCTACAACAAATGCCTTAATGAATCATGCTTTTCGGGCTGTTGGAAAACTGCTTCTGTGGTAACAATATTCAAGAATTCTGGCGAAAGAACTGACCCATCAAATTATCGCCCCATTAGCTTCCTCCCGCTTTTCGCCAAAATATTTGAGAGCATAATTAACCATGCTCTAGTCCGAAATCTTACAGATGCTAAACCTCTGACTGACAAACAATATGGATTTAAACAAGTCCGTCCGACAGCTGACATTCTAACTGTAATCTCTGAACGTATATACCATTCACTGGACAAAGCGGGGGAGGGCAGAGCGGTAGCTCTAGATATACCTAAGGCTTTTAACAGGGTATGGCACAAGGGTCTCCTCAGGAAAATTAAATCATACGGTATCACTGGTAGAATACTTAACATAATTAAATCCTTCTTAGATAAGAGAAAAACCCAGGTTGTCCTCTACGGTCGTACATCTAAACAATGTGATATAAATGCGGGAGTGAGTCGGGGTTCTATCCTTGGACGTCTATTGTTCCTAATATTTATTAATGACCTCCCCGACAAAACTGCCTCTGAGATGGGTATATATGCTGATGACACTACACTCTATAACAGGCATGACGGAAAACAAATGCACACATCTAAAGAAATGGCAAAAACACTAGAGGATGACCTCCAATCTGTAGTGGAATGGGGACATAAATGGATGGTCACATTCAATGCTGCCAAGACGAAACTGGTTACCTTCAATAATTACAAGAAACATTCTCTGCCACCAATAGCAATGGCCAGTGACTCCCTGTCTGAGAGTACATCTTTCAAACTGCTTGGCCTAACGTTCACACGAAATATGAGTTGGAACAATTATATTGAAAACATTGCCAGGGCTGCTGCGAAAAAGGTATACTCTCTCTAACGTGCTAGAAAACTACTGACACCGTAAAGTACTATGTACCTCTATATAGCCACCATTCGTTTTTTCTACACAGTGTTCACCACTTATCAAGGTCCGGAAGCCACTCAGGGATAAGTGTTATTGCAAGTACATTAAGTTAGTGTGGAGATTTGATGAAGTGTTTACTTAAGGGGGCGGTTCATTAGGAATTTGTTAACGTTGGACTTGAAGACATCCAAGTTGTAGTCCGGTGGGAGGCAGGCAGACGGACAAGAGTTCCACAGGCGTGCAGTTCGAAGATAGAAGCTTTGTTCATGGAATCCGCGTTTTGATTTAGGCACAGATATAAAGTGGGGAAAATTTTTCACAGTCGATTCAGCGGGACGGGTGTTTTTCGTGAAAGATTGGCGAGGGGGAGACCAGAGAGTGGAGTTCAGACGAGCACCTGCAATGAAAATAACGATAAAACAAGGATTAGCTCGCAACGTCTCTTCTGTGGGAGAGAGGTTGCAGGGTAGAGAAAATGGCATACCGCACTAAACCAAGAAGTCTATTTTGTACTCTGTCAATGCAGGATAGAGTGTTTTTAGCAGCTCCTTCTCATATATGGCAACAGTATTCCATCCTTGGATGTATTTGACTTTTATATATAGAGAGGATTGCATCAGTAGTGAGATATCTTCTGGATGGGTAGAAGGATCCCATCATCTTTCCAGCGACCTTGGCAACAGACTTGATGTACGTGTTCCATTTCAGATCAGGAGTAAAGGTCAAACCCATGAGCTTGTCAAAACACGGGGCCTCACCCAGACGGGAGCCATCCATCACAATTGATGCCAGCTGGGGATCAGAGCGTTGATGATGTAAGGATAGGAGTTTGGTTTTGGATGCATTAAAGGTAACCAGCCACATCTTCCCCCACTAAACCACGCGCTCGAGATCAGAGGACAGAGAGTCAGAGAGAACTTTGTCATTTACAGCCTTTGATGTGTTGCCGTAGATGGTCGTGTCATCAGCATAGATGTCAACGAATGATTTAAGTATGTGTTTAGGGAGGTCATTGATGTAGATCAGGAAGAGAGTTGGGCCTAGGATTGACCCCTGAGGGACTCCAGTATTTATATGGCAGGCCTCCGATTTTGGTCCATCTCCCACTACTCTGATGAGCCTATCGGAGAGAAATGATTTAATGATTGAGAAAACATTTCCAGTTATACCGTAGCTGGAAATCTCGTTGTTTCATGATAAGGGCTGTCCCCTTTTCATGTAAGTATAAAAATGGAGAATTTAGTTTAAAATGAAAATGAATAGCATAGGCGAAATTCGAACCTCGTAATCTAGTTTAGAAATAGATTACGTGAAAGAATTTAAAAATGTAAAACAAACATTTGTTTAGAATATAGATAAAATATTCAAGAAAAGAATGTGAGCTGTCAAGTTTATCATGAAATTTTAAATTTAAAGAATGCAGCTTATAAGATAATGATTTTAACATATGGGATAAATAGGTAACTGAGAAATAGGAAAAGTTTTTGACACGTATGTCCAGGACACGTGAAAGAATGCACATGTTTTAAGATGTGTATGACGTCACGGAAAATAGAAAGTTCTAGGAATAGAGAAAAAATTTAGTTAGGGTTAGACAGTCAGTGAAGAAACTCCGGGAGAGTCAGACGTCTGGAAGCGAGACGTCACTTCAAGGAAAAATGTGAGACTTCGAATTCTTGAGGATGGAACACGGCCGTGTGAAGAATAAACCATTATGCTTTTTGTAACACTGGAGCTACATCGGTGGCGCACATTTTTAATAGCACAGCCGGGATGAGATAAGGTGCACATGTTTTGCAGTGTCAAGTTTTCTTATGATAGCATGCACCTGAGAAATTGTGATTTTCAGATCGTCTAATGTGGCATCTGTCCGCAAAGAAAAATCAGGGAAGGGGTGGTAAACAAAGCCCAGTATGGAGTTGGAGGCAAACCGACTGGCAAGGATGTTAGTCTTCTAAGTTGCAGAGCAAACAACTTCATGGTTGTTGGATAGTGGAGGAATTGTTGATTGCCCATAATTTACTACACTGTTGTAGATTTTCCAGAAGTCACGGTTCCTAATTTCTGTGTTTTTTTGTGGTTTCAGGAAAGTCTCTCTTAGTTGTTGCTATTTCTTTCTTACAGTTACTTCTGGCTTCTATATACTTCTGTTTGTTCGAACTGGAATTATGTCAGTAAAATTTGCTGTACGCATGCTGCCTTTGCGCTATGACAGCTGCACATGTAGAAGTAAATCATTGGGGAGAGTGGGGCTTGCTATAATATTGCGCCTGGGAACATGTGCTTCAATTGCCGCTTTGAACGATTCAGTAGGCTCATTTGCGCACTGTTCAGCAGGAAGTGAAAATATATTTTGTCTATGGGGTGCCGCTGGTGAGATCCCATATGGCTTCCCAGCTAGCCGTTTTATAATATCTCGTTGTTTTGAGCAGCGCCTCTTCGGTTTGGGATCTAGAGTTTAGGGCGATGTCAACCATTACACTGCATGATCGGCGTTCCGAAGTGGGGTGTGGGCATTCATTACACAATCATAAGAAACTGTGGTCAGAAGCAGATCTAGAAATGATTCGTGTCGATCTTTCTGGTCTCGGAAACGAGTTGGAAACGTAACCATTTGTGGAAGAGAATGAGATATAGAGAAGTTGCGTGTTGTGGTAACAGATGCGTCTGTGTAAGTAGAAAATCCAAGCCAGTTGCTGTGGTAGATATTGAAGTCACTAAATACATGCACTTGTGAGCTAGTCTCGAGATAAAGTACTGTATCTATGCAGTCAGAGACTTTGTATATTAGGGTACAATCCTGGGTCGAGAGCGAGTGGTAGCGAAAATAAAAGTAGCTAATGTTATGTTGCATGTTAAGTCTAATGCACATAAACGCTTGATCGTCCGATTCTAGTTTAGTTTTTTCTCGTCAAGGGGAGGGTGTTTCGAATATAGACTCCAATTCCGTGCATATGTCTGTCAGAGTCCCTCCGGCAGAGTGGGGTATATCCGGACATGTTAAAGTAGCTAAAGGGATGGAAGAGTGCAGGTTAGTCTCACTTAGTGCCAAAATATCCGTGGTGTTTGTTAGGAGGAATTCTTCAACCTCATTTAAATTAGTTCTGAGCCCACGGATGTTCATAAATCCAAGCCTCAAGGGAGAAGGCAGGTTGATTTTGTTTTAGTTTTAGCCTGGTTTTAGCGTAATTTGCTATTGTACTGACATTTTTTTAAAGAGTTTCCGTTTAGGTAAGGCATGATGAACAAGTAGTTATGCAGAAAACCAGACATGCAACACAAGCAGACCATCAGGTGTCCTTCCATCTACTAGGATTGTGGTCTCAGCAAAGCCCACCGGGGATGATGCAGGTCCCTTTCCATACGCGACATGGCACTACAAACATCCCGATATACAGTTCTTGATAGAGCAGCTGCTCTAAGCGCTACCAAAAAGTTAGGCCCCCTGTTCTACCAGTCTGGAACAGCAGCCAGGAACTGTCTATCCGGTACCCTTAACCCATTGGACGATGGTCAACCCAATCTACTTGCACTAGCATTACGGTGTTCAAGCACTCCCAAGTGCCCAGTTTAAGGGATGGGACGCGTCGGGAGTGGGGAAAACGGCGTTCATTGCCCTAGTCAGGAAACAAGATCGAGATGAGTTTTTTTTTTCTGTCGAATCCCTGTGATTCGACCTTTACGCCTAGCTAATAGGCATAGAACGAGTATGGAAGCTGATCGATAGACAGTGCCTATCAACTCCTTACTCAGTTTCGGTTTGCTGACCGGTAATTTGTTTGAGTTATCCATTCTAGGAAGGTTGTCATTCAAGACTGGAGAGGCCCCCCTCCCTTTAGGTTTAGCTTAAGAGTTTTCCGTCTCCTAGACGGATGACCTGGGAAGATCTGCGTATCCATCAGCTCCTAGAGGGTTTGCCCCGCACCTGGGTCCTAATCCAGGTATTTCTGCGATGGGAAGTTAATGTTACTGGTTTAGTTTATAAAGGTTAAATATCTACTGAAAAATTTCACTCCTCAAAGTGATTAGGGGACATTGCTATTTCATTGTTACTAAAGGAGGGGGTGAGTAAGAGTTTATGCAGTGGAAGCAGCTACATTTGCCAACAGGTTTGTTGGAAGGAGTTTAGATGCTTTAATTTTTTTTTCCTTTTAAATTTATAAAAAATAATTCTTCCTGTTCTTATTTTTATGTTGGCTTAGGAATAAGATAATGCGTTATAGAATGGCTTGACATTTCGAATTAACTAAAAAATTGTTGCACAAGCTTAGGATATTTTAGATGGCAAGAGGGTTTAGATGTATATTCAATGGATACCAGTAATGTCATTTTTGATATGAAGTACAATACAGTACAGGTATAATTTGAAGTAAATTATAAGCTATGGTGTATTCAGTATATATAATACAGTAAATAGATATATGGGAAGATTTCCAGTAGATGCGAATATATGGAGGTCGCAGGTATTAAGTATGTTTCCATTTCTAATGTAGATAACTTCAGCATTCGTTAAAAAATCAGGAAGTTTTATTTTGCATTACAGAGTATCGGTTCAGCTTTTGTTTTTAACACTGCAAAGCTAAGGAAGAGACATCAATTGCTATGTAATATAGATAGCTGTAAATCTAAGTACAGGCTGTAGTTAGTAAGTATCTACCTGGATAAGAACAAACTAGTGCATGTCTTAGGGGTAGAAATGGATGTTTAGTGATCACGATTCCAATCGGTCAGCATCCAAGTCGTGTGTCATGTATGAGTGTTAATGGCCGGTTGCGGAGTAGAGTAGATTGTTAGTTTTCAGGAGAAGATTAAACTTACAGAATACAGTGGAATTAATTATTAGAATTTTGGGTGTCAAGTAAAGTTTAGTTAAAGAAAGAAAATGTGTGTGTTTTTTTTTTAAATTTAGCATGCAAATCATAAATAGAAAGTACATAGTGGATCTACGTTGCAACCTAGCAGGGTTGTTTGTACCGTAATGAGAGAAAATATTAGCACATGGCGCG
Organism: Euprymna scolopes; assembly: GCF_053919585.1. Classification (NCBI taxonomy): domain Eukaryota; kingdom Metazoa; phylum Mollusca; class Cephalopoda; order Sepiida; family Sepiolidae; genus Euprymna; species Euprymna scolopes. Next base: position 26,610,566 of record NC_136508.1, on the reverse strand, counting down.
TCGGAATTCATAGTTAAATACAGTCAATTAGGTCAAGTTCAAAGCATTGTGTATCTATTCAGTAATAGTCCTAGCGACATAACTAAGGTCACTGTGCATTTCAGTTACAAATATAATTGAAAGTAAGACAAACTATATTCAGTGGTTTGATATAGCTAGCAAGGAAGCAACATTTCAATACCAGCAAGCTTATAGCAATAGAAGATGTAAATTAAATATAATTAAATAATGTCCTATCTTCTTCTAATGTAGGAGAAAATAAATCTCGGTTTGTGGTAATTTCTAGGACTTACTTTGCCAAGCTTTTTTTATCGCTAGTTTACTTGAATATAGCAGGGTGAGCAGTGTTTTGCCCGTACGAGTGGTGGTGGGGGGGGGTGACGAATTCCATATTAGGAAGTTTGCAAGACAAGAAAAATAAAGACAAAAATAAATATACATAGATAAAACAATAGAAAAACAAATAAACGAGGCAACATGAAATAGATGTGTTATGTTGAATTTTTAAAATTAATACGTTCATTTTAGGCACAGTGGTTCGGCGACCGTGTTGCTTGGCCGAATGAGAATTTGGCCATGTCTTTTTATAGGCGGAAGATCATTTCTATTTCCGGATATTTGTTCACGTGTACCTATCTATTTATAGAAGAATAGCTCATGTGTGTAAATATGTTAATTTTATATACTTTTTTGTAGATAAACACATTTCTTCTTCTAATGTACGAGAAAATAAAATCTGGAGTCTTCTTTGTCCAGCATTTTTTTATCGCTAGTTTACATAAATATTGCAGAAGTGAGTAGTATATTGCAGTACGAGTAATGGAGGGGTTTACGAATTCCATCTTAGGAAGTTTGCAAGACAATAAAAATAAAGACACAAATAAATATATAAAACAATAGAAAAACAATTAAACGAGGCAACAGCAATACATATGTTAGGAGTTAAATTTGTATATGATTTTAACCTATTTTTAATTTGTATTGTTCATTCTATTTGACTGAACTTTTTAACATTCGGATTCCAACAGAATGAATAATCAATCCTTTCTGCGATATAAACAATATCTAACTATTTCTAATAGAATCTAAATCTAAGAATAGCTAAGTTCTTACATTCCAATTCATAAACTTGCTTACAAGGGTCGAGTCTGGACTTATCAACTTATCCTAATTTCATTTTCACCTATCTAATACTCTTCTTATTTACATGGAAATGGGAACAGCCTTTCCTGGACAGGGTTCAAAAAAGAGTCGCCAACCTGATAGGTCCTGAACTGTCATCTAGGCTTCAACCTCTGTCCCATCGACGAGATGTTGCATCCCTCTGCCTGTTCTACAAATACTTTAATGGTGAATGCTCTGACGAACTGCAAACACTTGTACCTCCCCGACGTAACTACCCCCGACAAACCCGACAAGCTACTAAGTCTCATCCCTTTACAGTGGAGATCCCTAGGTGCAAGAAAGCCTTTTACTCCAATAGTTTCTTCCCCAGAACTGCGGGCCTTTGGAACTCCCTTCCGGGATTCTGCTTTCCCAACTGCAATGATATGCAGAAGTTCAAGTTTAATGTTAACAAACATCTTTCTACTCTTCTCCCTTCATAATGACCCCGCTAATTAATTCCCTAATAGTAGCCCCCAGCTTCAAAGTGGCACTGTGCCTTGTTTGGGGTGAAAATTGAAAAAAAAAAATTAAAAAAGAAACGTAAGGAAAAATGCCCAACTAAAAGCATCCAGATGTTTAGTCTACAATAAACAACAACAACAACAGTAATATTAATTATAATAATAATAATAAACAAAATAATAATAAACATGAGAATATTAATTAAAATATTATTAATTACAATAATAATAATAAACAAAATAATAATAATGAACATAAGCATAATAATAATAAAAATCATAATAACCATAATAAATATAATAATAAACATATTAATAATAAAAAACATAGTATTAATAAACATAATAATGATGAAAAATAAGCATAATAATAAACATAATAATAATGAGAATAAAAATAATGATGATAAAAATAGACATAATAAAAGCAAACATAATGATAATAAAAACATAATACTAAACATAATAATTATTAACATAATAATAATAATAATAATAATAGTAATAATAATAAACATAATAATATGCATTATAATAACAAACATTTTAACAATAATAAACAATAATAATAAGGATGATAAAATAATGATAAAATAATAAACATGATAATAATAATAATAATAATAATAATAATAATAATAATAATAATAATAATAATAAGTCGGCCTTTTGTTTACTTGGGGGTGTTCTTCAATCCTTGCATCTGTTTGTTTGTTTGTTTTTTTCTTTTAATCCTTATGTTCAATGATCAAAGTTTTCTCAGAAAAATGAAAGACTAGTCGATTTCATGGTTAATATATTTCAATAAACAGTTAATCTCAGTATTTGACATTAAAGTAATATTACCACTTTTCCATTATCCCATTGCATTACGTCTTGTCTGGAGCGATTTTTATAGAAATGAGTAATTATAAACATATATAAACTACAAATATATTTGGTCGAATTTAATTACATTAGTAATTAATTCTCTTAATATGTATATAATAATTAGGGCTAGGACAACTTTTCATTGTTTCGACCCTCGATTGTGGATCCGTTGATATCTTGTATGCTTTTATATAGAATGATGTAGTTTTCGGTTGATATATTGTGTCGAAATCTGTCGGATATAAACTCGGGAGTGAAAACGATGAAAAGAATATTCTGTTGTCATAGTCCTAATAATTACTAATACAAAGAAACATAAAGTAACACAACACACTCGCTTGTGGAGAAGTCACTTAGTAGGTGTTATTTTTTATTGGTAATCACAAATAGAAAATACAGCAGACAATTACACAGGGAAAAGGTAGGAAAGAGCAGCGAAAGAACGAATAAGGTAGAAAGCGACGTATTTATTATAAAATTATCGATCTCTGTTTGGCTAGTAGAGCGTTGAATACTAACATTACTTTAGCAGATACAATTTGTTTTGGTTTGGTCTGAGGCCGAGTCCGCCATGTTCCGCGGGGAATGGCAGAACGGAAAACGTGATAAAGTATAGAAAATCAATTCAAAGCAGCAAACGAAGGCCACATACATTTAACAATGGTTATTAAGGGCGGGCGTCTCTGTAGTAACTTGTTTTTCGTTTCAGTTTGCCTAGTCTCTACAAGAGGCAACAATTAGATTTTCAGAAAATAGTTATCATGGGATCTGCACGAGTGTCTTTATGTGATTTATATACAAATGTCACTTTGAAAGAATGGTTACATTATATCGGAATTTAATCAGTTACAGAAAATGTAGTAAAACTCTTCAGTTTATCATATTTCTAGCAAGAAACCCGACGTTGTTCTGTTGTAAAATATGAACAAATTGCATAGTTTAATTCATTCAGAAACTGAAACGTGTGTGCGAGTGTTATGTTTTTTTCTAATCAGATCACTTGTAAAAAAAAAGTCAAAACGAGAACCTAAAAAGCCAAGTACGATATCCATTAGGCCATGTTGACACGATCTTAAAAAAAAATGTTTTCGAACCAACTCATTCATTTACATAATGATTATCTGTCATGTGAACTATTAACACATGCGCATGCCTTAAACGGTAGACAAACGGATCAAAATCTATTAACCCTCACGTAACAGTTTTTTTTTCTTTTTTCAACTTTGACCTTTCAGCAGTTTTTTGTTCGGATGAAAACCAATTAATTTTTTTTCCATATGCTCAAATCTCACGAATTTAGATAAAAAAAATCCTTAAGTATATAAGTTGAGAAGTTGTCATTTTTATCGATAAATAGATTGTATCGTGGTAATTTGTTGGTATTCTCAATCTGTATTACGATAGTGAATCTAATTGATTACAACGTAACCATATACCTTAAATACTCATGTCTATAATCCGTAACCACTTGACAACCGTCACTTCCCAATATATTTACTAACAACTTAGGTTTATATTATTCTGTTGGAGCAGTTGTGCAAAACTACGCTTTGAGATTTTCTTCCACTGTGATTTCCCAGAGTGTCATATATATATACATATATATATATATATATATATATATATATATATATATATATATATATATATATCAGTTTTCGTATTTGATTCAGATAGCTTTAAAGGCTCGCCATCGCTTTGCAAATTCACTACGTAAAATACGCGTCAACATTTAAAAATAATAAACTTCTGCTCATATATCTCGCCTGAACAAAAGTTCATTCATGTATTCATAAAGATACACAAACATTGACATTGTGAACATTTTGTATACTTTTGAAATAAGATCATCATAAAGGAACATAATAGAATTAAAAGAAAGTATTCTTTAATTCCTATGTATGAGGTGTGTGCAGCATGTTTTTGATTACATTTCAAAAACAGGTAGTATATGATTTAATAGTCAATGTAGCACTTAAATGATAAACATTTTTCATGCCAATTAAAGAACACTTTAAAAAAGAATCTAGGCATCACAAACAACCGCTGTTGATTTAATTTAATACATTTGTTTATCAATTTACCCGTTCTTTATTAAATTTTTAAATCCCTTTAATAGATTACTGATATTATATTAGAAAATACTTTTAGCATAAAACACACATATCTATATACATATATTTTTTGAGGTGTAGAATATTTTAATATCGCAATTAGGAAGGGGATATATTTTACAGTTCTTATTATTCCTCATTAGAAGCGATAAGTGAGTGAAGAAAATATGCCAGTTATCAGTTCAGCCGTCACTCGCCAAGAACTCTACTGAGGGTTATTTTTGTGAAATATTATAAAAGACTCCATTTGACATTTTCGTACAATGGCTACGGCAACAACCCAGCTGTAAAAAAATGTCAAATGGAATCCTCTATAATATTTCAGAAAAATATAGATATATGAATGTGTGTATATATATATATATATATATATATATATATATATACATATATATATGTATATATATATATGTATATGTACACACACACACACACACACATATATATGTATATGTATATATATATATATATATATATATATATATATATATATATATGTACTATATGCGTAGCTGGTTCTATTTATCTCTCTCCATATATATTTACTAGCAGGCCGCCGGTTTTTGCCCGGACGGTAAATACGCATAAATATCATATTAAAATTAGTGAAGAATTCTGTTTATTATTAACACACATTCCTGTTAAAAAATGAAAAAAAAAATACGGAAAGAAACCGAAAGATATGCATGTGAGTATTATGCTATTTTACGAACAGTTCATTTCTTTTGAGTACAAAAATACTTTAGATCGAAATTAAAACCTAAAGATAGTAAGCTTAGTAAGATAATCTTTACGCTCGATTTACACGCGCTTAAAAAAGTTTTTTTTTTTACAGCGACTCATACTCAGCATGAGGAATCTGAAAGGTGAAACATTCTCGAAGGTGCAATCGTGAAACAGTTCGCAAACCAAAAAAAAAAAGAAAGAAAGAAAAGAAATCCACGCCTCCCACATATACTTTTTTAAATTTTTACTTCTTAGCAACCGTTTTTCTAATAAAAACACATAAAATCGTTTTCCACCGGTCTGAATAACCTATATACCAAAATTTAAGTATGTAGATTAACAATTCGTTGAGTATATATGTTAAGTCTCATTCGCACTTATATAAAATATAAGAATATATCTATCTGTATTTATATATATATGTATATATATATATATATATATATATATATATATATATAGAGAGAGAGAGAGAGAGAGAAACAGAGACAGAGAGAGAGAGAGAGAGAGCCAGAGAAGAAGAGAGATAGGTGATCCTGCCGAACAAGCCGAAATGTAATTTTAAACCTGCGTTTAACAATAAAGGGAAACACGTCCAAATCTAATATATGTGGTGTTGTCAAGTTTACGATAAATTCCCTTAAAAATTACAAATTAAATGGCTACGTTTTAAAACTACCAAATCTTGTATACGAGCTACAGCATACCTATGTGCAGACAGATGTGTGTTTGGAATATTAATCAGAATACTCGTGTCCAGTGACCCCCGGGCTTTTAACAACTGCTGACTGGAAAGATGTGATCAGATTGGAAAGGGTCAGCTCTATCGTAAATGGGCGCGAGTGGACTTATTCTATTAAGCAGGAATATCATGGGATCCAAAAGTCTGGGATTTCATTTTATGAAAGCTTTCAGAATTTATTGTAGCAGACGAAAGCCGCAGAGAAATTAGAAGCCATGGTCATCTCGGTTAATGGAAAAGAAGAATAAAGTGTGTATGCAGTAACAATGGAGTTCTTCATTTACTGAACGAGATTTTGGAAATAAGTTGTTTTGGGGTATTAATGAAACGGTTTATGGCTTTTAGTGAAATTGCTGAGGTTAAATATGCTTGACATCACCCATCTCTCTAGGGCTTTTTTTTTCCTCGCCAACTTAATCCGTACAATCACATACACTAAAACACGCAATGAAAAAACACATACACATACATACATACATACATACATACATACATACATACATAAATACATACATACAAAGATTATAGACTCTCACGTCGATTTCCAGGTAGAAGCTTCCAGCACAAAAAGTAAGATTATTTGTTTATAGTGGTGAAGGCTTTGTGTAGAAGCAACGACACATTTTGGAATTACTGCTAAGCTTTGTCGGCGCAGATGGCTGCCACAGGACAGTGTATAGAGCAGACCGCAGATTTTTACATCAGTTTCTTTCTCTTAAAAGCATGTCTTACCTAAGAGTGGGGGTTCATTTCTCATAGTCAATTAACACACTCCCAGATACCAATTTAAATATGTCTACGACTCGGCACATTGTCACCCTTCTGGTACTGGCCACGCTCAACGTAACCTAACTTCGCTGATCAGGCGCAGACCGGTGTGTAAACACTTTTGTGCCTTATACATACACGCACACACACACATGTATATATATATATATATATATATATATATATATATATATATATATATACTTGCAAACAATTTTCAAAACGTTTTTGAATATTCTATGAAACAATAAATTTAATTAACATACGTGTATGTATATAATTTAATTAATATCCATATATATATATATGTATGTATATATGTATGTATATATATATTACGTTAAATATATATATATATTTTTTTTGACACAGTGATCACCACTTATCAAGGCCCGGAAGCCACTCAGGGATAAGATTCATTGCAAGTACATTACGTTAGTGAGGAGATTTGCTGATATGTTTACTTAAGAATCGGGTCATTAGGGATTTGTTAACATTGGACTTGAAGACAACCAAGTTGTAGTCCGGAGGGAAGCAGGCAGACGGAACATATATATATTATTACCGTTTTATCTGCTTAGTTACACATGTTTCGGTTACCGAATCGTATCAACTATCCAGTAACTTCGTCAGCCTTTAACAGAAGTGGTTATTATGATTCGAAAACGATATCGTTTTTCCAATCACGATAACAGCATTCCTTAATGTCTTACGACATAACTGGATCGGTGATACGATTCGGTAACCGAAACATGTGTAACTAAGCAGATGAAACGGTAATAAAATAAATATATATAAATTTGCTCTGCAATACTATTGAGCATTTCTTCAGTTTTTTACTAATTACCGTTATATATATATATATATATATATATATATATATATATATATATATATATATATATATATATATATATATATATATACACACACACATGGGACCAATTGTCTATAAATGGTATGTATTTGTTTATTTAATTTTTCTAAGTATAATACTTTACTTTTTTTTCATAAAATATCTCATAGTATATTAAGATAAAAAAAAAGTTATTATTATTCTTGTTCGTTTAATTATTTCGACTTTTTAAAATTATTTATACTATAGTTCAGTTTTTCTCCTAGAAATTATATCGTTACTTGCTTTCGGAAGAATTCTCATCAATATATTTTATATTATTTATACAAACAAAATATTTTTTTTTATCTATAATAATATATTAAAAAAAAAATATTTTTTCCTTATTTCTACAAAATCTTTCTTTTTTTTCTGTTTTTTTTTCTTTTTTCTAAACAACTTCAATGTTTTACAGCAATACTTACTCCAATATACTTACTCCAATATACTTGTATAAGTTTTGTGTCTTCCTTCTCTCCATCTGTGCTGATTAGAATGCAATACACAAAAATATAAAATATTAAATAAATGTGGTTATCATTACTGAAACGATCGTGAACTTAATCGGATTTTGCTTTGTTCCTCCTTTTGAAGTTGACTTATAATTATTATTATCATTGATTTTTTATTCTCTGTATTTATAGAGTTCTAGGTTAACGAACCCATCGAGTTTACCAGGACTCAACAGTACTTCCGGCACAACATTTGCTCTTTTAAAGTATTGATGCAATCAATGAAATTTGGCTCTTTTAAACCTCTGCCATTTAAACTGTATAATATATATATATATATATATATATATATATATATATATATATATATATATATATATATATAGTTTAGTAGAAATGGTAATTAATAAGAACCTGAAGAAAGTGATCAATACTGTTGTAGGGCAAATATGCGTTTTATTTTTATTGCCGTATTTTTCTGTTAAGTTACATTATTGTTTCGGCTATACGACCGTTTTTTGGCCGTCAAGTAGCTCCCTCAGACTTTTACAGAGATGTTCGTTTATGGTGGAATGAAAGGGCGAATGGTGTCAGGGGAGGGGGGTGAGAGAAAAGCCGAAAAAGGGGAAGTGAACAAGGGGGAGATGTGGGAGGGGGTGCTTGGTATATCAGTAATTAGCTGGTTATGGGGGGGTCTGGGAAGTTCATCTCTGGTGTGGCTGAGGGCATAGGGATACAATTAAACATACTATTTAATGCGCATTTTTCACCATTGCAGTGAAAACTGAAATCGTGTGTATGTTTTTCGTTAATTTAAATTAAACAGCATCAAGGAGTGTCGTTTTTGTATCAATATATATATATATATATATATATATATATATATATATATATATATATATATATATATATATATATATATACTCACATAACATTAATATACGAACGTATAGATTTATGCGTAAACTTTAAGTATTTACTTAAAGGCTCCTAAACTTTAACTATTTACTTATAAGGCTCCTATATGCTTGACTATTATAGAAAACTGATCACATATAATGATAGAAGATATATCGAGACACAGGAATGGGTATGTTTGGTCTGGTATAATGATGATTCATTAAAATTATGGGGTTGCGTACGCGCCTGATCCACAAAATATGGAAATAAAAAATTAAAAAATTAAAAAAAACGTTTACAAGTGTTTTTGATATAGATGTACACAATAATACTTTGATAAGTATGTTTTAACTTAAATAGAGATGGTATAATAAAATTGTGGGGGTTGCGTTCGCGCCTGCCCCCCCCCAACGAATAGAAATAGGCACAAACATTAATAAGACTTTTCATATCTATTTGCGTAAGTATACCTTGATAATTATGCTTCAGCTTGAAGAAATATGGTATAATAAAATTAGTGGATGGTCGTTCGCGCCTGACGTCCATAAAACGGAAATATGTCACAAAGTTTAACAAGGTTTGTTTAATATAGATCCACAGAATATTGTAATAAGTGTTTCAGTGTGAACAGGAATGGTATAATAAATTGTGGGGTTTATCTATTATATTTTTACTTTCATCATATTTTGCTTTGGTTTTGATACCCCCAAATTCGAAGCTATCTCTTTACAACCCATCCTTTTCATAACCTATCATACTTTCATAAATCAGACTCCATTTTCTGTAGGTATATATATATATATATATATATATATATATATATATATATATATATATATATATGTATGTATACCTACAGAAAATGGACTTTGATTTATGAAAGTATGATAGGTTATGAAAAGGAAGAGTTGTAAAGAGATAGCTTCGAATAAGCCTTACGAATCCTAGAGTGGATGAAACGCCGACTATTCAGTGTACCTTAATCACCATATATATTCTATAAATTACAAACTAGCTCTACCTACGTATTGAGCACTTTTGAAGTAAATACTTTAAGTCTACGCATAAATCTATACTTTCGTATATTAATTTTATGTGAGTAAATGAAGTAGTTATATATATTTATATATATATATATATATATATATAAAATTTAGTGGTTATATTTAAATTCTGAAAAAACAAAATATAGACACATATATTCGAATTAAGGATTTATTGCTTGACAAAAGGAATATATAGAAGGGGTCATGTTGATTTCGTTAATCCATGGGTTTTCAATAATGGCTCATATCATCAGAGGAAATGAAATGCGGTTAGCAAAATGTTCAGCTGTGAATAAATTCTTAATTCGAATATATGTCTATATGTTGTTTTTTCAGAATTTTAATACAACCACTAAACTTATAAATTGCTCTATGTTTAAATATTGAGCTTCTCCCTTTTGGTTAGGATCGCCCTGAAAGTATTACTTCAAGTAATATCTATCAGGATCTTTCATCTGATTTCTAATCATTGTCTTATAGCGATTATATATATATATATATATATATATATATATACATACGTATATGTATATATATATGTTGATATATATATATATATATATATATATATATATATATATATATATATATATACCTTAAGAACTCTGTCTCCCATATCTTGCACAGAGTACAAATCATTATAGGACAAAGTATAATACATGTTATTCAACCTTAGATGATACAATACTTAAAGTAGATTTCTATCGTTAACTACTGAATGCAACTCATATCAAGAAGAAGAAAACACTGAGGAAAAAATAAAACTAATAAATGCTTATTTAAATGCACCGTTTTTTTACCTATGATGTAAAATTTAGTCTATTACCTGTGTTATGTGTGCCGATGATTTACACCTACTAAATTAATTAATAAGTCCAAAACGCGTCTATGATTATACAAATGCCTTTGCCAATATCACAAAATCATTTGTGTTAGTTTTTACTAATTTGTACTGATTCGTTCATTAATTACGTTATAATTTTCTTTGAATTAAATTCCTTCACGAGAGCTAACGGATATTTGTCTTTAACTGGAGCTCTGCACAGTGGCATACCGTTTCGTGATGACCGTTTCTACACAATTTTAAGCATTTTTTTGCCTGTGTTCTCCATCGGTAACAAACAACCATATTCTGGTTTAGCACTGCTTTTCTTATTATAGGGGAGAAGGCAATAAATACTGCATTAATAATTGGCATCTCATTTCGAAACTTAATGGCTCGCTGGAGTTGTCTGCGTATTCAGTCATGCAAACAAAATAATTTAATCCAAAATATTTGAAGAGAAAGTTTCATTTTAATCTTGAAAAGTATGTCCTCTCCAGCACAATTATTCCGCACTAGAACGAAAAAAGATGTTGCATCGCTGATGTTTATGAGAATCACCAGCGACATAGTTGGTCTCTCTGAAATACGCTTGGCCGGTAATTCTTTAAAAAAAAAACAGAAAAAGGTGTATACCACTTATCCTGGCCTGAAAGAATTCAGGACATATGTCGCCAATTCATGATTGGCTTTGCCATCAAGACATGTTTTGCGATCACTCTGTCATCCTGTTTTAAAAAATATATCTGGTCAGATCATAACTCTGGCCGTAGATTTAAAGCTAACATATTAGTCGCATTGATCAGTTGATACGCTCCAGAGTTGAACATTTTAGAACAAGACAAGGATGTTTTTTTACAGTCTATTTCGTAATTCTTTTATAAGGATAAACTGAATCATTGGTTGAGATTCCAATACCTGTGCTTGCAATGATAATCTGTCTCGGACTGATGCTGTGTGTTGTGATAGCGGATTAATTCTAATGGTTTGCGATTTCTTGCGATCAGCAGGAAATTAAGTATTAACAATACTTGGCTATCACCGGATCACATCGATGCATTATAAGAATAATGATAAAAATATTAACAACAACAACAACAACAACAACAACAACAACACCAACAACAACAACAACAATTACTATTATTATTATTATTATTATTATTATTATTATTATAATTATTATTATTATTATTATTATTATCATTATTATTATTATTATTATAATTATTATTATTATTATTATCATTATTATTATTATTATTATTGTTGTTGTTGTTCTTGTTGTTTTTATTGTTGTTTTTATTGTTATTATTATCATTATTATTATTATTATTATTATCATTATTATTATTATTATTATTATTATCATTATTATTATCATTATTATTATTATCATTATTATTATTATTATTATTATTATTATTATTATTATTATTATTATTATTATTATTATTGGCTCACAAGAAGCTTTCACAGAGTTCATCTTCTTGAAAAATAAAAAAAGAACGCCACAAGTTGTTTTGATCACCTGCGTGAAAGATCCTTGTGAGTCAATACTACTAGTACCACTGCTACTACTACTACTACTACTACCACTACTACTACTACTACTACTAATACTACTACTACTAATAATAATAATAATAGATGGGTGATTGTGTACGTGTATCATGAAGACCTAATGCGTCCAACATAACAAAATGATGAGGAAATATTTGACTTTTCAATTTGTTTATCTTCCTTAAATTCATATTTAAGTTTATAAACAATTAATAAATAAACATCTAAAACGTATCAAATGCATTGTAATCAGAACTATCTTTATCTCTTTATCTTCGGTTTTCCACAGCTGCACATCCCAATCGGCCTCCCGACCAGACAACTCAATTACCTCTTTAAATAACATAACGCTCACCAACTCATAAAACGTTAATATCCATTTTTATATGCGCATAAAGTGAGTTGTAGTGAACTATGCACGGAAATTATAAAGAGGAATGTAGAAAGTTCTCCTAGTATATATTACCATTAGTGAGTGTTTCATATTAATTGGCACAAGTCAAGGCAACATTCCCTCTGTAACTACAACCACACGGTTGGTTGGTTGTTTCTGTTTTATGGCATATCAACCCTTTTCAGGTTATTTAATACCGAATCCAATGATTTTGAAAAACAATTTTTTAATAGAATATATTTGTTGTTTTCAAGTTGGTTTCTATTTAACCCATAGTTGGGACCCTAACAGGTACTACCACTCCGGGTCAGAGTGGACCTGAGAGCAATGGTAATTAAAGGGTGGCTCCACACTTCCCAAAGCCCGCAAGCTGGGGCCTCACCACTGGATATAGTTTAAGGTCATATCCATGACCACAACCGCAAGGAAAAGATATATGAACATATATATTAACGATAACAAATATTACGCGCTCAGAGACTAAAATTCCTTTCTTATATTTAAAAAAATTATATATCTGTTTCCATCTCGTACTCATTATCCTCCTGCTTTTCACCCTTTCGTTACTTTTCTTTTCTGTATTCATTTTCATTTTTTATTTAGTTTACTATTTCCAATCTAAATCAACAGTATATGACTTTATTTTCTTTTTTAAATCATATTATTATTATATAACATAATTTTACCTCTTCTTATACAAGTTTCCATTATCTTACATTCATTTCGTCCAAATTATATTTCTTAAAGTATTATGGTAATTCCTAAAATTGTAACGTGCTCATATTTCTCACTTTCTTAAAATTCCATTCTGGCTTAAGTCAAGTCCCATCCGTATCTTACCAATTCCCTGGTCATCCCTTCCACACGCAACTTACTGTCTTCTTTCTATTCAAGATATTTCTTACTGTGAGATTTCCTGGTTTATTATGTAACTTCCTTTCTCCGCATTTGATGAGAAGCATTAGGCTTCTAAATGCCTTTGTATAAAATATGTATACACGGAAAAATGTAAAAGAAAATATAATTCCAAATAACACAGCATTTATTTAGAAATCTTTTACACTAGGTAAGAGTGTTAAATCCTCGCTTGAAATTAAAGTGAATTGCAAACGTTTTTTTTTTCATTTTTAATTTTTTTATTTCTATACTTTGTGAACCAGGCGCGAAAGCAGACCCCACAATTTTAATGAACAACCGTTCTGCCAGACGAAACATACGCATTCCTGTGGCTCGATTCATATTCTATCATTATATGTAATCAGTTTTTAAAAATAGTCAACCATATAGGAGCCTATTCGTGACCAGACAAACACACACAGACATTCAGCTTTATATTATATATATATATATATGTGTGTGTGTGTGTGTGTGTGTGTGTGTGTGTGTGTGTGTGTGTGTGTGTCTGTGTGTGTGTTATCTTTTTAAACCCAAACAAGGAAGATTGCCAAATGGAACGTAAAGGTAATTTGGATTGCGTCTAACAGGTGACAGATATACTAACTTTACCTTTAAACTCTTGCGGGTAAGTACAGTCACGAGAGCAGTAAATCACAGAAGGGATTCCAAAATTTATGCAAGATTTACGAGGGGGAGATTTTCCAGCTTCTTAAGACCTCAACGTAAAAGAGATGAAATATTGCTGTTTGTCAGGTTACTCGGAGTATATAAGTCTAGAGGACACACGTGCTACGTGTTCTAGTATGTATGCCATCTGTTCCTCACCGGTAGAAGAAAGAGTCATGGAATTAAAGTGAAGAATTACAAAGTATCTTTAATATGATTCTCTGATTAGAAGAGATTGTTTGTAATCTTGTCACACCCGATAACTCCGAATACAGCGAGGTTGTAATCAAATGCTATGGTAATTACTTTAATACGAACTGCTTAACATTTCCAGCCATTCAACACTCTCTGTATTATGAAGAAAACTTTGGCACCTTGATTGGCAAAGGGCGTCGGCAGGATTATAAACCAAATTATTATTTTTCTAAATCTGTCTCGCTTATTCAGACGGAATTTCTAATGAATCAAATTTAAAAAAAAAACGAAAAAAATGAAAATAAATAAGGAAACATATTCGATCGAACTCGTGTTTTCAAACTATCAACTTCAACTGACATTTTCACCGTCTGTTCTTTCTCTAAGGAAACTAAAAATTCAACGTCGTACTTACAATTGGTCTTTTTCGTAGCACTTTCTGTCTTATGCACCTTAATGTCATATGTATCATGCTGGGTCTTCTAGAAACGAAACTATTTTCTTTCTTTTTATTTCCCACATCCCGTCGCCCGAGAGGATATAGAGAGGCGCATCTTGGTCCTTTATTTTCACCAAATAATCAATTTCACTAATGCTGTTTTTTTTTAAATTTCGATACATGAATAGACACCTTTCTATTTCAATAATTCAAGGGTTAATGTTTCTATCGACATTTATGTACCTATTTACAATGCCTCTCCACGGGACAGAGTTAGACACCAAGGTCGTTTTTTAACGTGGAGAAAAGGTACAAAAATAAAAATTGCCTCAGTCGTGAAGGATTTCTCCTCTACTGAAAGAGAACAAGAAATAGAAGTGCCGCATCTGAAGAACAGATACTGCACTTTGATCTTGGCCAATGTAATCAAATAATCTGCTGATAATATAGACGCTGTCTCCTATTGACAATACAGTAAACATTTATTTGTTTTGTTTTATGGTATATTATCTCTTCGTTTTTTTGTTTTTTTTTTTAAATGAAGACTCTTCTTATTTCAAGAATAAAATGTCAAAAAGAAACGTATTCCTCTCCGTTCCGATGAATAAAGATGTGACTAGAAACTGCTTGTGGATGTTATATTCCTTGCACACATGCGACTTCGGATGTAGCCAGCTGACTGGCGAGTGTACACGCTGCTTTGTTTCGTTTTGTTTTACGTATTCTTATCGTTACATTCCCAACGGTTACATTCGATCGGACTCAACCAAAGGAGGAAGTTTCCATGAAAGCTTCTTTCTTAGAAGTGCTCGCCTGTGGAACTCTCTTCCGTTTGCCTGTTTTCCACCTGACTACAACTTGGATGTCTTCAAGTCCAACATACACAAATTCCTGATGAACCGCCCCCTTAAGTAAGACACTTTATCAAATCTCAAATATTAACGATTACTACGATACTATCCTATTGATTACTGTACACACAATAACCTTTATCCCCGAATGGCTTCCGGGTCTTGATAAATGGTGACCTCCATGTAAAAAATGAAACAAATTAATCACACAAGCGGTTCCCAGTCAGGAAATACTGCGTTCTTAGATTTTCCATGGATGCGTTCTCCCACATACATCGCTTGCTATTTACAAATAGTCACCCACCTACTACTGAAGAAGCCCAACATGCCTTTACGTTAATGGTTTAACAAAAGCATTGTATTTACGATGTAATATCACTTTTAGTAATTTAGTATTTTTTTTTATAAATGCCTAATGAACTTTTTTACAATGTGTTTCCATGAAAATTGTATTTAAACACTAAATTCAAAATATATTAGTGATAGGAATGCTGGTAAATTATTTAGACTAGGTCATTGTAAAATACTAGATATTTGGGAAAGTTGTAAATATATGATAAATAATATAAGTATATATATATATATATATATATATATATATATATATATATATATATATATATATTCCTAAATATAGAGCCTTATTATTACTTTCGCCCTAATGAATGAGAAAGGATTTAAAATGGCGTTTTTATGATGGCTTATCTTATAAAATGTCATATCAATATTGCAAATATTAACTGTTTGAAACACTCAGAACGCACCGTCTGTCATTCAGTGTGTCAGAAACGGAGATTCGTCCTTCAATTCTCGGAAAAACCTCAATGAGCGATGATTCTATATTATAGTAAGATGATTTTGGAACCCAAAGATCGCTCGTTCTAATGATACATTTCCCGTATTTTGAGCTCTTCTGTTTGGGAGTTTAATAAAAGAAAGCTATATTTCTTAAACGGGTTTCTGGAACAAACCTCTGATGACAAAACGGGCTCTTGACACTTATGCACACTCATACTTCATATCTGACAAAAGTGCATTTAGTATGATGGTTACTATTGAGAGAAATTAATTCTCCAATACGAAAACCGGTCATTTTAATGGTACAACTTCCGTCTTTATACCTCTTCAATTTTTGTGTTAAAAAATAAGATGGTTTACTTTTGTAACGAACTTTATATTATTAAAGACAGCCATGACCATGGTCTGACGCCAAATAAACCTATTTTTATGCAAGATAATGGCCCCTGCCACAAGGCTAAACATGTAATGACATTTTTGAACGGGCGAAATGTGGATGTTTTGGATTGACCTCCTCAAAGTCCGGACCTAAACCGCATTGAACACCTATGGTCTACTTTGGGGAACCGTTTGAGTACAATAAACTCTATCAATACTTAAGATTTGTGACTAAACTTAAAGAAGAATGGGCGAAAGTTTTACGTGATGAATGTTGCCATCTCATTCAGTTTTGCAGTAGAAGCTACAGTGCTGCAGTTATAGAAAATAAAGGCCTGTTCACTAAATATTAAATGTGTGTCCAGCAAGTTTGGTATTTTGATATTTCAATGTTATCATTTTAAAATTTATTTTCCTCTGTCACACGGTTTTTGCCACTCTAATTTTAAAAATATAAATTGAAATGCTCATATCTTTTCCTATCTTTATAATGGAGTGTAATTAATACAGTGTATCAACATAAGCGATATTTTAAATGTGCGTAAGTTTAGTTGTAATCCCCCCGAATGTTCTGGAGAAATTGAAAAATGTTTTTATTATTATTATTATTAGTAGTAGTAGTAGTGGTAGTAGTAGTAGTAGTAGTAGTAGTAGTGTTCTTGTTGTTGGTGGTGGTGGTGTTGTTCTTGTTGTTGGTGGTGGTGTTTGTTGTTGTTGTTGTTGTTGCATCCCAGGAAATTAGTCATGATTTTCTTCTGATTGAAAGACATTAACTTCGAATTTAATTTATCGTTTTTACTATATTGATTTCTTTACAAAGAAAAATAGGTACCACATTTTAACAGTGCTCTAGAGGTATCCCTTCTTTTGTGCGTTCGGTAACACTGTGCAGTACACCTAAGTTTTATTTTTTCACTTCTCACATAAGAACGTTAAATTCTTACCGATTGGAAATGATGTGAAGAGATTAATCACAATATTTAACATGTTATATTCAGTTTTTATTGGCTGAGGAACACCTGGTATCTCTGTTAGCCATGAATAAATTGATATTATCGATCGGCCTCAAGGCTATGGGCTAAGTCGTCAATCGACAGCGGTATCAACTAACGCAATAAACTGTTTTTCTGAAACAAATATGAATTTTGATCATATTCATGTCAAATTGTTTTGCCATTTGTTTTATAGGATCGATTGACATTTAGATGTTCTATAAATTTTTTTAAAAATATATCTTTGATTATTGTACAGAATGAAGTATCTATTACGATGCCAACCTGTCAGTTCCCATTCATAAGGCATGCTGTTCGTTTTAAATCTCGAACATTTAGCGTTGTTTTGCCTATCCCCACGACTTCGCTGACGCCATGAGTGACAAAGCATTCGTATCTATCATGTTAGAATTCTACTGCCGCAGTTAATCATATTCTCCTGGCCTATCACGTCATTTGATCATTTGAAAATCCACATGACACAAACCACCTTGTTTTCTGGCAGCACTGACGGTGGTCATTAATTCTGACGCCATCGAAATTCAAGATGCTCGTCAATTCAAAATTTCTGGCAGGAGATTTAATAAGATTATAGTTTGACAAGCTATATATCTCACAAGGTCGCCCGCTTTAAGAAACCAAAACATGCAATGCAAAGACAAATGTATTATTGGTACTTATCTTGATTAGTGGCTACTCCGATAAATATATGTTGCCTTTGTTAAGGAACAGAAAAATTATAATACCTGATTTCAAACCTCTTGTGAAAGTATCCCCAGTTATTTGTTTTTAAATTCTTGTCCTATAAAACCTATTAAATATTGTCTGTTTTTAGATGGAAATTGTAAGTAACGCGGTGATTTGGGTTAATTTCTTTATTATCAATACTCTATTGCATTTATGACCAATATTCTATTACATTTATGATCAATATTTTATTACATTTATGATCAATATTTTATTACATTTATGATCAATAATTTATTGCACAGTAAGTCAATGATCTAAGAGAATCCATTTACAAATGTCCATCAGGTTACGCAATTGTTTTTGGTCTCCCCAACAAATGGAGGGTGGATCTGTAAATTCACTCTTGTTTCTTCGTTCGTCTATCCGCATTGTAATCATTAAATACACCTTGGAATTTTTTGAAATTTTGCACAAACATTAAACATGCGATGAGTAAAAAGTAGCAGAACGGATTTTCCGGGTTAGCTCCGGGCGCCTCCCCACCCCCGTTTCGAGTTCAAATGGCTAAAATTGACGCGTTTGTGCTTATTAAAAAAATTGATGTCTTGGGTTTTCATAAAACTTTCTGAAAAGTTGTAACTAACTGATTTCCATATAATTTTGTTTGTCTATAAGGCGATAACTCTTGCCTGTGCCTCAGGGCTCTTTTAGGGTTAATAAAAACATTCCATTTTTGAAACTATTTTTACCATTTTTGTCCAAAAGTTTCTGTGTGCTCTATTTAGCAGTTTTGCATGGTTCTGAACTCAAATTTACATATGTTAAGGCCTTGCGGACTTGGGGGCTAAATGGGTGAAGGCAAATGATTGACTTAGTCATTTTTTTTTTTTTTTTGCACGGTGCAGAACTCAAATTTACATATGTTAAGGCCTAAAACTGCACCGTTTGTTCATTTTCATTAGGATATGACGTCCTCTGGGAACTTTTGAGTTAAATTGAGGCGAAGGGGGGGACGCTGAACTTTGTCATTTTTTATGCCTCGTTCACTGTGCACTTACGGGTGATCATACATGCTTACTTGTTTCTTCCGGAAATAAAGATATGGCTATGTAGAGATTCTAGTACTATTTGAATATTAATAAAAACGATCTTTAGCAGATAAAACGATCCTTAGAAGATAACGGAATTTCAAAATGGGAGGTGCAGATAAGTATATAAATATAAATCTAGTTTATAAAACTCACTATCTGCCTGTCTTTCTCGATATTTTAAAACTCTATCTCTCTGAAACTAAAAGTCGCAGATCGGCGCTAGGGACCTCAAATGATTGGATTTTTTTGGACCGTTTTTTATGGGTCTTCAGTCAGTTAGAATAGTTTTAAGGAGTTAAAATGGCTCGAAATTGAAAAAATCGTTAAGATTTTATATATTTACTTTAGTTACGTTGCTAAAGCGGTAACGTCACCAGCTTGGAATGCTACAGTTCTGTTCCCGGTTTCCATTCTAGCTAATGGGACCCATATACTTTTTTTTACTTTAGAAATCACGGCTTAATAATAATATATACAATTTCTGGACAAATAAAAATATCATATTTAAGCGTATTTTACGACAGGGCAAAGCCGGCCACCCCCGCTAGTATTTAATATATAAAAGTTCACAGCATCTAATAACATTTTAATTCCTACCCAATGTCTTTATAATAATGAAAATCAAAGATAATGAATAAATAATTTTATAATAATAACAATAAGTTTTGCTTTTTCTTAATCATTTGTATTCTATCAGATACAAAGCAAAATACATAAATAGAAAACACTTTCTTGCTTTAAATTTTCTTTTTCTGCAATATTGTTAGTTTTATAAACAGTAATTAAATAAAAGTGTTCCACTAAAAAGTGATAAATCTTTTAGTTTCTAAGAACTTAATTATAATAAAACTAACATATCTGCTGGGGATAAATCTTCTTAAAAGAGAGATAATA
>NC_136508.1:26529754-26584754 GCF_053919585.1 Euprymna scolopes | reverse complement strand
ATGGGTGTTTTTCGTGAAAGATTGCCGAGTGGTGGCCGGAGATTGGAGTTCAGACGAGCACCTGCTATGGAAATACCGTTAAAACAAGGATAGGCTCGCAACGTCTATTCTGTGGGAGAGAGGTTGCAGGGTAGAGAAAAGGGCATCCCCCACTAAGTCAGTAAAGTAAGAAATCTATTTTGTACTCTGTCAAGGCAGGATAGGCTGTTTTTAGCAACTCCTGCCCAGATATGGCAACAGTATTCCATCTTTGGACGTACTTGGCTTTTATATAGATAGAGAATTGCATCCGTAGTGAGATATCTTCTGGAGCGGTAGAAGGATCCCACCATCTTTCCAGCGACCTTGGCAACAGACTTGATGTACGTGTTCCATTTCAGATCAGGAGTAAAGGTCAAACCCAGAAGCTTGTCGAAACACAGGGCCTCACCCAGACGAGAGCCATCCATCACAATTGATGCCAGATGGGGATCAGTGCGTTGATGATGTAAGGATAAGAGTTTGGTTTTGGATGCATTAAAAGTAACCAGCTACATCGTCCTCCACTGAACCACGCGCTCGAGATCATAGGAGATAGAATCAGAGAGAACTTTGTGATTTACAGCGTTTGATGTGTTGCCGCAGATGGTCGTGTCGATATATATATATATATACATATCATGTCAATATATATATATATATATACATATAAATATAAATATGAGATACATAGATATATAGATAGCAATACCCACACACGTATACATCTACATATATACGAATACACATACACAGATACCTACTTACCTTTAAGACATAAATATACAGTTATACAGGTACATACACAGAAATTGTATTTAATAAAATTTATCTAATTTAATAAAACAATGAAGTTCTATTAAATAAAGTTTATTTAATAAATCTTATTTAATAAGGTGTTTTTTATCTTCAGTGATGTGGTAAACCCTTTATATGAAACTGCGTATTATTATAATTTACATAGACGTACATATACATACATACATAGGTTTATACATAAAAATACGCATACACTCTCTGGTAATATATACAATTATTGTTATTTCCCTATATTTGAGACATCCTTTTTTAATAGTTCATATATATATATATATATATATATATATATATATATATATATATATATATATAGATATATATATACGTGTGTGTGTGTGTCTGGGAGTGTGTGTGTATATAGACTTACCCATACAGATACATACATAGATACAAACTTACGTACGTTCACACATCCATGATACATTTAGAGTAGCTATAGATATGAACGCATTCTCAACATAACTCTTCTTAGCAACATACTATACGCATATTTATATTACACGCACCTCACCATCTGTTATTTTTCGCAACTTCTATTTTTTTAATTAGATGCAACTTATAGTGAATTCAGGTTGAAATCTACAGGTTTATCCACCGTCTAAAAAACTACCCATTCGAAGTTTATATAGATATATAACAATATATGATATATAACAAATAATTCGGAGCATTTAGGTTATACAAACGGAATAGAAAGGTTTATATATTGTAGTACTTGCTTTTTTTTTTTTTTTTAATTCTATGGCGTTTTAGATACAGATATACATACCGATACACACACTGTACATATATCTGCTAACATGCACACATACAGGGCGTACCCCCCAAAACGGGTCCCAACTAAAATTAGGTCCCGTATCTTAGTGTTTTGTCCGGATGAATTGAAACTTTAGTCAAAACTAGTTTATTATATTCGAAACATCCCATCAAAACACTAGGGTCTTTGCCCTTTTTTCTCTGTTCTGTAGCATATGTTCTAGATATACTTTCTATGTTATTTGAGGGGAGTCACCCTGTACATATGTTATGGAGAGGTGCGAACGAGCTAATGTTCAAGCAAACGAAAAATGAACAAGTGAACGACTTGGATCCTTGTGGTCAAATCGGTTATGGGTCAGTCGAGGCAAACGAAAATAAATAATGGAATCCCGGGCTTGTGACGACCTGGATCCATGACATCAAATCGTTTATGTATCAGACCACGCAAACGAAAATAAACAATGAAATCGCCGGGCTGGTGACGAACTGGGGAGGAGATCAGAGATACTTCAATAAAAGAGAAAATATAAACAAAAAAACAGACAGTCAAAGAGACGGACAGCTCAGGGACACAATTCTCACAGTTCGCTACCACCTCTACCACTAAACCGCCGCCGCCTTCATTGTGTTTATGTATACATGTATCGCAAGACCAAAGAAGAAGAAAGATTAAAATAAAGGGTTAAGATAGGAATATGGGAAGAATAGATCGTTCAAGTACCTTACTTATCCTCCTACACATAAACCCGCCACCCATATTAGGTGACAAGATTTAAAATTTTGTAAACGAAATGAGGAAAAATTTTTGTCTTGAAATGTCAGCTTTCGAAGATGATTCATGGTCTGAAGACGTAATCTTCCTAGCCCGGGTGATTACAGAAACATCTATGCACATATGTAGCCATCAATGTTTGTGTGAATAAATTAAATATACCTGCTCTGTTTACTCATTGAGAACTTTTTGGTACACATGTTTCATTGGCTGTACTTCTAGGAAACTAAACTGTGCTGCCATGATATATATATGTATGTATATATATATATATATATATATATATATATATATATATGATTATATAGAGTTCATTATATATATATGATTATATAGATGTCATTATATATATATATGTGTGTGTGGGTGTGTGTGTGTGTGTGTGTGTGTGTGTGTGGGTGGGTGTACTTACTATTTGGGTTTTAGCCGCGAAAAAAAACTGGTGCAAATTGTGAAAATAAAAAAATAGAATTTGTCAGATGAAGGTTGAACGACGGCATACGATTAAGCATGCCTAACGTAATAGCTATTGGTTCATGCTTTAAGTTTTAGCCTCAAAGCAAACATGTTCTAATACCTCAGGAATCAAAGTAAAAGAAAAACTAAATCGTTAGCTAGACGATTTGGTTTCGATTTTCTGTGGATGATGCATGAGTCATTTTTATTGAATTATTTAAATCATGACTATATATATTGGGTCCAATATAAAATAATAATGAATATGAAATCTGCATTAACAAAATAACATATTTAATGTACGATTCAACATGACAATGCGGGGCGGCCTGCTAGCATTTATATATATATATATATATATATATATATATATATATATATATATATATATATATTTATATATATATATATATATATATATATATATATATATATATATATACAGAACAGCCTACAGAAAATGGATACTGATTTATGAAAGTATGATAGGTTATGAAAAGGAAAGGTTGTAAATTTGGGTTGAATTTGGAGATATCTAAACCAAAGCAAAATATGATGAAAGAAAAAATAAAATAGATAACCTCCATAATTTATCATACCATACCTGTTCAAACTGAAATACTTATCACAATATTCCGTGGATCTATATTAAAAAAACCTTGTTAAACTTTGTGACATATTTCTATTCTATGTAGGTCAGGTGCGAACGAACACCCCATAATTTTATCATACCATATTTCTTAAAACTGAAACATAATTATCAAAGTATATTTACGCAGATAGATATGAAAATCTTTATTAATGTGTGTGCCTATTTCCATTCTATGGAGGCCAGTTGCGAACGCAGACCCCACAATTTTATTATACCATCCCCATTTAAGTTAAAACACACTCATCAAAGTATTCTTATGTACATCTATATCAAAAACACTTGTAAACGTTTTTTTTAATTTTTTAATGTTTATTTCCATAATTTGCTGACCAGGCCCGAACGCAGACCCCACAATTTTAATGAACCACCGTTCTGCCAGATCAAACATACCTATTCCTGTGTCTCGATACATTTTCTATCATTATATGTAATCAGTTCTTAAAAATAGTCAATAGGAGCCTACTAATGACCAGACACACACACACATTCAGCTTTATATTATAGATATTCAACTTTATATTATAGATATTCAACTTTATATTATAGATATTCAACTTTATATTATAGATATTCAACTTTATATTATATATATATATATATATATATATATGAACGAATACTCGAGTATATTTATCCAGTAGTTCCTTTACGCACATTTTTACTCATATATATATATATATATATATATATATATATATATATATATATATATATATAATAAAGAGATTAGGACAACAGTCTTAAGAGCGGTATTAATTTTAATGTATTAGTAAATGTGTAAATACAAATAAATGAAAACAGTACTCGTTTTAATATATATATATATACATATATATATATATATATAGAGAGAGAGAGAGAGAGAGCGAGAGAGAGAGAGAGAGGGAGAGAGAGAAACTAAGCACGATATGCAAAGATATCTTCGAGCTATTTTAATATTAAGTAAAATGATTCATAATTTATAATTAAAAATCGGTTTCAAAAGAAAGAAGAAACAAAATTAATTAATTGTACGATTGTTTCGAAACGATGTTTTTATTGAGATAGGCAATACGTTCTAAACAATAATTTTATCATTTGATTTTATAAAACTAAGTTTCCTCATCAGCAAAAAATAAAATAGCGGGCGATTAAAAGATATATATTTCTTACTTAAAAAATGCTAGGTCTATCTTTTACGTGTCTTAAAACACCCACCCACTATATATATATATATATATATATATATATATATATATATATATGTATTATATATATATGTGTGTGTGTGTGTGTCTGTGTGTGTGTATATGTTGTGTGTGTGCTGTCTAAAGCATGCCAACAGATTAAAATGCGGCCGTACAATATCCAGAGATTTCGACAGAAAGTTTCATCCAATCTATCGATTTGGTTTGTTAAAGAGAAACTCTCATTCAAAATGTAGGGCTGTGAAGTGACGGTTGTCACCTGTGTCTTCTAAATTCGAATCCAATTCTTTCCCCAATATTTCACGTTGTCTTTCCTGAAGTCTTTTTCAGCATAATGCTGTGTAAGAACTATCGCAGTAACCGATGCCAACAATTGAATCTTAGAAGTCATACGATATTATATTATTAACATGTGCTTTTCTATTTATATGCTATCTTATTCACAATTACGTTTAAGTCAGACCGCAATTGGTTCTGAACCCCTACTGGAGTTGCTGTATTGCCATTTGATGAATGGATTCTGGACCATGCAGTAGCTTCTGGTGGGGCCTCTCGATGCCATACTAGTGGGTAATTGTTACGGCTTTACCTTATCAATAGCTACAAAAAAGAATTTCTTCGTTTCTTTTTCTCTCTTAGTTTCCCCTCTCTGTCCTGCTCTAAGTAAATCTGAGGACCTAGTCCACAAATTCCAAAAATTCATCATGACAAGTTTCAAGAAAAATACACGATTAAACCCGGTTCTCCAACTTCCAACGTAGACTCCTACTACCATGTCTCCTTCTCCAA
Organism: Euprymna scolopes; assembly: GCF_053919585.1. Lineage (NCBI taxonomy): Eukaryota > Metazoa > Mollusca > Cephalopoda > Sepiida > Sepiolidae > Euprymna > Euprymna scolopes. Next base: position 26,579,302 of record NC_136508.1, on the reverse strand, counting down.
CATCAGGGGTCTACGTTCTAACCTTCCAGAGGTTGAAACCCAATTACAGGAGACTAAACAAGACCTTTTATTTTTAAGTGAAACTGGCATTGGACAGGCTATTTCCCTAGAAGAGTTCGCAATTAAAGGATACTCTAACTTAACTTCTAAATCTGACCCCCAAGATCGCCATGGGCATGGAATTTGTGCCTATATTAGGGATAACTTTCCATGTGGTAGGGACATCTCCCGGGAAGATCCTAACTTACCCTATATGTGCTTCCAGATTGCTTTAGCTCACACTATGGCATTTATATTTACTCTCTATCGCCCCAATAACAGCGCAGTTACTATCTTTCAAAGCATATCTGAGAAAATTGACCAAGTCTTATCTGCTTATCCTTCAGCTAACATTCACGTATGTGGTGACTTCAATGTTCACAACGTCGAATGGTTGACCCACTCTAACAAGACCGATGATGAGGGAAGGTTCTGTCATGATTTCTCCATTGCCTATGACCTCACTCAGATTGTTCAGGAACCCACCCGTGTGCCCGACAATGATGGCCAGTATGCGAGCCTACTAGACCTTTTTCTCACAACTTGCCCTGAACTATGTTCAGTTTCTGTTCTGTCGCCTCTTGGCTCTTCCGACCACTCTGTTGTATCAATTAAGATAAAAATGAAATGTAATAAGTCCCCAGACGTACCTCTCCATCGTACAGTATATCGATACACTAAGGCTGACTGGGATACCTTCCGTACATTTATATTTGATCTACCTCTGCATTCCATGTTTAAAAAGGATGTGTCCTCTATAGTATTAGACATGACGGAATGGTCAATTGTAGGTATTGACCGTGTCATACCCTCGAAAAAGTTTCAGCAAAAACCTAACAGCCAGCCATGGTTCTCTCCAGAATATGCTGCTGCCATTGCGCACAGAAATCACTTTTTCCACTGTTTCCAACGTAATAGATGTATGAAAACTAAAGCCGCTTTCAGGACTTCCAGCTACCATTGTAAGAAAGTAATAAAGAATGCAAGAGAGTTGTATGCTAAATCTGTTAAGTCCAAAGTAGCTGAGCAGCGGCTTGGTTCCCACCAGTTTTGGCAAATAGCAAACAGAATCCTGAACAGAAGCGTGTGCTCCATCCCAACTATTATCAATGGACCTGAGGTAATCTCGTCAGCATCAGACAAAGCCAAACTCTTTGTCAAGAACTTCGCAGCTAATTCTACCCTTTGCGATCAAGGCTGCCAACCCCCAATATTTCCTCCTGTATCAGAAAACACGCTATGTGATATACGTATATCTGTACGTGATGTTGCCAAGCTAATCAAAAACCTTGATTCCAGTAAAGCAACTGGCCCAGACGGTATTCCAATTATAGTACTCAAAAAACTTCAACCTTAACTAGCGCCCATACTTACAAAACTGTTTAAACGTTGTGTTAAGGAGAATAGTTTCCCATCTCCCTGGAAAATTTCATCAGTATGCCCTGTATTTAAGAATTCAGGTGATCGCTCACCCCCCTCTCAGTACAAGCCAATAAGTCTCCTGTGCGTCATGAGTGAGTTGCTGGAATCTGTATTAAATACAGAAGTAATCAACCATCTCAACAAAAATAACCTTCTTAGTGACACTCAATATGGTTTCCGTTCTGCTAGATCTACAGCAGATGTGCTTACAGTTATATCTCATAGGATTAGCAAATCTCTCGACGGAGGTCACCTTTCTAGGGCAATTGCTCTTGGCATATCTAAGGCCTTTGATAGGGTATGCCATAAAGGTTTACTTCATAAGATCTCTAGCTATGGTATTGCTGGAAATGTCTTCTCAATTATTTAATCATTTCTTTCTGATAGGTTCATAAGAGTAGTAGTTGAGGGGCAAAAATCAGAAGCTCACAGTATTAATGCCGGTGTCCCTCAGGGGTCCATCCTGGGCCCAACTCTTTTCCTGATCTACATTAATGATCTTCCAAATCACATCCTTACATCATTTGTAGACATCTATGCTGACGACACTACCATTTATGGTACCACATCTAAGACACTAAACGACCAAGTTCTCTCCAATTCTCTCTCCTCTGATCTTGAGCACGTAGTACAATGGGGTAAAGAATGGCTGGTTACTTTTAATGCATTTAAAACCAAGCTTCTCTCTTTACATCATCAACATTCTGATCCACATCTGACATCAATTGAAATGAATGGCTCTCGTCTTCAGGAGACCTCAAGTTTTGACAAGCTTCTGGGCTTGACCATTACTCCTGATCTTAAATGGAACACGTACATCAAATCTGTTGCCAAGGCCACTGGAAAAATGGTGGGATCTTTTTATCGATCCGGTAGATATCTCACTGCTGATGCTATTCTCTATCTATATAAGAGCCAGGTACGTCCAAGGATGGAATACTGTTGCCACATCTGGGCAGGAGCTGCTAGAAAGGACTTGGCCTGCCTTGATAGAGTTCAAAATAGACTTCGTAGCGTCGTAGGAGATGTCCTTTTCTCTTCCTTACAACCTTTATCTCACAGAAGAGATGTTGCGAGTTTGTCTCTGATGTATCGTTATTTTCATGGAAAGTGTTCGAATGAGCTTCAATCTATGGTCCCCCCCTCGCCAAACTTTCACAAGAAACACTCGTGTAGCTGTAAACACTATCAATAATTCCCCCAAATCTTTATCTGTGCGTAAACCTAAACGTAGATTCCATGAACAAAGCTTCTTTCTTAGAACTGCACGACTGTGGAATTGTCTTCCGATTTCCTGCTTTCCGGCTGACTACAATATGGTTGTCTTCAAGTCTAACGTAAATAAGTTCTTGATGAGCCGTTCCATATAAGTTATCAACTTTACCAAATTTTCATTACTAATGATTACTATAATGTCCAATTTCTACTGTACACTCTTTAACCCTTATCCTTGAGTGGTCTCTTGGCCTCGATAATGTGGTGATGCCTATGTAAAAAAAAAGAAAAAAAAAGAAAAGATGACACTAGATATTTAGTGGAAAAATATATTAGACAAATAATTAAAGCGAATTTTACGGTGTTGTAATACATCAGGTGGATGACTCAAGCAGACCTTGGGTGGTAACGCCTAGAGACATATTTTCATGGGCAATACAGTAAATGGAAAAGTGTTTTTCTTTTTTAATTTCTGAATCAAGTTACCACATATCAATGGATTGAAGCTACTCGAGGATAAATGTTAATGTGTATATTTAGTCATTGATACAGTTGCGTAATGAACGACTGTTGTGGTAATTTGTTCTAATGAGATGATTTACAAGGACTTGTATACGTTGGAATTGAAGACGACGATATTGTAGTCAGCTAGGAATCACACTAGCGGAATATCTGTTCATCGAATATGGAATAATTTAGGCACACTAAAACAATTATTACAGGTGAATTGTGTTTTTAATATGATAATCTAAACTGAAGCAATCTAGGTATTACAATTGATACATAGCACTGCAGTCATAAATGATGATCTTAATATAGAGATGAATTTTCACTATGTTTTTATCATCATGATTCAAATAAATTCCGGTAAGCTGCTTAATTAATTTAATTTACCTTCATGAATTTGTAAAACCTACCAGATAAACATATGACCTGTGTAATCTAGGTATCTCCAATTTTCTCCCTTTGTTTTCTTTTATTTTAAAAAAGTTAAAATAAAACTGCAAGAGTTGGCATCGGAATTGAGTATCAATCAATCTGAGAAAACCTCGGGTTTTGCAAGAATGGTGAACGAATTGACTTTTTGGGGTAAAAGGTTACGTTTTTAAGTGAAAGCATCGCACACGAAAACAAAGGAGGATAAAGAAGCAAAGGGTCTTTCGATGAATCAGGCTGCGTCATCAACGCTGGATGTCAACTTTCAAACCACAGCTTATTCGGACCATGTTTAAAGGTCAAGCTGTGCAACTGACCTTTGCTTTTTGTGTATCACTACGCATTTGATTCGAAAGCTTTTTGTGTTGTATCTATTCATTGAACTATCGTTTTCTGTTTTCTTCTTTCCTATCCCCTTTATTCTGATTACTTGTGTATGTTTTTGTTGTTTTAACTATTTTTGTCTGCCCGTCATTTCCAATTGCAAGGTATTATAAAAGCAGATCGACGGAAAAAGACGGAGAAATAAAAAAGGACAAGAATCAAAAACGCTTACAATTATGTGTAAATTTTCTCTTTCTTTCTATTTTCCTTTCTTCTTTCCTTTATCTTTCTTTAATGCTGGTAAACATTCGAAGACCTGCGTTTTACATTTTTCTATTCCATGAACTTGACAATTATTCTCAATATATAAAGGTCACAACTACGTATAGAGTGAATGTGTACGGAAATAAACAGTTACAGATACACCAGATGTTATTCTTAATATTATTCAATAAAAGACACTTATGTATTCATCGAAAATATCGCAAATAGCTCATAAATTTCGTAAATTGAAATAATATTGCTGTACCAACGTTATGTTTCCCTGTTTCTGCGAATTAACCAACCGAATCTAAACAACCACACATTTCAAAAATAGTTAGATTGTAAACATATGTTTCTTCAAGTATGCTTATTTTCATCAAGTTAACGAACATTGCCAAAATCTAAAAGCCTTACTGTATATACGGTTGGTGAATATGCATGGATAAGAGTTATAATAATTTAGTGGCAAACTAAAAATAAGAGAACTGTATAATGACACTTGAAAACACTAAACTAAAGACATCTAATTCTATCAATTTACATTGGGAAAACCATGTTTTAATGTATATTTATATGGAAATTATTTTATCAATAATCCGATTTCTAAATATAAGATGGATACACAAAATAATGTGAGAAAAATTACACACACACACACATATATACACACACATCACACACATATATATATATATATACACATATATAAATGAAAAACCTTTATATTAAGAAATTCAAGATGTTTACCATCTTACAGTTTATTTTTTAAGTACTTTTAAATGCATAATTCTTGAAAGCATCTGTTTCGTAGCGTATAATAATTCATGTAATTATTTTGTCGATTTGTTTTAATTTATCTCGCCCTTAACTCACTAAAAAGAAATGTCACAATAGGAGTATGAGTACAAAATCTGAAATTTGAAGAACATTTCCATTTTTATTTTTCTAATTTGTTACGCCATTATATATATATATATATATATATATATATATATATATATATATATATATAGGATTGATATGTAGTTTGCTTGAAGCATTGTGTGGGATAGGTATGTGAAAGAGATTTAGAAGGCTGTCACAATGCGAGGACTGAATTATAGTCGCTGTTGGTAAGAGGAGACGAGAACAAGTGGTGATTTACAAATCAATAGGTAAATATATATATATATATATATATATATGCATATATATATATATATATATATATATATATATATATATATATATATAAGTAGTTCAGCCAAGCTTTGCTCGGGCCTGATATACTGTTCATAACTTAGATACATAAGTATATAAATATATACATATATATATATATATACATATATATATATATATAAAGTTGGCCTAATGTCCAGGTGACCTACATCTAAAATTTCAAGTGTTTATACCCAAAATTGGCGGAGAAGTTTAGTAGAGTCTACAAAGGTCAACTCTCTCAACGTTGTCCTCTTAACAGCCAAATTTTTCGCCCAAAACTTAATTTAAAATGCTTGCCCTATGTGTAACCACTGTGTATGTAAAATTTCACAGGTTTAGAACCAAAATTTGCTGAATAGTTTTCTAGAGACCGAAAACGTCATATCTTTGGAACTTTGACTCCTTGGTAGCCAAATTTAAATAATAATTCATATATTGATAAGAGCATGAACTAATTCGTGTTTATGAATTACACGGATTTTATCATTTCGAATATGGACTAAATTTATTCTTTAATGCTGACATAATTAAAGTCAGATAAGATAATAAACATATAAAATAACTTGTATGTAAAATTAAAAAAGCTGCGTATTTTAACTAATTAACTAATTAAGAAACAGAATATTAATCAATGCAAGAAAGATAGCAATATATATATATATATATATATATATATATATATATATATATTAAGATTAAAGTTGTTTTGATTTATTTGTTTTAATTGGGTTGATGATTTTTTAAACAACGTTAAAGTTATTAGAGTTTGTAACTTCTTTTGTATTGTGCATGTATTTATCAATAAATATTAAACATATAACGAAAAGTTGAAGATTGCATCTTTTCATAGAAATTACACTTTATTTGCGTAAATGAATACGTGTCCTTATTGAACGTTTGTTTGCCCTTTTGATTTTAGTTTTGTAATTGTGCTTTAAGAGCTTTCGATAGTCCACTCTATCTAATAAAATCTTAGGTTGTTTTTTTTTTTTCATTTCAGAAATAATATCTCATATTCTTGCGTTTAAACCTTTATGACTAGTTAAAATAATTCGTTCAGTCGAAAATAAATTATTATAACATCAGAACTAAAGTGGAAATTGATTCAAACAAGCCTTGCATGTATATGTTCAGTGCAGATTGCAACTTTGAATTACTTACATTCAGTATTTCGCTACTTGTTTTAGAGAGTGAGCGATTTCCTGTATTGTGATAGACACACGTTTTTCAAGCACTATGGATAATAAGCAAAATAAGTTTATGAAATGCAAAACATTCTCTGTGGTCGTATAACTATTGAAGAGGTGGCTGGTTACCTTTAATGCATCTAAGACCAAACTCCTATCATTATATCATAAACTCTCTGACCCCCATCTGGCATCAATTGAAATGGATGGCTCTCGTCTAGGGAAGGTCCCATGTTTTGATAAGCTTCTGGGTTTTACCTTTACTCCTGATCTTAAATGGAACACATACATCAAGTATGTGGCCAAGGTAGCTGGGAAAATGGTGGGATCCTTCTACCGCTCCAGAAGATATCTCAATAATGATGCAATTCTCTATCTATATAAAAGCCAAGTACGTCAAAGGATGGAATACTGCTGCCACATCTGGGCAGGAGCTGCTAAAAAAAGCCTATTCCGCTTTGACAGAGGTGGTGGGGGATGCCCTTTTCTCTTCCCTGCAACCTCTCTCCCACAGAAGAGACGATGCGAGCCTGTCTCTTTTTTATCGTTATTTCCATGGCAAGTGCTCGTCTAAGCTTCATTCTCTGAACCCCCTCGCCAATCTTTCACGAAAAACACCCGACTAACTGAAACCACTGTCAATAATTTCCCCACATGTTTTCCGTGACTCGTAGATTATTTCCCTCCAGACTTCAACTTGAATGTCTTCAAGTCCAACACAAACAAATTCCTGATGAACCTCCCCCTTAAGTAATGAAACTTTATCAAATCTCCAATACTAACTATTACTACGATACTATCCCATTGATTACTGTACACACAATAACCCTTATCCCCTATTGGCTTCTGGGCCTTGATAAGTGGGGACCTCCATGTAAAAAAGAAACTTCATAATTTTTTTAGTTTGAAGTCAATCTATATTATTATTATTACGTTTAAATATACTAAAAGTAACAGTAACTATTTTTAATCATAATCCAGATTTAACTGCTTAGTTTTAATTTGAACATTAATAGGAAATTTGGAAGCATATCTAGATATTTTCCCATTAAAAATAAAGACGGTATAAGGCGGATTCTACACGAGTCAGTGAATTTAATGACTTTTATTTGGATGAGTGTTTATAACTACTGCAACAAGGATTTCGTTTAGTTTTCATTTTGTATCGAACTTAAAATCTCTCCATTTCTATTTATCACAATTTTTTCTCATCAAATCTTTTTCTCGGCCAACGTAAAACAACAGACTTTACAACTATTTTCCGATGGATATATTTTGGCTCTGATGAGTTGTTAAAATGTACTATGTACCAATAAATAGCATATCAGTGGGAGTACCCAATAAGCAATGAAAGGAATTTAAAAAATCGTGCACTTATAAAATTCTCAACATAGAAAACACAGCAAGGTCGAACAGTTTGGTCAACAACACGTCTGAAATTATACCAAATGCATTATTTCTCAATTTTATTAATATATATATATAAGTTAAATAAACTTTTTCGTCTTAGAATAAATAAGATCGTTGTTTGCGTATTTATCATGAGGTGTCAGTTCGAAAAACTGCAAATCAAATAAAGCAAAGTCATTGGAAAACTTGTAAGTACGATCAAATGCGAATCTGGAGACACAAATTACGTTTATTTTTTACTGGAAAATTGAAGCCTTATTTTTAATGTGATACGTATCATGTCAATAGAATGGTTAGTTATTTTGGAAGCTACTTAGTAATGAAGTTGATATCACAATAAACTTTTTTTGTGGAAATCACTCCAGACAACGCGTGCAGCGAATTCATATAATTAGCTAATAAGAATAGCACATGATTATTACAAAATCTATTGATCCTTTTCTTCAAGAACATTCTGTACATCAACTTTTATATTGTTTCTTTAAAAGAAAACAATGCATTAAAACTATATTATTTAATGAGAGGTCTCGATAGTTCTTTATGTAGAGTGATACAACGTTGCCCGGGATTGAATAATGATTAACAAATGGTTCAAACAACCATATGCTTACTGGAATCTAATCGATGAAATCGTCTATTTCCAAACAAACTGACCGTTTTTTTTTTTTTTTTGCCCTAGTCGGGGACCCATCGTTATGCACCGGTAGGAATTCACATACCCTCGCTGTGACTTCATTCAAAATACATCGTTGTCAATATTTCTATTGATTTCATAAAATCATTTATATATACATATATATATATATAATTGTATATATATATATATATATATATATATATATATAATTGTAATTTTTATTTCTTATATATATATATATATATATATATAATGGTTCGAATTAATTTTTAAAATGCAAAAGTCAAGTATTATACTTAAATTGTGTTCTATACAGAAGCATTAATTTCGAACACGTAAGAAACTACTGTTTATTTTATATGTTTTACTTTACTGTTTATGCGGTGATAGTAGTTAAATTCTAATTTATAAGGTAAGCCAACTACCATGATTCAATAGTACTCTAAACAGAAACATTCATTTCGACCGCACCCCTATCTTATCAAAGAACATTCCCTTGGTTGTATAACTGGGCCCTTCCTCTTGTGAGCGGTAAAATTCCCACAATGCATTTGTGATGTTAATTTGTATCATAGTGTTAACTTGGGTGAAAGGAATGTTGTTGCTTTTTTGAGTAGATTTTCTTTCAATCGTTGATTATTATATTTATCGGGAGCATTCCTATCTAATAACACTGCCAGGCACATAAAGTGATTTTGTGTGGTATTTACGAAAGTCGGCTAAGTCGTTTCTGAGTCCATGACAACTCTTTCCTTTTCTCTTTCTCTCTCTCCCTCTCTCACAAACACACACATACACACACACTCAGGCACATCCGGAAACAATATGGCTCCCATATATAAGTACATATTAACATAGAACAGATTATGGAATTTTCGAAAACGATATTTTCTCCCATGCAAAAACCACAGAATATTGGAAAGAACAGAAAAAAACAAACAAATCGAATTATTTCGATTACAATATCGCGAGCAATACCAACAAAATCAATTAAAACAACAACAACTACAACAACAACGACAATAGAAACAGCCTTTAGATTTACAAAACCAAATATTAAAACAAGGCACTTTTCGAAAGGAATTACTGAAGTAATTAGAGCAGAGACAAGGTCCCAAATTTATTTTAATCGAAGATCTTTCAAATTCTTTCTCGGAATTTCCTTAATACCTCGAACATAGGCAATGCCCTTTGTTCTGTCGGAGGTATCGCTCAGAATTCCGTTAATACCTAAGGACTGTGAAAAACTGCCAGCTTACTTTAGAAGTAAATAAAATACTTTTTTTATAAAATATTAGTTATGGTCTAACAAAACTAATATATTGTTCTCAGTTACTTGCCTCCATAGAAGGGCAGAGTTAAATACAGGTAGGTTTTTAATTTTGGAAAATAGGTAACTCTGGGTAGGAACAAAAAAAACATGAAGGATTTCTCATCCACTAACCGACGACAGAAAAGACGAGGTGTAGCTTCAGAACATATACTACACTGTGATTTTGTCCCGAAGGCCAAACAAACAATATACTGTTATTGCAGGAATATGGTTCTCAGGAAACTTTGATGTACACGAATATCATTATACCAAAAAAGTCCATAATAAACGATAGAAATATTGCCGAAAATATAATAAAATGCCCGTTTTAGTAACTACAATGGATAAACAAAAAATATACCGACAGGAGAATGTGATGAAGAATGTAAAAAAAAAAAAACAAAAAAAACGTAAAAATATTTTACCTTGCTTTGACGCAATACGGCCCGAAAAAAACAACAATTAATTGTAACATGACACGTAGGGGAATATGGTTTAAGACAGGACTTTTTTCCCTATTTGAATATAAATCGACTAAACCGATTGCTTAGGCTTCAAGTGGCTTACTTTCGGGAGAAACACGTTGTAGATACAAAAAGGTCTGACAATTCTGTACGCCATTAAAACATGCAAATGTGTATTCATGTTAGACCATTCGTTTTACTAAGGAGACACAAACTACTACTATTGATTCCCGCTTTTAAAAAACGTGACAAATTATATTGCAAATATATTACAAGATAAAACAATACCTTTTTAAAACTACAAACGCAAAATGCAACATTTGCTATCGAGTAAGATTACACGCCCAACAGGACTCTGTATTCTTCGTTATAGCTGAACCGAATAAGAATGCACCAGCGGATATGCTGAATAACATCGTAAGAGAAATATCGATGAAATTAGAAAAAAATCATCTGATATAATAAAGGATCATTTCATAGTATAAAGAAACAATTAGAGTGTTTGAAAAGGAAAAAAAATACAATATGTAATCATTTTCTTTATGAGGCGTAATGATTATTTATGGAAATAGAGTCACCATACGATGGATCTTACAAAGGATAAGTTTTTATGGGGAGTCATTGATCAGAATTTACACTTGTTGTCCTAGAATATATTTAGACATTAAAATTCTAAGAAACAATATAAAGGCTGTCAAGTATCAGCAGAAGCTTTATTGAAGATGACTCAACTCTGTCCGGTCCTGGATATGACCTAAAACTATATTCGATGGTGAGGCCCCACCTTGCGGGCCTTGGGGATCTTGAGCCACCCTTTAATTGCCATTGCTCCCAGGTCCACTCTGACCCGGATGGTAGTACCTGTTAGGGTCCGAACTATGGGTTAAATAGAATTTGACTTTAAAAAAATATACTCCATTAAAAATCGTTCCTCAAAATAACTAGATTCGGCATTAAATAACCTGAAAAAGGTTGATATGCCGTAAAAGAAAAAACAGCCAACCAATAAACTCTGTCAAAAAACAGATGTTCCCTGGATACTTATTGATATTGATAACGCTGTACTATTGACGATATCCTATTCGTAATCGTAGATAGTTTTTTTTCGAAATCGCCTGGAATTTCTAGATACAAACAATAAAATGCTTCGAACACTATACGGTGTTTATACAATGCCCTAGAAATTACACTTAACAAGGTTCGAACACTGTAAAATCGTTAGACAAAATATTTAGTCGTTTGCAGTACCAAATACAATCGTTAGATACAATGGTACCATGTTCACAGAATAAAATTTTAAGAACTACTGTGAGTTGTTTGTGATTTAACAGGTCACAACACCAACGCACAATCCTAGGTCTAACGGACAGATTGACAGTTTTATCGATACCTTAAATAATATGTCGACATGGAAGAAAAATGCATAAAAAAGTGTAACAATTTATAAGATAACACCAAATCTTATACAAATGCGAATTTATCACGAGTCGAAATAATGTTTGCAAATAGGATTCGTGTTCAAAATTATATAACCAAGTAATAAAATGCCAAAAGTTTTACAGATAATGTACAGTATAAAATATATAAGGAAATGATAAAGAAAATTTTCCTATATAAATATAAAATATATAATGAGAGTGATGAAGTAATTTTCTGGTATTATCAGGCATGTCTTACTGAGAGGACGGGATAGTCTCAGAAAGAAACGCGAAAATGGTCTATGTAATAAAAAGACATGCATTTCCCTATAAAATGCGATATAAAACGGTTGACATACCTGATAAATTGAAACAGTGAAAATTAGGTATGTAAGTGTTATACGACACTTTCCATATTAACCACCAATATGAATAGGGGTAACATAAACTCCAATAATTGTTGATTCTCCACAAAACTATAAATACATAATTTAAAATTGCAAAATCTAAGAAAAAGAAAGTGACTGGATGTTTTTATCAAACTCAATTAAAACAACATTTTAAGAGCAATACTTATGCGACCTCTATTAACATTTTCAGCGCTAACACCCAAAAGAATAAGAAAAGTATAAAAGGCATCATTAAACAGATTTTATTCTATCTAATGATGTTTAAATTGAAAATAGACTGCCCAAACCCACACAATCTCTCTCTCATATATATATATATATATATATATATATATATATATATATATATATATATATAAGTGAACGTGTCTATGTGTGTGTGTCTGTGTACATTTCCCTACGTAATAACTCTGTCAAGCTTCAGTCTACAGACTCGAAATTTGATATACATGGTACGTAGATTTGGGAACATCTTTGTGATCGGTTTTCTGCCAGAAATTTGGCTGCTAAGAGGTCATAGGTCAATGATTTGAACTTTGAGAACTATACCGAACTCCTCCGCTAATTTTGGGTTTAACCACTTGAAATTTTAGATATAGGTTCTTTGGATATAGATCTAACTGTATTACTTAATTTGAGCCCAAAAGCATAGATGTTAAGGAGTCATAATAGGGGCCAACGTTTAAAAAATTGACTTTTTTTTTTGCTCAACACACACCTCCAAACAGCCGGGCTGAAATGCTAGTATGTATATATTATTCGTACAATAAATGCGCTTCCCCAATCTTTCTTTGTATTAATATTACACTTCGGATTACTTTTTTGTTTACATCGATTCTCGATATTACTGTTTCCTTGCAGAAGAATCCATGACATTCGTATGTGGATTCCGGATCCATAATTAATAGACTCAACGTAAACCAAAGTGTTCTTTTTGAGAAATCATACGCAGACGGGCATCTGGCGAAATCCTCATGAAACAACTCACATTTATTACATTTTTATAAAGGACAGTCATTGAAAACGATTAAAAAAAAAAAAAGAGCCACAATCTATTATTTTTCTTCTTCTATATAATAATTTGATTGCAGAAATTCCCCTCTGGATCAAATTTCGATAGTTTTGCAATGCCATATGGAACATACGAATTTTTTTGTTTAACTTCTACACACCATGTTATGTAACCTTTTGAACGCCGTTACAGTTATATTTATCAGATATAATAAAATTTTATCTTACTTCCTAGGAGCGACAACATCACGGTTGCGTAGACCTAAAGACGAAGTAGCTCATACCTCTAACTGAAAAGTCCTCCCACTCTCCTAAACAGGACCGGGTACTTCGATAATTATTGTATCATACACTTACAACTACTAGTACACTTCACTATTAAAAAATACTGGTTTCTCCTCCATAACAGTCTGCCTATTTTCATTGGCTGCACCGATGACATTATATTTTTCTGAAATATACACAAACGAACACCGTAGCCCTTATTTAATACGGCAGTTCAATCGTCACACGTTGTTATACATCATTTCTTCCATTTAAACGTACACCTGCAATCAGTCTAAAGTTACACATGCCATATTCCATTACTTGCATTACCGTTATGTATATATTGTTTGTTTCCAAACAATTACGGCGCAGCTTTCATTACATGATACCCGGGTTGAGCGTCCTATATTTACCTGTATTGCATTTTAACCAACTAGAAAACATAAAAAAATAATTAGCAACACATGCAAAATGCTCCACCTTTCTTGTGTTTGTCGTTTCCTTATATGCTGTATCTTTCAACTGGGACGGAGAGGTGAAGGTGGATTTCATTGTTTCCCTTTTTTCCCTTTTGTAAACACAGATTTTCAAAAAGGGTTCCAAAAATCGTTCTCTGGCAAAACACACATGCACGGTACACTTTCTTTCTTGATTCGGTTTAAATAATTTAAAAAAACACGACGTTGTTGCCATGTCTTCACTTTGGAACCGTGGATAAATAATCAGAGTAGAAATACAGTGGTTTAAGGTTCGTGCCAATATTAAGAAGTTCTTTGTGATGGAAAAAAATTCACATTGAAAAACTTTTATTTACATTTTTCTATTTTTTATCAAATTGAAACGAAAAACATTATTTTGGTATGGGGATTCGTTTTGTGTGTTTTTTGGGTTTATTTTACTTTATTAATTTTTTGGGGGGATTTTTGGGGGATTTCGGTGATTATTGCAGTAATAAGTAAAAACAATAAACAACGTTCTGTTTCATTCCATTAGGATAGGATTACATAGTTGAGTTCTTAATTAAAACTTCTGCTTCTTAAGAAAATATTACCACAGCTTCAACGACTAAATGTTTTTTTTTATGTTTTCCCTCTCTCCACCCGGCATGCTTACTGCGTCAATTTTATTCTTTTTTTCCTTTCGAAGCTTTTTTTTTTATTTTTAGTCGCGTGCAAGTTACTCTATAAGTCACTCCATCGGTCAGTCGGTCGGTCTGTCCGTAACACTATTGTGCTTGGCCTTTTTGGTTAAGATCAAAGGTATGTTGTTAACAGATGCTGTTCTTAGCGTTTTAAGCTTTTCTTGGCGTTTTGGCAAAGATCAAAGTGTAGTATATGGTCCGGCAGATACTGCGAGCAAAGACTACACATATAAGACCTTGGTCAATGTAGGGGAAACCCTTCAAACCAATTGTCACTATCCAGCTCCCCTACTGCCCGGGGAGTTGGTCCCCATTTCCCCCTTCACTCCTCACATTAAAAATCGGCCTTGTGCCTAATTTGCTCCGTGAGGGAAACCCCACATATAAAACCTTGATCTATGTAGGAGCAATCCTTCATACCAATTGTCACTATCCAGTTCCCCTACTCCCCGGTGAGTCTGTCCCCATTCCCCCTTAACTCCTCACATTAAAAATTTGCTGTGTGCCTTATTTGCTGGGTGGGGGGAGCAAATAAATAAACTTTTGTCTTGGCCTTTTGGCCAAGATCAAAGTATAATATCTGTTCTTACTACATGCTGCACTTATTGTGATATAAAGTGGGGGATCGATTTTCTGTATTAATTTTATGTAAAATGATCACCCACTTTACAACTAGTCAGTCTCAAAGCCATTCAAGTAATTCTCCAGATCATTCAAGTTGTTTTCGAAGGATTCCAGTTATTTTTGAGCATTCAAGTCATTCTTAAGGTCATTCAATTCATTTGTAAGTTCATTAAAGTCATTCTAAGTCATTTACTGTTTATTTATTTAAGTCATTTCAGCCCATTTTTCAGTCATTTTAATTTATCTTTAAGAATTTCATGTCAATCCTACATTTACTCATTCATTCATTACACGAGAGCATGGCGACTAATGGCTATCGCCATTGTTTTCTTACGATTGGGGGTTGATCAATATTCTCTCTACCCGTTCTTGACATTCCGAAAGCCGTTCTTACCAGGAAGAGGTTGGGGTATATATTCTGAAAGCTGTTCATAGCATGAGGAGGTTTGGGGTAAGGCAACAACAGAAACAACAACGTATTTTACCTTTTTTCGAGAGGGGCACACTTCGATCGAGCAACGCCGGTAAGCGTGTACTGCTATATATATATATATATATATATATATATATATATATATATATATATATATATATATATATATATATATATATAAAGTAAACCGTTGTAAATTCGTAATTGTCCGGAATAATAGCACAAAAAAGGATTAGTAGAAACCAAATACATCGAATAAAAAGTTAATACATCAAATAAAGAGTGTGAGTATACGTCAATCCGACTGCCGCCTGTGCAAGACTCGTGCATAGCCCTGTGCTAAAAGCGCGACACATATTCGACGTCTTTATCAAAAGTAAAAGGTGTCATTATTATTCGTAGGTAGGCACATCGCAACAGAACTCTACGTGAATCTTGTAAGAAATGAAGAGAGTTTTTAGTATGCAAATCCAAAAGTCATATATAAAATGTGTTCCAATGCTTAGTTTGTTTGTCAATTTTGTCGTGACAACAACAGATTTATTCCATGGAAAACGCAACCTTTGGAGAAATAACGTATTTGATATTGCTAAAGGCGGCATTGTGTCGTACTTTTTATCGTCTTGTTTTTCTTTTTCAAGTCTTGGAAAAGTCAATATTTATCCAGTATTTAATGTTGAAACATTCATATTCTATAAATAAATACTATAAAAACGATTAGACATTATTTTATATTTGATCTGATCAGTTGGAATTAAGTTGTTTATACATTCAACAATACCGTATGAGGTGCCTTCATTAAATCGTCAGATTCTTGTTGTACATTGAATTTGCTTAATGTTATTGAGAGTACACACATGGAACTCTAGTCAGCTCCGAAGTTATCTTCTCCATTCCGACAACTTCTAGCATACCCCATGGAAGTCCTCCTGTATAACTGTGTCAATTACCTTCTTCTCTGCCCCTTTCAGGTAATCAATTGTTTTATAACAACAGCTGCTAAGGTTTTCTTTGAGCGTAAGAAATAGGACCAAAGTTGTGGGAGATAGGCTGTGCGTGGAACTGGCTTAATGGCCATTTTGGTAAAATAGTCTGTGACCAGGATGGAGGACGCCTGGGAAAAAATCCGTGCAAATCTTCTGCATCGTTAGTTTATCACGAATAATTGCGTGTACGGTTTCCACATTGAGATCAAACGTTGCAGCTATTGTCTTCATAGACACACGACGGTTCATAACCACGAATTCTTTAGTTGACGAATCAACTATGGTGTTCTGCCTTACTAATCTCTCCCACACTACTTCTCATCCCTCACATATCTCCTGCCTTCCTTGAATCTCTTATGCCACTCAAAAACTTATGCCCGATTCATACAAGATAGTCCAACCGCAGTCTGAAGCATTCCATACGTTTTTGCGGTATTTTTTTTTAATTTTAAAACAGAATGTTATTGCATGCCGTTCTTCTATAATGGCTATCATGTTCAGATCGCGTTTTAAAAATTAACCAGTTGTGACAATCAAGCTTAAGCATAATCTTGCTCAATTCCTGCTGTTGCTTTTCATTAGAATCTGAAATCATAAAAATTAGTCATATTATAATACCTATAGTAAAAACATACTTAATTTTCAAGATTCTACGATACTTTTACATGTCTGTACAAAAAAATCGAGAAACTTATTGAAGACACGCTGTATGTTCAGCAGATTAGACCCGATCTTATTTTGACTTGAATACCATAGAATCTAACGCAATCTATTTAGGTAAAAGTGCAGCTTCTTCATTTACATTAACGTGACAGCCAAGACGGAGGGTTTTTTTGTTAGCATTCGTAAGCAAAATAATCTATTTGCATGCAATATAGGCTAATAAGAGATTGCATTTACAGAAAGCTATCAGACAAGCGGGTTAACACGAATATCCCACACTTCACTGATAGAGTTTACAACTAAACTAATCCATACATCATGACAATACGACCTCACATTTTTTCTTGCTTTGAATTACATTATCAGCGCGCGTTAATTATCTTGTTTGAGCCGAGAATTGATTATTCCATGGTGCCTAAGTCTATTGATAAGACAACATGTGAAAAACTCCCTTTTTCTATTGAACATTATATTACCACTGCTGCCAACAGTAATTATCAAGTATTACTATTACGGCTACAACACACACAAAAAAATAACATTAACGTAAAACTTTCTGTAACTATAACAAAATCTTTTTATTGTCCCTACTAGGAATTTTATTATTACTACTGCTAACACTAAAATCATCAAAATAATATTAAATAAAAATTGTTATTTCTATTATTTTAAACCCCTCATTCTATTATAATTATTATAACTACTACTGCTAACATTAAAACAGTAAAATTAATAGTAAAATGACTCTACACATTCTAGTACAATAACTCACTACTAATCACTATAAATACTAATAAGTATTATTATGACGCACTAATTATTTCCACAAAAACCATCATTAAAGAGTTCTCATTGATAAAAGCCAGGGTAGAGCGGAAGCTAGATATATCTAAGGCTTTTGACAGGGTATGGCATGAAGATCTTCTCAGGAAAATCAGATCATTTTTTTTGTAGGTCACAACTTATCAAGGCCCGAAGTTCACCCAGGGATAAGGGTTATTGCGTGTACAGTAATCAATGAGATAGTATTGTAGCAATCATTAGTATTGGGGGTTTTGATAGGGTGTCTTACTAAAGGGAGCGGTTTGTCAGGAGTTTGTTTATGTTGGAATTGAAGACGTCCAAGCTGTAGTCAGGTAGGAAACAGGCAAGCGGCAGTAAGTTCCACTGGCGCGCAGTTCTAAGAAAGAAGCTTTGCTCATGGAATCTACGTTTGGATTTGGGCACAGATAAAGAGTGGGGAAAATTGTTGACAGTAGTTTTAACCAAACGGGTGTTTCTCGTGAAATATTGGCGAGGGGGGACGAGGGATTGGAGCTCAGATGAGCACCTTCCATGGGAATAGCGATATAACAAAGACAGGTTCGCAACGTCTCTTCTGTGGGAGAGAGGCTGCAGCGAAGAGAAAAGGGCATCCCCCACTAAACCACGAAGTCTATTTTGTACTCTTTCAAGGCAGGATAGGCTGTTTTTAGCAACTCCTGCCAAGATTTGGCAGCAGTACTCCATCTTTGGACGTACTTGGCTTTTATACAGATAGAGAATTGCATCTGTAGTGAGATATCTTCTGGAGCGGTAGAAGGACCCCACCATTTTCCCAGCGTCCCTGGCAACAGATTTGATGTACGTGTTCCATTTCAGATCAGGAGTAAAGGTCAAACCCAGGAGCTTGTCAAAACATGGAGCCTCTCCAAGACGAGAGCAATCCATTTCAATCGATGCCAGATGGGGATTAGAGCGTTGATGATGTAAAGATAGAAGCTTGGTTTTGGATGCATTAAAAGTGACCAGCCACCTCTTCTCCCATTGTACCACGTGCTCAAGATCATAGGAGAGAGCATAAGAGAGAACGTTGTCATTTACGGCCTTTGATGTGTTGCCATAGATGGTCGTGTCATCAGCATAGATGTCAATGAATGATTTAAGTATGTGTTTTCATTGATCATTGATGTAGATCAGGAAGAGAGTTGGGGCCAGGGTGGACCCCTGGGGGACTCCAGCATTAATACTGTTGGCCTCTTATTTCTGCCCATCAACCACTACTCTTATGTACCCATCGGAGAGAAATGATTCAATAATTGAGAAAACATTTCCAGTAATACCGTAGCTGTAAATCTTATGAAGTAGTCCCTTATGCCATACTTTACCGAAGGCCTTCGATCTGTCAAGAGCATTTGCCCTAGAAAGGAAACCTTTGTCAAGAGATTCACTAATCCTATGTGATATAACCGTTAGCACATCTGCTGTAGATCTTGTAGAGCGGAAGCCATATTGCATGTCACTAAGAAGGTTATTTCTGCTGAGGTGGTTAACTACTTCTTTATTTAATATGGATTCCAACAACTTACTCCTGACACACAGGAGACTTATTTGTCTGTACTGAGAGGGAGATGACTTTTCACCTGAATTCTTAAATCCAGGGCATACTGATGAGGTTTTCCAGGGTGTTTGAAAGCAGTTCTCCTTAAGGCAACGCTTAAACAGTTTTGTAAGTATGGGGACAAGTTCAATATCGGTTATTAGTATTTTTGACAAAAGCATTTTGGAGAAAGATAAAACAAGACAAATATTCAGGATTAGAGTCAAACCTGTAATAAGGAAAAATAAATAATAAAAAAACTAGACATGTTAGTGTTTTTAGATTAATAGCCTGCAAAAGTTACGAATAGAAAAGTTTCTTAGCTTTCGGAAGCATAGCGTTCGACTTGGCTTGGAGGTGATAGCTTAAAGAGGACGAGTGCCAGCCAGTCGGTCAGTCTGCTTTTATGCCGATATTTTAAGGGTATGTTGGGTGGCGGGGAGGGGGAGGGGGTCTTGGTGAGTTTTGTATTTTTATTTATTTCTTTTAAATTCAACATTTAATTATCTATCTAATGCCAGAATGTTCGACCAACCCATAAAAAGTATGCCATAATAGAACTTTTATCAAATTGAAAAGTCTGGTTATTTTTAACTCGTTTAAAAAGCTGGTTAACAGCGGATGAAAACTTAACATAATTAAATCCTTCTTAAATAAGAAAAAAAATCCAGGTTGTCCTTGACGGTCGTACATCCAAACAATATAATGTGAATGCGGCAGTGCTTCAGTGTCCATCGTTGGACCGTTATTATTCCTAATATTCATAAATTAGCTCATGTCCCTTATAGTAGCCCCCTACACCAAAGTGGCAATGTGCCTTGTTTGGGGTGAAAATGTGATTTAAACAAATAATTTAAGAAACCTGTGGTGTTCTATGGAATA
This sequence comes from Euprymna scolopes, assembly GCF_053919585.1. Taxonomy (NCBI): domain Eukaryota; kingdom Metazoa; phylum Mollusca; class Cephalopoda; order Sepiida; family Sepiolidae; genus Euprymna; species Euprymna scolopes. The sequence goes on along the minus strand of NC_136508.1, from coordinate 26,558,695 downwards.
TACACATATTTTAATACTCTCAACTTTGGTAACCTTTTCAAAGTTATTTACATGACGGCATTAGCTGTTTATAATTGATTTTGCCTTGGCAGTGATTGTACGTCTTCACTGGGATTGGATGACAATAAGCTTCACCAATAGTTTCAGTCCTTTTGATACTCATCCAGTGGAGTTATGCTTAGTGCTTACTCTCTCTGGTCTGTCAATCCCCCTTGACTCTCGGTTATTATTTGGTGTGACGTCAAATTATGCTAACACTGCAATGTTTCTTGGAAAGGGGGTTACTTACGATTATAAGGCTTCAGTTCTCATGGTTTCATGTGCGGTTTATGTGTGTTTTAACTCTGTGACTATGTCCATATGTCCAACTCATGTGGGTTAGCCTCCATATTATTATTATTATTATTATTATTATTATTATTATTATTATTATTATTATTATTATTATTGTTGTTGTTGTTATTGTTATTGCTATTATTACTATTACTATTATTATTACTATTATTATTATTATTACTATTATTATTACTATTATTATTATTAAGAATAATATAAATACAACAACAATAATAATAATAATAATAATAATAATAATACAAATAATTCTAAAAATTGCTAATACTTTTATAACTATAAAGCAACTTCTAATATTATAGTTTATATTACTAATCCAATAAATACAATACACTTGGGTAAAAAGTACATTATTGTCATAATTATAATTATAATTGTTATCGTCGTCGTCATCATCATCATCATTATTATTATTATTATTATTATTATTATTATTATTATTGGGAAGAAAATGCACGGAAAAGTTCTTCTATGATGTAGTATAGGTGACTGATGAAAGATCATGGCAATAGCTTAGTGCTGGGTATCTGTCGAGAAAAACTGTATCTTTTGTTTGTGAAGCACAAAGGCCGGCATTAGGAACGCGACTGTTAAAAAAGTGGTTCTATAAGAGGATGTTGCTGCATAATGCCAGATTTGTGAAAAGGTCTCAGAATCAATTGCCCACTTTGCAGCAGGGTGTAGCATATTGGCTTTGAGAGAGTACCGCAAAAGACATGATCGAATGGGGCTGCGGATATACTGGAAGGTTTATAAGAAGGTTTGGGTGAAGTGTGCAGGGAAATGGTTCGAGGAGGCGCCTGATGAAGTGAAAACAAGTGGGGACGGTAATATAGAGATAGGGAAGGACAAAGATCGCATGAGGACCAAGCAATTGGAGCATAATCGTCCGGGTGTGGTCGTCAAGTCTAAAAAAAATCTTGAATATTATAGACTTTTCAGTACCTGGGGACAGGAATTTGAAAGAGAAGGAGAACGAAAAGTGGAGCAATTATGCTCCATTGTCCTTGGATATAACGCGTATACACGGGGTTAAAACACAAACCATATCGATCATTGTTGATACGCTAGGAGGAGTACCATGTCGTCTGGAAGGACATTCGAATTAACTACGAATCCCCGATGGTTTGGGGAGCCTTCACACCTCTGTTATTGTACATACCACCAATATCCTTAGGAAACCCCTTTATCTTTGAAGCTCCTTGTTTGAAACCGAGATTGACGGAAGTCCTTTGAAAATGAATCCCATCTCTTCTCAGGGAGACGATGGTAAACGAAATCAGAATTATTTATTAATTATTAATTTTATTCTTCTTATTATTATTATTTTTATTGCTAACATTAAAAACAATAAATTGTATAGACTAAAAAGTTGAAGTATAATTTCCGACATCTACGATACAGTTTTCATGCAATGAATATAAGAAATTTGGACTAATAAACACATACTATTACAACGATTATACAATTACTTAAACCTCTATTGCAATCTTATCGATACGAAAACAAAACTGGCGTGAATTATTTGCGTGCACACATATATTTTTAGTGGTTGCGTCTCCATTAATTTTTACTACTCGTATTATTCATTTTAATTACCATCGATAAAAACTCAAAATATATTTCGTGCGCGAAATACTCTTTTTGTTCCTTCGTTTGCATACGTAATTTCTACACCGTCTCTTTCTATTTCACTGTAGTCGCATTAATTTAATTAATTCTTAAAGCAAGTGCTTACTTAGTTTTTAAATTGTCTTCGTTCCTTTTGTGACCGTGAATACAACCTAGTGTGGAAACTGACAGTAGTCTAGTAGTTAACGACACGGACGGACGAGTTGGCTGGTCGAATACAGTCCTTTTCACAAAAATCACATTCACGTAGGACGTTAACAACATTCTTGTGATGCTTCTCGTAAGCACTCAATGTCTGTCTAGAAATAATCAGTTACAAATTGATAGCAAACGGTTGATGCGGTAATCCAAAGTGACTTGCCTCGACTATTTTAATTGCTGGTAGAACAATAACCATATCCTGATGGTAATAATCATTGTTTGCAAATCAATTATCATGAAATACAGAAACTACACAAAAGGCGAAAGATTACATTTATATAAGATCTTTGATTTGATTTAATCAATTAATCGACTTTTTAGAAAGTTTTCAAGTTATTCTATATTTACGTGATGCCTATTTACGTTCGTTTAACAATGAATTCGAAAATAGATTTTATTCAGCGACGAAAGTAGATTAAATTCTTCTTAGATTGTCAGCATGTCTCTCTGCTCGTTCTATTGTTTCTCGGAAACTACTAGACTAAAATGGCTAAAAGTTGTGTTAAATCTTTTATACTGAGGGGCAGCGAAATAAGTGTTATGGCATCGGTTTAATACTTAATAAAGTAAAAGATTAATAAGGATTAGGAGGTATCAGTGACCAAAAAACGGCATGTACTCCAGAGCTGATATTTCTGGATGAAATATTTCAATGTTGCAGTAAACTTTGTTATAATACGGTCCAGCGTACAAACTATTATGCTATTTGTGCAGAGCATAACTAAAATCAATATAAATCAATAGAGATTTGTACTAAATGAAAAAATTAGCACGATTTTAGGCACGTCCAATTATCAATTTACCATAAATTACTCATTTTATCTCAACGGGCTATAACTTTTACCATTGTTAATGCTATAAAATACGAGGATAACCGAGCGAATTGTTCCTCATTATGAAGTCCTTTACACTTCATGTTTATGCGATATTAATGGTAGGACGAAGTTAAACCCTCTGCCTTTTCTTTTCACTGCGAATTTACTAATATTATTACAAGTAGTATGTTTCTCGTTGTATTATATATATATATATATATATATATATATATATATATATATATATATATATATATATATATATATATATACCCCGTATACCTTTCGGAATATCAATAAGGAGCAACCACACTTTTTTCTTATATGGGATTACTGCCCTCTCCCCTGGACCATTATTCTCCTTGATAATGGACTGTCCAGGTTGTATCAAATTCCCTTTTCCTATAATTATCTCCATATAATTAACATTCATCATTCAAAAAACTATTTTCAATATTTGTGCTGAAAAGCAAAATAAGTGTCTATTCACAGCTGAACATTCTGCTAACCGCATTTCATTTCCTCTAAGGATATGTGGCTTTATTGAAAATCTATGGATTAAGGAAATAAACATAACCTCTTCTATATATTCCTTTTGTTAAACAATAAATTCTTAATTCGAATATATGTGTCTATATGTTGTTTTTTCAGAATTTAAATATAACCACTACCTAAACTTATATATATATATATATACATATACATATATATATATATATATATATATATATATATAATGACTGATAGGACACAGTCACGTTGACACATCGGCTATCGCCAGGCTGTTTAGGCTGTCTAGTACCAGATAGGTGACCACTGGGAAGGCGAGGCACTGTATGTACCGCGAGGTAAAATACCAGGTTCGGAAACCGTGTGCGGTCCATCATACTCTCGAGGGACTCTCTTTAGCTGTTATAGGCACCCTGTCTAGTGATGGTGTCACGATAAAAATATTCTTGATAGCCCTGGCGGAGCATCAATTATTCAGCTACCGACAATATTTGAATTACACTACAAACTCGTATAGTGAGTTCAATTTCGGTTACGGCCCCGCTGGATGGGTGGATTATTCGTGACATTAATCCTCTTTTATATTTTAGGTTTCCTCATATTTTTTTCTACTGAACAGAAACTACAGTCCTATAATTATTTCCCTTGGCATTGACTAGCCAAATATTTGTATAGTATAATATTTGTAAAATACTTTGCTACATTAATTTTAAGTTTTATATCCATTACTTTACACTCTAATTTTCCCCGCTTTTTAAACAAGTATGAAATATGCAAAGATCAATTAGTCAAGGATGATTGAAAAGCTACCATTCCATGAGCTATATAAGCCTAGGTGCATGGAGATTACCATTTGTTTTTCAAAATTATTCAAATTGCCTAATATTCTGACTTCATAGTAAAAGGGGGAAAAGGAACACATTTTAGATTCTGGTTTAACTCTACCGAGATTGAAACGAGATTTCCCGGCTTATAATAGAATTATAAACTGACCATAATGCAAAAAATGCTACGTATTTACAAGTATATGTGTTGAGATAACACAAAACTTCATATATATTCTACAATACGTTTTGTATAATCATTCTTTAAACTCTCCTGGTTTACGTGCATCGAAAGGGGTTAATACTAATACATTGCATAAACAAATTATTTATCAACACATATTCAGCAATTTTATTGGAATTGCTATGATTTTTTCATTATCGGTAAATCGTTTGATAAGCAGCATGTAAATTTCAATACTTCATGTACAAGTATTTCGCGAATTACGATAATATTAAAATATTTTACGCTCAAAATATTGACCTAAAAATATTACATAATGCATATGAGAGCGTGCAGCAGAGGATGGATGTCTTTCGAAAAGATTAGCAGCAGCGGCAGCCGAAAAACGCGCATATGCAAATTAGGAAGTGTGCGCGAGTTTAAAAGAAATAGAGAAAAATAGCACAACACGCTGGACAGGAAATAGTGCGAGTCGAAGCAAATAGGCGTATAAAATCGAAAGCGAGAAACGGCTGGTTGTAACCATCATGTAATCGGAAGAAAGAGAAACGCGATCGGATGAAGGTGGACATGTGGCGGCGAGAGACGTTTAAAGTAATGTCTAGACCTGACAGTAAATTGTAATAAAAATGTTTGTTTAAAAATAAAAGCTGAATCGGATTTTTATTTATTTATAGTATTTATTTTTTTATGAATTACTAAATAAAGTGTAACGCCAAAGAAGAATAGAAAACTACATCAGAAACTGAGTAACGTATGTCGATTGCGATACTGTTTATATTACCAACATGATATTAATAAAACGAATAACAATCATAAGAACTGATGTGTATTAACATATTAGACTAACATAGAAAATAAAGCATAGATATCGAGGATCTGGATAAATCAAAACCTTTCGACAAACTTTTAATCGGAGCCTCCGTCACGTGGGATTGCATTTTTAGTGTGCTGTATATGGTGTAGGGGCAAAGCAAAAACGCCTGAAAAATAAAGCATATCTGGCCGTCGAATTGAATATAGAATTCTCTCAATCGTTAGTCTAAGCAAACCGGGGGGAACGTTTTATTTCTATTTTGTTTTTTATTGTTTTTTGCACTTTCACTCTATTGATCTTCCGATCTCTTCAAGGAAATATCATATATATTGACCTCACACAGTACACGAATACTTCTTTTGTAGAATTCGTCTCTTGTAATACTAGTTCCTTCTTAGAAACTTTCACTGCGTTTCGCTAAAGCTAGTAATTTCTAATGTGAAACTTTTTACCGGAAAATCTGTCATTTTAGTATATGATAGCAATTCTACATACATTGGATTAATGCATCACTATGTTTTATTTTGCGTAAGACAGGAATTAATGTTAAACCATGCTTATAAATGTGTTATGTGCGTATTATCATTAATCTGCTTTTATCTTGTCACTAGAAATGCGACAATTTCTTTATTAATTATGCAATCAATGGTTTTTTTCTCCGCCTCTGGCTCTTCAGTAAGTCTGAATCAAGAAATAATTCTTTCAAAGTAAAGACTATATATATATATATATATATATATATATATATATATATATATATATATATATATATAACTACTTCATTTACTCACATAAAATTAATATGCGCAAGTATAAATGTATGCGTAAACTTTAAGTATTAACTTAAACAGTGCTACATACGTAGGTAGAGCTGGGTATAGTCGTTCATATATATATATATATATATATATATATATATATATATATATATGTTTCGGATGTATATATATATATTTATATAGGTATATATATATTTATATATATATATATACATATATACCTACTTCATTTACTCACATAAGATTAATATACGAAAGTATAGGTTTATGCGCAAACATTAAGTATTTACTTCAAAAGTGCTCAATATGTAAGTAGAGCTAGTTAGTAATTTATAAAATATATATGGCGATAAAGTTACACTGAATATTCGGCGTTTCATCCATTATAGGATTCGTCAAGCTTATGCACGAATTCTGTGGTTATTTTCCGTTTTTATATATGTTGAGGATTTCTTTCGCAAATATTGTTGCTTGATAAACTACGCTTTTTGTTAGACATTTATTTTGAACTGGGCAAAGTGTGCGGTGTCTACAGTTGCATTTATCTTGTTCGTTATTATTATTTTTATTTATGGTATGTTTGTTCTCGTCCGGGGTTGGTTTGTTATTATTATTATTATTATTATTATTATTATTATTATTATTATTATTATTATTATTATTATTTCTGCTAGTGTTGGTTTTATTTTTTTCATGGTGTCTACTTTTTTATTGTTTATTTTGTTGTTGCTTACATTGTTTTTATTTAGCATTTTGTTATTATGTGCTTTAATTATCATCTCTACATTTTCGCAACAACTGTAAGATAACTTCAGGGTATTTTTATTGAAGATTTTGCGTAAGGGGTTGGTTGCGGGAAAGTGTTTTTCAATAAGGTCTAGAAATTTCTTACCAAGTTTTGTTTTAACATTTGATTGTATGGGGCCGTATACCAAATTATAGTTGTTATTCTTCTATTTTTGATTTTATTATAGTTGTTGGTGTTTTGTTGTTTATATTTGATATCGATATTTTTGTATTCCCTATTTTTTAGGGCTGTTTCGTAGATATTGGTTGACCTGTTAAATGCATTTTCATCGCTTGAGTTGTTACTGAGTCTACTTACGGTCGAGTTGGGAATGTGTTTTATAATTGATGGTGGGTGGTTGGACTTGGGGTTTACGTAAATAGGAGTAGCGTTATCTTTTAAGTATGGTTCATATGTGTTTTTATCTAAGTTTAACGTGACGTCCAGGAAGTTTGTTATTTTTATGTTAGCTGATACGTCTGCTTTTAGGCCTAATTTTTTCATAATAATAACAACAATAATAATAATACCAAACCCCGGACAAGAACAACCATACCATAAATAAAAAATACTAATAACGAACAAGATAAATGCAACTGTAGATACCGCACACTTTGCCCAGTTCCAAATAAATGTCTAACAAAAAGCGTAGTTTATCAAGCAACAATATTTGCGAAAGAAAACCCGAATAACAAGTAATATTACGTAGGCATGTGTTCCTTAGATTCAAAACCCGATACTATGACCACAAAAGTACATTCAAAAATTTAAAAAACACCGTATAAAAACAACACTAGCGAATAAATACTGGGAACTCAAAGAAAGCGGACATTCGCCGGTAGTCGAATGGAAAATAATAAGACAAGCTACCACGTGCAGACATTTAGATGACCCATGTAAATTATGCCTCCATGAAAAATTTGCTATCCTGTACTTTAAAGAACCCCAAAATCTATTAAACTGTAGACGATAAATAGCAAACACTTGTGTTCACAAAATAAAACTTACTCTAGGATAGCGATACAAAATAGCTTTAAAACTAACAAAAACAATAAAAAACAAATAAATGAATTAAATAAACATGAATATACATAAACGACCACACACACGCATATATATATGTATATATGTGTATGTATGTATGTATGTATGCATGTATGTGTGTACACATATGTATATTTATATATAAGAAAAAACAGAGCAGAAATGAGGAAAATCGTCTGCTTTAAACCACTAACCTAGTTCGAATATATATATATATATATATATATATATATATATATATATATATATATATATATATATATATATATTTGGACAATGAGAAAGGATTGTTAATTTACTGTCTGCTTAGCGAAACGATCAGAAGCTCCATCTGTCATATGTGCGGTCGAGAGTCGATTCTGGCTTGAGGTAGTTGTTCGTATAGACGCACTGATGAGCGATAACGAAGCATATAAATATACTCTAGTATTAAGGAAATGATAAACAATAAAAATGAAAAAAAATGACAACTGACGAAATTAAGTCTAAATATAAATTTGAAAACTTTGCCGCTTTGCATCGTAGTAAAGTGAAACCTTTCTGCCAGTATACAACCTTTATTTTAATAACATGAATAGATTTGTATGTGTATATATTAACGATTAATTAAACCATATGGACCTATAACTTATAAATATACAAATAAGTAAATAAATAATTTGAAAATGAGAAGCAAATAAACGGATTAAAAAGCGATAAATATAATAAATAAATCGAAAAAACTTTACAATGTAACAGATAGATGAGTTAGTCATCGCCAAAAAAGAAAAACAACCATAAAAATCACAGCCATGGAAGTAAACAGCGATATTACTTCACATCAAAGCAAACATTCAGACCAATATATAACTTATAACAATATAGTACTTTTACGTTAATATAGTGCAAATACATCCTCGCTGCTACGGAATAACCAACTCAGATCTTACTTCTGCCTTCTTCCTTCAACCCCCAGCTCCAGCCCCTTGCATTTAGAACACCTTCGACCAAAAATCATACTGCTTACATTCACAAAGTATTGACACTGCTTTCTTGCAAAGCGGAAACCTCACCGAAATCTATATAATTATAAAACTCAAATGACCTTGTAACGATGTATGTTACCCACTTTCCGGTTTATGACAACTGGTTGCGCATAAGCGTATAACCTACGCACTAAAATATTTACGTTATTATTTCGAAATTATTATTTAACATGGGGAGAGTGGGGTTTAAAATAACTTAAACCTTATACAGAAATGAACGATGCAAAAAAAAGCATACAGTATTAACAATTGTTTATTTGGATAATTTAAACGCGAGAAAAAAAAACAAAAGAACAATTGGGACGCTGAAATAGTTACGTTATAATTTCGAAATTATTATTTAACGTGGGAAGAGTGGGATTTTAAATAACTTAAACGTAATACAGAAATGAACAATGTAAAAAATAGGCAGATATATCAAAATTTGAACTTGAATATAATAAGTATTATGGTGGTCTATTTAGTGCATATTTACCTATAAGTATGGCCAACCACTTATAGTTCAGTAAATGTAATTTTTTTCAAAAATAATCAATTATAATAAACAGAACAACTCATAGAAATCAATCTATATTCTTTTTCATTTTAATATACTTACATAAAAATGTTTCTGCTATGTAAAAAAAAAAAACTATTTTCTTTACGTCACAAGTGTCACGCTCATACATGAATTCCAGAGCTAATATAACATACTAACCCAACGGGTCACGGGTGGTCTAGTATCTTATAAAAACACGAATGTAATCTTGACGCTCCTTTCAATATCACTCTTTTATATACGGTTCAGGTTGTCTCCTTTAATTATGATTCCCCTGAATCATATATGCACATATGTAACCAATAATCTTTGCATGATGAACAGACTATATTTTTTGTATTTTTTTTATTATATTTTCACCCCAAATAAGCCACATTGTCACTTTGGTGTAGGGGGCAACTGTCAGAGGCAGCAACTACTGCGGCACTATGTTGGGATTTGGGTAGCAAGATGTCGGTTAAGGTTACACTTGAACTTCTGCACGTCAGTACAGTTAGGGAAGCAGGGACCTGGAATGGAATTCCAGAGTCTAGCGGTTCTGGGGAAGAAACTACTGGAGTAGAAAGGTATTTTACATCTAGGGATCTCTACTCTGTGGGGGTGGGATTTAGCTGCCTGTTGGGTTTGCCGAGGGTGTCTACGTCGTGGGGACACAAGTGTCTGCAGTTCGTCAGAGCATTCACCATTAAAATACTTGTAGAACAGGCAAAGGGATGCAACGTTTCGACGATGTGACAGAGGCTGAAGCTTAGATGCTTAGATGCCAATTCAGGGCCTATCAGATGGGCGACTCTCTTTCGAACCTTGTCTAGGAGCGAGAGACTAGTAGCAGATGCACCAGCCAAATGTGAAAACTATACTCCATACACGGGCGAATGGTGGCCTTATAGAGGTACAGAATACTTTCAGGTGTTAGTAGTTTTCTGGCACGGTAGAGAGAGCCTACCTATTTGCAGCAGCCCTGGCAATGTTTTCAATATAATTGTTTCAACTCATGTTTCCTGTGAACGTTCGACCAAGCAGTTTGAAAGATGTACTCTCAGACAGGGAGTTACTGGCCATTGCTATTGGTGGCAGAGAAGGTTTCTTGTAATTATTGAAGGTAACCAGTTTAGTCTTGGCAGTATTGAATGTGACCATCCATTTATGTTCCCATTCCACTACAGATTGAAGGTCATCCTCTAGTGGTTTTGTCATTTCTTTAGTTATGTGTTCATTTGTTTTCCTGTCATGCCTGTTATAGACCGTGGTGTCATTAGCATATATACCCATCTAAGAGGCAGTTTTGTCGGGGAGGTCATTAATAAATATTAGGAACAATAGACGTCCAAGGATAGACCCCTGAGGCATTTATATCACACTGTTTAGATGTACGATCGTCGAGGACAAACTGGATTTTTCTCTTATCTAAGAAGGATTTAATTATGTTAAGTATTCTACCAGTGATACCGTATGATATAATTTTCCTGAGGAGACCCTCATGCCATAACCTTTCAAAAGCCTTAGATATATATAGAGCTACCGCTCTGCCCTCCCCCGCTTTGTCCAGTGAATGGTATATACGTTCAGAGATTACAGTTAGGATGTCAGCTGTGGAACGGGCTTGTCTAAATCCATATTGTTTGTAAGTCAGAAGCTTAGCATCTGTAAGGTGCCGAACTATAGCATGGTTAATTTTGGTCTCAAATATTTTGACGAAAATAGAAGGAGGCTAATGGGGCGATAATTTGATTGGTCAGTTCTTTCGCCAGAATTCTTGAATACTGGTACCACAGAAGCAGTTTTCCAACAGCCGGGTAAGCATGATTCATTAAGGCATTTGTTGTAGAGTTTAGAGAGAACTGGAGCTACTTCGGCTGCGCACTTTTTTAATAACACAGCTGGGGTGAGATCAGGTCCACATGCTTTTGAAGTGTCAAGGTTTTTTTATGATATCGTGCACCTGAGCATGGGTGATTTTCAGATCGTCTAGCGTGGCGTCCGTCCGCAAAGGAAAGTCAGGCAGGGGGTGTTGGAAGGCCCCAGTGTGGAGTTCGAGGCAAACCGGCTGGCAAGCACATTAGCCTTGTCGGTTGCTGAGCAAACAACCTCGTGATTGTGTGTTAGTTGGGTAATTGTTGATTGCCCATTATTTACTACACTGTTTTAGATTTTCCAGAAGTAATTTTTGTGCTTCGATGCGTTTTTAGTGGTTGCAGTAAATTCTCTCTAAGCTGTCGCTATCTCTTTCTTAACGTTACTTCTAGCTTCTATGTACTTCTGTCTGTTTGAACTGGACTTATGTCGGTTAAATCTGCGGTATACATGCTGCCTTTGAGCAATGGCAGTTGCGCAAGTCGACGTAAACCATTGGGGAGAGTGAGGCTTGCTATAAAATTTCCGCATGGGAACATGTGCTGCAATTTTTCTCTTGAACCATTTAGTGGTCTCATTTGCGCACTGTTCAGCAGGAAGAGAAAAATATTTCCCCATGGGCCATCTCTGATAAGATCTCTGATGGCTTCCCAGTCAGCCTTTTTATAATATCTCGTTGTTTTTAACACTGGCTCTTCAGTTCAGTGTCTAGAATTTAGGGCATTTTGGTCAGCGTTCCCGAGTGGGCTGTCAGCATTTGTTATGCAATCCTCGGAACTGTAGTAAGAAACAGATCTAGAAGTGATGCGTGTTGTTCTTGCTGGTCAGGGAAACGGGTTGGAAACGTAACCATATGTGGTAGAGAGTGAGATATAGCGAAACTATGTGTTGAGCTGCCCGCTGCATCTGTGTGAGTAGAGAATCCAAGCCAGATTTTTAGTGAACGTTAACATCACCAAATATATGTACTTGTGCGCTGGTGTCGAGGGAGAGTATTGTGTCTATACGGTCAGAGACTTTGTTTATTATGGTGCAATCCTGGGTCGAGTGAGAGCGGTAGAGAAAAAAAAAGTAGCTAATGTTATGTTGTATGTTTAGTCTAAAGCACATAAAGGCTTGATCGTCCGTTTCTAGGTTTGTTTCTCTAGTCAGGGGAAGGGTGTTACGAATGTAGACACCAAGTCCGTGCATATGTCTGTCAGAGTCCTTACGACAGAGTGGGGTATAGCCAGGCATGCTAAAGCAGTTAGAGGGGTTGAGGAGTGTAGGTTAGTCTCGCTTAGTGCTTAGATATCCGGGGTATTTGTTAGGAGAAATGCTTCAACATCAGCTAAATTAGTTCTAAGCCCACGGATGTCAGTGAATGCAAGCCTCAAGGGAGGAGGCAACTTGGATTTGTTTGTCCCTAGGACTGGTTTAAGCTTATTTTTTGATTGTACTGTAATCATGTTTTTAAAGAGGTTCAGTTAGGTGAGGGGGGCTGAACAAGAGGTTATGTAGAGTATCAGACATGTAACACAAGTAGACCATTAGCTGACCTTTCTTCAACTAGGACTGTGGCACTACAAACATCTCGATATTATACAACTGTTGATGGAGCAGCCGCTTTAAGGGATACCAAAGTGTTAGGATTCCTGTACTACAAGTCGGTAACAGCAGTCAGGTACTGTCAATCCGGTACCCTCAGCCCATCAGAAGAAGATCACCCCAATATAATTGCACAGGCATGTGTGGTACTCAAGCACTCCCAAGTGCCCAGTTTTGAGGGGTTGGATGTGTCGGGAGTGGCGAAACGGTATTCATTGCCCTAGACAAAAAACAAGATCTACCACTAAGTGTTTTGTCGATTAACTTGTGATAGTTTCTCTGCGCCTGACTAATAGGCAAATAAGGAGTATGGAAGCATGCGATAGACAGAGCCTATCTACTCCTTAAGCAATTTAGGTTTGCAGACCGGTAATTTTTTTGAGTCACCAGCTCTAGGAAGGTTGTCATCCAAGACTGGAGAGGCCTCCCTCCCCTTTGGTTTAGTTTCAAAGTTTTCCTTTTACTAGAGGGTGATCTGGGAAGATCTACTGGATCCATCAGCAATGAGAGGGGTTGCTCCACGCCTGGGTCCTAATCTATATATATATATATATATATATATATATATATATATATATATATATATATATATATATATATATTTAATGAATAGTTACATTCCTCAAAGTAAGCAGTTTTGTGGGGAGGCTTGTTAGAAAAGCGTTAGTGTGGATTAAGACTTTTACCTGTTTTACCTGTAGGTTTTTCCATTTGTAAAAACTTTATGTAAGTTTAGGTTCAGGATAACGTTAGTGTTATAGTAGAAATTAGGAATTGAGCTAAAAATTTTGCCTAGTCACTGTATAGTTAGATTTACGAAGGTTAAGATGTAGGTGCAGTACACTCAGAGTGTAACTGGAGGTACATTTTAAGACATTCCGTATTCCGTATGTATCATTAAGTAAATAGATATTTGAGAAATTTTCAGTAGATGCAAATAGATAGAAGTTGTGTCAGTGTTTCTACTATTGAGTTTTCAGTTTTCATTTAAGAGTCATCGAGTGTGTTGCATGACAGGGAGTATCGGATTTTGTTTAGTATTGTTCGCTGCAAAACCATTTAGGAAGAGGCAGATGCTATCTAATGAAGATCGCTTTGCATCCGAGTGCATACTTTTGGCTGGTAAGTACCAAATTGGATAGGAATGAACTCTAAAGCATGTCAGAGGTAGAAATGTATAGATGTTTAGTGATGACTGTTAGACGGTTAGCATGTGAAAGGTAGGGGCCTGAGGCTAAGGATTCCACTACGTAATCGTATGTATAATGAATATATATATATATATATATATATATATATATTGATGTATATAAATTAATGTATATATATTAATGTGTATATATATAAATATATATAAATATATATATATATATATATATTATTAATGTTGTTATTATTTAAATTATTATTATTTTATTATATAATTTCTATTTTTTTCGAAGGGATTAGGCCTGAAGTCTAAAGAGCAGAGTTTATTTTAATGCGTAAGTACATGTAATTAATACTTTTACAAGAAAACATTGTATTGTAGATATGTAATAAGCTCAATCGGTATAGGTATCCTAGAACTATATTGGGAGTAAATGGTTATGAATCGTTTTACTCAATAGCAATATCAATATTTATATATATATATATATATATATTTATATATATATATATATATGCATGCATATATATAATTGCATTTAACTGTAGACACATATTAACCTTCTCACACCAAACAACTCCTGTACTAATTTATATAATATCAATCAATAAATTAGATAACAAAACACTCATTTAATTTCTGTTACAAACCTATATTTGAATTTCAACAGGTATATTTTTTCCAGTAAGAATATTAACTGCGTTCGTATTTTTATAAAATTGCATTAACAACTATATGACATCAAAAAAATTTCCCTCTCTTTAACAGCGTCAGTCCCCCCCATCCTTTTGAATTTCCAAGGTATTTTTTCCATTTTTCTAAAATAGAACTGCGTCACACTTTGCACGTGAACATTTTCAAATATTTTTTACTAGTATGTTTTGTTTCTTAATCTCATCCACCCAGAGGAAGTCTCGAAATAAAGACGAAACGTTGATGAACACATAATACGGTTTGTTCCTTTTTATTTCTCTCTCTCTCTCTCTCTCTCTCTCTCTCTCTCTCTATATATATATATATATATATATATATATATATATATTATTTTGTTTATTTTTTATTTAGCGAGCCTGTTGTATTTAATCTTACGCTTACCTAAACGTTTAAGCACTTACTTGCCTTTTGTTTATTTGCGTCTCCCCGATTTGGGGAAGTAGTGGCGAATATTTTCATGATAATTTTTAATTATTTTGAATCTTCTATATATCTATAAACCTGACATTATCTGCCTGTGTGTGAGTGTCTGTGTACATTTCCCTACCAAACTACTCTGCCGATTTCACGTCTAGAGATTCATTATTTGACATAAGGAGTATTAAGATTTGTGGAAACTTTTTGTAATTGCTTTCCGGACATAAATGTGTCTATCAAAGGGATTAAAGTTCCGTAAAAGAGGTTAAAGTTCTACGATTTGATCGTTGAAAACTTTACCAAACTCCTCCGCTAAGTTTGAGTCTAAACAGTTGAATTTTTAGACGTGGGTTACTTGAACATGGATCAAACTTTTTAATTCAATTTGAACTCAAAACATCTAATGCTAAGGGGTAAAAATTGGGGTCGAAGTGATAAAAAATAGATCTCAACGGTCTCTACCAAATTACTCAGCAAATTCTTATTGAGAACATTTGAAACTTTAATAAAGTGTATTCAGACATAGGCCACGCTTTAATCAGTTTTTTTGGATTGAAATTAAGCTGCTAAGGGGGCAAAGGTCACAAGATTTGATGTTTTACGGTCTCTAGCAAACTATTCCGCAAATTTTGTATCTAAACATTTGAAATTTTACATAAAGGATATTCAGACGCGCAGACAGCTTTTAAATCAATTAAAGTGTAAAATGTGGCTGCTATGATGTTTAAGTTAAAATAGTAGACATTTGTAGACTATCCCAAACTCCTCCGCTAACTTTGCGTCCGAAAAACTTGAAATTTTAGATGTAGGTTACCTGGACATTAGTAAAACGTTTTAATATATATATATATATATATATATATATATATATATATATATATATACTAGAATGGGTGGGTGGTATGTTGAGCAAAAAAAAAAAAGTGGTCAATTTTTTTAACTTTGACTCCTATTATGACCCCTTAACATTTATTGTTTTGGGCTCAAATTAAGTTATTAAGTTAGATCCATGTCCAAGGAACTATATCTAAACTTTCAAGTGATTAGACCGAAAATTGTCGGAGGAGTTTGGTAGAGTTCTCAAAGGTCACATCGTTAAACTTAGACCCCTTAATCGGCAAATTGCTGGCCGAAAACCGATCACATTGATTTTCCCAAATCTCAGTACCCTGTATATCAAATTTCGAGTCTGTAGAATTAAAATTGATAGAGTTATTGCGTATGTAAATATACACACACAGATACACACATACACAGACAGGCACTTTCACTTTTATATATATATATATACTAGCATGGGCGCCCGGCTTTGCCCGGATGTTTGGATATGTATGTTGAGCAACAAAAAACAAGTGGTAGTAGGAAGGCAGGCTCGAACCCGTACCGAAAAGGAGGAAAAGAACGGGTAAAACATAACGTTTATGCTGTTACGACCACCGCCAAACCGGAAGCTACATTTTTTTTTAATTACGGCTAGACAATCTAAAGGAGAGGATAACTTTAAAAAATATCGGCGAAAAAAGTGACCCTCCCCCTGTAGAAAAGTGCCTAGTTAAAGGGGAATATATTAATGTTTTTAGCCAATTTTTTGATATTTGTCATATGAAAGATCGAACTATTAAACGATACTGATCTTGGAAAAATCCGTCTCCTCTATTGAAAGTTTAAGGCAGACATGCACACAGACATACATACATACATTTATGTATTGGTAACTAAAATTTTCGACCCAAACTGATGAAAAAGCTTGCCTTATCTCTGAATACCCATTATGAAAAATTTCAACTATTTAAACCAGAAATTGTCTGAGTAATTTGGAAGAGACCGCAGAGGTCAATTTTTTAAAAATTTTGACCCCTCTTATGACCCCTCGAAATTTATTGTTTGGGCTCAAATCGAGTTATTTAGTTAGAAGTTAAAAAGGAACCTATATCTAAAATTTCGAGTGTGTAGACCCAAAATTGTCGGAGGCGTTTGGTAGGGTTCTCAAAGGTCAAATCGTTGAACTTTGACCCCGTAATCGCCAAATTTCTGGCTAAAAACCGTTCACATCGATTTTCCCAAATCTCATTAACCTGTATATCAAATTTCGAATCTGTAGACTAAAAAGTGACAGAGTTATTGCGTAGGGAAATGTACACAGACACACAGGCACAGATATACACTGATACACAGACACACAGATACACATACACTTTCACTTTCATACATAGAGATATATATGCACATGAACAGTATATGGGGCCCGAGCTAGTATTAAATATTTAAGTTATACATATATATATATATATATATATATATATATATATATATATATATATATATATATATATATCGGCTTAGGCAACACGGAGGGACGGAGTAAGTATTTTTGACGACGCCCACCGTTAAAAATCTGCACAAAAATCAAGTTATTGTCCAATCAATACAAAATCTCCCCCGATTATAAAATAATTAAAGAACATTCTATTTTCATTTTTCCATAATCGATATTTATCTATATATCTGTAAAAGTGAACATGTCTGTCTATGTGCCTCTGTAAATTTTCGATATACAGACAGGAAATGTTACATAAGGGGCATTGAGATTTGGGAAACCTTTTTTAATCGGTTTTTGCCGGGAAATTTGGATGTCAAGGATCAGAGTTCAACGATTTGACCTTCGAATACTCTACCAAACTACTCAACCAATTTTGGGTCTAAACACTAGAAATTTTAGAGGTAGGTTATTTGGACAGGGACCAAACTTTATAATATAATTTCAGCCCAAATAAATAAATGTTAAGGATTCAAAATTTGGGTCAAAGAATTTGACCTCTGTGGTCTCTACAAAATTAATCACCCAATTTCTGGTCATAACATTTGAAATTTACATAAAGGGTATTCAGAGATAGGGCACGATTTTTAATCGGTTTAGGTCGAAAATTTCGGCTTCCAACAGATTTGATCTTTGTTGTGTCTAGCAAACAACTAATCACATTTGGGGTCTAAAAACAGCCTATCCTGCCCTGACAGAGTACAAAATAGACTTCGTGGCTTAGTGGGGGATGCCATTTTCTCTACCCTGCAACCTTTCTCCCACAAAAGAGACGTTGCGAGCATATCCTTGTTTTATCGTTATTTCCATGGCAGGTGCTCGTCTGAACTCCAATCT
This sequence comes from Euprymna scolopes, assembly GCF_053919585.1. Lineage (NCBI taxonomy): Eukaryota > Metazoa > Mollusca > Cephalopoda > Sepiida > Sepiolidae > Euprymna > Euprymna scolopes. The sequence goes on along the minus strand of NC_136508.1, from coordinate 26,540,309 downwards.
CTTGTCCCCCCTCGCCAATCTTTCACGAAAAACACCCTTCTAGCTGAAGCCACTGTGAAAAATTTCCCCCACTTTATATCTGTGCCTAAATCAAAACGTGGATTCCATGAGCAAAGCTTCTTTTTTAGAACTGCACGCCTGTGGAACTCTGTTCCGTCTGCCTGCTTCCCACCGGACTACAACTTGGATGTCTTCAAGTCCAACGTTAACAAATTCCTAATGAACCGCCCCTTTAAGTAAACACTTCATCAAATATCCACACTAACGAAATGTACTTGCGATAACCCTTATCCCTGAGTAGCTTCCGGGCCTTGATAAGTGGTGATCACTGTGTAAAATCAAAAACAAAAAAACGTTTGGAATTTATCCATAAAGGTATTCAAACATGCGGCAAGCATTTAAATCAGTTCTGGGACGGAAATTTGGCTGTCATACAGCATTTACCTTTGCAGATTATACCATATTTCTCAACCAATTGTGGGTATAAATTAGATGTAGGTAACTTAGACATGGGTAAAACTTTGTCTGTTGATTTGAGACCAAAATGATAAATGTTAAGGGGACGAATTGGGGTAAAAGTTTAAAAAACTTGACCTCCACGGTCTCTATGAAATTACTCAGACAGATTTTTGTATAAAAATTTGAAATCTTACATAAAGTGTACTCACATGTAAGGCAAGTTATGAACAGTACATAGGGTCCATGTAACCGGCTTAACTGCTAGTATATATATATATTGCAAACAACCTCCACCTTCTTTATTTGTGGTTACGAACATGCTTCAAATAAACAGCCGAAATTGAACAAAATCTATTGCATTGTTGAGAGAGTAAGGATAGCAGATTAAACAAACAACAAAAAACACAATCAGATTTTTATTTTTACGGAAAAACGTTGATCAAGAATAAGGGATTGTAACAGATGTTAATTCATTTAAAAAACAACTTGGTTTATGCTCCATTTTAAGCTGGGTCTACACACACACACTTCAGGAGTATTTAAACTGTCACTGAAATCTACGTTAATATTTTCCTATTTGATAACCAAAAAGTTGGATGTTATCTCGACAAAATATCCTCATAACTGACGCTGGGAGAAAGCATGACACTCCTATATCATGAAATGGTCACGTTATCTACGCTTAACTACAAAAGTACAGGAGTAACGATAAAAACAGTACAGATTCATTTTTTTTTTAAATGAGAAAATAAATTCAGGTTAATTAATTAAGTAGTAGAGCTTACATCTATTCAATGTAACGGTTTTCAGCTTTAGTCCACGCCTCGATACGAATCCCGAACTAGGGAGCTTTCCTTTTCCATCAAGCGCCGCCAGGCGTTTGACGAATATTCGGCAGATGGCGCCGATTAGGCTACTTTGGTGTTGTAGGAGGCTATCTTAGTGATGTTTGCATGTATGGTCGAACAAAGTAATCCAGCAGGGTTCGGTTAGAATTAGTGCGGTGCGAGTGAGAGAGAGTACTAATTCATACCACTCCTTTTGAAGCAAAGCCTGGGTCTCTGTTGACATGTGGGTCGGCGCAGAGTTCTGCTGCCACGCCCAAGGTCTGCCAGCGGCTAATTCATTGCATCAGGGGATCACCAGATTCTTTATCCTGTATGTTGTCACGGTAATCATTTCGTTCGTTGATTGTCCGCCCATATGATAATTTTTAACAAGCCAACTCCGCCGCAACGATAACATTACGAACCCAACGATAACATTACGAACCCAACTTTTTGACAGAATAACCCTATTACCAATTACTTTTTGATATAAAAAGCGACACTCTTCCTTTATAACAAACGTGTATCTAAAAAGAGTAGGATTTAATCTTCCATCCAAATGCATGACTTGTTGGATGGCTAGCGAGATCGAGCGATTAGAAGAGATTAAACGACTGCACTACATCAGTCGCCTAACACGGGGTTACTTTGACTAAGGTCGAGAAAACGACCCCACTCGAAAATTATGTGATTTGCTTATGTTTTGCTTGGACTACAAAACGCCTATTTTTCTTTTAAACGGCTATTACTACTACTACTACTACTACTACTACTACTACTAATAATAATAATAATAATAATAATAATAATAATAGTAATAATAATAATAATGACAATAATAATAATTATAATACTTCTGCTACTACTTATGCAGTACGTCACCCTTGACGATGACAAGTCGGGCCTCAGTACTTTATCCTTCGGTACAGGACTTCCACCTTGGCCCCTATCTTGCATGCGCAGTTTAGATGTACTATCTGTTGCGCATTAGATAAACACCCTCTGAACCTCCAATGCTGATTTCCAGTGGAGCGAACCCGCCACGGCTAGCAGTAGAGGAAGCTGCAGCTTCTTGCCGAAAGTAATCTCGGTGAGATAAACAGGCGCCCCATCGTGCCGCTACTACGCCTTTTCTTTCCGGATGAGGTTCCATTTAAGGAAAACTGCAAGGCAGCAGTAAACTTTGAATTCAGAGTTTTAAAAAAAAAAATTTTATTACATTTTCACCCCAAACAAGGCACATTGCCACTTTAATGTAGGGGGCTACTAACAGGGGAAATATCTACTGGGGTACTATGTAGGGATTAGGGCAGCGAGATGTTGGTTCACGTTGCACTTGAACTTATGCATGTCAGTACAGTTGGGGAAGAAGTGACCTGGGATGGAATTCCAAAGTCTAGCAGTTCTGGGGAAGAAACTACTGGAGTAGAAAGATCTTTTACATCTAGGGGTCTCTACAGTGTGGGGGTGGGATTTTGTAGCTTGTCGGGTCTGTCGAGGGTGTTCACGTCGTGGGGGCACAAGTGATTGCAGTTCTTCAGAGCATTCACCATTTTAATACTTGTAGTTCCCATCTTTTAGCCTTTTGGTTTAATAAGGTCCACAAGGATGTGGTGTTAGATTTCGGGGTTTGTTCCCCTCGTCTTCGCCCAACCAAGGACACCCACAAGACAGTGGGGTACGGGTTGATAGTGTGCCAGGGCGTGTCCACACATCGGTGAGCTATAACGCACTACCTCTGGGGTCCCCTACTACTCCAATATCTCCTACAGGTTTACCAGTTACCGTGTGTGACTAACGTGAAGGCACTATAGTAGGCTTGATGAATTAGAGGCTATGTACTGGCAGGGAAGACTTATGCATAGCTGCTCCATTTTCACCGTAAGATTAGCCAGAGATGTTAGCTGAAAACGAGAAGACATGCAAGCATGAACTTAACACTAACTTATATCTAACACATCATACCCCCAGCCGGATTAAGAATCCAAACACTACTACTACTACTACTACTACGACGACGACGACGACGACGACGACGACGACGACTAACAACAACAACAACAACAATAATAATAATAGTAATAATAATAATAATAATAATAATAATAATAATAATAACAGAAATTGTGAGAAATACCATTATCAGAAATCACGTGATGAAAGTAGCTGAATCTGCAAAAGTAATGATTACGAAGTTCTCACCCGTTTTCTTTCAAAAACGAAAAATATTAAAACCGTTTCAACATTCCAGCAAACCATGAACATTTATTTTTCTTACACACACTTTTTTTATACGCCTGGACATTTTAAAATGTATCAAATATTGTGTGATGCTATTTCATTCGCTTCTGAGGGCATACTATCTTTATCTTTAGGATAGGAATAATGATAATCGATTATCAATAAAGATATTCATGAGTAACAGCTTCCCTCGTGAATATGATAATCTCCATGAATATGTTATCATGGTTCCTGAATGACATTTTTCAATATTCGCGCACGTTCCCCTGGTGCGAAAAGTAAAAGAATACGAAAACTTAATGGCAGGATGTGAAAATATAATTGACTAAGGCAGGAAAAATGCCTCAAACGAAGTGAATCAATCGAAGTGAAAAGAAGAGGCACAGATGTCAATTTTTATTGTCGCCGTGCAAAAATGGGTTTCTATTTTAGATATCTATTCGGGGCATACATAGAGATAATCCCCAGGAGTAATGATGAGAACGAACTAAAATAAATTTACTTCTGTTACAAAAAGACATTGCTTATAAAGCTAATGGACCATAATTATTTCTCTTCCTAAATAATTCGAGAAGAAGGTAAAATAGGAAGGTCTCGTAGTTTTCTTGAAGCACTGTGGGTAATGTATAGATAGAACTTCAGAAATTATAATAAATCTATATTAATACGAACGTAAACTGTAAGGATTTCAGTGGATGAACGAATACCAATTTTGACGAAAACACATTATGAGGCAATTTCGTTTTATTTAAATAAACTGTCATATCTTCGATCAATAGCGTGTCACATGAAGAAAAACTGATATTTCGACCATATTACCTCTTTTCGTAATATGTACATTACAGAAAAATATAAGCATTGCTTGTGAATCGAAAGTAAGAAAAGTAAGAAAGTCATTTAACAAATTTGTACACAGAATTCATATCTGCCGGGTGGAATCAGTTTCAAACGAAGTATGAACTTTCATGGGAATATAATGTTCACAAGCATGTTTATCCTGACTAGACGAACTGACGACGTCAGATTGTTGCAGATGTTACAGGGAGTTTTAACAGACTCCTACACACAGCGCCTGGTATTCCGAAATGGTCACCCATCTAATATTTATCCATCTCAACGTTGCTTAAAGTATATTATCTAATAATAACCAGTGTGTCAATCTGATTATACCATTTACCGTGCTTTTGTCAATTTCTGTGAGGGAGGTGACAGTCGCTCAGCGATCAACGAAACGGACTGCTAACTCGGATTTGTCAAGTTCGACTCTAGTTCGTTCCACGAAAATATTATCACGTATGAAGTTGGAAAATTTCACCTTTCCCTTCTGTAAATATCCGATATATTTCTAGAAAAAAAATGATAATAGAAAGATATCGGAGCAACGAATGCCAACAATCATGATAATGATTGATGCTCAGCAGCAGCATCAAAACAACAACAACAACAACAACTTTTGATTTACTCTCACTCTTAAATTTGCAGTATACTTTCCTCCCAACGACACACATATTCACTACTACCTTTTAATGATGGACCATTGCATCATTCATATAACAATACGCAAATAAATAAAACAAGCATAACATTCTGTGTTTTATCAGATTTCTTAGCTAGTGATTAGTTTAGCTGGTCTTTATATATTTGTCTACAGTATTCTAACCAAAAATCAATCTAATTATACAATATAATAAAATTATAACATTTAGAGGAATCATTATTATTATTTGATTTACAAAGAATTGATCTGTTTTTACTAAAAATGAATCTATTATATCGATGTATATTATAAATTTACCCGAATGTTGCATGAATACTTGTTTGTTTTTTTGCACATTGTATATTTAGATAATCTAAGAATATGGAATATCACGAAGTATGCTTCAGAATAGATAAAGTAATAAGCCGATTAGCACAAACGTACGATATATTCAGAAAAATCGTAAATAAATGAAGTAATTAAATCACGAGAAGATTTAAAAAAAACGTGATCCAGTTGCTAAAGAATTACATTTGTACATTTCCTTGATGTATTTGAAACAATACTGCACTTCTAATTAACAAGTTCTAAATTCGTCACACTGCTGTCAAAGCTCCTTACTATTAATTTGTCACACTGCTGTCAAAACTCCTTACTATTAATTTGTCACACTGCTGTCAAAACTCCTTATTATTAATTTGTCACACTGCTGTCAAAACTCCTTACTATTAATTTGTCACACTGCTGTCAAAACTCCTTACTATTAATTTGTCACACTGCTGTCAAAGCTCCTTACTATTAATTTGTCACACTGCTCTCAAAATTCCTTACTATTAATTTGTCACACTGCTGTCAAAACTCCTTACTATTAATTTGTCATACTGCTGTCAAAACTCCTTATTATTAATTTGTCACACTGCTGTCAAAACTCCTTACTATTAATTTGTCACACTGCTCTCAAAATTCCTTACTTTTAATTTGTCACACTGCTCTCAAAACTCCTTACTATTAATTTGTCACACTGCTGTCAAAACTCCTTACTATTTATTTGACACACTGCTGTCAAAGATCCCTACTATTAATTTGTCACACTGTGTCAAAACTCCTTACTATTAATTTGTCACACTGCTCTCAAAACTCCTTACTATTAATTTGTCACACTGCTCTCAAAACTCCTTACTATTAATTTGTCACACTGCTGTCAAAACTCCTTACTATTAATTTGTCATACTGTTGTCAAAACTCCTTACTATTAATTTGTCATACTGTTGTCAAAACTCCTTACTATTAATTTGTCACACTGCTGTCAAAACTCCTTACTATTAATTTGTCACACTGCTGTCAAAACAAGTACCTCCGAAACACCCAAGCTACAAAACTAGGCATACATCTTTCAAAGTTTGCTACTCAAACATGCACATTTAAATGAAGAAATACTCTTAATCAGGAAGCATTTCATTTGCACATGGCACTAGAAGATTGTCATCATATAAAAAACAAGCAACCATGTTTTGATTATGCTCTTTAGTTGCACCGGACACTACAGTTTGCTAAAAAAACATATTCGTGCTGATTTTTAATGAAATTAATCAGAACAGCAACGTTTTATATATAAAAATAAAGAGCAACTGCGATAAACATATCTGCATGGTTTCTATTATCATTTTTAATTCATTAAGAACAATACGTCTATACAACATGATAAGAAGTATTCGTAAGTCAAATAATTTAAAACATAAAAGCACACATTGTAAGATTTTTATCATTAGAAAATTCATTCTAATGACGCTCCTTATCTAATCTCCTTAGTACGACCAATTCTCTATCTATATAAGAGCCAGGTACGTCCAAGGATAGAGTACTGTTACCATATCTGGACAGGAGCTTCTAGAAAGGACTCATCCTACCTTGAAAGAGTTCAAAGCCTCATATGGGGTGTCCTTTTCTCTTACCTGGAACCTCTTAGTCAGAGAAGAGATAGTGCGAGTTTTTCTCTGCTTTATCATTATTTTCATGGCAAGTGCTCAACTGAGCTCCAATATATGGTCTCCCCTCGCCAGATTTTCACAAGAAACATCCATCAACCAGAAAACACTATCTATAATTTCCCCCCCACTCTTTATCTGTGCCGAAACTTAAACATAGATTCCATGAACAAAACTCCTTTCTTAGAACTGTTTTCCGTTTCCCTGCTTTCCAGCTGACTACAATATGGCTGTCTTCAAGTCTAATGTAAACAAGTTTTTGATGAGCCGTTCCATATAAGTTTAAATATTTACCGAATTTCTATTACTAACAATTACTATATTGCCAATTGTCTACTGTACACTCTTTAACACGTATTTTCGAGTGGCTTCTTGACCTTGATAAGTGATGATGCCTTTGTAAAAAAGTGATTTTTTGCCTACGTAGCTAAATTTTACTTAAGAATATAGCATCTGAGTGCATTTTTCTGTAGCGGAAAACATAGGCATATCAGATGTGCTAATTTGTTTTATTCATAATATGTAAATGTCGAAAAAAGTGTTGTGTTTATATATGTTATAATCTATTTTTTAAATGCACGCAATGTTGTCACATATAATCAAGAGACTGGTGGTCTTTGATGATCAACATTGCATATTGGACATTAGTTTAAAAGTTTAATTCTTCAACAAATTGTGAGGTATTTATATCCTAGTCACGGCGGCATGATATGACAAATAGATCCAAAGTTGTTTTAGAACAGTCCGGCTTATATATATATATATATATATATATATATATATATATATATATATATATATATATATATATATATATATATATATATATATATATACGTTTTATTTTTGTATTACCGTATCTTTCTGTTAAGTTAAATTATTGTTTCTGCTACCCGGGCGTTTTTTTTTTTGGCCGTCTGTAACTTCCTCAGACTTTTACAGAAACCTTTCTGTTAAAGTCTGAGGAAGCTACAGACGGCAAAAAAAACGGCCGGGTAGCTGAAACAATAATGTAACTTAACAGAAAGATACGGTAATAAAAAATAAAACGCATATTTGCTCTACAACAGTATTGAGCACTTTCTTCAGTTTTTATTAATTACCATTTCAACTAAACTATATATATATATATATATACTAGCATAAATACCCGTCGTTGATTGGGTTCAAAAACAGCCTACAGAAAATGGGCTGTGATTGATGAAAGTATGATATGTTATGAAAAGGAGGGGAGTGTAAAGAGATAGGTTTTGATACTCAAAAGTAAAGATAATTTTCGTGAAAATATTTTTTTTATATCAGCTTTGTTTCTATTCGTAGCCAAGAGTGACCAACAAAATGATGTTTCCTTACAAAGAGAAAATGGTATATATATAACTAGCGGGGGTACCCGGCGTTGCCCGAGTGTTTGTTTCCGGGACGGGGGGAGTTTTAAAAAATGTTTTGGTAGGTAAGTAGGAAGGATCAAACCCGGAGTCATGAGTAAAAGTAGGAAAATAAAGTGTGAAAAAAAAAAAAAAAAAACATCTGCAACGTTAACATTCGGCCACCAAGAAAAGTCCATTCCAGTTGTTTAGGAAAAAAAAAAAGACTACGGTAGGTCGGCGCGAACGTGAAAATATAATGTGAATTGTCCAGCACGCTAACCACTACGCCACAGAGCACTGCAGCTTAGTTTAGTGATTTTAAATAACTTCACATGAAAGAACTACGAAGCCAAACCGGTGTTCTCTTCTCAACTGTTCCTTGTGTACGATCCCCAAACGGTGTTAAGTGGTGGCAGGGGGAGGAGGAATTCATTAGAGAGAAAATATTTTACCACTTCCATTGATCTTAGCCGATTTTGGTCGTGACTTCTCAGCAGAAAAAGTACAGAAATCTAAGATTATCGAGGAATTTTAGAAATAATAAGCCTATAACACACCTCAGATATTGTTCTGCCGTTTGTGCGTATTATATTTGCATGAAATATCTTGATTTTTAATCCTATTAATGTCAAAATCAGACGCGAAAAAATGAGTTCATTTTATTTATATAGAGAAGAAGATAATATAAATATACAAGAAATAAATGTTAGCATAGTCAATAACAGTTACTTTTATTATAGAAAATTTCATTGGTTTGTATTTTTAAGTAGTTTGTAAATTTTGTTGGTTTTTTTTTTAATTCAGGAACCGGTTTTAAAAAAATCAAACTGGCAGGGAATTTGAAATGGAGAACCCCGTTTTCAATTTGAAGGAGGCACATGTGCATTCTGTGTAAACAATTTAAGAGAGGTCCGTCAACGTAAGGAATATTTATAAACATATTTTAATGTTTTCCGTTATTTTGTGCTTGAGGAATATTCGATTATGGCATATGTAGTTTATATAAAAATTCATTTAAGTAGTTATCGCCTCAAATTTCGTTTTAATTTCGGTTTGCTGAAACTATTTCAAGTAAAGAGCATTAAAAACTATTTCAACACAAAAAAAAATGAATTGAACTTTTATTGACTATGGTAAAATTTGTTTCTTGTATATTATTTTTTCGGGTAGTCGTTAGATGGCTTTTCTGTAAAACACTCTTACTAAATAATATCGACGAAATATCGAAAAAAAAAGAAACAAAAACAGTTTTGAAAAATAATGAAGCTTTACTTTAGTAAAATATTCTGAAACAACAAAATGGGATATTAATAAAGTAAACACGTACTTACATTAGTTTTTAAAGCAAATAATCGATATAAATATGAAAAAAGGAACATGGCGCCCTTTTAAAGCGGTAGCTTCGTTTCAGTTTTACAGTATTGACCGGTGTAGAATTGCGCCGTCGGATTTAGGTTTGTACTATTGTAATGTAAATGACAAGCAGAAAGGGTCGTGATCAACTGAATTCCTTCTAGTACACTGACAAAAAAAGCTTAAACAGATATATAAATAAAAATAAAAAGGTTATGTAAATGTTTTTAAAAAGACACGTAATCACGTGAGCAGAATTTTTCCTTCTTTTGACACGATAACAAGTAACGTTCTTATTTTTATTATTTATCTATTTATCTATTTTCGAAAGAGTGCCACGTGCAAGTGGAGAAGTAAAAAAACAAAATTTGTGTCGAAAATTGTCTAAAGTTCCGAGTTTTTTTTGTTGTTTTTGGCTTTCACTTTAATAAGAACGTGAATTATGAGGTGAATTTATTCGACGCAATATGATTCAACTCAAAAAAAAAATAAATAAAGCTAACGTGAATTAAGATCAAAGTTAAGGTGTTATTGTGGACCCTCACCCCTTTTTAAAAAAACTTGTTAAACTTTGTGACATATTTACATTCTATGGAGGCCAGGCGCCAACGAATACCCAATAATTTTATTATATCATACTTCTTCAAACAGAAACATAATTATCAAAGTACACTTACGCAAATAGATATGAAAAGTCTTTGATAAAGTTTGTGGCATATTTCCCTGGAGTACAGGCGCGAACGCAGCCTCACAATGTTATTATGCCATCCCTATTTAAGTTGAAATATACTTATTAAAGTATTTTTATGTATATCCATATCAAAAATCCTTGTAAACGTTTTTTTA
>NC_136508.1:26427254-26524754 GCF_053919585.1 Euprymna scolopes | reverse complement strand
ATTTTTTGGCTAGATATTATTGCAATTATCAGAGATATAAAAAAACTGGAAGCTTATGGTCTGGTGCGTGTAGTCCATTGATGATCGAACCCCTATCATTGCCCACATGTATTTCAATTAGTATATGTTAAGTATGGGCAGTTAACCATTTATTTTAAGTATGGGCAGTACACAATTTATTTTAAGTATGGGCAGTTAACCATTTATTTTAAGTATGGGCAGTTAACCATTTAGTTTAAGTATGGGCAGTTAACCATTTATTTTAAGTATGGGCAGTTAACCATTTATTTTAAGTATGGGCAGTTAACCATTTATTTTAAGTATGGCCAGTTAACCATTTATTTGAAAGCAAATGTTTACTACTTAGAAACCTATATCTTTCTGTTCAACCTTGTATAAATTATATAAATGTCTCTTCGTATTACGAAACACAAACGTGCAAATTTGAGCATATTAACACGAGAAAAGGCCAAAACTGTATGTCAAAGACAATTGAAACTTTTAAACAACTGCAAGTATACAATGGTATTCATTTCTATAAAAAATTGTTGGATTTCAGATATTTTATTTATATATGAATTTACTATTTCCTGTGTGACATTTTGGAGACCATGTATTATAAAAAAAATGGTCGAAAACTTTATTCAATAATTTAGTTGTAAAAGATAAATAGATATATACATAAATGTCAAACATGTTGGGTAAATCAGACGATTAAGTATATTTTGTAGAATTTACAAACATATGTGTCAGAAATATTGACGTTTAAAGTGGGTTCATTTAATGGTTCCATAATATAAACGTATGTTGAAATGTTAAATACCTATTTTAATTGACTCCAAACAAGTTTGGAAACTAATCAAGATTTATGTAATTAACTTCAAGTTTGATCGCGTGTTTGTTTTTAATTAAAACAACACGACGCCTTTTACTTGTATCTATAAACATGACAACATTTCCTTATCGTTTGGTTTCCAAGAAAAATCTTTTAGAGTGTACATTTGTGTTAATCATTCGAACTGTGGTGTGCCGAAAAAACATTGGTTTCGTAGATAAAACACTGTCCTTACTTCATGTCTATAGACCTAATATTTTAAATGTACAGGTTGAGTGAATGTGCTGTTTACGTGTGACAATATTAGAAAGAACAGATTGCGTATTTACATGAAACTTAAACGTGTAATTTTTATAGAATTTATCGGTACAGAAAACGCTCATGCTCTCCAATTTCAAGTGCACACTTAAGAGTGGCTATGTAAGAATATAGGCCTTAAAACATTAAATGTATATATACTACATTTTTCAATGTTTTATATATATAAACATTAAAGGGAATAAGTGTAAATCGACCGGAATTCTTAAGTTATATCTTTACTTTAAATCCATGAAATGCTTAATCGCTTTTAAAAATGTAAATTTATTATATTTTTAGTGAATGGGTGTCATATTAATAAAATTGTCCAAAACTACAATAGAAGTGAACTTGAATCTTTAGATAAATATCTAAGTGCCTAATAGGTATGTGCTCTTACTTTAGACAGGTGCGTGAGGGCAGGACTCCTTTAAAATGTGAAATAGATTCAGTGGATATTCATAGTATTTGAACAATATATACAACGTTAATTCAGAGAATTCATCAACGTTTTATCTTCTTCGTATTTTAACAAACTGTATCGTAAAACTGGAAAAAGATCATACCAGATATAAAGATTGATATATGACGTCTTACGAAAAACTCGAATATATAAACGGCACTGAAATATTTACATAATTTAGAGCGATAGATATTGAAAAATAAAGGATTTATCGCTAGGAATAAATGGCAGGAACCGTATCTCTGTTGCTGAAAATTAACGCTTCTAAAAACACCGAACAAATTAATTCTATATAAAGAAATATAATTCTGTTATTTAATACCAGCATGGGTGCCCGGCGTTGCTCGGGTTTTTGGAAGTGTATGCTGAGCAAAAAAAAAAAAAAAAAAAAGGGCAATTTTTTAATTTCACCCATATTATGACGCCTTAACATTTATTGTTTTTGGGCTCAAATGAAGTTATTAAGCTAGATCCATGTCCAAGGAACCTATATCTAAAATTTCAAGTGTTTATACCCCAAATTGTCGGAGGAGTTTGGTAGAGTTCTCAAAGGTCAAATCGTTGGACTTTGACCCATTAACAGCCAAATTTCTGTCCGAAAATCGATCACATAGATTTTCCAAAATCTCAGTACCCTGTATATCAAATTTTGAATCTGTAGACTCAAAATTGATAGAGTTATTGCGTAAGGGAAATGTACACAGAAACAAAGACAGGGAGACACACAGACACGTTCACTTTTATATATGTATGGATTGGATGGAGCATTTTTAAATCACTTATATTAGGTCCACGTTCGTCGCAGACGACGCAAACAGCAATGCGTCTTTCATACACAGGATCACAGCTTCGACTGTTTAAATCAATACGCGTAGCATAACATACCGAATTTTTAAGAGCCAACGAGAATTTTAGATGCCTATACAAAAATTTCTGAAAAAAGTATTGAAAGCACCTCGTGTGTGTGTATTTCACTGGGCTACAAACTTTATTATGTATCTCTCAGTTTTTTTTGTTGGAAACTATTGTTTCTTCAAAGTTACGAAGTTGTATTTCCTTATGATATTAGTAGAGCTAGGACAACATCATATTTTTTTCATTGTTTTGACTCTCGAGTGTGTATTCGTTGATATCTTATATGCTTTTATATAGAATGATATGGTCCTCGGTTGATTAACTGTGCCCAACTGTGTTGGATGTATACTCGAGAGTCAAAACACTGTAAAGAATATTCTGTTGTCATAGCCCTAGTTATAAGTTATTAAAGAGAAAAAGGGGAATTATTTCAAACTAGGTTACGTTATATAAGATATTTGGAAATTACTAAAATAGTTTCTGTGGTAGACTTGAATAAACCTGTTGATTAAAGTTTTTGACCAATCAAAAACTAGTGAGTAAAAACAACATTAATTTACGCTGCTACATTTAACAAAAAATTATATATTTTTTTTATTTCTACACTGACTAAAAATTTCAAATATAATTCATTCTTGTAAATCCGTTTCATATAATCAACCTCATAAAAGCTAACTAAAAATTAAGTAAAGCAAACACTGTCTAACTCGGTAATTCTTCTGTCGAACAAGGGAATCGATAAAAAAGTTCGAAAAATTTACATTTAATTCAAGGTTAAACCTCCTCTTTGTTCTTTCAGCCAGACCAATCTGACGATCCATGTACGCAGGCGGCAAAAAGAAAGTCCGCACTTGTATTTTTATTCAAAAACTGCAAATTTAAGCTAAATTTAATGTAAGTGTTTAAACAAACTATACCTCAAATGCTTGGCCTTTTATTCCTCTAAGTTTACCTGTTAATATTCGACTTTTGATTGAAATATTCTAGTGTTAATGTCAGTTTAAAAAATAACTAATATTGTTTCCCTGTAAGAAGTAACGCTAGTATGACCAGATTAAAGAGCATCGCAAACACTGCCACTGTTTTGGTGCTTCTGCACAGTCTTTCGTACTGTTTTCTCATCACATGTCAATCTGCGCCCGATTTCACAATTGGATAATCCAGAAAAATGGAGATTAATGAGCTCCTGACGATCCCTAAGAGAAACTCGTGGCATATGGACTAAATGTTCGTTGTATAACTTGGAACAACAACACTTTCGATTAGAGATGTTTTATTGCCTGTTGTGGATATTTTAAACTGATTTCGGGTCGATAATTTAAACTGGTTTTAAACGAATTTGTTGCTGCGGATTTCTTTTTACCTCCTCAATTTAGAGTTTGTTTTTTTTAATTGATGTGCATGCTAGAATATTTCAATTAAAAGTCAAATATGCACAGGAAACATTGTAGAGGAATAAAAGGCGAATCAAATAAGGTATAGGTTGTTTAAACAGTTACATTAAATTTAGTTTAAATTTGTAGTTTTAAAAAAATATTACAAATGCAAACTTTCTTTTTGACGGCACTGTATGTAATTGATTTTTCTTAGTCTCGCCATCATCGGGGATTAAAAAAATTCAACCTTCAGAGTATAACTTACATCTTTATTTATACCAAGCACCTTATCAATTCTACAGCCAATAATCTTCCTGAATTCGACAATATACACTTATTAAATGTCTACATCGATGAAAACGTTGTGAAAATAATACTTAAGCTGAGAATAGTAGAACGAAGAATGATATATAATGCGGATAATCAATCCTCATCTAAACAATGGAGAAAAATAGCAGACGTTTGTGAATCTCTTTCAAGTTTGATATTCATAGTTTTACGTTTACTGTTAAGACTTCGCTTAGGAAAGCATTTCGTTTAAATATAGAAAACAGAAATGGCGGCAGACTTCTGCTTTGTCGATTGTCGCTGATAACGAGGAAAACAGTGCAACGTAAACCACAGGGGAAAACAACCTGCCTACGGTACATTCCACACAATTCAACTAGAAACTTAAACGAGTTTCTAACAGACGAATCGTTTTCGCTAATGACGGTTCTTCCGGCTGGGAGTTATTTCGGTTTGTTAATTACACTTCGAACAAATTTACTTCGATAAAGACGGACGATTGCAAACATAATCGAACATAGAATGAACGATTTTTTAACTTCAATTTCAGAACAGCAAAACACAATACTTCATTAACAGAAAAGTGCCCTTCTTTAGAATCAGCCATAATATTATACGTCTTGCCTCTGCTGCAAAGTATATATATATATACATACGCACATACATATATATATATATATATATATATATATATATATATATATATATATATATATATATAGTAAGGATAGTTTCTCTTAAGCATATTTCATTAAGTAAAATGAACGTTTTTTGACAATTAATTCGGTTTTTGATCCTTTCCAATTTCTAATAACAGCCATCACTTCTGGCAAGAATTACTTATAACAATTGACCAATGAAATAAATATATACGTTATTCAAAACATATATATAATAAATAAATAGTTATAATTATATTTCTGACCATTTTTCGAGAATGATACGTAAGTACTCGGAGTTTCGACAAATATGGCACTTATATCCGCCAGTTTCTACCAAAAGTAAAAACCGTGATTCGGAAGTTGGAAAGTATCAGAAACAGAATTAATAGACAAAACTGTTTATTATATATATATATATATATATATATATATATATATATATATATATATATATATATATATATATATATTAGGATTTTCAGAATGTGAGAGATTGTATGTAATAAATTCCACAGCCAAACAACGTTGCAGCTCACAAGAGCCATGACAGTCAACGAACCGGAAGTCCAAGACTCGAGTTTCGCCCTCATTTGGGCTCATCAGTTAGACACATCCGAACTCGAAACCCGAACCTCTTGCATGCGAGGTAAGCGATCTACCAACTGAGCAAACGCCCCGCACACAAGATCTTCTATTAACCAACACAGATCAAGCAAACCGCGCCGAAATCCGACTGTGAAATGAACCTACTTCGTCTCGACAAGGGACGCGGCCATCCAACAAGTCAATAACCCAAGCCGATGTCTCACAAGTAAGAGTTTTTTAACTCGAAAGGACGACGCTATCCAGCAGTGCTTACCAAACGAGCAACTTATAATAGGATTTTACGAATGTGAGAGATTGTATATAATAAATTCCATAGCCAAACAACATCGCAGCTCAAAAGAGCCATGACAGTCAACGAACTGGAAGTCCAAGACTCGAGTTTCGCCCTCATTTCAGTTAGACACATCCGAACACAGGATTCGAAACCCGAGCCTCTTGCATGCGAGGCAAGCACTCTACCAACTGAGCAAACGCAAGAGGCTCGTGTTTTGAATCCTGAGTTCGGATGTGTCTAACTGATGAGCTCAAATGAGGGCGAAACTCGAGTCTTGGACTTCCGGTTCGTTGACTGTCATGGCTCTTGTAAGCTGCGACGTTGTTAGGCTGTGGAATTTATATATATATATATATATATATATATATATATATATATATATATATATATATATATATATATATATCACGTTTGGCTTAGTTTATACATAATATCAAGGCCAATGTGAGCTATATAATATCTAATAAATTTGCCAGACATAATTTCGTAGGTAAGATACCTTTATGTATATTCAAAGAACACATTACATTCAGAAGATATGTTTCTTAGAATACATTACTCTTAGAATACACTGCTTATCCAAGAATATATTACTTCTAAAAAAAGTGCTTCATCTTTCTGAACTTTTTTAATGAGGATTGGTTATTCGTATAAATTGGATTCTTGGTATTTTTTTAAATAATCTTTAGTGCCCTTTTCACAACGTTTCGGTCGATGTAATCTCCGACCGTCTTCATGTGTATCTCTTCGAATTTGGCAATATTTCTATGGAACTCGGGAATTTGTATAGAATTTTAAACGAACCCTTTATTTACTTTATGTATTCATTCTTATTTAGCAAACTTTAAAAAAATCTATAGATAAGATCATTTCTAAAATACAATAATTACTACAAAAATACTATTGCACATACAAAAGAAATTTTACCACGTGATTGAAAAAAATTATCTGAGAAACAATAGCTCCAAGAAAGATTACATATTGTAAGATTTTCTTCTGATTTTAAGGGTATTACTATCTTGAAACACTCCCACCAAGAAAAAAGTAACACTCCGAAAAAATCTTAACAAATAATAATTTCATCCAGAAACACATCGCTCTTCGAAAAATACATTTGCAATATAGTTCTGTTTGAAAGCATTACGTTTTTTTTTAAGATATTACTTTTCAAAACCATACTCTTTTAGAAAGTACTCTTTCAACTGTAGTGTGAAGACGTTACTCTTCGAAAAAGTATTTTTTAAGAGATGACATTTGGGAAATATTAGTTTTTAAAAGGTTAGCTCCCAAGTATACGCTCTGGAGATATTACTCTTTTAAAAAGGGTAATAAAAAAACATGACGATTTAAAAACCTTAATATTTAAAGAATACCCTTTCAAAATTACTGCTTGGTATGGACATTCTCCGTTTGGTGTCAACAGCGTTAATACTCAGCCATCGCACTTTAGTCGATATTCAGAAATAAAATAAAATAGAGAAAAATATTCTTTTATTTCAAGAATCAGATTGAAAATTTGACTGTAGTTAAGGTTTAGATACGAGCTCATGCTGTGTCCGCGCGATCTGTTAGATCGCACGTTTAGCCCAGATGCCTAAAACGTTTTCGAATGGAGTTCTGTGCATGCAATAACCCTTATCTCCGAGTGTTTTTTTTTTGAAAAAATATTCTTATTGTATTATGTGTTTACGTTTTCCATAAATAGTCTACGTTTCGGATTCAACATTTTGAAGCCACTGACAGGTATGTAGCAGCAATAATATCTCACGTATGCAAATGATCAGACCGTAGCGAGAAGTGACGCTACAGCAGAGAAAGAGGAAGGAAAGAAAAGGAGAGAGAAAATACACGTAGCGTGAACAGCGAAGTTGAAGCCGGACCACAGTAAACGTTTTAATCAAGCGACAGAAAATTTTAAAACAAGAAAAAATCCGAACATTTAACAAATTTTCTAACAACCGTGTTCCGTGTGACAAGCTGTAGTAAACCGCTGGTTGTAGCTACGGACTGAAACACTGTTGAAAACCATAAAGAAATGCAGGATACGATCATATTGTTGCTGCCTTTACAAATATGTTTGGTAGTGAAACGACTGGCATTAAATATGTTCTTTCAACTGTAGTAAAATCAAGTCGAATCATTTGCTTTGTTCCTTTTTGAAACTACATACAAATCACGGAAGGTTATTTCGTGTTAACACCACAATGTTACACTTTGGCGGCCAGTGGACCGTAATTTGAATACACCTGGTTTAGACAAATTGCGTATTAAGGGAGAGTAATTGTTCAATACTCAATATCATGTCCTCGAACTTCAGCCAACAGTTGAATTTGTTTGGGGGATGAGAGCGTTATCCACTGTGTTGGATTAATGGTTCCACCGAAACGGCCGTATATACCAAGTAAACGTTTTTAAACATAATTAATCCCGCTGTTTTATTAAACTTTTTATCTTTTTCGCTGAAGATTTCTTGTATCAAGATCAAAAAAGTAATGCCTGTTTCCATATGTACCATTAAAGAATTCGATTCTTTGACGACTGTCATATTTGATTTCATCAGACAGGAAAATGAAAATAAAAAAACTAAAAAGGTTTCCTTTACAAATTTTGAGGAGAGACATAATGCCTTGACCGGCAATTAGCAAATCTTTAAGTTTTTTCTTGATTTTTTTTAGAATTTTATTCTTAAAAGATTTTCAGAATAAAAAGCCTTTAGCCAGATCACTTGTAGATATCTAAACTCATTTTCAAAAGCACTGCAATAAAGTACGAATCAATGTGTGATTATATACAAAATAAAAGTCCATGAACCTTGCACCAATAAACAAACTTAATGAAAATACGTTTAACTTTTTAAAAAAAGTTTAACTAAAAAAAACTCCGAGGAGAGCTAATAAAAGCGTGAAACGCGTTATAGAAATATTTTAAAATCTTGAAAATATAATTAGTCTAAAACATCTGCAAATGTTGGAAACTTCACTCGTTTTAATATACTTTTTCTTCTCGTTGGAATCACACAATGCCTACTTTATATATATATATATATATATATATATATATATGTGTGTGTGTGTGTGTGTGTGTGTGTGTGTGTGTGTGAATGAAAAAAGATAGTTGTAACTTCTTTCACAATTTTTAAATTTTGTAATTTGGTCAATATGCCTTTATTTTCTTTCAAAAGTTATAATTTCTTTTTCTGGTGAGTTATCGGCGAAATAAATTTAATAATTTTACATAATAATTACGTTAGTTATTTTGCACTACGAAAGAAATGCTCTCAAGAACTGTGTATCTCAATTTAAATAAAGCAATAAACATTAATATGACAAACTTTTTTGAAATTTCGATTATTTACTTTTGATAATTATTATATGCTTCAAAAATTGATTGGTATTAATTAAAGGGTGAAATCTTATTGACGAAACATTTTTCCCTATAAAAATATGAGTAAATTAGTAGTGAAGAAATAAGGAAAGTCCTTCCATTCGACTCTTGCCACTGTAGTTATATGCAAAAACTAAAATATTACGATTAAAATCATCGTAAATATACACACAATAATTATTGAGGGGGGGGAATAGGACATTTCAATCTTAACACATACGGATGGATTCTAACTTTTACGTCTACTCTTTCTTTGCACAGACAGACTTGTCATAAAATATCCTTAACTGCTTCAGTTACTTTTTTAGTAATTTCTCGAGCGAAATCTTAAAAATAGAGAATGCTTTATCCGTTTACCACACTATAAAATCACAAACAGTAAACAACCAGTCATAAGCAAAATATTTGCTAACAGCGTTCAATAAGTAATAACCTGAGCCAATTCCACTTTTTTTTAGCAAAAATATTGTCATATACAATGATCTATTTGTTAATGGGTTATGTAAAAAATATAACCCTCAACATATTCTTGTTTCTGATATATATAAATATTGTATTTGCAATGAATCATATAAGAAGTTATCTTTGATAAAATCGAAAAAAATATAATATGCCCTTATAATCTGTGCATATATTCTGTACAATCTGTGCAAAGTGATAAGAACAAGTGGTATCATTCTGCTGCCATTGATAAGGCATATGTCAACCATGTTGCGGCTGCATCTTTGCATGATGGACGAATGTAAATTCGGAAAAAAAGCCTAATAAATCAAAAAAAAAGTACAGGATATGTGGAAACGATCCAAATTGATTCCATGGTTGCTTACACGTTTTCAGGGGCGAGAACGTATCAAGTGTTCGATGATGGATTTGGAAATGTGCAAAATAGATGAGATCATTTTCTTTAAAAAGATTGATTGTGCAAGGTAAAAAATATGGGTCTGTCCTTATGATTCAAAGTATAAACGTAATCAATGCACTTAGGAAACTTGAACTAATGAGATTCAAAAGGGGAAATAGTGCAGTTTTCTAATGACACGGCCATGCTTACAGTGTTCTTTAACCAGAACAGATTAGTGATTTTTTTTATTATTTAATTTTCACCCCCCCCAAAAAAATGCACAGTGCCACTTTGAATTAGAGGGGTACTATCGGACCATAAGTGGCAGGGGTATTATGAAGGGAGATGAGCATCAAGATGTCTGTTCGTATAACACTTGAACTTCTGCATGTCAGTACAGTTAGGAAAGCAGAATACCGGAATGGAGTTCCAAATTCTAGCATTTCTGGGGAGGAAGATATTGGGATAGAAGGCTTATTTAGACATAGGGATCTCTACTGTATAGGTGTATAATTAAGCTGCGTGTCGAGTTTGTCGGGTGTATTTACGTCAAGGGGATACAAGTGGTTGTGGTTCATAAGAGCATTCACCATTAAAATACTTGTAGATCAGGAAAAGGGATGCAACATCTCTTCGCTGGGACAGCGGCTAAAGCTTTGATGACAGTTCAGGACCTATCTAGAATGCGACTCTCTGTTGAACCTTTTCCAGGAGTGATAGACCAGTATCAGATGTACCAGCCCAAATGTGACAACGGTACTCCATACATTGGTGAATGGTGGCCTTATAAAGGTAAAGGATACTTTCAGGCGTACGTAGCGTTCTAGCACAGTAAAGAAAGCCAACATTATTCGCAGCAGTCTTGGCAATGCTCTCAATAAATGTATTCCAACTCATGTTCCCTGTGAACGTTTAGCCGAGGAGTTTAAAATAGGGGCGTTCAGGTAATGGTTTTTTTTTACCATTGCTATTGGTGGTAGGGAAGATTTCGAATAATTATGACGAAAATAAGCTTAGTCTTAGAAGCATTGAATGTGACCATCCATTGTTGTCCCCATTTCATTACAAATTGGAGTTCTTCCGCTAATATTTATGTCATTTCCTTAGATATGTGTTCATTTGTTTTCCGCTCGTGCCTGTTATGACATCAGCAAATATACCCAACACAGAGATAATTGTCGCAAGGCTGGATTATCAGGGAGATAATTTATGAATATTAGGAATAATAAAGGCTCAAGAATAGACCCCTAAGGCCGGCATTTATAACATATTGTTTAGATCTACTACCGTTGAGGACAACCTGGATTCTTCTCTTAATTATGAAAAATTTAATTAAGTTATGTATTCGTTAAGGGATACCAAATGATCTTATTTTCCTGGGAAGACCACTATGGCAAAACCTGTAAAAATGCGCTTAAATGTGATATTTTAATTAATGCAGACTTCTTATTTATTGCCAAATATATAGCAGTGATTTTAAAAGTCTAAAATAAAAAGGCCTAGTGCGCCACCACCGAGAATCAAAACCAAAACTTTTTTCCTTCGGCTGTTATGCCTGACCTATGGAGACATGTTTGCTGCAATTCAAAAATTTAAAACAGGACCATATAGCTATTACGTTTCGCATGCATATTTGTAATGGTATCGTTCGACGTTCACCTGAAATTTTCCATTTCTTAAATTTTCACACTTTTTTCCTCGATTTTCGCCCGCTAAAATCCAGGTATAAAGTTTAGCATGGGTTCGAATACCCTATATATATATATATATATATATATATATATATATATATATATATATATATATATATATATATATTTATATATATATATATATATATATATATAAGTGAACGTCTATGTGTGTATGTATGTGCCTGTGTGTCTGTGTACATTTCTCTACGGAATAACTATGTCATTTTTTAGTCTACAGACTCGAAATTTGATATACAGGGTACTGAGATTTGGAAAAATCTATGTGATCGGTTTTCGGACAGAAATTTAGCTGTTAAGGGGTCAAAGTTCAACGATTTAATCTTTTAGAACTCTACTAAACTTCTCCGACAATTTTCGGTCTACACACTTGGAATTTTAGATATAGGTTCCTCGGACATGAGTCTAACTTAATAACTTTATTGGAGCCCAAAACAATAAATGTTAAGGGGTCATAATAGAGGTCACTTAAAAAAATTGACCCTGTCTTTTTGCTAAGCATACACCTCCAAACACCTGGGCAACTCCGGGCACCTGTGCTAGTATATATATATATATATATATATATATATATATATATATATATATATATATATATATATATATAAGTAAAAAGAGATAGTATATCCACTGTAATAGATTTTTAGCTACAGAAACAATTCCTAAAAATGACAACGTTAATATAATGATATATTTTTATGTAAATAATGTAATGGAAATAAATAAATACAACAGAAATTGCTGGAATCAAGTTCTATTTGTTAAACAGATCGCTTATATAAAAAGTGTGAAAATACTTAAAATGAAAATCATCAATCAAAAAGTCTTACACTATATATATATATATATATATATATATATATATATATATAGTGTAAGACTTTTTGATTGATGATATATATATATTCTTCTGGTGGAGACAGAAAATGCTGACTACCGATACGATCTACCCGCCGGGTGTCTAATTAAAGCTAATGAGACTCGTCACGGGAACTTACTTTTTTATTTATATATATATATATATATATATATATATATATATATATATATATATATATATGTGTATATATATATGTATATATGTATATATATATATGTGTATATATATGTATATATGTATATATATATATATGGGTATATATAATATATATATATGTATATATGTATATATATAAATATATATACATATATTATATATATACATATATATATAAATATATATACATATATTATATATATACATATATATATAAATATATATACATATATTATATATATACATATATATATTATATATATAATATATGTATATGTATATACATATATATATTCATATATTATATATATATTATGTATATATATATAATATATGTATATATATATTGTATATATAATATATGTATATATACATATATTATATATATATACATATATATATATATATATATACATATGTATATATATATATATATAGTAAGTGTCCGTGACGAGTCTCATTAGCTTTAATTAGACACCCGGCGGTTAGACCGTATCGGTAGTCAACATTTTCTGTCTTCACCAGAAGAATTCGAAATCTCTTTTGAATTAGAAAAAAAAACAAAGAAGTCTTAGCCTACATATACACAGCACGATGTTTTCTGATTATCAATAGCAGAGCAAATAAATAACAAAATATTTCTTAAAGGCATTACAGATGAATGCAATAGTTCTACCTCATAAGCTATTTCGTAAGAGATACCTTCAATTATAATACACTAGTAGGCCGCCCGTCATTGGCCGGTCGGAAAGTGTGCATACATATTATTTTTTCATTAATGCAGAATTCTTATCTATATATTTATAAAAGTGAAAGTGTAAGTCTGTCTTTGTGTCTGTTTGTCTATGTACAGTTCCCTACACAATATCTCTGTCAAATTTCAGTCTACAGACTCGAAATTTGATATACAGGTTACTGAGATTTGGGAAAAGTTTTGTAATCCGTTTTCGGCCAGGAATTTGGCTGTTAAGCGATCAAAATTCAATGATTGTAGACACCGCACACTTTGCCCAGTCCAAAATAAATGTGGTCATAGTATCGGGTTAAATGTGGTCATAGTATCGGGTTTTGAAATCTAAGGAAGTTATGCCTATGTAATATTTCTTGTTATTAGGGGTTTCTTTCGCAAATATTGTTGCTTGATAAACTACACTTTTTGTTAGACATTTATTTTGGACTGGGCAAAGTGTGCGGTGTCTACAATTGCATTTATCTTGTTCGTTATTAGTATTTTTTATTTATGGTATGGTTGTTCTTGTCAAAACCCGATACTATGACCACAAAAGTACATTCAAAAATAAAAACACCGTATAAAAACAACACTAGCGAATAAATACTGGGAACTCAAAGAAAGCGGACATTCGCCTGTAGTCGAATGGAAAATAATGAGACAAGCTCCCACGTGCAGATATTTAGACGGCCCATGTAAATTATGCCTACACGAAAAATTTGATATCCTGTACTTTAAAGAACCTCAAAATCTATTAAACTGTAGACGAGAAATAGCAAAAAACTGTGTTCACAAAATAAAACTTACTCTAGGATAGCGATACAAAATAGCTTTAAAACTAACAATAACAATAGAAAACAAACAAATAAATAAATTAAATAAACATGAATATACATAAACGATCACACACATATGTATATATATGCATATATATGTGCATGTATGTGTGTACACATAGGTATATTTATATATATATTAAAAAAAGAAGGAAAAGATCTACCTTAAACCACTAACCTAGCTCTAAAACAGATCCTTTGTTCGATAAAATGCATGCCCATTGGCTGATAGGAAGGGGCGCGGTGGATACTAGAAAGCTGATTGGCTAACTAGAAATCCTCAACATATATAAAAACAATAAGCAACTTCAGAATCGCGCATAAGCCTGACGAATCCTATAGTGGATTTAACGCAGAATATTCAGTGTAGCTTAATCGCCATATATATTTTATAAATTACTAACTAGCTCTACCTACGTATTGAGCACTTTTGAAATAAATACTTAAAGGTTACGCATAAATCTATACTTTCGGATATTAAATTTATGTGAATAAATGAGGTAGTTATATATATATATATACATGTATACACATACATACACGTTCGCACACTTTTATATATGCATATATTTATTTTGTATTATTTTATTAATTTATTTATTTAATTTATTGTTTAAACATTTATTTTTAAATTTATTTTCTTGTCTCTGTTTCATTCTTCTCAATTAATTTATTATAATTATTATCATTATTATTATTAATATTATTAATTTTATCATTATTATCATTATTATTATCATTATTATCATTATTATTATTATTATTATTATTATCATCATTATTATCATTATTATCATTATTATTATTATTATCATTATTATTATCATTATCGTTTTTATTATTATCATCATTATTATCATTATTATCATTATTATTATTATCATTATTATTATCATTATCATTATTATTATTATTATTATTATTATCATTATTATCATTATTATTATTATTATTATTATTATAATAAATTGTTATATTATTATTATCGTTATAAATTTTATATTATTATTATTATTATTATTATTATTATTATTATTATTAATTTTATTGATAAGTAGATAAGCGAATGATCTGTTAGTTTTCCTGAATGACCTCTTAATAATTGGGGAATGCAATTTTAGTCAGTTATAAGTGTTCCCGTATTTATATAAGAAGACTGCAGTTTTGTTTCGCTGTATTTTATCTTTTGATTTTAATTTTTTTTTTTTGTTATTAGCAGTGATGCTTCAAGTTTACGATTACTTTGTTTTCTGTCTGTCGATTGCATTTGTATTTCTATGCCTTTTAGAAGGTCTGTGATTGCTAGACAGGTGTTTATGAAGTAAGGCCACCTTGGTCGTAATACGTTCTATTATGCCTATGTGCAACGGTTTTACTGTGCTTCCGATGTAGAACTCACTGCATACCATACATTATAGTTTATTTACTAAATACGTACATTTGCATTATTCTACATTATTGATAGGGTTGTTTGGTAGAGTGCATGTTTGTTGTCGGTTATGTTACTAGTTCTGGATAAGTGTTATCTTATTGTTAATCCGGATTGTGTAAGTTGGGTGTCTATTTTTACTCAGCAAATGACTTTACTTGTTCTATTTTTTAATTGCAGTAGTTTAAGGAAACATGTATTGCATCGTATTTATTATCGTTTTCTAGGTGTCTTAGATTGAGTTTGGTGTGTCCATGGTATATGTCATATCTTATTGTTTGTTGAGTACATCTAATTGAGGTGACCTTATCTATGCCACTACTGGATTTGCTACGGATACGCTTGTTTATAGCATATCTCATTAAAGCTTCGGTGAGGGGAGCCGACTTATTGTTTATGGAAATGTCATTGCAAGCGTTTTTTCAATAGACTTTTATGTGTATATATCTTGTGCTAATAATGTTATGAGTGCAGTCTACACGCGAAAGGAATAAATATCTGTCGGTGTGTTTAACTTTATGCACGACTATTTTTGAATTAATTACTTAATTTTAATAACTTTGCAAAATAATTATCGCAACAGCCGTTCACAATTGATTTCTCGTTGATACGGTCTTCACTGGAATTTGGGTGCCAATAATCTACTCCAAGATCCCAGTCTTTTTTGGACTAAACGAACGGAGGCGGTTGTTGCTTTCACTCCTTTGTCTTTCCATTCATCTTGAACCTCTTCATTGACTTGATGTGGTGGCAGTTTATGGTTACACAAACACACACACAAACACACACACACACACACACAGAAAGAGGACTGTTACTTATAATTATATGGTTGAACTCTATGTGATGCTCCTTTGCGATTTACATCTTTTGCCGTTTCTTTATATTAGGTTTGTGTTTGTAGTTCATGCGTTTTAGTTTCCACGTTCAAGGTTTATTTTTAAAACATATTTCTGCAGTTTTCGTTACTGTTCTCCGTTGTATCTTCTCAACCATCCCTTTGATACCAATATCTCCAATTTATTTTTCAATTCTTTTTCGGTATAATTCCTAGCACTCCTTCACATATTGTGGTGTTATCTTCACTGTTTTCTTTTTCCAGATCCATTCGAGCTCTCTGGCAAATTCTGTCTATTTGCTTAACTTCTTGATCTTTAGTCTGTGGTCTGCTGAAACAGCAAAATCTACGATCTGTCAGGACTTTTTCCTTCTTTTTAACAATTATTTTATCCGCTCTTCATGATTGAATGGGTTTATCTGTTTGTATATCCATGTCCTATAGGATGTTGTGGCTTTCATCTTCCAGTATTGCTGCTGGTTTTTGCTTGTACTATTTGTGTGTATTTTCAAGATGTAATCGTCTGCATAATTTCCAATGGACTGCCTTCCCCGCTTGATCCTACCTATATTATATTCTTTTTAGGCTAGATTGCTGCATTCAATTTTTTGTGGATTATTGTTTCCTCTCTTTGTCCGCAGAGCCTACATTTACTGTTTTCTTGTGTCTTGTCGAACCTTGCTTGTATGCGTTTAGTTGTAATCGCGTTATCTAATGCGGTTGTTATTATAGATTCAGTTTCTCTGTTTAGGGAGTCTTTTTTGTAGCCATTTCCAAGTGTTTTCAATAGTCCCATATTTTGCGATCCTTATTACTCGTTTGTGTAGCCGTTTCTATTCCCATTTTACTTCCGTCGTCTTATTATAAACCAGTTCTCTTCCATCGTCTTTCCTTTCCACTAGACTTGATCAGCATCATCTTTGCGGTGCAGTGCATTCTGTATCCTCATGAGTTTCCTGGTCTTCTGGTCGAGATCTGTTACTTCTTTTTTAGTCCAGCTAATGAGCGGTCCAGGGTATCTTACTATTGACACTATCTACGTGTTTATTCCTTTAATTACGTTTCTACTATATAGTTTAGTTTCAAGGACTTTTCTTGTTCTTCTATTCTTATTTTCTCTTTCATTTCTGTTACTTTGGTCCTGTTTGCTCCCAGAACTCCCAAGTATTGTTCTTATCCCTGTTTTATTGGATAGTACTATACCCCCTGTTTTTTTTTCAGTTTTCTCCTCCTAATGGTCATCAGTGCGCACGTTTCCATGTCGAATTCTCTCCGGATATGCTGGCTAAAGATTCGGGTTGTGTTTATTAGCGTCTCCAGTGTTATCTTTGTTTTTGCAAGCAGGTTCTGGTCATTCAATGTACATTAAGTTGTTCATTATTTCTTCTCTATTATTGAACTTGCATTCTGCCTGGCATTTTCTCAGTATATGACTATAGTGAAGAGTAATGATGATAGGGAATCACCTTGGAAAATCTCTCTTTGCATGTTAATTTCTGTTATGTATTGCCTATCTGCTGTCAATTCAAGTCTTTATGTTCACATTGCATTTTCTCTCATACATACTATGCTCACTTGTATTTTCTACATTCTCAGGCACTATTATCCCCTCATTTACGGGATCCCCTCATACGCTTTCAATCATGTCTTAGCTAAGTTTTTTCTACTTTTTTTTAATCTCCTTCAGAATCCTTTGGTCTATATATAACAGGGGATGCGTTCCTCTTTTTTTCCTTTTTGGAATCCTTTCTGTTTTTGTAAGACTAGTCAGCTATTATGGAGAAAATAATACATGTGTTCCCTCAGTTGTACTGTGAACGTTTTTCTCATTATAGGTAAGCATGTTATTATCCGGTAATTGCTGGAGATTTTTACTTTTACTGCGTCTTTTTGCCCCAGTATCGTTCTATTCTTGGTCATTCATTTTGACACGTCTACTTCATAGATACACTTTTTAAGGTTCTGGATTTATGGTTTCATTACCAATTACGCGAGTATTTCGTCCTTTCCTGGTACTCTCTAGTTTGCCATTTATCGTAAGGTTTTCTTTGGGCGTTTCCTTGTTGATTTCCTTCTCGGTCCTTTCTTCGATTTGTTATAACTCTTCGTTCAGGTCTTTCAACCACCGCGTCTCTCTATAATGATCTTGTCGTTTTTCCCATATGTGACACTAGTAGCGTTTTGTTTCTGTTGGTTCCGGTTGTTCCGTTAGTGTTTTTCCTTCATTCGCATTCTGATAGAATTGGTTTCCATTGTTTTCAAAGGTTTTGTTTGCACTGTTCGGAATTGTGCCGGTATCGTCTTTAAAATACGTTCTTTTGCTGCTATCTTTTGTTTTAATTCTTTCTGTTTCTTGTTGAGTCTTTCACAGTTGGTCACATTTCTATTTTTTACATCCTCTTCTAGTTGTTTATATCTTGTTACTCGCTGTGATTTCGTTTATATGTTTGTTGATCTGGGTTTCCAGCATCACTTTCCATCCAAGTTTTGTTGATCCTTTTTCTTTATCCATCTTTTTTACTAATTTAAACTTCATACTTTCTGTTTTGACACCTACAAAAATTAAATTGTTTATGGCTGTAATTGCTTCTGTTAGGGATGGATTGGAGGCATTCGATTATCTTCTATGTTTCGGCTTTTACTTTACTCGACTCTTTGTTCCTTAAGCATGAGATCTTTCTTTTCTTCTTGTTCATGAGTTGTTTGCGGTTTTCTACTTCACCATATTCCTGCTCGTTAACTTTGCTATTTTCTTGTATCCAAGTCCCACAGATTTTCTACATTTGAAGTTTCTATGTTTTAGGCTTCACCGAAAGCATTTCATCATCTCTCTTTTGTCTAGCATTGTGCTTAGATATATTTTGTACAGAAAAGTATTCGATAAGAATAAAAAATCGAACAAAATTCGATACTTATAAATAAAACATAATAATTTTGGAAGGGGGATATTTTACGCTACACAGGCAAGATGGATTAAAATTTTCAATAAATCGTTTCTCCTTAAAAACGGATTTATTACAATCAGTAGATCTTGCTTAGGGATACAGCATTCGAATAAAGATCGAATGACTCCTCCTGTTCAATCCTGATTGTACCTCACCATTTTATTGTTTCTTATTAATGAGTTCAATTTACGATAAAAGTATGGTACCATTTAAAATGACCGCAAATCATTTCTTCTGCTGCATATTTTTTAATGAAACATTAATCAGAAGTGACTTTTCCTAGGCATTCATAGTAAAGTCCAAATATTAGCTGACGTGAAATTGTAAATAAGCACAGACATAATTTGATGAACGGCATTATCATTAGTTTTTTCGAACTAGTCTATCGTGCAAGGTTTTACTCGAAATACATAATAATCTTTTTGGTTGGTTGGTTGTTTTTGTTTTACGGCATATCAACCCTTTTCAGGTTATTTAATGCCGAATCCAAAGATTTTGAAGAAAAACGGTCAGAGTGGACCTGGGAGCAATGGTAATTAAAGGGTGGCTCAACACTCCCCAAAGCCCACAAGCTGGGGCCTCACAACTGGATATAGTTTAAGGTCATATCCACATAATAATCGATAGAGGAATGATTCTGTAGTGACGCATATGCAATATATCATGATTAAGCATATGGTACAATTGGACACGCCGGACGGGCAGGTATCATATATATATATATATATATATATATATATATATATATATATATATATATATATATATATATATGTATATATATATATATAATTTGCCTTGTTTGGGGTGAAAATGTAATAAAAATATATATATATATATATATATATATATATATATATATATATATATATATATATATACGCAGAGATAGAATAAGAACGAGAGAATGAGATAGAAATGAGACAGAGAAAAAGAACGGGATACATAGATAACATCAACTCGCTATCATGTCATTGATTTTCTAAACCCTATATTCTTATTTCGTTAATTATAATTTATTTTCTATTAACAAATGAACATAAATATCACATTCTTAATTAACCCGAGACAGATGCATGATATCTAAATATGAAGAGCATGTGCCATTTCTATCCGTAACAAAATGATTTATACACACTTTAAATATAATATTCATTAATAAAGTCGTCGGACAACAATTATGAACTCATGCAACACCTGAGTTTTTTTTTTCTTGTTTTTAATTAAATGTTTGAAAATTTTAATTTTTCTTTGTTTTTCCTTCGCATTTTCTCTTCAGATAAAAGATTGTGGTTGGAACTCTTAATTGGATTTGAATTTTAAATAACACCAGAGATTCTCGACCTGGCTGTTATCTGACGAATGACTTCGCGCTTTACATATATTTAAATCATTTCAGGTTTCATCCTGGATTTTGCTTTGAGCCTTTATTTTTTTGACAGATCCGATCAAGAAAAGTTTTAACCGAATGAATTATTTATTTCTAAAAATATAGTAATATCGCTGTCAGTACATTTTGTACTAAAACTTATCTAAACGTGTTTTGGGATTTGAAGTCATTGCTATTTTCGGACTATATACGATTTCTACTCGATTTTTATTTTTAATGCATGTGCTCGTTTGATTTCCAGTGTATGGTTCCCGATGATAAACATTCCGAAAATAACACTCGTCTTTCCTCAACCACTATGAACCCTATTCCCCCCCACTCTTTACCTGTATCTAATTCTAAGCGCAGATACCATAGACAAAGCTTCTTCTCTGGATCTTTCTCCTCCATAACACTGTTTCATTGGCGTGCTTTCATGCTGACTACAATATGCTCGTCTTCAAGTCCAACGTAAACAAATTCTTGTTGAGCTATCCCCTTAAAAGGAAATTCTACCGAATGCCCACCACTAACGATTACTAGGCTAATTTCCGCTGACCATGGTACACTCATTAACCCTTATCCTCGAATGGACTTTGGGCCTTGATGAATGGTAAAACAATACCAAATATGTAAAATAAAACAACATATGTAAAATAAAACTGCATGTGTAAAATAAAACCACATTACATTATTAAAAGAATGTTGTAGTTTACTTGAAGCATTTTGCGTAGTGTAAAAGGGACTGTGTTTGCAGGCTATATCATTGCTGTTCGTAGGAAACACCGTGGACACGATTTAGTATTCAAAAGAGGAATGGCAACAGTAGATTGAATTTTCAGAAATGTTTATTTATATTGCATTTATTTACACGCATAATTTATCGTACAAGATTGTATGTGTTGATGTCACTTATTTTCGAGAGTAGTATCTTTTCTTCAAGAGGGAAAGTAAAAAGAAACGTGTACAACTGTTCAGCTAGGATTTAATTTGTCTGTTTTAATGCTTTTTATTTGTTTCTTTATCTCCGGAAGTCAGTGTCGCAGATTAGCTGTCAAATCAATTTCCAACATACGAGTTGTTATGAATATTAAGTATTGTTTGGAATTATTGTAGGTATTTTTTTATATATAAATGTGGTTAATTTTGCGTATTACACTTTAAGTATCTATTTAGGAGTGTTAATGACTGCTGTATTGGTGTCGAGTAATATCCGGTTTAGGTCAAGCGAATTGTCTAAGAGAGATCACTCTAAATGTGCTTGGATTGGTTCCTTGCTAAAAGACATATACGTCAAGGAATTTATCATACAATTTGGATATGAAGTTTAATATGCTTTTCATTTTGAACCAATATATAATTTTCCTTACTCTATGATTTAAAAACTTTAAAAACTTTTAATTATGATTTTCTATGTTTATTATATTTAGCAAAATAGATGTAAAACTTTATAATATTTGCTAATATTTTTTTCCTCTGAGGGGATGTGTAAACATCGAAAACCTATAGGTTAAGGAAATATACTTACAGAAATGTATTCTTTG
Source organism: Euprymna scolopes (assembly GCF_053919585.1). NCBI lineage: Eukaryota > Metazoa > Mollusca > Cephalopoda > Sepiida > Sepiolidae > Euprymna > Euprymna scolopes. Next base: position 26,502,434 of record NC_136508.1, on the reverse strand, counting down.
TGTTGTATATAATAAAAATTCTAGATTTGAAATTTAACCATTTCACATTATAAAACATAAATTACTAAATTATGATTTATTTGCAATATATGATATGTTGAGCAATTTTTATTTAGCGGGGTTTTCTTTATAAAATACTAGCATTTCAGCCAGGTGTGCCCGGGTTTTTGGCTGTGTATGTTGAGCAAAAAAAAGTGGTCGTAGGAAGTCAGGCTTGAACCCGTACCGCGAGGAGAAAAAGAACGGGGAATAAACCTGACGTCTTTGTTGTTACGACCACCGCCAAACCGGAAGGGACTTATGTTAAAATTAAGGCTAGACAATCGAAAGGAGAGGAAAACTTTCAAAAATATCGGCGAAAAAGCGACCCCCTGTAGAAATGTGCCCCGTTGATGAAGATATGATGTTTTTAGCCAATTTTTCGATATTACCCGCCTGAAAGGTCAAATTCAAAACGATACTGATCTTGAGAAAATCCGTCGCCTCTGTCAAAAGTTTTAGGCAGACATGCAAACATAATTACATACATTTGTACACCCTTTATGTCAAATTTCAAATGTTTAGACTAGAAGTTGTCTGAGTAATTTTGTAGAGACTGCCGAGGTCATTTTTTTTTTTACTTTAACCCATATTAAGACCCCTGAACATTTATTGTTTTGTGCTCAAATAAAGTTATTAAGTTAGATCCATGTCCAAGGAACCTATATCTAAAATTTCAAGTGTTTAGACCTCAAATTGTCGGAGGAGTTTAGTAGAGTTCTCAAAGGTCAAATCGTTGAACTTTGACCCCTTAACCGCCAGATTTCTGGCCGAAAACGGATCACAAAAATGTTTCAACATCTCAGTACCTTGTATATCAAATTTCGAGTCTGTAGACTTAAGATGGGCAGAGTTATTGCATAAGGAAATGTACACAGACACACAGACACGTTCACTTCTATAGATATACTAGCATGGGTGCTCGGTGTTTCCAAGTTATTTGGAAGTGTATGTTGAGCAAAAAAAAAAAAAAGCGGTCAATTTTTTAAAAAAATTTACCACTATTATGACCCCTTAAACTTATTATTTTGGGCTCAAATAAAGTTATTAAGTTAGATCCATGTCCAAGGAACCTATATCTAAAATTTCAAGTTTTTAGCCCACAAATTGTCGGAGGGGTTTGATAGAGATTTCAAAGGTAAAATCGTCGAAATTTTTGGCCGAAAATCGATCACATTCCCAAATCTCAGCAACCTCTATATCAAATTTCGAGTCTGTAGACGTAAAACTGACTGAGTTATTGCGTAGGAAAATGTACAAAAACACAGAGAGGCAGATACACAAACAAACAGATACACAGAAACGTTCACTTTTATATATATACTAGCATAGGTGCGCGGCATTGCACGGTGTTTAGAGGTGTATGCTGAGCAAAACAAAAAACGGTATTTTTTTTTTACTTTGACCCCTATTAAGACCACTTAACAGTTATTGTTTTGGGCTCAAAGCAAGTTAGTAAGTTATATCCATGTCCAAAGAACTTATATTTAAAATTATATTTTTTGTACCCAAAATTAACGGATGAGTTTGGTAGAGTTGTCAAAGGGCAGCTTATTATACTTTGACACCCTTAGCAGCCAAAGTTCTGACCGAAAATCGATCCCCGAGATTTTCCAAAACGCAGTACCCTGTATATCAAATTTCGAGTATGTAGACTAAACATTGACAGAGGTATTGCGTAGGGAAATGTACACAGACAGACAGGCACACAGACACACAGACGCATTCACTTTTATAGATGTACTAGCATGGGTGCCCGGTGTTGCCCGGGTGTTTGGAGGTGTATGCTGAACAAAAAAAGGTACATTTTTATAAAATTTGACCCCTATTATAACCCCTTAACATTTATTGTTTTGGGTTCAAATCGAGTGATTAACTTAGATCCATGTCCAAGGAACCTATATAAAAAATTTCAAGTGTTTTGCCCACAAATTGCCGGAGGAGTTTTGTAGAGATATCAAAGGTTAAATCGTTGAAATTTGACCCCTGAATGGCGAAATTTCTGGCCAATAACGCATCACAAAGATTTTCCCAAATCTCAGTACACTGTATATCAAATTTCGAATCTGTAGACTAAAAATTGGCAGAGTTATTGCGTAGGGAGATGTACACATACCCACCACACACGTTCACTTTTATAGATATATACTAGCATTTCAGCCCGGCGTTGCCCGGGTGTTTGGAAGTGTATGTTGAGCAAAAAAGAAAAAAAGCGGACGATTTTATTTTACATTGACCCCTATTATGACGCCTTAATATTTATTGTTTTGTGTGCGCCCCAAATTATTAAGTTAGATCAATGTCCGAGGAACCTATATCTAAACTTTAAGTGTGTACACCCCAAATTGTCGGAGAAGTTTGGTATAGTTCTCAAATGTAAAATCTTTGAACTTTTACCCCTTAACAGTTCTGGCCGAACATCAATCACATAGATTTCCCCAAATCTCAGTACCCTGTATATAAAGTTTCGAGTCTGTAGACTAAAAATTGTATGAGTAATTGCGTAGGGAAATGTACATACACACACACAGAGAAAAACAGACACGTCCACTTTTATATATTTATATATATATGCATACATATATATATATATGTTTGTGTATATATATGCATATATATATATGTATAAATGTTTGTATATATATATATATATATATATATTTCCATCTATTTATATATGTATATACATACATATACATATATATATATATATAAAGTGAACGTGTATGTTTGTCTGTCTGTCTGTCTGTCTGTGTGGGTGTGTGTCTAGACATATATATATATATATATATATATATATATATATATATATATATATATATATATGAGTTAGGAATTCACAATGATGACTAATAAATTCCATGCTCATTACAGGAAAAGAAAAACATTACTTTATTAATATAAAACAAATTACATGTCGAGACAGAAGATCCCAGTCATCAAACCTTTGAAGACTATGATTATTTATGTAAAGTACGCATTTATTTCGTTGCCTGACGAAGACGTCTAGTTTTAATAAGCTATTTGTTTAAACTATTATCTGGCAAATACCGCGACTATATAAATCTGTTTATATATATATATATACCAGCATTTCAGCCCAGCGTTGCCCGGGTGTTTGGATGTGTATGTTGAGCAAAAAAAAAAAAAGTTGTAGTACGAAGGCAGGCTCGAACCCGTACCACAAAGGAGGAAAAGAATTGGGTAAAACCTAACGTTTATGCTGTTACGACCACCGTCAAACCGGAAGCGACTTTTTTTTAAAATTAAGGCTAGACAATCTAAAAGGGAGGATAACTTTTAAAAAATATCGGCGAAAAAAGTGACTCCCCCTGTAGAAAAGTGCCTCGTTGAAAGGGAAGATATTAATGCTTTTAGCCAATTTTTCGATATTTGTCGTATGAAAGGTCGAACTTTAAAACGATACTGATCTTCGTAAAATCCGTCGCCTCTATTGAAAGTTTAAGGCATACATGCAAACAGACATATATACTTACATTTATATATTGATAACTAAAAATTTTCGACCCAAACTGATGAAAAAGCTTGCCCTATCTCTGAATACCCTTTATGTAAAATTTCAAATATTTAGACCAGAAATTGTCTGAGTAATTTGGAAGAGACCGCAGAGGTCATTTTTTAACTTTGACCCCTTAAAATTTATTGTTTCGGGCTCAAATCAAGTTATTAAGTTAGACCCATTTCAAAGGAACTATATCTAAAATTTCAAGTGCGTAGACACAAATTTGTCGGAGGTGTTTGGTAGAGTTCTCAAAGGTCAAATCGTTGAACTTTGACCCCTTAATCGCCGACTCTTTGGCCAGAAACCGATTACATCGATTGTCCCAAATCTCAGTACCCTGTATATCAAATTTCGTGCCTGTAGACTAAAAATTGACAGAGTTATTGCGTAGGGAAATGTACACAGACACGCAAACACACAGACACACACACAAATACGCTCACTTTTATATATATATATATATATATATATATATATATATATATATATATATATATGTGTGTGTGTGTATCTGTGTGTGTGTGTCTGTGTTTCTGTGTGCGCGGTTCGTTGAAGACAAGTATTGCAAAATGTTCTATTCTATATAAATATGCATATGTATTTGGATGTATATATATATATATATATATATATATATATATATATATATATATATATATATATATATATATATATGTTTGCGGGTGTGTCTGTGAATGTGCGTGTGAGTGTATGTGTTTGTGGAAGTGGGTGTGTAGTTATAATGTTGCTGTTGTGCATATAAGCTACAAATAAATTTGTTATATTTTTCCGAATGAAAGTATAAAGCAAAGTGAATACTTTGTTTAACTTACTTGCCAGAAATATATTTTCATACTATTGTTAATATTTATCTCTGTATTGAGCAGTTCTTAATAATAATATATATTTATATTTCTCTCTCTCTCTCTCTCTCTCTCTCTCCATCTATATATATATATATAGGTGTGTTTTAAGTACATATATATATGAAATTTGCATCTATATATATATGTACATTATCAATATATCAATATATATATATGTGTGTGTGTAGATATGTTTATACAGCATATATACACATATGTAGTAAATTTTCTATTTATTGCATGTTTGTCTAGTGTAGGAGTATTGATGTTAGTCGTGCGTTTGTGATGCACGAGTACAATTTATGTGTATTCGTTGGTGTCAATATAATCCATGCCATAGAACACCTGATATCCATTTCTTCTGCGTGGTAAATGTTGAGTGTCCTTGCGTCCTACTTGACCGAAGTATCCCCTCTTATTTTACAACTGACTTGTTATTAACCAATCAACCGATATTCCAGGAAGGAAACTTTCACAAAATCTATCCAATATGCACACATGAAAACGCGTTCAAATCTACACAGGATGAGGAAAAGACTTTTACAATTAGGTTCAACAGTGATTACACGACTTTAAATGATATACGGCACAATGACGTTGATACATCCGTTCCGCGATTAGTGACCATTTGTTAAACCTAGGCGCTACATGTATCGCGGCGAATCTGAGAATTTACATGTTTGTATATAGGGGCGTGTTTGATTCACTGGGGTACATGCAGTCCACAAAGAATCTCATCTGGTGGGTAGGCGACAAGGTCGTACTTCTCGTAATGGTGCACCGGCTTCTTGCTGCAAGATACCTTCCTGGACCTGCATATCAAGCACATATTTGCCGCAGCGAATGGTGACATGGAAAGTGACGCCATGCAAAGTTGCATTTCGTGCATTATCTAAAACACTTTATAGTTTTGACCGACTCAGTCCTAATCAGCAATATGTATACCAATCGGTACGGAGCCGACTATAGAAGATCAGATAAATAAACGTGGATTTATAAGATCAAAGAATCCAACCTTGATTGCCCTTCGGGGCCCGTGGCGCAGTTGATAGAAACGTTGAATCTCTACAGTTCCAGATGAACATTGTCTGAAGATAGCGGTTTCAATCCCACCCAAAGCGTGCCAGATGTTAATTGGCCAAAATGTGGTGAGACGATAACAACTACGGATGGCAGTGATGGCTGAGAATGCAGTTAGGAGATTCGAAGTTCCTATCCGTCGCGGTTACCACCTGACGAAGGCAAGAGGAATAGTTGGCCGAAACGTTGTAAATAAACAAAACCAATAAAAGATAAAAAAACAACAACTAATAAAGATGAGAATAATAGTCCGAAATAAAAATAAATTAATGTAAACTCGTATTCAAGTTTTGCCAACGACGACGATGATAAATTGATTTGTCTTAAGATATGAGAAAGTATTTTTTACAAATAGATTTACATAATGGTCTGTCTTATGATACATCTCATGCTTCTTCCTGAATAACTGCCTTTACGCGCTCCCTGAAATTTGCACAAGCGCTTTTCAAATATTCCTAAAAATAGTCCGTCATTCGTTTTCTATAGCATCTTTAAGAAAGTTGACATTGGCATGCGGTGTTTTAGTAGGGGCGTATTCTAAATGGCTTAAAACCTTGTTTCACCATAGGCTTTATTTCCCAAAATTAAGACATAGAATTTGCAGGAATCTTTATATTTTCTTGATGTGTAAAGCGGAGCACTATCTAGTATCCATACCTAATTACTCTCGGGTAGTTTGCTGTAAGCGATAACAATAGTTGCTATGCAAGGGTCTTTTTCAAAATATTAACATTAGTATTTTCATCAGCTATTTGTAGAATTTTATAAACTAAATTATAAAACCGTGAAAGGGAAGAGAAAAAAGCGGTATTCTAAATCGGCAGTATTTTTTGCGTGAGAAGGTGTCAAAAAGCGTCTGTTTCTATTTCTCTCCTGTTAACCATATCACTAATAAGGGTGCTAGAAGTAAACGTTATTCGCCTGAGAGTCAGGGACCTGAATCTTGGATTAACAACTAAGGAGGCTATCCTATGAGCAGGTTCAAATACTAGGGGTGCTCGATAGGCATTTTGTGAATGGACACTGAATCCTGCAGTAGATTGTGGCGAGGCTTATAGATGCAATATTAATTGGGAATCCTTACGGCTCTACAAAAATATTTTCGCTTGTTTTTCATCCTTACTTTTCCTCTCTACCATGCTCTAACAAGTCGACCTAATCCATAAATCCTTAAACATCATGAAAGAATACACGATTAAACCAAAAACTCCAACTTGCAACGTATACCCTCACTACCATGTTTTCTCCTCCAACATCAAGGATTTACGTTCCAACATTCCAGAGGTTGAAATCACATTGCGGGAGACGAAACCAGACTAATCCTAAGAGAACTGACATTGGACTGACTATTTCCCTAGATGAGTGCGTAATTAAAAGATTCTAATTTAACATCCAAATCTGACCCCCAAGTTTAATTGTCCTTCTTCAAGCCACTAGGTTTATTTGCGTCCCCTACCGTCCCCATAACAGCGGAGTTACTATCTTTAAGAGCACATCTTAGAAAATTGACCATATCCTGTCTACAAATCAGCTAACATTCACGTCTTTGGCGACCTCAATGTTCGCAATGTGGAATGGTTAGATTATTCCAAAAAGACATATTATGAAGGAGGGTTCTGTCACGATTTCTTCATTGCTTATGACCTAACTCAGATTGTTCACGAACCCGCCCGTGTGCCCAACCCTGATGGTCAATATGCAAGTCTCCTTGACCTTTTTTTTCTTTTTTTTCTTTGCTCTGAGATTTGTTCCTTTTTCTTTCTGTCTTCACAGGTATCTTTCGACCACTCTATGGTCTCAGTTAAGATAAAAACAAAATGTAATAAGTTCTCTAACGTACCTCTCAATCGCACAGTATATGAATACTCTACAGCTGCCATTGCGCATATGGATCTCTATGTCCATAGTTTCTAACATAATCGATGTACTGAGACTAAAGCCGCCTTCAGGGCTGCCAAAAATAAATGTAAAACGTAAAAAAAGAACGCGAGAGAGTTGTATGCTCAGTTCTGTAAGTCCAAAGTAACTGAGCAGCGGCTTGGTTCCCACCAGTTTTGGCAAATAACAAACAGGGCCCTGAATAGAAGCGTGTGCTCTATCACAACTATCATAAATAAACCAGAGGTAATCTTGTCAGCATAAGACAAAGCCAAACTCTTTGCCAAAAGTTTTGAAGCTTATTATACCTTATGCGATCAGGGCCGCCAACCCCCATTGTTTCCCCCTGTGTCTAAAAAGACGCTATGCGTTATACAAACATCTGCCTCTTATGTTAGCAAGCTAATCAAAAACCTCGATTCCAGTAAAGCAACAGGGTCTAACGGCATTCATTTTATAGTGATCACAAAGCTTCAATCAGGAGTAGCCTCCATTCTTACAAAGTTCTTTAAGCGTTGTCTTGATGGGAATTGCTTCCCAACACCCTGGAAAAGCTTACCAGTATGCTCCGTATTCAAGAATCCAGGTGATCGGTCATCTCCCTCTCAATATAGACTAATCAGTATCCTGTGTGTCATGAGCAAGTTGCTGGAATCTGTTTAAAAAACGTAGCTAACCACCTCAGCAAAAATAACCACCTCAGTAATATGCAATGATGTTTCCGTTCTGCTAGATCTACAGGAGAAGTGCTAACAGTTATATTCCATAGGATTTGTGATTCTCTCGACGGAGGCTTCCTTTCTAGGGCAACTGCTTTTGATACACCAGAGACCTTTGTATGACATAAAAATCTACTCAACAAAATCTCCAGCTATTGTATAGCTGGAAATGTCATATGAATTATTAAATCATTTCTCTCTGATAGGTTCACAAGAGTAGTTTTTGATGGGTAGCAATCATAAGGCCAGAGTATTTATGCTGGAGGTCTATCCTCGGCACAACTCTATTTCTGATCTGCATTAAAAATATCCTAAACCCCATGTTAGATCATTCAAAGACATGTATGTTGTCTACTCTAGCATTTATTGCAATACTTCGAAGGCCATTAACGACCAAGTTCCCTTGGATTTTCTCTCCTCTTATCTAGATCACGCTGTGCATTATGGAAAAAGATGGCTGCTTTATTTTGATGCATGTAAGAACAAGATTTCACATTTACATTAGCAATGTTTTGATCCCCATCTGGCATGAATTGAAATGATTGGATCTCGTTTTTGTGAGGTCCCATTTTTTACAAGCTTCTATATCTGACCTTTATCCCTGATCTGGAAAGGAACACATATATCAAATCCGTTGCCAAGGCTGCTGGGAGAAAAGTCCGATCGTTTTACCGCTTCAGTGAATATCACACTGCTGATTCAATTCTCCTGCCTCTTCTCTGTAATCTTTTTTCCACAGAAGAGGAAGTGTGAGCTTGCCTCTGCTTTAACTTTATTTTCATGACAAGCGTTCGTCTGAGTCTCAGTGTTTGGTCCCGCTAGCCTAACCTTAAGTAAAAACACTCCTCCAGCTGAAAAATATATCAACAATTTTCCCCAAATTTTATCTGTACACTGTGAAACTCTCGTACGTTTTATTCCTTTCCAGATGACTACAATACGGTTGTCTTCAAGTCTAAGGTGAACAAGTATTTGATGAGCAGTACCCATAAGTAAACCTATTTGCCAAATTCCGACTAAAAATTACTAAAACATTGCCCATTACTGAACAGTAATTAACCACTATCCTCGAGTGACCTCCAGACCTTTATAAGTAGTGACGCGTTTGTAAAAAAAATAAAAAAAATCAACTTCTGTCATAATTAGGAATATATATTTTATTGTGGATCTGTTTGCGTCTATGAGTTATTATAAAACCAGTAGAATAATATATCAATATAAAAATATAAAATTAAAATGCAGCTCAAATAAGTAGATAATAATTGAATCAACACTTTTAGGAACATTTCTATTTCAGATACGACAGCCATGATTAAATGCGTATATCTTATTAAAGCGAAAATCCTCTGTTGAGTATTGGCTTAGTTTTAGTGTACACTTTGCAAATCGTCGGTTACCTGCAGATAAGAATGACATTATTTTTTTTATTTATTGTTGTTGATATTACTAACACGTCGAGAATATACTTTTTTTTTATAAAATATTGGTTTATAAAAGAGTTCTATGCACCTGAACTAAATAGAAATTATATAGTAGCACACCTTATAAAAGGTAACAATATATTAACAGTGAACCTGGCTAGATATTCCTGTACTCGGAAGTATTAGTAAACAAGGCACAACACAAACTCGTGTAAATAAGTGCAGAAGGATAACAAAATGTCTGCTCATTAAAAACGCACTGTATTAGAAAAAGATAAAGTAGCTAGAAAGATTCCGTTAATTAGAGCAGATTTTGTAAACAAAGAAATGTAACCGCCTTAATAATATGATCAAAGTGAATAAGCGGAAATCTCAAATGGACGCAGAACAATGAGAAAGAGGAGCATCTATATCAAGGATTTTTAAGTTTTCGCAAATAAAGAAAAACTGACAAAAGCAAAACGTAAACCTCCAAAGCCGGACAAAACAATAATGATAGACAAGCTTGGAAAAACATTAACGACTCATTCTGTGGACTAAAAACATAGAAATGAAAAGAAAGCAAAAGTATGAGTTAATGTAGCCAATTAGGCCAAATTGAACATAGGTAAGGCACGCATAGCTTATACAAGTAAACACATGTAAATGCTTCAAAATCATGAAATTGCACCGAAATGTTAATTTCTCGAGACACAAACTGAAGAAATAAAATGCTTTAAGAACTTAACTACAAAGAAACTTATTCAGTTGATTACAAGGGATGGAACAAGAACTAAGAAAAAAAGTTTGCAAGAGAGATTTAAGTGATATGGAACATAAAGTACTGTCACAAAACCACTGACACTTGTAGCCAACAGCACCTTACAACGCGTATGCAAATTATTGAAAGTGTGCGAAGTGACGTCACAGCGGAGGAAAAGAAGGTAATGAAACGCTAAGAAATAAAAGGCACGCTGAAGATCACGAATGAAAACACACCTCTGTTACGGAGGTTCAGAGGAAAATTGAGTCCTGGCGTGAGCTATATGTGTGTCCCCGGGGTGGCGTCTGAGACGACAGGATTTTATTAACTACATATCAAATGAAATGAACAGAGTAGATTTTAAAAGCAAGATGCAATACGTTGGTATGGAAAGTACCATGAATACATTCCTTTCATTCTGAAAAAGCGTAGTCGAATTTCTTTCCGTTTTCACTCATTTTGATTGTCTCTTCAAACAACATGTAGGTCGATGTTAACATGTAATGACAATGTTACACTACTCCAGCAATAATAATTGGTTTAATGAAAAAAGGATGAATTCCGAAGGCCCAGTGAAAAAACAAATGTAATAGGAATTTAAACAGGGACGCATTATAATTTATGCTGATCAAAAGGCGAAAGCTTTGAGAATGATAATTGAGTGCTGAAAGAAATGCAAATAGTTAGATGTGACTGATTATCTAGGATTGCCGAGATCTGTTCCATATCTTCAAGCACACAAGTATTTAGATAGATAACTCCTTCGTGCATGTACTTCAAGATACCCACAATGTATCACCACCAATTTTCTGTGGAATGCTGAACTGGAAACATTCTGCTGTTAAATGTGATTTGGATTAATTGAGCAGCTGAAGACTGAGAGCCAGCAATACGATTTTTTTATCATAATTTAAATTGTACTATTTCTAATTGTTGCATCACAATATTTCTCTTTCTTTCTAGCTCTGCCACTACAGTTAACATGCTAATCTGATGGTTATGAACGAGATTACTATTAGTCTCAATATCGGAAGGTTTTACTATGGTCTAAACAATTTCTCGATCCGCAAAGAGACCGCTACAGGAAAGGACATTTATAATCCTTAATTTGGACCGAGGAGGAAATAATTAGTCTACAGAAACATCATTCTGAATTGCAGAATATTATGTTTTTTTTTTGCTTGTTTTTTTACCTTTTTTTTTTACCTAGATGTTTCTTGATATTCAGCAATTCGAGATTGAATGTATTTTTAAATATTTTTATTTAAGTTTCCGTTACAGCTTTACTGGCGCCCATACTTACAAAACTGTTTAAACGTTGTCTTAAGGAGAATAGTTTCCCATAACCCTGGAAAATTTCATCAGTATGCCCTGTATTTAAGAATTCAGGTGATAGCTCATCCCCCTCTCAGTACAGGCCAATGTCTCCTGTGCGTCATGAGTAAGTTGTTGGAATCTGTGTTAAATACAGAAGTAATCAACCATCTCAACAAAAATAACCTTCTAAGTGACACTCAACATGGTTTCCGTTCTGCTAGATCTACAGCAGATGTGCTTACAGTTATATCTCATAGGATTAGCAAATCTCTCGGCGGAGGTCACCTTTCTAGGGCAATTGCTCTTGACATATGGGAGGCCTTGGATAGGGTATGGCATAAAGGTTTACTTCATAAGATCTCTAGCTATAGTATAGCTAGAAATGTCTTCTCAATTATTAAATCATTTCTTTCTCATAGGTTCATAAGAGTAGTTGAGGGGCAAAAATCAGAAGCTCACAGTATTAATGCCGGTGTCCCTCAGGGGTCCATCCTGGGCCCAACTCTTTTCCTGATCTACATTAATGATCTTCCAAATCACATCCTTACATCATTTGTAGACATTTATGCTGACGACACTACCATTTATGGTAGCACATCTAAGACAGTAAACGACCAAGTTCTCTCCAATTCTCTCTCCTCTGATCTTGAGCACGTAGTACAATGGGGAAAGGGGTGGCTGGTTACTTTTAATGCATCTAAAACCAAGCTTCTCTCTTTACATCATCAACATTCTGATCCACATCTGGCATCAATTGAAATGAATGGCTCTCGTCTTCAGGAGGCATCAAGTCTTGACAAGCTTCTGGGCTTGACCTTTACTCCTGATCTTAAATGGAACACGTACATCAAATCTGTTGCACAGGGCCGCTGGAAAAATGGTGGGATCTTTCAATCGATCCGGTAAATGTCTCACTGCTGATGCTATTCTCTATCTATATAAGAACCAGGTACGTCCAAGGATGGAATATTTTTGCCACATCTGGGCAGGAGCTGCTAGAAAGGACTTGTCCTGCCTTGATAGAGTTCAAAATAGACTTCGTAGCCTCGTAGGAGATGTCCTCTTCTCTTCCTTGCAACTTCTATCTCACAGAAGAGATGTTGCGAGTTTGTCTCTGATGTATCGTTATTTTCATGGAAGGTGTTCAACTGAGCTTCAATCTATGGTCCCCCCTCGCCAAACTGTCACAAGAAACACTCGTGTAGCTGTAAACACTATCAATAATTCCCCCCACTCTTTATATGTGCCTAAACCTAAACGTAAATTAGCTGCTTTCCGGCTGACTACAATATGGTTGTCTTCAAGTCTAACGTAAATAAGTTCTTGATGAGCCGTTCTATATAAGTTATCAAATTTACCAAATTTTCATTACTAATGATTACTATATTGTCCAATGTCTACTGTACACTCTTTAACCCTTATCCTTGAGTGGCCTCTTGGCCTTGATAAGTGATGTTGCCTATGTAAAAAAAAGCTTTACCGTGGCATTGAGATCGCTTTGTATTAAGTTAAGGTGGTTTGTCATTGTTTTCTGTACCTGATGTGTTTTTAGCTGTAGCGACAGATTTTAGAGCTAAGTAAAGAGTCACTAACACTAACTCTCATGGTATCCGTAACCCCATCGATATTGGTCGTTTTCAATTTAAAACTTGGATTTTGTACAAACAAATAAGTTGCTGACAGGTTGTTGTTCCGCCAAATGAAATTAACATTGTCGCTGTCGCTTTGAATGGAACTCCCATCCATAGTTCGTTATACATTTCCTTATGCCAAAACGTTGCTCGTAGCAAACTTTATGGACCTTAGCATTGACGTATATCTGTATTTGTTTGTTAACAATGTTTAACATATATGCATCTCTAGTACGTGATGGTAACTGCTGGACGTTGTAGAAATATATACGTTCGGTTCAACAATTTTCTAATAAAGCACGAGTTTATTTTGATGCATATGAGTAAAAAAAATATGAATATGTACTACCTGTGATGATCTACTGTAGTGAAACATGGGTCCTGACAATTCGCCAAAGTGAAATATTGGCAATAGCATAAAGAAAGATGTAGATGATAATGTAAGGCTTCACTTTTTTTTTAAGGAGTCATCAGTTCCCAGAGGCCACTCGAGGATTAGGGTTTATAAGTATACAGTGGTCAATGGGACATTGCGTAGTAATTGATAGTTGGGGAAATTTGGTAAATTGGATTACTTAAGTGAACGGCTAATCAAGATGTGTTTAGGTTAGATTTGAAGACGACCATATTATAGTCAGCAGGAAAGCAGGCAAGTGAAGGAGAGTTTCACAGGTGTGCAGTTCTAAGAAAGAAACTTTGTTCATGGAATCTATGTTTAGGTTTAGGCACCGATAAAGAGTGGGGGAAATTATTAATAGTGTTTTCAATTAGACGAGTCTTTCTCGTGAAAGCCTAGTGATATGGGAACCATAAATTGGAGCTCAGACGAGCGCTTGCCATGAAAATAACGCTAAAACAAAGACAGGCTCGCAACGTCTCTTCTTTAAGAAAGAGGTTGCAGAAAAGAGAAAAGTGCATCCCTTACTAGGCTAGAAATCTATTTCGAATTACTGGATCGATATCAAGGCAGAAAACAAACATCTGGATCCGTCAACAAACAAGAGTTATTGATATCAATACTGCTATCTAAAAATCTAAACACAGATAGACATAACAACAAATGGTCCATTGGACAACGGAATGGACACCCCGTGTACATAAAAGACCAAAGAGAAGTCCAAGATGGAGGGATGGCCTGATACAGCACATGGGTCCCACCTGGCAGTTGATTGCTCGGGACAGATTTAGTTAGCTTAAGTCAAGGGAGGGGTTCCTAATGTAGTGAAAATACCGTTATTGATTGAATGAGTGAGGGATAGAAAAAACAAATGCCACGGCTAATTCAGTATTCTAACTGATTTTATTTTATGTAAAATGCCTTTTCATAATCTCGTTCTACACCATTTTACGTTATGGGATTCATCAATAATGATTAGATAAGACGAAACACGTGTGAGACGCAATAGAGGGAGTACAATAATAAGTAAAGATAATAATTCTTCCTAACTTTACATTCATAACAAGGGGAGATAACTATCAAAATACCTACAATACCTTGGCCAGTGAAGATGCACAGAAAATGAATAAACTTGCACCTTATAGAGAATACTACTATTATATAAATGTCTTTTCGTACGCAGTAAATATTTTCCTGTACATGTTTGATTTAACGTTTTAGATAATGCATTTGTTTCTTTATGATTACATGTCAATCTTGAGTAATGCTGCGTCTTTCAAATTGCCTTTAGTGTTGATGGTTGTCTTAACGAAACAACCTAACGTTCATCACTACAATCACCACCAGCTCTCCAGCGATGTACTGCCTTCGAAAATACGGCAAATTAAATTTACAGTCTAAAACTCTTACTGTCTGAAAATCAGTTATCGGCTTCTACTGTCACATTTACAATTTGACAAATCGATTTCTTATCGGTTCGATCTGTTTGCGTGAATGAGTTTATTGGGCATAAATTATCGGCAAGCGTCAATAGTGCAATGAATACCATGATTTAGTTAGTAGATTTTTAATACGTTATCACATCATTTTCGTAGCATGTGTTGTTTTAGTAAAACGAATTAACCGGTATACATAACTTTAGTTGTGTATACCGGTTATTTTCTAGTGGTGAAAGGCTGTTCCATGTTTATTATTCGCCATTAATAATCTAACATGTGTTAAACACCGAGAGCTTTATCTATCTAGAAACTACCATATATATAAAGCAACCTAATGTGATAGACTTGACTGTGAAATTTATTTTAAAATAATATAATTACTCACAAACAATAAGTATAGTTACATCAAACAGGTTATGGGGTAGCGACTCGTGCTATTTATTTAGTGTCAGGCGTAGATTGCGATTTATTTTATTTAATAAGCATCATTCAAGATAGTGATACTTTTTGTTGTCATATATTACTCTGATATGAATTTCTGAATTCTTTCTAGAAATATACCTGGTACTTACAGAAAAATATCACATGGTTTTTCATCAGTGAAAGCGTTTCTGTAGAGTGAACTAGATTCGATGTTTACATACCAAAAGTCTAAGCGCTGATCAGAGAGTAACCATAATTCTCTGAACTTGTGGGTGCTTTCCTGCCAAGGTTTCGAACTCGACAATCAGTCCGCGAGAAACTGTATAATTGTTAGGGCCTTCTGTCCAGCTGAGGTATTTATTATGGTGGGAAGAATCTAAGCTGCCCATCCTCCCAGGCCTTGCTTCTCGCCTTTTGGGTGAGGTAAATTTATTGCTTACTTTCTTACGGGTCCTTTTCAGGAAATTCCAGCGAGGTAGCACAACATTTTTTTTAAATTTTCTTTAGTAGTGCTCGCTTAAATTCTTCCACATTGCTGACTTTCTGCCACACTTTTCTGCAGTGAGAAGTGTAGTGGTGGTTGTCACTTGCACTATAACGTGAACATCTGTAACCTATTTAATACACCATTATTAACTGTGCAAAGGCGTTAAACATGTTTATTAAAATGTGGAAGAATTGAACAATGTGCATATAAGAATCAGCTGGAATATTTTCGTATATCTGTGGAAATTCTGGCCAAAGCACTGTTTCCCACTTTGACGAAATAAATGTTCTACTTCCCAATCTAGTGAATAATGTCTTGAATCGCCTATTTCCTGATAGAAATAGAAGAGATCTTACTCAATTCTCACTGTAGTATATTTACATATTTATATAAATGTATGTATATATTCATATAAATGTATATAAATGTATGTAGTATATTTACATATTTATATAAATGTATGTATATATTTACATACATTTATGTAGTATATTTATATAAATGTATGTATATATGTACATACATTTATGTAGTATATTTATATAAATGTATGTATATATTTATATAAATGTATGTATATATATAAATTTATGTATATATTTATATAAATGTATGTAGTATATTTACATATTTATATAAAAGTATGTATATATTTATATAACTGTATGTATATATTTATATAAATGTATGTATATATTTATATAAATGTATGTATATATTTATATAAATGTATGTATATATTTATATACTTCTATGTATATATATATTTATATAAACGTACGTATATATTTATATAAATGTATGTATATATTTATATAAATGTATGTATATATTTATATAACTGTATGTATATATTTATATAACTGTATGTATATATTTATATTAATGTATGTATATATTTATATAACTGTATGTATATATTTATATAACTGTATGTATATATTTATATAAATGTATGTATATATTTATATGACTGTATGTATATATTTATATAACTGTATGTATATATTTATATGAATGTATGTATATATTTATATAAATGTATGTATATATTATATAACTGTATGTATATATTTATATAAATGTATGTATATATTTATATAAATGTATGTATATATTTATATAAAAGTATGTATATATTTATATAAATGTATGTATATATTTATATAAATGTATGTATATATTTATATAAATGTATGTATATATTTATATAAAAGTATGTATATATTTATATAAATGTATGTATATATTAATATAAATGTATGTATATATTTATATAAATGTATCTAGTATATTTATATAAATGTATCTAGTATATTTACATATTTATATAAAAGTATGTATATATTATATAAATGTATGAATATATTTATATACATGTATGTTTATATTTATATAAATGGATCTAGTATATTTACATATTTATATAAATGTATGTATATATTTATATAAAAGTATGTATATATTTATATGAATGTATATAGTATATTTACATATTTATATAAAAGCCAAGTACGTCCAAGGATGGAATACTGCTGCCATATCTGGGCAGGAGCTGCTAAAAGCAGCCTATCCTGCCTTGACAGAGTACAAAATAAACTTCGAGGCTTAGTGGGGGATGCCCTTTTCTCTACCCTGCAACCTCTCTCCCATAGAAGAGACGTTGCGAGCCTATCCTTGTTTTATTTCCATGGCAGGTGCTCAGCTGAACTCCAATCTCTAGTCCCCCCTCGCCAATCTTTCACGAAAAACACCCTAGCTGAAGCCACTGGCAAAAATTCCACCCACTCTTTATCTGTGCATAAATCAGAACGTGGATTCCATGAACAAAGCTTCTTTCTATGAACTGCACGCCTGTGGAACTCTGTTCTGTCTGCCCGTTTCCCACCTGACAACAACTTGGATGTGTTCAAGTCAAACGTTAACAAATTCCTGATGAACCGCCCCCGTAAGTAAACACTTCATCAAATCGCCACACTAAAGTAATGTACTTGCAATAACCCTTATCCCTGAGTGGCTTCAGGGCCTTGATAAGTGGTGACCACTGTTTAAAAATAACAGGAAAAATGCGTCTCACTCACTCACCCGAAATGAACTTTCGTTCATTACTCTGTAGTTTGAAGCAGAATTTACATGAACAGTTACATTTAATTTTTTTTTTTTTTCAATTTGATGCTCAGACAAACTGTTACTTTTAGTTCGATTACTGTCATCGTTTCATGGCGTCCTAGTTCGGACCTTAGTGGAAATCCGATTTTGGTTGACATTTAGTATTTTGTTCTCCACATATAATAGTAATAAAATAATCATAAAAAAGCTTTCTTCGAATTTGTTCGGTGTCTAGCCGTGTTTTGACTGGACTATTGAGTACTTAAGTCAAGAACGTTGTGAACTTTAATTCATTCGTATACTCCCAACAATTCTAATTTTGTATTAATTAGAAACAGACGACAAAATGGACCTTTCAATTTACTCGTGTCCTTCTTGTCTAGTATAAATATGTCTGTATGTTTGCTTACAGTGCGTTTTATTCTATTTCTATCGAGTTTTTATATGCTGACTGCGATTATTTAGAAATATGCCAAAGGCAAATAGAAAATTCACTTACTCAGACAAGCTATCCGTTACCAGAGTATGACGCGAGAAATATAATGTCGAATACACAATTATTACTTTTTCTGATGAATGTATTTTTTCCTTAAGTTCCAATAATGAACTATATGTTAATATGCTTTTCTTTTTATTACTTATTAGCTAGTTGCCCGGCCCTACAATACGCTTAAACATGATATTTTGATGCATGCAGATACTGTAAGAATTATTATAGAAAAAATGTTCTTTTTATAGCTATATATTACGAGGAATATTTTTTTCCAGTAAAAAATAATAATGCTAATGTCGTTCATCAAATTCCGTCTTTGTTTACGGTATCACATCAGTTGATATTACGTCTTTACGATCTTAATTTTTTTTCTTTTCTCATGGATAAATAGGAATAATTTTTACAGAGGAATATTTTATGTTACACCGGCCAATGTTACACCGGGTTAACGTATACTACTAAGCTATCATTTTTTTTATTATTATTTGTAAGAGAATAAAGACTGTTTAAAGATCGGATACTTTCGATTTCTATACTAATCGGTTTAAATTCTGAAACAAAAAATATCTAAGAACACTGCCAGAATTATAAATTACATTTTTGTTAAATTTGCAATAAATAGGCTCTACAGTTTCGGAACCTTTAAGGAAGAAACTCTCACACACACAAAATGTCTTTTATATTATATGAACGTGCTGGAACTTAAATTCTAATCTTGCACCGAACTGTGAATATGGGTAAAAAAAAGATAACTCAACACACCAAAGATCCTAAACTTGAGCTCAGAATTCAGTTAATTTCATATCGTTTCTTACAATAAGACTTGTTTTTCCTTTTTTAAATGATAATCGCTCCAGACAAAGAATGAAGCCACTTGACGAAAAGAGAACGAAAAGCATATTACTTCAAAATCAAAAACTTGCAAATGATATGTGTTCGGTGACCAGAAAACAATAGTTCTCCTCTCTTTGTTAGAAACATTGCTGTGGATATGAGAGAAAAAATACAGAATCCGGAAATCGTTACGATTTTAGATCCATTAAATTATAACGTAGGCTTGAATTAGTATGAAACTATTGAGACTCGATTTAGAAATTAATATTCGATTATTTTCCTTCCGTTTTTTTTCCTTCACCATGAGTACAACAGAATAATTTAAGTAATACAAAAAAAATAAATAAAAACCAATATCAATAATTTCCCCCACTCTTTATCCGTGCCTAAACCTGAACGTAGATTCTATGAGCAAAGCTTCTTTCTTAGTACCGAAAACATGTGGCAATTTCTGCCGTTTCCCTGCTTTTAAGCTGACGCCAATATTGTCGTCTTCAAGTCTAATCGGAACAAATTCTTGATGACCTGTCTACTTAAGTATTCGAATTCACCAAATTTCCAATACTAACGATTAATTGTCCCATTGACTACCGAACACACAGATACCCTTATCCCCGAGTGGCCTCCGGGACTTGATGAGCTGTGACTCCTTAGTAACAAAAATGGGCATCTAATATTGGTCATGAATTCAATCCGATCAGACGTGTTGCATTTTTGGAAGCCACATAGATACTAAATCGAATTCGATTAAATGACCCAGTCTCCATCATTAGTCGGTGAATATATTTGAGCATTAATTTCAATTAGAGAAAAAATCAATCACTGTCTATTGACCAATGATAATTAGATGAAGCGAAGTTAAATTGATTATGAACAATACAGTTCGATACTTTATTATTGTGCTCTCATTATTATAATGATGTTTATATCGCTGCATTCTTGCTTTCATATTTTTTGTTTTTCACTCGTTTCTCGTTTCTCGTTTTTGTTGTTTGTTTTGTGAGAGATTTTAATTTCTTCTTCTTTGCGTCTCATATAACTATTTTATTATTATTTCACTCGTTTAATTTTTCGATGTCGAGTTTATTTTTTCTTTAAAGTGAAACAATATGAGAGGGGAGGCAGGAAAAGAAAAAAAAAGCTATAGCTATACTTAATACAACAAAATTAGGAAATTAATAATAATAATAATAATAATAAGAAGAAGAAGAAGAAGAAGAAGAAGAAGACGAATATGCGTAGCTAATGCACTGAAGTGGTCGGAGAACTCAAGGAGATATAAAGATAAAAACGTCAAGATTACATCACTAATAGTAAGAGCGCTAGGAACGAAACTGTAAAACTTTGAACACAGAATTGGAGAAAAATGGATTTAAGGGGTTTTGCTGATGAGATACGACAAGTAACAGTAATGAAAACGGTTGAAATATTTTTTAAAAAATTAATGTGGAGACAGACACATATGCACTACAGGCACACACTGGACATACAGAAACTGCCACAGATGTAAAACAAAAATGGACATCGCATAGAATCATGAAAACTGAAACTGTATGAATATAACTTAAAGTCCCTGCGCCCATTTCCTCCGCTTCCCCTTTTACGCGTGTCGCTAAAACAGGTGCTACACTAAATAAGTGAAGGTCAAGGATGATGGACAACTGAGGAGAGAGAGTACTAAGCAGACCTCCGTCGGAGGGGCAAGAAGGACTGAGGGCTTAGTGAAGTTTATTGCCATCTATATTCGAGTGAAAACTGCCAATGGGATATCAGTGGTAAGCGGTAATTACGATAACGCAAATTCATCTGCAAGGGTAATCAAAAGCGGTGGAGAGTACTATAAAACGGAGGAGACTTGCTGTCATTCAGACTCCAGACAACACCACAAGTTGTTCTCATAGAGAAATCTTTAATTTTGTCCTGTGTGGCTACTCCTAGTGATCAAATAATAATAATAATAATAATAATGATAATAATGATGATGATGATGATGATGATGATGATGATGATGATGATGATGATGATGATACAAAAGAGAGATTAGCTCTCAAAACTAAAACTAACAAAACTATAGCGAAGAATAAATGATGAAATTGAACCAGAAATATCCACCTACGGAAACTGCACGTATAGAAATTCTGCAAGTGGAAGCCCCAAAAGTAACACAAAAGCGGAGGACCTGCGAAGAACGAACGTTACAAACATGAAAATCAAGAACAATGAACCAGAGCTAACAGAGGAAGAAGCAGATGAAATAACCTCTATAAGGCCACCATTCGCCCATGTATGGAGTATTGCTGTCGCATCTGGGCTGGTGCATCTGCTACTAGTCTCTCGCTCTTTGACAAGGTTCAAAAGAGAGTCGCAAACCAGATAGGCCCTGCACTGGCATCTAAGCTTCAGCCTCTGTCCCATCGACAAAATGTTGCATCCCTCTGCCTTTTCTACAAGTATTTAAGTGGTGAATGCTCTGACGAACTGCAATCACTTATGCCCCCACGACGTGAGCACTCTCGACAAACCCGACAGGCTGCTAAATCCCACCGCCACACTGTAGAGATCCCTAGATGTAAAAGATCTTTTTACTCTAATAGTTTATTCCCCAGAACCGCTAGACTCTGGAATTCCATTCCAGGTCCCTGCTTCCCCAACAGTACTGATGTGCAGAAGTTCAAGTGTAACGTGAACCGACATCTTGCTGCCCAAATCCCTACATAGTACCCCAGTAGTTGGTGCCCCTGATAGTAGCCCCCTACACCAAAGTGGCAATTTGCCTTGTTTGGGGTGAAAATGTAATTAAAAAAAAAATAAAAATAAAAGAAATTATACAGTTCATGGATGAGGGAAAAAACAAAGGTTTAATCTATTAAGAACCAAACATAGAAAAATTAAAAACAGAGAAGGTTAACAAGCTCGTACAACACATTACAACGGATACAATCACAGAGTTAAACAATATAATTTACACAAGCGCCAAGATAATAAGTCTAAATATAAATCATAAAAACAATCGGAGAAAAGTGGACCGCCAAAACATGGATGGGAAAAGTGGACCGCCAAAACATGGATGGGAAAAGTGGACCGCCAAAACATGGATGGGAAAAGTGGACCGCCAAAACATGGATGGGAAAAGTGGACCGCCAAAACATGGATGGGAAATGAGGCAGAAAACTCAAACCAACAAACATAAAAAAAGAAGCCAAAACGATAAATAGGAAAAAAGCGATGTGGATAAGATGGAAATTTGTAAATGCGATTAACAAGGAGAGACTAAAAAAATCCTGAAGAACTGAACCAAAATAATTAAAGCAAAAGAAGGGAGATTTAGACAATATTGATACAAATTTGAACAGTGTAAACAAAACAGGATATTTGAAAACAATGAACGCCAATTCTACCAAAATGTGAACGGAGGAAAAACAAATCAGAACGACCAAACTCGACAGAAACAAAATTATACTTGAGTAAAATATGGGAAGAATCACGGGATCATAAAAGAAATGATTAATGGCTTAATAAATCGAAAAAGGAACAGTGAATAAAATCAACAAAGAAAACCCTAAAGTAAACCATAGGTAGAATGACAAACTGGAGAGCACCTGAGCACGATGGGATACATGCATACTGGTTCAAAAACTTCACAACATTACACGAAAAGTTAGCCAAAAACCTGATGTATACAGGAAGCAAACGTGGCAGATTAGATGACAAAGGTAGAATTATATTGATACAGAAGGACTGAGTAAATGGAACCGCCCCAGGCAACTATAGGCCAATCACTTGCTTACCCATTATGTAAGAAACACTAAGAGCACAACCGAGGAAACAAATCTACCACTCCCTGATTAATCGTGGACTTCACACCGAGGAACAGAAAGGATTCCAAAAAGGGTTAATATGTGCTATACATGGACCGAACAATCTTAAGAGAGGTAAAATAATGTAGAAATAACTAAGTCATGGCATGGATCGACTATAAAAAACCGTATTACAATAGCCCCTAAGCATAGAATGCTTAAATATGTATGAAATATTGAGCAGTATAATAAACGTGATTGAACATGCAATGAGAACATGGAGACTGGAAATGACAGCTGATGGACAACACATAACAGAAATGGCCATATAAAAAGCCATCTTTCAAGGAGAGTCAGAATCACCACTGCTGTTCATCATAGCCATGATACTCCTGAACAGTATACCAAGAAGACCAGTAAACGCATGACCATGCACAATGCACAACCCCCAAAGAGCGATGTTGACAGACTCCAAGTGAAAGGAAAAGACGGCTTGAGAAGATTGGTTTGTATATAAGACTGGTGAATGTTGATCGGTAATTTGTCTTTCTGCAAGGAGGAATCCGTTCCTTCTTTCTGATGAACGGCCATAAAAGAGGTTGTTTTCTTAGAGTTTTACACCGTCAATATCTGATGAACAAAGACAAAACTTTAAGGTCATAAATGCCTGAGTTTACACCTCATAACTTGGGCTATGACAACAGCATATTATTTACATTGTTTTTACTCTTGAGTGTCTCTCCGGTGACATCTTATATGTTTTTATATAGTGATGTGTTTTTCGGTTGATTAACTGTGTCTAACTGTGTGAGATATATACTCGAGACTCAAAACAATGATAAGAATATGCCGTTTTCACAGCCCTACTCATAACAATACAATTTTGTATCCCATTTTATGCATTGGTCGGAGTAAGATTAGAAAGCATCACTTTTGAAACAACTATGCGGTCTGCACTTAAATGCTTAGCAAATAGCGTGGCGGGCAGATGTTGTTACGTCGTACACAGATAATTACGTAAGCGTGTAAACACTAGTCGTAAGGTATAAAAAAAATATTATTTAATTTTAATCACCAAGCCGCCTGGAAATAATTTATTATAGGCTCTGTCAGGGGAAATATAAACTAGGAGACAGTGAACTAACGTTTATGCGTCGTACATGGCTTACAATCTTTCGAGCATTTCGGATTGTTAAATGTCACCTCTCGAGTGTGTCGTTTATTAGTTTATAATGGTTTTAATTTCCGTAACAATTTCTGGAATGACGCAAAAAAGAACTACAAAAATGCACAATGCAAAATGCTGAAATGATAATTAAGGCAGCAAGAGACACTGAAAAATTCAACAAAACAGAAAACAGACAAAGGATAAAATAGGAAACGAAAAATGGGAAGAGAAGCAACTTCACGGAAGATTCATAAGAATCAGAAAAGAATAACGAAAACACTTGGATATGGATGTGAAAAGAACACGCAAACCTTGAAACTGAATCCATAATAACTGCAGCACAAATGAATGCTCCGTTGAGGTCGCTCCTGTTCTCTCTAAACTCTTTAACAAATACCTTAACGAATCTTGTTTTCCTTGCCGCTGGAAAACTGCTTCTGTAGTACCAGTTTGCAAAAACTTTGACGACAGAACTGACTCATTATATTATCACCCAATTAGCCTCCTCCCTATTTTCGCTAAAATATTTGAGTCCTTAATTAATCAATCTCGTCCACCACCTTACAGCTGCTAAACTTCTGTCAGACCACCAATATAGGTTTAGGCAAGCCCGTTCTACTTCAGATATTCGAACTGTAATCTCTGAACGTTTCTACCAAGCACTGGATAAGGAAGGGGCACTATGTAGAGAGTTTAGCAGCAAGATGTCTGTTCACATTACACTTGAAGTTTTGCATGTCAGTACAGTTGGGGAAGCAGGAAACCGGAAGAGAATATCAAAGTCCTGCAGTTCTGGGGAAGAAGCTGTTACAGTAAAAACCTTTTTTACATCTAGGGATCTCAACTATGCAGGGGTGGAACGTCGCCACTTTTCCGGTTTGTCGGGGGTATTTTCATCGAGCAAGGGCTTGTCAATGTGAACTTCTGCGTCAAGTTCGATATGTAAGTCATATTCTATAAAAATTGTTATGTCACTATTGGCTGCCACCACAGTGAATGATACTGTTGAGCTAGAATTGATGACCGTAATGGAGGGTAGGTCCACGTCTCCATGATAATGACACAGAAATTACTAACTTTTTTACTTTATTCAGAGTCCTATTGCGATAGAATTCAATGAAAAAAAAAGCAAACGGCGGTTTTCAGGGTTTTTTTTTTTTTTGGAAAATGCAGAAAAATGTCTAATGGTTATCACATAAAGCAGAATGCTATCGAAATATTGAGACTTGTTTGTCGATTCATGTCTAGGGAACCTAACTTGTTGAGTCATTGGCTATTTCTGGTAATGCGTCGTATGTGAATTTGTAAAAACGAAATAATGCGAATAATGTGCGCAAAACAGGTAGTAACACTCCATAAAAAAATACGGATGATTATAGAATGCATATCAAAATGATGATATAATATTTTGGATTATTAAAATCATCTGATTTTGCATCAGGATTGTTATTCACACAAATGTTGCATCCTTCGACCTGCTTCATCTGTATCGCCGAACTCTTTTAACTTTATATCGACTTCTATAATCGTTTTTTCGAAAGCTGAACTTTCATACGTTTCATACATGGGGTCAGCATACCCTCATCGTTTTATCGATGGCAGAGGAAGTGCCTTGTAATTCGAAACTGCACATTTCGTATCGCCTAGAGAAACTGTCGATACTTAAAGATGAATTTCTTTTTAGCACTTTATCACGGATCTTGTTTCACAATTAAACAAACATGTATTTTAAATTGGGAATAATTTTTTACCTGGCATTACTTTAAACATCTCTCTTTTTTTAGGGGCAATTAAATTTCCATTGCGATTTATCTGACAATAATATTCCCACTAATCCTGTATCGCCTTTTCTATGATTCATTTATTTTGGGGTGTGGGGGTTAATGAACGTCTGGAACTGGTCGTTTGTGGCTTTGGATGATCAATTTATTTTGATCTTATCAAATAAAACATCCGACATATTTTTCCTTTAACTTTCTATTATCATATATATATTCGACCCTAGACATATATAATGTTATACTTACCACCTTTTTACCCCTCATAATTCACATGATCTACACATGTCAGTCTTATATCCAATTTTGAAAATATGATTTTGTTAACAAAGGTGCAAGCGATTATATAGTTATAATTGACGTAAAGACTCAGTCACTGTTTGTTCCGATGCCCTTGAGACTAAGCACACCCCTTTAAAACGTAGCTGCGTGTGTTATATTAAGGCAAAAATTTCGCTAACTAATACCACACCTCTCCTGGCTTTGCACTGCTCGAGTCCAGTAGCAAGAATATTTGGTAGACGACTGGAAACAATGCTGTGATAAGCGAGGAACAAACCCAGAACCTGAAATTCTCAAATTCTCGCCTTTTTCTGTTCTGACTTTGTCCAACATTGTTTAACTCCGGGAACCGGTGTTTCAACATAAACTATCTAGTATATCGTTATTTGCTAAGCTAATACAAAAAGTTTTCTTTTTGATGGGGACGTATGACTTTTAGAATAGAAGATAGAAACATAAAATATAATTCGTATCTTTTGCAGAGGTAACTTTTATTTATTCTATAACCCTCATATATAAGTTCTGAATTCAGGGTAATGAAATATTCGAATAGAAAAACAGCCAAAATAATTTAAAAAAAAATAATTAGTTATCATCTTCGACTTTATTGTTGGTTCTTTCACAACTCATAAATCGTAGGTCCTGGATATGACCTAAAACTATATCCGATGGTGAGGCCACACCTTTCGGGCCTTGGGGAGTGTGGAGCCACCCTTCAATTGCTATTGCTCCCAGGTACACTCTGACCCGGAGTGGTAGCACCTGTTAGGGTCCCAACTATCGGTTAAATAGAATCTGACTTTAAAAAAATATACTCCATTAAAAATCGTTCCTCAAAATAACTAGATTCGGCATTAAATAACCTGAAAAAGGTTGATACGCCGTAAAACAAAAACAACCATCCAACCAAATCATAAATCGTAATATTCTCCTCAGACATTTGTTCGGAATTTCGAACGGCACCTTTAATTTATGCCACGTAAATAAAATACTTTGTTCGTAATTTAATACAGATTCCTGGGTTCGACATAAAAAAATACATCAATTACACAAGATGAAATACAGGAAGGCCAAATTTTAACAATAATATCTAAAATGGTAACATAATACAAATATTAAGATTTATAAATCGTCATGTCAAATCATGTCACATTCTGAGACTAAAAATAACAAGACTACATATTTCACTATTGTAATCTTGTTTTTCTATCGAGGCACTGTGAGTTGGCGTTTGTCGACTGAATAAGAATCTCAAATCAATATCATCGCGGAAAAATTGGTAGAAATTCAATTCACATTTTCTTCAGGATTAGCCAAAGACTTGTTTACGCAAAACTAAGTGAACTCTGTGCTGCAAACAGGTCATAAGTAGATGAATGATATGCGTACCTTCTTTATAATAACCACATTTTTAAGCCTTTAATGCGACGATGACAGAAAGCACGTTAATGACAATCTGTCCGTATGCCTATATCAGACTATATATATATATATATATATATATATATATATATATATATATATATATACATATATATAACTTGGTTTGTTCCAATTTAAATCACTACGTATCGTGTGTGTATATATATATATATATATATATATATATATATATATATATATATATATATATATATATTATATTATATTATAAAACTCAAACCGTCTTGCTTGGGCGTTGTAACAATTTATCCGGTTCCGGTTAATGGCTTCCTGTTTCAATAAAAACAAAGTTATAAACTCTTTTAATAATCCACAATTTACGGTATCATTTTTCTTATGTTCTACACTTCTAAAACCGTTTTTTTTGTGAATCTTACTCGGCAACGCCCGACAGACGAAAACCGGCCCGGAAAATGCTGAGTATGCTTATGCACTGAGAAAGCGAGTAACAGACGGGAGCGAGTGGACAACAAAAAATTGGGGAAAGAAAAAGGAAAGGAAAGAGTTTCATTGTGCTTGAAATACAATATATATATCTATATCTATATATGTATATATATATATATATATATATATATATATATATATATATATATATATATATATATATATATATATATATATATAAGCAGAGTATCATGCGCTTTCAATAACAAGTCTTTATTCTTGTGACAACGAAGGAAAATGAACAACTCCAGGCTGGAAGTTATTATGAAGTCTCCCGAAACTGTCCTCACGTTCTGTCAAGAAAACCCGCTGCTGGCAACTAAAAGGAGATGCTCAAAATACCATCGGAAATGTATACTAAATCAACGAAACGTAACCGACGGTGTCGATTGGAGGTGCATTTATGGCCAGTGTGGACATCCTTGCGCTATGACACATTTTCCTAGCGATCCCATCTGCAGGCACAAATAATTTTTAGAGTAATATATTTGTTGGCCCACAAAACGTCAATGTTCAACAAGCCACGGCGAGAGAGTGATATCGGGCCTGATCACAAATTTTTACGACAAAAAATATATATCTTCGAAATTGTTCTCTGCTCCTTAAAATAAAACAAATATCTTTTATTAATTCAAAGAAAAAAAAACATTTAAAAAAAATAATAATAAATATGTGTTCTTTGTTCCTTAAAACTAAAAATAATTGTTGTTCACAATCTTAAATAAACAACGTGTTATTACAAAAAATAATTGAGAATTAAAAAAATAAACAATATTTTTTATTAATTTATTACGATAGGTTGTTTATTTTTGTTTTGTTTTTATTTTTTTATATTTTTTTTATTAACTTCTGTCCCCATCGGTTTAATCCGGAAGTTTTTATCGTCTATTTGATCGATTTACATATTTTTTTTTAAATATTTTCTTTACCCAAGTTCTACGTGATAAAACTAGAACTTGATAAAATGTAAAGTGTAGGTTTTCACGCCCAAAATTGTTTATTTACGTTTATTTTCTTCATATTTTTCAGTGCAAGTTGGAATAGATTTGAAATAAAAAAAGCACGTATGTTTTTCTAATGTAAAAATAACTACTAGATCAATTGAATAAAAAAAAGTGTTATTTTATAACCTAACCCAGCATAGTTTACATCCTAAAATGCAATAAAAATCTACTTTTTTGGCGAATACATTCCAACTGCCTTAAAAATTAAAAGAAAGTATTTAAAAAAAGTAATTACATTTAACATTTTAAAGTGGGGGATACATATTCTTATATACATTATACGTAAAATGAACACCCACTTCTTGACCACATAGCGGTAAACGAGACACGTAATTGTTAGCATTATTTTCAAGTTTATTGGCGAGATTTGGTGGGAGTTATAAGTTCCAAACATTTGTAAAATACGTAAAAACACTTCAAAACGCGTGTGGGGGGGGGCGTTTGATATTTTATAAAAGATTTGCTTTGAAAAGGTCTTACCGTAAAATATTACATAATCAATTTATTGTTTGCTGATATTTTTAAGGTTGCTTATACACACAAAAATACTAAAGTCGACTTGTACAATGTATACCCCCTCCGTGTATTTTCTCTGTTCGTTTTTCAATTTTTTTAACAGATTACACCCCTCTTATATAAAGGATATTTCACTTAATCTAAGGAAAATGCTGTTTATTATCCAATGTATTCAATGCCGAGTTAAGTTATTATTTATTTTTATTCCATTGTTTGTTTATTACTACAATGTTGCTATCATATTAATAGCATATTCTTAGCATAAAATCACCAAAAGACATGTGATAGATATGTAATCAGGACAGTATACACGAGCGATTGAACGCTTCGAAAATATATTTTGTGAGTAAAAACAATGGCTAAGAACTGTATGTATAGGAGTCTATGTAAATGTGGAAAACTATATAAAAGGTGTGTTGCATCAAAACGAATACTACACTTTTATTGTTTCTTCCTGTGACAGAACAGCGTTAAATCCTCAGCATATATATGCCTCTCACACACAATGTTATGAGGGAGATTGTTGATGAATATTAACGCTGTGTTTTTAACGGAAGAAACAATAAAAGTGTCGTATTTGTTGGGATGCAAAATGACCAGTACCGCATCCACAAGACAGGTTGTACTCTGCTACCAGCTTTGTAACGGTCTCCAACGTCCGGCTGATCAGCATCTCACTGTCTGACTTAGTGCGCACACTGGCCTTGCCTGTCAGTGTGTCTAATATCCAGTAGTGCGCACTAAAACAGCCAGCGAGATGCGCGCACTAGAACTGGAAACTCGGCTAACGTCAAAGCGCTGGTAGTACTCGAGAAACCGCTGAGCTTTGCCCTGCTATGATGCCATCAGAGCTCTAGGCTGTGCTCACATAACGCAGATGGGGGCGGTATGGTTTCAGAAGACGGATCCAGTGTTCGCTACTTTGAAGATTGATCAGCAAGACTTTATTGTTGAATTTGACCAGGAGCAGAAGGCTCGGACAGCCGCATGGAAGTGGTCGGAAAATCAGGAACAAGCCAAACGACGAAATGCGTTCAGTTCACGGTAGTCCATCATTAATTTCTCTCTCTCTCTCAGATCCCATCCAAAGGTAAGTTGTATAACCACACAATACACACACGCGCGGTCGCTTTCTTCTTTGATTATTACATTCAACTCTACAAGGTGAGACATGCCATCCACTAAAAGCAAGAATAGAAGGACATTGAAAAGCTTAAATATGTGGGCATATTAAAAAGTCGGGTAGTGCTAATCATATACGGAAGGAGAAGTGTAATATTCTTATGAGACGCAATAAAAATTATATAAACAGAAGAACGGTGGAAAATAAGACGACTCCAAAAATAGCGCATATGTTCGTTGACGATCAATTACTAAGTAGAGCTAGTATAGAATTTAACACGATAAGGGAACGTTAATTATAAATAGAGAAAATATAAAGTAATTAGATAGCAATAATATATATCAGGTTATGATATGTAGTAATAACTAGTGATAGTTACATCTAGGAATAAAGTAGGTTCAAGGCTGATGGCACACAAAATACTCATAGAGATCAGGAAAGGATGAACTTCTTTAAATCGTTTTATATTTCGTGCGTTCATCTTAGTTTCTTTTAAATCGGTTCATACGCGAGTCACGGTTGTACAGTGATTACGTCACAAACTTTGAATATTTCTGTTTAGGTTTCGCTTTTGATAACGTCCTGGATATGACCTTAAACTATATCCAGCTCGCGGGCCTTGGAGAGTATGGAGCCACATTTTAATTACCATTGCTCCCAGGTCCACTCTGACCCGGATTGGTAGCACCTGTTAGGATTCCAGCTATGGGTAAAATAGAAACCGACTTGCAAACAACAAATATATTCTATTTAAAAAAATGTTCTTCAAAATCTTTGTATTCGGCATTAAATAACCTAGAAAAGGGTTGATATGCTGTAAAACAAAAACAACCAACCAACTATTCTAGATGACGGTACCTCCATTTTACTTTTGTAATAACGAATGTCTTGTAATATAACCGCAATCTGTACAAATTAAAATATCTTATTTACGAATATATTACGACAGGGGAAATGCCGGGCACCCCCTTGCTAGTATAGATACATTTGCGTCCTTCTTTGTCATTTGTACGTCGCATTGATTTTTAAAATGGTTCATGTTTTTTTTAATATAAAAATGAAAACTTGAATAAAGTAATTCAATTGAAAAATATATTATCAATAGCCCCAAGAATTAAGACCGTAAAATACAAAATTTACGTGGGGAGACCTTGATAACATAGCGTATATATTTAGTTTGCGGTAGAAGCGATTGAGAATAAGCCCCTTGAACAAATAAGAGAAACTTTCGTTCCGCAATTATTCAGCTTTCATGAGTTTATTATAAATAAAACAGAATAATCATTTTGTATCAGCCTCGAATATATTTACCGTTTATAAGTCAGAATGCAAATATAAGGAATGCTAAAAAAAGAGTAATAAAGATTTTAATGCATAAAGAATAAATCAATAGGTATAATATTCAAAATAGATGACGCATAATGTAAATATAGCGGATTTATATTCAACGCATTTCAATATATCCCTCAAACATATACAGTAGAGGCTCGGGATATGGTTACTGTGGGATACGTTTTTTTCATGTTATAATGTAGAATCCAATGTTTTTTTCCAGCCACTGATTTCAGTATTTTCCGCACCTTACGGTTTAATTTATAACGTTATTTGATTATATGCATGTGTATTATATATTGACCTGTATTTTGTTACTTATTTTTAATACCGTATCCCGGGGTTCTACTGTACACATTATTGAAAATTAATACGGAAGAAAAAATCAATGCAAAAAAAAATAACGTACGCCGGTTTTAAAGCAGTGCGAGAAATTCGAACAAGGAGCATCGGGATAGCGTATTATTAGTCACTAGCAAAGATACTCGCGCATCGCACGGGAATTTTCTGCACACTTAGGTACGTGATTTGTGGGCACCTTTCCAGCAAGTGAATGTTGTAAGAGGGAAGTGCATTTCAACTCGATACTTAAATCTTATCTAACACATTGAATACTGAAAACATACCACAATCAGATCATATCAGTTTTTCATCATATACTTTTGTAGAACTTTTCATTGAAGAGCCTCGTGGTAAACTAAATTTCTGCGTCTTTGATTTGGAGCTAGAATGCAGAGTTTTTCTGAACTTCCTGTCCGGCTGATGGAGACGTAGGACATACCGTGACTGAAGTAGTCTGATGTCCGGTTACACCAATGGTTTTAAACGTCTGACCTTGACTTTTATGTATGCTCATTGCAAAACACACCTTCACAGAAAACATTTCTAGATAGTACAATTACAACAACGCCGACATCCCCCCTGCCCCAATATGTTCTGCTAGATCTACAGCAGATGTGCTTACAGTTATATCTCATAGGATTAGCAAATCTCTCGACGGAGGCAACCTTTCTAGGGCAATTGCTCTTGACATATCTAAGGCCTTTGATAGGGTATGGCATAAAGGTTTACTTCATAAGATCTCTAGCTATGGTATTGCTGGAAATGTCTTCTCAATTATTAAATCATTTCTTTCTGATAGGTTCATAAGAGTAGTAGTTGAGGGGCAAAAATCAGAAGCTCACAGTATTAATGCCGGTGTCCCTCAGGGGACCATCCTGGGCCCAACTCTTTTCCTGATCTACATTAATGATCTTTCAAATCACATCCTTACATCATTTGTAGACATCTATGCTTACGACACTACCATTTATGGTAGCACATCTAAGACAGTAAACGACCAAGTTCTCTCCAATTCTCCCTCCTCTGATCTTGAGCACGTAGTACAATGGGGTAAAGAATGGCTGGTTACTTTTAATGCATCTATAACCAAGCTTCTCTCTTTACATCATCAACATTCTGATCCACATCTGACATCAATGGAAATGAATGGCGCTCGTCTTCAGGAGGCCTCAAGTTTTGACAAGCTTCTGGGCTTGACCATTACTCCTGATCTTAAATGG
This sequence comes from Euprymna scolopes, assembly GCF_053919585.1. NCBI lineage: Eukaryota > Metazoa > Mollusca > Cephalopoda > Sepiida > Sepiolidae > Euprymna > Euprymna scolopes. The sequence continues at coordinate 26,468,584 of NC_136508.1, read as the reverse complement.
AACACGTACATCAAATCTGTTGCCAAGGCCGCTGGAAAAATGGTGGGATCTTTCTATCGATCCGGTAGATATCTCACTGCTGATGCTATTCTCTATCTATATAAGAGCCAGGTACGTCCAAGGATGGAATACTGTTGCCACATCTGGGCAGGAGCTGCTAGAAAGGACTTGGCCTGTCTTGATAGAGTTCAAAATAGACTTTGTAGCCTCGTAGGAGATGTCCTTTTCTCTTCCTTGCAACCTTTATCTCACAGAAGAGATGTTGCGAGTTTGTCTCTGATGTATCGTTATTTTCATGGAAAGTGTTTGAATGAGCTTCAATCTATGGTCCCCCCCTCGCCAAACTGTCACAAGAAACACTCGTCTAGCTGTAAACACTATCAATAATTCCCCCTCACTCTTTATCTGTGCCTAAACCTAAACGTAGATTCCATGAACAAAGCTTTTTTCTTAGAACTGCACGCCTGTGGAATTGTCTTCCGTTTTCCTGCTTTCCGGCTGACTACAATATTGTTGTCTTCAAGTCTAACGTAAATAAGTTCTTGATTAGCCGTTCCATATAAGTTATCAACTTTACCAAATTTTCATTACTAATGATTACTATAATGTCCAATTTCTACTGTACACTCTTTAACCCTTATCCTTGAGTGGCCTCTTGGCCTTGATAATGTGGTGAAGCCTATGTAAAAAAAAATTTAAAAAAATATAAACAAAATGTTTTTTTGGGGCGGAGTAGTCAACGTGTGGGTGCTCATGTTAGGGTAAATTATCATAGAAAAGTGATCCCCCACTTTACTGAAACAAACATTTCTTCAAAAAGTCCCAGGGTCCAGGAGTTCATACCATGCAAACGGTAAATTTGCGACTGGTTTGATTATCAGATTTGGTGTCAGAAGAAAAAATCGGTTTGTGTCAAAAAATGAAAATAAATGTATTTTTTTATCATATAATCATTTGTCCAATCATGAGAAAGTGAAAGGACGACTGGGGTCATTTTTTTGGCTCGTTTGACTCTTTTTGGTGTTTTTTAGTAAATGCACGGGCGGCCATTTGCTTGCCAAGCTGTAGTGATTACGTTGGATACTAAATATCTTAAAATATTAATAACTACCTGTTTGCACAAGAAATAAATATTTGTTCTCAGCGTCCCCCAAAAACGTATAAAAGTCGGCAATTCAAATTTGAATGCCGAGGGGTCAGTAAACTAAAAAAATACCGATTTATGGTAATAATTATACCATAGCGATGTATGCGATATCATATAAGGTAAAAAAAAATATATTTTATATTAAATCTATATACTTATAAAACTCAAATAACCTTGTAACGGGTAATGTAACCCAACATCCGGTTTACGACTTCCGGTTGCGTATGCGTACATAAACATAAACACATAACAGCGTAAACAAATAAACATAAATCGCTACTTTTGCAGAATTTGACCTGCGCACTAAAATATTAACGCTATTATTTAGAAATTATTATTTAACATGGAGAGGGTGGGGATGTTTTGCAACTATTCTGTATTACAACTATACTGTCACAACTTTCTTAATAAATAAATCAACTGTAACCCGTTGACAACGTATTGCTTTATTGTGAACGTTTTCAGCGTCCCAATTGTTTTTTTGTGTGTGTTTTTTCGCGTTTAAATTATCCAAATAAAAAATTGTTAATACTTTCTGCATTTTTCCATCGTTCATTCCCGTATTACTTTAAGTTATTTTAACGCAATTTTCCCAAAAATAAATCTACATTAACCCGTTGACAATCATAAGAGCATTTTACAACGTATTGTTTTACTGTGTACGTTTTCAGCGTCCCAATGTTTTTTTTTCGCGTTTAAATTAAAAGATATATCAAAAGTTGAATTTAACTTTAAGTAGTATGCCATATGTTAAGTGCACATTTACCTATACGTATGCCAAACAAACCAGTTATAGTCCAATGGCTGTATTTTTTTTTATCAGAAATAAACAATTATAAACATAACAATGAATTATATCGGCGTAAAGCTACTAAATACAGTGGAAAAAACACGGATAACTCAACAATGAATTAAAAAGGTTTTACTCATGCAGAGAGTGATCCAGACGTAACTCAGCGCACGCCCGGCTTTCTCCGGAACATGACATCAACAGCCGGAGTAAGCCGAGCGTCGCAAGGAAAATTAAGCCGTCTGACGAAACATAAAGCTGAACCAATGACAATGTAGCGCGATGGTTTTCAACGCGACGCGCGTTCGCGCGAGTGGAAAATTCAAAGCAGCAGACGACAATTTGGAAGAGAAAGAAAAGAAAATAAATTAGTAAAAACAGTAAAGCACACTTTCGTACTTTAACGTTAGAAAAAAATGAATCTTAAAGCCTTGTCAAGAAAAAAAAAATTACTGGCACGGACGAAAACATGTGCATCATGTGGACAAGGAAAGAAAAGCGATGGCTATGCCTGGAGGTGTCAGGTTACCACATGCCGAACATTTACATCATCCGGACTGGTACCTTTTCTTTTGCCAAGTCTAGGCCTACAATTGCTGTTGTGGGTGTTTGAGTGAGCAACACAGAAAAACCTCCAGCGCGAATGCCGGATACGATTTACGCACACACACCATTAATAAAACAACGGCCTGAGGAAACAACAAAAATATCTGTTGCAATATAAAAAAAAATTTTTTAAATCTATCCCACCAAGTTTTGTTTCAATTTTTCTAGTTTTTAGGTTTTATTTTGAGAAAAAAATTAAAATTAAAATTAAAATAGCACCCCACAAACATTTTTTTTCATTTTTTCTTGAAAAAAAAAGTTTACAAAAAAGTAAGTGTTTATTTGACTTATCTCTGAACCTTTTCTCGAACAAAAGAAATCGGTCAATGTTAATTGTGCGTTTATGAAGTTTGGCCGGAGCACCATAGATTGAAACACAGACGAGTAGTTGATATTAAAAAAATCGATAGACATAAGAAAACTTTCCAACAACTCGTCTGTGAAGATGTTGTAGGAAGGTGAATTAGGCATCACCAACTCGGTCATTTATTTTCATTTTTATTGAACTATGTTACATATCATTACTTCTTGAATATGCATTCGTACTTATTTATCTCCTTAAGGTCAGTTTTTTTTTTTTAATATACAATAGACACTATTTTGATAGAAATGTTAATCTATATATTTATAAATTATATATATTTGGTGACCATTTTAAACTTCCAGATGTTGTATGTGCTCCCCGCTTATCTCGGCATTGTTTCCAGTTGTATTAGAATTCTCTTTGTCACTGTACTCAAGATGTGCCGATTCAGGAGAGGTGTTGTTAGTGATTGCGAAACCCTTGCCTCACAATTACACCAGCAGCTGCCCATACAAGAGGTACGCTTTCTCTTTCGAGACTGAACGGAGGCATCGAATCGATCGGATATTTATAAAAGTGAGAACACTTCTCAACCTATATACTCAACAAATATTGATCTACTGACTTGATATATGAGGTAATCAGACATGTGGAAAGCTTTTTAATCTGTTTCCATCCGAAGGAATGTGCACCTAAGACCACAAAATTGAAAAATTGATACGAGGGGGTCATCGGATTAATATCTTTTTTTTTTTCAACAGTTTCATGAATGCGCATGCGTGAGTAGTTGACATGACAGTTTCCGTACGTTAAAAATAAGTAAGTTTGAAAACACGTTTTTAAAATCGATAAAGCTGGCCTAATACACATCATACTTGACTTACTGTTTTAAGGTTTTGTTTTCGCCTCAGCTAGAGGGTTTTTAATTTTACTTACAAAATAAACTGTTTGGAAAAGAAAAAAAAACAATAATACCCGCATGCACATGTCTCAATTTCTGTATAAATAAACTATATAACTTATGAGTCATAGTAGTAAAATTAAAATGCGGGTTACTATTTTTTTCATTTTTTTTTTATTCTTTGTCCAAAATCTTACTTTTTACTGTATTCAAAAATAAATATTATCTTTATGAAAAGAGATGTGTTTATTTAATATATTTCTCATCCCGTGCATCACATACAGCTCGTGATATTATTCATTAATATAGTAGTTACGTAGTGTAAAGGAAGAGCCTATTTCTAATCTGACGTCACAGAACGATCCCTCTTTTAATTTATCCACCACTAGTTATGTTAAACTTATTTATTTTTTCACAAAATAACAATGCTAATATAGATTATAGTATATGGTTAGGAGTTTATCTCATGGTACACGTGGTAAATAATTCCGATTTGATTTTTCTTTTTCTGTCTGAATGTATATCGACCTAAATGGACTTTGACACTTCTCTATTTCAAATCAATACCGATTTAGCTTACCTCCAAGTTACTATTATAAGCCAGCCATTAATTGTCAATTTATTTCTCTTATGTCGAACTATATTTCTGTTTTCCTCTAAGACCGCATACTTTTATCGGCGTCTCGTGACGAGGCCGCAGATAAGAATTTCACATTTTCGATTGCCTACATTTCATCGTAGGTCAACGTCACGCGTGATTTTGGCAAAAGATAAAAGCGTACAGAACAGACGACTATTTTGGAAAATAATTTTCGATAAATATTTGCCACTGTTAATAACATCCTGCGTAATGAAGGCATTCTAGTATAGATGCCAATATATTTTCCTAATTTACACATCTTACAAAAATGTCTTCAAAGATCATTTTTATTTCTGCATTGGTACTTAACTTGAAGTCAAACTCTCTGCCGTTACATTTGAAATAGACTGTTACGTATGTATGCATGCAAATTTTGAAAGTGTGTTTGTAGAAATAGTGTTGAAAATAAAACTCACGTCTTGGTTGATAATTTATGAATTTCCAGAATTCGAAATGATTCTATGCCAAATATCAGTGTTTAAGAAATTCACCGTTGACTGTAAAATGCTCTGAAAAACAATTGAATGCCCTCTGTTTTTTGTCACCCTGTATATATATATATATATATATATATATATATATATATATATATATATATATATATATATGTACGTTTTATTTTTTTATTACCGTATCTTTCTGTTAAGCTACATTATTGTTTCAGCTACCCGGCCGTTTTTTTGGCCGTCTGTAGCTTCTTCAGACTTTTACAGAAATGTTCGTCATTATGGGATGAAAGAGTGAAAGAGTGAACAGGGGAGAGGTGCGAGAAGAGCGGTGGAAAAAGAGGAAGGGAACAGGGAGAAAGCTAGGAGGGGGTGCTTGCTTTGTCGGTAATATTTTAGTTTTGGAGTTTAAGGAACTTGTGGGGGAGGGTCTGGGAAGTTAATTTCTGGTGTGCCTGAGGGCATAGGGATACATGGAGAGGGAAGGGGAATATGTGGGGGTAGGAGGAGGGGGATTACTTTAAAATTTGAGTCTTAATTTAAAGTTTTTTGCGTCTCGTTGGTGAGATGATTTCTTGATAAGTATGTCTTGACCTGTTGAGTGTTCGCTTAGGTTCGGAGGCGGGGGGCTATGATTCGGTTTATTTATTTAGTTTTTATTTGTTGTTAATTGTTTGGAGAGGGTTAGCACACGTGGACGTACACGTGCGTGTATACATACACATACACACACCCAGTTATACAGACAGTTATTGGTATAGACATATTCGTCGACATAGATTTAAATCTAAGTTCATTTTTGGTACATAGGCGCAATACTTTCGTTCGATGTAGACATGATTATACATAGATATGAGCATAAACTCATTCCCAGGGTCAGATACATAATATTTTCATTTTCATTTGTGGGTTGTTGTTTTTTTGGTTAGATGTGGGTGCACACGGGAGCGCAGGCGTACTCCACCGCATACATATACATACCTACAAATGCATGTCCCCACACGCATGCATGTACAGAGATATACATGCATACATGCATACACATATGCACACACATATGCTCTCGTTATATACATCTGCAAAGTATCCCGGGTACGTGGGCGTTTATTAATGCGTATGTAAGTATATGTGGATGAAACCTGTGCCCACCTTTACGGCATGTCACGCTATATACCCGTATGTATATTCGTGCGCACATGGGTACCGATGTATATGTACACGTACCTATGTATACGTGTGTGGATGTGAAAGTATATGTGCCCGCTGCCTGCTGTCCACATACGTATGTGAGAGCGTGCAGTATATATATCGATGTATGTGTTCACGAGTATTGGTATCTGTGTGTGCACATGCGCCTGCATGTATGCGTGGAGAAGCAGATATGCCTGAATCAATATGCGAACATGGGCCCGTGTATACGCCTCCTTGGGAGTGGGGGCGTTGATGTGCGTATGTATCTGTGTATTAGCGCATGCATGCTTGCGCACACGTACCCAATTTTAGCACCTTAAGGAAATTTGACGTAAGCGGGAGAGACGCGGGTGTCTATGCATGCATGCGCACATATGTGCATATATTTGCACGCTTGAGCGGAGATGTATGTGTACATGTGAAGGTTTCTTTAAGTATATATGTGTGTATGTACGCATGTGTATGTTCGTGCGCGTAGCCGCTAGCTAACCCTCTCCAAACAATTAACAACAAATAAAAACTAAATAAATAAATAAATAAATACAGACGGCAAAAAAAAACGGCCGGGTAGCTGAAACAATAATATAACTTAACAGAAATATACAGTAATAAAAAATAAAACGCATATTTGCTCTACAACAGTATTGAGCACTTTCTTCAGTTTTTATTAATTACCATTCCTACTATATATATATATATATATATATATATATATATATATATATATATATATATATATATATATATATATATATATATATATAATGTATTCTCCCGGCGATTTCGACGTATGACGTCTCGATAACTTAAACCTATTTAATTCGATGTAGCATACTCAATCGTTAATGACATCCAAGTCCTAGATGAGATCTGAAAACAAACCCACCATTGAGGCAAGAATGAAGATTGCGCGAATGATCAGCTGGGATGCAGACGCTTTGATTCTTTCACATCTAACCTGTAGTTGGTAAATTTAAGAGAACTGTTTGATGCCCCTCTGTCAGGCAGAACTTCATTCATTTTGTTAAGAAGAAATTCGTTCAAAATAACGAAAAGGAATATTTGCACATGACGGTTTTTACAACCTATTCTTAAAGCGAAGCAGCGATCCACCCATATTCCGCTGTCAACCGTTGTACATGCCGTACCTCACCTGCTTTGGTATCCGGTCTTCTTCCATACGTAGGACATGTCCTGCCAAATGTAGCTGTAATTGCATCAAAAAGCCTTCAATTTCGCCAATACCGCAGCGTGTATAAAGGTCCGTATTAGACCTCTGATTGCTTAGGGTGAAGCCACAAATTGTTCTAAGGCAGTTTTTTGTGGAGGACATCAAGCTTCTGGAGGTGATTGTGATAGACTGTCTATGATTCCGATCCATAAAGCTGTGAAGTTAGCACAATTGCTTTATAGACAAGTTCTTTAGTTATTTAGTGCACACGTATCTAATTCTAAAGCTAATTCCCCTATCATTCCATAACCGATTGCGCACGCAAAATATTTTGCTGTAGTAGACAGGCTTGAACCTGTAACGCGAAGGAGTAAATAAAGTTGGAAAAAAAACAACCGTTTATTCCCCGCGCCCACCGCGACAAACGAAATGTATGAAACTAACGATTATCACATTTTAATTAATACTAAACACAAACGAAGGAGATACTTCTTGGGAGTATGCTTTGTTACACCAGAACAGACACCACTTACGTGATTTTGGAACATGACAAATAAGGGCGAAATAGTTTACCTGACGATTATTTATGTACTTTTTTTTTGTTTGATTCTTTTTAAGGATCGGAAAATGCTACTTGATTACTTGCTCTCCTGGTTTAAATAAAAGTGTAGTATCTTATCCCAGGGTTCCAGCAACATTATCACCCCCGCCCCCACACACATAAAAATAAAACTCACGATTATCACATTTTTACTAATACTAAGCAAAAACGCAGGAGACAATAGTTGGAAAATTGCGTTGTGACAACAAATCAAAACTTCTTACGTAATTTTTGGAATATGACAAATAAAGATGAAATATATTCCATGTCGATTTTTTTATGTATTTTTTTAAGGAGGACGTAATGCCCAGTAGAATTTACTTGATTACTTAGACTTCTGTCTAAGATCAATGTGTAATATCTCTCTCAGTAATTTAGCGACATCACACACACACACACACACACACACACACACAAAAATAAATAAAATAAACCTATGATTATAACATTTTAATTAATACTAAACACAACCGCAGGATATAATGCTTGGGAGATTGCATTGTGACAACAAAACGTGCACTAATTAAGTTATTTAAGGAATATGACAAACAAGGCCGAAACATATTTCGTGTTGATTTTTGTGTATTTTCGTTGTTTTGTTTTTTAAGGAGTAAATAATGCCTAGTAGAAAACTACTTGGTTACTTGGACTTCTGCTTAAGATCAAAGTGTAGTGTCTCTCTCAGCATTCCGGTAACCTTCTCACAACTCTCAAAAAAAATACTCACGATTAACAAAGTTTAAGTAATACTAAACACAACCGCAAGAAATAATGCTTGGGAGATTGCATTGTGGCAACAAAACTTACATTACTTACCTGATTTTTGGAATATGATAAATACGGAACAAATACGAACATTTTAGCTACCTGATACATTCTCTATTTAACAGAACACAAGTTGCATTTTTTACCTAATAATAAACAGAATAATGGAGGTACTACTAGAGAGAATTGCCTTGTGACACGATAACAGACACTACCCTTCCTACATCATTCTATAATTAAAGGATTACCAATCTCATAATAAACAATAGTGAATGGCCAGTTAATGAAAATAATCTTATTTCCGGTAAAATGACTCAGCATTTTTACAGTTTATACTTGAATACATTGATACTTTAAATTCACGATGATCGGTTAATTAGTTTAGAGTGGATCCAATACAAAGAAATATATACATTTAAACGCATACTTAAAATTTATACTAAACGGTTAATTAGTTTAGCATTAAATCCAATACATACAAATATACAACCATATACACATACTTAAAAACATAATGATGTGTTAATTAGTTTAGTAATTAATTCAATATATAAAACATATGCACGTGCATCAAATTCGTGATGATCGACCAATTAGTTTTGGAAAGAATCAAATAAATATGAATATAAACACACACACACACACACACACATATATATACACACACACACACACACACATATATATATATATATATATATATATATATACTTAAAATTCACAATGATAGTTTAATTAGTTTTGAAGTAAATCCAATACATACAAACATACAGACATATACACATGCTTAAAATTCTTAACGGTCAGATAATTAGTTTAGAAGTAAATACCATACGATCAAATATACAAACATTAACACATACTTAAAATCCATAATGATCGGTTTATTAGTTTCGGAGAAAATTATATACACACAAATATAAAAAACATATATACATGCTTTAAATTCACATTGATCTGTTAATTAGTTTTAAAGTAAATCCAATACATACAAGTATACAAACATATACACATGCTTAAATTAATTTTTCGATCGAATAATTTGTTTAGGTATAATCTTAAATAAAGGCCAAGTACGTCCAAGGATGGAATACTGCTGCCATATCTGGGCAGGAGCTTCTAAGAACAGCCTACCCTGCCTTGAAAGAATACAAAATAGATTTCGTGGCTTAGTGGGGGGTGCCCTTTTCTCTACCCTGCAACCTCTCTCCCACAGAAGAGACGTTGCGAACCTATCATTGTTGTATCGGTATTTCCATGGCAGGTGCTCGTCTGAACTCCAATCTCTGGTCCCCCCTCGCCAATCTTTCACGAAAAACACCCGTCTAGCTGAATCAACTGTGAAAAATTTCCCCCACTCTTTATCTGTGCCTAAATCAAAACGTGGATTCCATGAACAAAGCGTCTTTCTTAGAACTGCACGCCTGTGGAACTCTGTTCCGTCTGCCTGCTTCCCACCTGACTACAACTTTGATAGCTTCAAGTCTAACGTTAACAAATTCCTAATGAACCGCCCCCTTAAGTAAACACTTCATCAAATCTCCACACTGACGTAATGTACTTGCAATAACCCTTATCCCTGAGTGGCCTCCGGGCCTTGATAAATGGTGACCACTGTGTAAAAAAAAAATTATTTCCCGGTCGAATAATTTGTTTAGGAACAATCCAAAACTTACAAATATACAAGCATATGCACATACTTAAAATTTATAATGATCGGTTGATTAGTTTTGAAGTAAATCCGATACTTACAAATATACAAGCATGTGCACATACTTTAAATTCATAATAATCGGTTAATTATTGTAGGAGTAAATCTGTAGCAACCACTATGCCCGGCCGGAAAAAATGAACGGCAAATACATTTCACAGCGATTACTGCTTTGATACATACAAACCTATAAAATAAGCTTAGGATCCACGTTATTCTGCCTCGTGTATAAATACAGTAAACAGGCTTGAACGTTCGAGAAAGCCTGTATATAAAGATTTGTCCGCTAAAAACAAAACCAAGTTTCTCCTCAACTCCTCAAGTGTTAACACGTGTTCGAATAAACTCCGCTGTAGGGGAGGTACAAACAATAGTCATGATTTTGTGTGCAACAGCCATGAACATTATTACTTCCTAGAAACTTACCACACCTAGCGAAGACTTAAATTTTTCTTTAAACAATTTTACTTCGAACTGTTCTTCTTATCGTACGAACGCGCGCCCATATATTCACTTATATAATTTATGGGCTGATCTTTTCATATGTGGCACTTTTATCATAAAAAAAATCAGTAAATTAAAGCCTTGTGCTTTTCTCACAAACTCCAAACTCCGCTAATCCTTTATGTGAATTTTCCACGCAAGAAAACACTTATTTTGGAACTATTTTAACTAATAGTCGTTACGCGTAAATAAATGTAGTATTTTTTTTTTTAATTTTATTACAGTAATTTATTTGTTCTTTGCCGAGTGTCATTATTTTCTGGATTTCATTTCTATTTCTTTATGTAAGGATGTGAGTTGGCGAAAGCTGCCTATTAATCAGCCATCCCGTTAAATTTACTTTTAATGGTCCCGCGCGTATATACCTACTTTCGACTAAAATAAAATGGCGACACACGTAACCTCGTCCTATGAATTGATAAATCCCGATTATGATTGGTGACTTTTTATTTACATCCTACAAATCCAATACATAAAATATATAGACATATGTAGATATTTTAATGATAAAGATCGGTTTATTTGTAATACTATTTAAGCATATTTATGATTACTTGGTCTTTTGGCTGTAATATATGTGTAGTTTCTGTTCTTATTGTTGCGCCGACCCAATCACTCTCCTAAAAAAAAAGCTAACGGATTTAAACTAATACTAAAAAAGAGATAATGCTTGGGAGATTGTTTTGTGATAACAAAACGGACATCACTAACGTGAAGATTGGAATTCGACAAATAAGGACGAAATATATTCCGTGATGTAAGAGATAATTCTGTGGAGATTGTTTGTGGATACTATTAACGTGAGTTTTGGAATACGAAAAATAAGGACCAAATATATTCAGTGTCGATTTTTTGTGTACTTTTGTTGTTTGTTTCGTAAGGAAGAGATAATGCCTGGTAGCAAAATACTTGCTTACTTGGTCTTCTGGCTAAAATCAGAGTGTAATATGTGCTCAAAAGACTTCACCCCTCCCTCCTTAGAAAACAAAAGAAACTAATGATTATCACATTTTAACCAATACTGAGAAAACACGGAGAATATAATGCTAGGGAGATAGATTTGTGAAAACAAAACGGACACTACTTACGTGATTTTTGGAATATGACAAATAAAGACAAAATATATTCCGTGTGGATTTTTATGTATATTTTTTTGTTGTTGTTTTTAAGGAGGAAATAATCCCTTGGTAACTTTATTTTTTGGCTAAGGTCAAAATGTACTATCTATTCTCAGCATTCCAGCGATCTTATCTTCCCCAATAAATAGAGGACGGGTAGCATATTTTAACTAATAATAAACGAAAAAGGAGGAATAATGCTTGGGAGAATTGTTTTATGACAACTTAACAGATATTATCCTCCTAGTTTCGGCTATAAATAAAGAATTGGCAATCTTAATGTAAACAATCGTAAATGGATTGCTAAATTAAAGAGCAATCACGTATTTTCCCGTAAAATGACTCAGCACTTTTCAATTAAAACTAAAATACATTGTTTTGTTTTAAAAACATATCAACTGTTTTCTGTTCTTCTTATCGGTAAATATTTACACTCATAATTATTTTTGCTTCATCGTTATTCTTGAATATTTTACCATTTGTAACGCAACTATAACGTAGGTACCATTTCTTTAACTTAAAAATCAGTATATTTTTCGGTTTTATAGTGTAGAACTACCCAGTTTATTGTAAAATAATATGCAATATTAAAGAGAGATGATGTCATTTCTGGTAACATGGATCAGCATTTTTTTCAACTCTACATTAAATACATTGAATCCTTTTAAAATTATGTAATAATAACATTGAAAATCCTGGAAAAAACGTACCATTTGCAAAAACGGCCCTGTCGGTGGGGCATTAGAATACGCCGACTGCCCCTCTGCAGAGGGTAAAAGTCCCTCAATGGGGGTCCTGGATATGACCTTCAACTATATCCATTGGTGAGGCCCCAGCTTGTGGGTTTTGGGGAGTGTTGAGCCTACCTTTAATTACCATTGTTCCCAGGTCCACTCTGACCCGGAGTGGTTGTACCTGTTAGGGTCCCAACTATGGGTTAAATAGAAACCGACGTGAAAACAACAAATATATTCTATTAAAAAAAATGTTCTTCAAAATCTTTGGATTCGGCATTAAATAACCCGAAAAGGGTTGATATGCCGTAAAAGAAAAACCAACCAACCATTTGCAAAAACTGCTCAGTTAACATCATAGAATTAATATTTTTAGCCAATGTTTACATAAGTTTTAATACGAGGCTTTGCTTCTTCTAACGATACCACTCTTACGATAGTCGAGTGCCTATCACAAAATATTTTAGCAGATATACGAACCCACAAACACACAAATAAACAAGCAAAAAATGTACACGTATACAAACAGTCAGTTGGGATTTATATAAGAGGTGATTATTCGCAGCTTTTTCCAATTTATTTATTCACTGATCTCAATTATTTATATGTGTTAGTGTACATATTTTACTTATGGATACTAAAGAGTGTTTAATTTGTCCAGTGACTAGATTTTTTCATGGAGTTGCATTACACCCAATAATTTAAGAAATAAGTCAATGGCCAAACAAAGGAATATTTTAGTACATGTGTTGCATGATTAAACCGTGGAAAAAATATTTTGGAAAATTAACATATATTTGATAATCTTTAATATAATAAATTATAATATTACAATGTCTTTATTTCGTTGGAAAGTGAGTAATACAGATGTTTTTTTTTAATATTCATAAACCTTACTGCCAGAAGTAAACACACACACACACACACACACACACACACACACACACACACACACACACACACATATATATATATATATATATATATATATATATATATATATATATATATATATATATACGGTATATAAAACAGTAATTCATTACTATACAATATTTAAGTGAATGATGTAATTAAATATTTCACAATTAAATATCGTATCGACCATTACCGATTTAATGAGATTTTATCATGAGATCTGCTTGAGGCAAGAAAATCCATTTATTACTTAAATCTATGGGAAATCTAATTCCTCTCGCCTACAACATAAATGGGTTGCAATTTTTAACAAATTAAGCAACTTTATTTAGTGTTCCATTTGCCTTTGCGAACCTCAATATTCTCACACGCAAATATCCATTGCATTTAAACAACATCCGTCCAAATTTAAGTTTTTTTTTCCAAAATAATTATGCATTAAATTGTAAATGCCTTTATTTTTTGTTTTTTGCAGTTTTCCTTAAATGTTAAAGGGTGGAGGGATAAAGGTTTCGCCGTAAAGAAAACAACTCTACAGTTTTATTTTCAATATCTTACTGTTTTTATTTTATTCAACACTACAGCTATAATTTTTTCATTGAAAAAATCAATTAAGGTAACTTGATTATATAGTAAAACTGACACATATTCAATGTAGCCGTCTTCAGCTTCAATTAGCCCCTCGATAAAAGTCCGAAACTGGGAGCATGACTTTTTCACATGCACTGGAGGGAGATCGGTGAATGACGGCTATCAGGTTGGTTTAGGTGTTGTGGGAGGTCATGGCGGTGATATTTTCGACGCATGACTAAACGAAGTAGTTCAGCGGATTAAGGTCGGGGAAGGAAAGGGGCCATTGAGAGAGTGGTAAAATTTGTAGCTAGCTTTCTGTAACAAAGCTTAAGTTAATTTGAACTTGTTGTGTGAAAATACGCTGGTGCAACCAGGGGATTATTTCACTCTTCAACACATCTAAGCACACTTTGGTATTTACTTTCAAGCCAACTTCAAATATGTAAGGTGGCATAATGTGGCTCTTACTCAAAACTACAACAAAGGCAATAAACGTAGCCGGTGACTTCTTTTCATTTTGCTTCATTTAGTTTTATTCGTGGCAATGCAGCAATGTGTTTTGAGGGTGCTTGCCATGGTCCTGTTGTCATAGCTTGGATAGGTAAAGAGCATTGGTTGTACAACGGGTAATCTCGTATCTCGCTCGTTGAACAGTGTGTAACTTTCAGACATGATAGACGGCTCCTATCGCTCGTGAAATTTGTACACTACTGGCCAACTAGTAGATAGTCTGCAAGAAAAAATGCAAACCAGTTTTCATCAAACAGAAATAGAAACATATCTATTCTAGAGTGACGATTTTATTGTTTTTAATCTTAATTCCTTATGTTATCTTAATGAAAATTATTTGATCACCGTAAGGATGATGAATGGTTTGTATTAGGAGCGTCTTAAATGTGAAGCGTTTTGAGCAGTGTCAACCTATTCTTTCGTCACAACCAATCTGATCCAACAGTAGGCCAGGTTGATACAGCTATGGGCATGAGTCAACCGTCATCTCTATAAAACAAATATGAACAACTTTTTCTTTAAATATTTCTCACGTTGGAATTATCAACATTGGTTGGTGGAAATCAATGTAAAAAAAATACAACACGAAGAAAAAAATCACAAGGCGGTATTTTTCCTTTTTAAAAAAAATTGTTACCGTTACTCTCTCGTCTCGACACTATCTTAAAAGTCTATTGCTATTGCTTTACTACACACCGGTCGTAGAAAATTTTTTTTTATACGTCCATCATGTTCGACGGCAGTCTTTCCTATGACAACACGCTAGTCAACACCAGCCCATTATCGCTTTCACCTTTCACGATCTTCTTCGGCGTCGACTTTTTTTTCTTCCCAATCACGTGGTGTCCTTGTTTTCTTTTTCTTTTCGCGACAGTTCGCATTCACGTAGTGGATTACGTCTAAAAGTTAAAATATCGTCGAAATTTAAAAGATTGCATCTGGAAATATAACCGTGATAGATTAAATAAAGTTTTTTTTAAAATTAGAGATAATTGAATTGTGATAAAATAGCGTAGCAACTGAAGATGACGTCTAACAATAAGAATAGGAAGTGATAAAAATAGGGGTCTAAAAATAGACAGTGATAAAATAAAATACAGTAAATAAGTAAAATAAAATAATAAAATGAAGTGAAATTACGAATGTATTTTTTAATGTATATATATATATATATATATATATATATATATATATATATATATATATATACTTCGAGTTTAACCTGTGTCTAAATTGTTCTCTTTAATAATTTTAGACCCCATTATTATCACCTCCTAGTCTTATTTTTTGACGTCATCTTTTAAGTTACTACACTAGTTTATCCCAATTCAATTATCTCTAATTTTTAAAAACTCCCTTGGTAATCCCGTTTCATTTATTTACTTAATCTATCACGGTTATATATCCAGACGCAATCTTTTAAATCTCTACGATATTTAAACTTTTACACGTAATCCACTACGCTAGTTTACACTAATTTATTTTCTCTCATAAAATGTATGTATGTATATATACATCGAATTTGCATAAGGAAACACGCTGCATTCCCTCAGCATTATATATAGCCCCAAATCTTCCGACCTTCTCGTCAATGACCATCCCTCTTCGCATAAATCGGGTGAAACGTTGAGTATTCAGGTATTTTAACCTCCATTTATTTTCATATCGTCGGATTTAATCCAGCTCAACAATCACACACACACACACAATCACACACACACACACACACAATCACACACAATCACACACACACACACACACACACACACACATATATATATATATATATATATATATATATATATATATATATATATATATATATATATATATATATTAGAAGTGAACGCCCGTGGAACTCTCTTCCGTTCGCCTGTTTCCTACCTGACTACAACCTGGATAACTTCAAGTCCAACATGAACAAATTCCTGATTAACAATCCCCTTAAGTAAGACACTTTATCAAATCTCCATTACTAATGATTACTACGATACTATCACATTGATTACTGTGTACGCAATAATTTTTATCCATGAGTGGCTTTCGGGCCAGGATATTATAAGTGGTGACTTCTTTTAATATATATATATATGTATGTATATAAATATATATATATATATATATATATATATTTATAGTAATTAATATAACTTAAAAAAGAATACGAGGGAAGATAAGATAAAATATAAAGCAAGTGGATATACAAAATCAAAATCAACTTTAAAGTAAAAAATAAAATATTAATAATCTAGAAAATACGTAAATAATAGATAAAATTAGGTAAAATTAGTTAAGATTAATAAAGTTTGATTGTAATCGTCGTAACGAGTAAAATAGCAAAGTGTGTCGGTGGTATGAAGCATCAAAGTTGCTCCAAACCAAGTGTTTTCTGTTTTATTAAGGCGAATATCTGATGAGTAAGTGACTTAAAATGCAGCAAAAACCTAAATTTGCAATTTTTTTTCACGAACGAAACAATATTGAAATGGTTACGTTTTGAAAAGCAATAAAGTATCAACTAAAAGCACTTGATGCTTGCAAATTAGTGAACAAGTATATATGCTCTGAAAAAAAAGCATTAATTGAGCATTGACTTTTTCCAAATTTATATGACAAACATGTCATATATATATATATATATATATATATATATATATATATATATATATAGCCATTCATTGACAAACATGTTATATATATATATATATATATATATATATATACAAACTTTTTTATTATAATAATATTTTCTAATCCATTACGATTGCTATATACAAACTGATTTACGTTTCAATTAATTGACAAAAATCTTTCGCTCTCCCCTCTCTCCCTCTATGTCAATATATATATATATATATATATATATATATATATATATATATATATATTTAATTGTATAGAAGTTCAGAAAAAATTGTTACCGTCGGTTTCAAAACAAACGTAAAAGGGGGCCAGTTAATGGTAAATCGTAAATAACGTTAGGCTCTCGTCAGCCATGTTGGTTCTGTCTGAGGAAAATTTCAGGCCCGCATTTATTGTTTATAATGATGCTCAGTTTTATTTAACTATAACTTATTATTATCTCTGTATATTTTATTTTATTCTAATATGAATTTTCTATTTTTTAATTTTTTTATTTAATTCATCTTTAGTAAACATGTACTGTCCTCTTTTTGTTTTCGATCCGCATGTTTTCCGGTCTGCCCTTTGTTAATTTTAGCTGGTCCAAGGGATAATTAATTTATCTTATTAAGTTTTCTTCTTTGTTTTAGTAAAGGGGAGGTAATACATATTTCAGTTGGTCCAAGGGAGGTAATTAATCTATCTTTTTTATACAATAGTTGAGGGGAGGTATCTAAGCTATTTAATTCCTAACTCTGTTTGTTTTTATACATGTGTATTGTATTCTCTAAGGTAGACATAATTTTCATAATTTTTATACTTAATTTATATACTTACAATTGCCTAAATGTCCATTTTCATTTTTACTAAATTATGCGTTATGTTAACTGCATCTAGAATACTCTTGAAGAAATTCCGTTAGGTGGGAGGTCTTCGTTTGTTGTTCTGACTTCCCAGTTTATTAGGAGCGTTTGTCTCCTAGGTATACAGGCTTTAAGGGTCTCGCTGCTGACGTTCAAACAGGTATTTTGAGGGTCATTAATAGTTTTTATCATGTGGTATTTCTCCGCACCACAAAGGGGACACCATTTTGAGGCTGGTGAGTATGCTGGTCTTCTCTCTATGATCCTCTATTTAATGCTGAATGGTGTATCGTTGTTTTTAGCTGCCATACTCGGTCGGCTAATGCTGTCTTTATCCTCGTTTTGTCATGAAGGAACTGGTGTGCATGTAAAATCTCTGCTTAAACGTCCCTTTAGTCATGCCTATGCATATTCCTGGTGTATCGTTAGATGTGTGGGTGTCGCTTCATATATGAGGGATTTCACTCTGCATCTTCCCTCTAATGGGCAATCTTCCTTGGATCTGCAAGAGCAGTCCGCAATTTCATTTTTATTGCGTTCCTTTGCGATGATCTTTTTTATTGATGGAGTGGTGGAATATCTTACCTTAATCGTGTTTCTGTTGAATAGTTTATGTAGCTTATGTTGTGGAGTGAAATTTCTGTCTAGCAGTTTCAGGAATAGCTATCCCACTCGTGTTTTTGTGTTGAGGAAAATGGAGGTGAGAACCAAATGATGTTCCGCCTCCTGCTGCGCCTGTCTTTTGTTAGCCGATGTTGGGTTGGCTGGTATTTAATGCTTTCCGTGAATCCGCTTTTTTGGAACGCTTCATTGTAATATGGAGCTGCTTGGTTGAAGATGTCGGCGTTTGATGAGAGCGTGGAGATTCTTTTTCCGATATTGGCAACCATGTTTTTGAAAACTGTAGGGGGTGACAGGATCCTTTGTTTATGTACCTAAGTGTCTCATTGGGGTTGTGGATGGGTCTATGTGTCCTGTTATTTAGATTTAGAGTTGTGTCTAGGAAGTCTACTTTTGGTTTCTTAGCATGATCATTGTTTTCTTCCTGCTTGCATTCAGTTTGCAGTACAGAATATCTGTACGAACAATTCATGCACATAATTCAAATACTTTGAAAACTTTTCAATATCCTCTATATTTAATAGTATGTGCAACGGAAAAGGCAACATAAATATTTACCAGATAAACATACGCAAAAATCATATACACTTGTGGCACTTCTTACATAAGCAGGCATCTTTAAACAAAATAGGCTTTTCAATAATACAGGCCACAACACTTACTATAAAATAATCATTAAAATAAACAGAACACCCCAAAAACAAACTAATTTCCAATGCAGGCTCATACACTGCAAAAATTCGAATGAATTCATATCCATTGCAAAACTTGCCCTCAAATATACCTTGTTGAAACCGAAAGTAGATTAGAGAAAAGGATTAATAAACATAAAAGAGATATAAAAGTAGCAATTCTCTGAATGAATTATTCTTTTAATTATTGCAGCATAATCATACTTTTGACTTGAAGTAAGCAGAAATAGTTAAATTTATTTCAAATAAACCACAACATGATTTCAGATACTTCAAGGACTGTTTTCCTTCTTAAATAGAGCAAAGTCATCCTTTTCACAACAAATACTGTACTGTTATTTTATTTTCTCCAATGTATTCATCCAGAAAGAAGTCTTCCGATGAAGGCGAAACGGTGATAGACGTATAAGTTGGTTTGATCTTTTTCGTCTTTCTATCTCGTCGGAATCCTATTTCTAGTATTCTCACAATATATATATATACATGTATATATATATATATATATATATATATATATATATATATATATATATATATATATACGGCATGCGTTTGAAAATTAATGTATCTTACTTTTTATTCCGCCAAATAGATCAGGCAGGATTAAAAATTGCAAGTGTATGATGATGTTCATACCTGACCTCAGCCTTATCTCACTGTTGTAGGTATTGACAGTATTCGCTTCGACGAGAACATCCACAGTCATGATCGTGCGTCAAAATCAGATATACGTTATTGAATTGCACCATGAAGCAAAATGGAATCGGTCTACATTCCCCAGCACTTTTTGAAAATTTATAAATTAGATGTCATAAAATATAGAGATGTGTTCGTTGGGTACGAAGTGGTACCAGAAAAGTGAATGACAAAGCGCGCTCGGGACGTCATGCATAGCCACAGCACTGTCGCTCGCAAACATGAATTAATCAATAATGACTATGCAGAATACTAAATTCTGGAGCACAATATGTCGATCATTCTTACAGTGCTGCGTGGACTACAATGTATTGTGGATTAAGTCACTGTCGGAAGACACGTGGAGGTTCATTTCAATACACTGCGGCGATCCTTAACTAGAACAGTGGTTCAATTGATTTGATTTAATAATAGGCGAATTTATTTATTTCAATGACAATAAAAGGATGAAAACGTAAGACATTGGTTCATTCTCATTCAATATAGGACCACGCAGTTTTCCTGTTAGTATATATATATATATATATATATATATATATATATATATATATATATATATATGTGTGTGTGTGTGTGTCTGTGTGTGTAATATCCAATAAATAATTGGTCCTGTAATAATAAATATTGAATTTATATGCATTTAAATATATTTTTGTGTATAAGCAAGATCGAGCGCCTTATTGCTAGTATATATATATATATATATATATATATATATATATATATATTATATATATATATATATATATATATATATATATATATATATATATATATATATATATATATATATATGGGGGTGTATGAGACGGGGGTGTATGAAAACCAAAACGCCTAAATATTTTTGTACTTCCGTCTAAGATAATTCTTAGTATTCTATGCTAGACGCAAAGCAACGGGGAACCAATCAATGTATGCCTTTGAAGAAGACTTCTAGGAAGTCTTTTCTGAACTCGAAGGAAATATGCATACTGTGCTGCGCCGCTCGTGCTGATATAACAGATGGAGTTGAATGAAAACTACAAGTTCTTTCTTTTTTCCTTAATGTCAATTTTTTTTTTTATTTATCATTTACCAATGCGGTATTTACCCATGAGAAAATGAAGGGCTTCGTATCTAATATTTGTTGAAACGCGAGAATATGTGCTTTGCTTATTCGTTCAGTGGTAGTGAGTACATTATGGGCAAACAAATCGCAGACACGTTAATTCATTTCGATCTCGAGTCGTCATCAAATAGATAAGTTGAAGCCACTTGAGATTGAAAAGTGCCCGTGATCAACATTGGATGTCCTTAGAGACAGTATGGCAAATATCTATCAGACCAGCACAATACTATGTGTGTAAAAATAAAACACCTTACAGTACAAAATGTGTTTTCTGAATTTATCTCATTGATGTAACCACGAATAAAGTTGAAACTAACGCTTCAGTTTAGTATTCGAATACATTATTACATCGTTTCTACATGAGTCGATATCGTCCACACCCTATTTAAATTAATTTAATCGAGCCGATCAACATAAACGAAAATATGGTTGCAGAATAGTTACTATCAATATTTTCCAAATATAAAAAAATACTAATTTTGAAGGAATTGCGACAGGTACCTCTACTACTACTACTACTACTACTACTACTACTACTACTACTAATAATAATAATAATAATAATAATAATAATAATAATAATAATAATGATAATAATAAAATGATAATAATAATGATAATAATAATGATAATAACATTAATAATAATAATAAAATAATAATAATGATAATAATAATAATAATAATAATAATATTAACAATAATAATAATAATAATAATAATAATAATAATAAATGGCAAGCAGCTGTTCCGATAATGCGAATTTATTTGCAAATGTTATCGAAAGAGGTGCAGAGTACTGGAAACCTGGGGAGACTTGTGGTCACTCAGCTTCCAGGGGACACCAAAGGCTGTTTTCACGGAAAGATCTCTGAAGACTTATGCGAAAGCTCGTTGTGAGCCAACGATAGTATGAGAATAAAAAATATATATTGTATCATTTCTCTTCATATCACAAAATTGGAACACCTATGTTTTCTTTATTTTCCTGTCAGTCCATCTTGTCACTTTCGACCAACCGAATCAAATACAGGAATATGAAAGTAAATGCAATGAGATGTAAGTGGAGGCAGTTAGAAAAGCGGAACAGATGACTCCACGTTGCCTTAATGTAATACTGCCAAGTACTCTCTCTACACTTAAAGTTTGATCTTCCAAACTTCTAACCCTAAGCTACGTTAAATCAACAATTCACAAACATCTATTCGAAGAACCAGGTGCGCAAAAAATACAATTTTTCGTTTAAAGAATAAAACCAAATAACCAGATATGATTACATATCATACGAAACAATTTCAGCAGGGACAATTTTTTTTTTTTTTTACATGGAAGTCATCACTTATCAAGGTCCGGAGGCCACTCGGGGGTTAAAGGTTATTGCATGTGCAGTAATCAATAGGACAATATCACTTTAATCGTTAGTAATAGAGATCTGATGAAGTGTCTTACTTAAGGAGGCGGTTCATCAGGAACTTGTTTATGGTGGACTTGAAAACATCCAAGTTGTAGTCAGGTGGGTAACAGGCAAATGGAAGAGAATTCCAGAAGCGTGCACTTCTTTACGTTTTGATTTAGGCACAGATAAAGAGTGGGGAAATTACTGACAGAGGTTTCAGCTAGACGTGTGTTTATTGTGAAAGATTGGCGAGGGCGGAACCAGAGATTGGAGCTCAGACAAGCACTTGCCATGAAAATGACGATAAAACAACGACAACCTCGCAACAATGTTTCTTAATTTTTAAACCTGAAACCCATACCAAAACCTAAACCTATTTTTTATATTGGAGTCAGAATATATAAAAATATATTGTAAAATCATTACATTACAAAACAGACCTACATAAGATCACATGTGTTTTTATGGTTCTCATAAAACAACATAATAAGAATTATTACAGAAATTGGATTATTTATTATTTTATTATTTATTTATTTAAAAATAACTAATGCTTTCAGACGTTTTAAACGGTAGGAAATATTATATTTTATTCTAAATGATGAAATAAAAATCTAATTAACATTTCGTATCTGTATGACTGAATTTGGCGCTATAATTTTGCTTCTTTGAACTGTACTATTTAACTATCTTTTTATACTCAATATAGTTGAATTTCAGACTAATGTACTATTTTCTTATAGTTAACATCGGAGATCAGTGTCGTCTTCATGGCATCATCTTAACAGCTATTATCATTTCTTTTGTTGGTAATATAGTCTATGCTCGTTCGTCATAATACCAGAAGAATATATTCCCACCTATTTAAGCAATGTAGGAAATATTCATTTTTCATGATACAATCCTTCCAGCAAATGCTTCTTCGTTTTAGGAAAAGTAGTTTTGTCGAATTGATATTTATTAAGAAACACGATGGTATATTTAAAACAGAGTACAGAACTACAGAACAGTAATTCATAGAAAAGCCATTAATAACCCATTTTAAGATCAACTTTACATAATTTATTGAACAGTTGATATAAAAAAATATAAGTTAGATCACGATAACATCATTATATTCAATACCTTTGAACGTTGCTCTGCATACAGTCAATATTTTTCCTCTTATTAACGAATTACGTTATCTTTTTGATTTACCTTGTTAAGACCCCCTTCGTATTATGCTCAAACAATAAAGTAAGCAATTTATCCTCATGGGTATCATTCTCAGAAAAAACTTGAATATCGTTTCCTTATATAATTTGTGTAATTGCAAATAAACTTGTCTCCCTTTATGTAAATCATGTTCTTTTTTACAAGGGAGTCACCACGTATCAAGACTCGAAAGCCAATCGGAGTCAAAGTTAATGAATGTAATCTAGTACTGTTGTAATCGTAAATGATGTAAGTTAATACACTTTGATTATTTCATAGGGCGGTTTAACAAGAATTTGTTTACATTAGACTTGAAGGTTACCATACTGTTGTCGGTAAAGAAGTAAGCCAATTGAACTATTCATCCCCCATCCATGTTTTCCAGTAGGATTAATTATTTTTTAACATCCGAACGAAGCTTTTTCCCTCAAAGATGTGAGTTTCTGTAATTTTTATCTGGAGTTGTAATACTCTTTCAAACACAGGTTTAATCTTCTTTACAAACATTGCCACTATTAACGCAATAAAAGATAAAATTGTATACGAGTAATCCGCTGGATTTTTAAAAACCATTTAGTCTGTGTGCTCAACCAGGCCAAGAATTTTAAACCAGATTGTTAGAACAATAGACGTTAGTTGCGGAACCGTAATAAAATTAAAAAAAAAACTATTGATATCTTTACATCATCAACGTCCTGTCCCCATCTGGCACCAAGTAATATGGATGGCTCTATGTTTTCATAAGCTTCTGGGATTGACTTTTACTCCTGACCTGAAATGAAACACGTACATCAAGTCAGGTGTCAGGGTCGCTGGAAAAATGGTAGGATCCTTCTACAGCTCCAGAAAATATCTCACTGCTGATGCAATTCGCTATTTATATAAAAGCCAAGTACGTCCAAGGATGGAGTACTACTTCCACATATGGGCAGGAGCTGCTAAATACACTCTATTCTACCTTGACATAGTACAAAATAGACTTCGTGGCTTAGTGGGTGATTCCCTTTTCTCTTCCCTACAACCTCTCTCCCACAGAAGAGACTTTGCGAGCCTGTCTTTGTTTCCTCGTTATTTTCATAGGAAGTGCTCGTCTGAGCTCAAATCCCTGGTCCTGCCTCGCCAATCTTTCACGATAAACATCCGTCTAGTTGAAACCACTGCCAAATACTTTCCCCACTCTTTATCTGTGCCAAAACCAAAACGTAGATTCCATGAATAAAGATTCTTTCTTAGAAGTGCACGCCTGTGGACCTCTTTTCCGTTTGCCTGTTTCCCACCTCACTACAACCTTAATGTTTTCAAGTCCAACATTAACAAGTTCCTGATGAACCGCCCCCTTAAGTAAGACGCTTTATCAAATCTCCAATACTAGAGTTCTGTACCCAATAACACTTGTGCCCGAGTGGCTTCCGGGCCTTATAAGTGGTGACGAACTTGTAAAAAAAATAGATAAGCCCTTGATCATTGGTTATTTATTTGTCAGGGTTCGAATTTGATCAGAAGTATTTATCATGCAAAACCATGAACGCTGTATAGCTTTGTAATACTTTTGATTGCTTGATACGTCTTGTTCAATATACATAACTACTCTTAACTATACTATTTATCGAGATTTACAGATTTTAGACATAGAATTCTTTTATAGGTCTTTCTGGTATTGCCGCAGGAATAACCACTCAGTAACTGCGTCTTCATTAATTAAATAATGTGGTATTAATGCCGCAAACAACCTCAATTCAAGGAAACAAAAGCTGTGTTTCCTCTGCTGTTAGAGCGGGGAAACAAGAGGAATAAGAAGACGCAATATGTGCGGCGTGTTTTATTGATTAGAATGAGATAAGCCACGTGAATTAGCAAGAGTGGGTGAATATAATGGAAGACGACCACCTTGTATTTGTTCACTGGTTTCGCTTGTTTTTCCATATTGGATCTTAGATACCCTTACCTACAGGGCCAGGGTACGAATCACAACTGGGAGTTAGATGCGCATTCGACGGTGGCGTGTACACTAAAATAAAACTGGTGTAGAGACGCGCCCAGTCTAATCTTGTTGTCAACGTTCTGAAAACAAGTCATAAGTGTTTTAAAACGATTGTAATTTTAATGATTAGATAGAGCGAAAAATTCCCTTAAAATAATATATAAAGTAAATGTATAATAAAGAAACCTTATTTGAAAACAAGTCAGTTGAAATCAAATTTAAAAATTCCGCATGAACTCCCTTCTCAACTTATTTATATATTAACACTTATTTATATATTTAAACTTATTTATATATTAAAACTTATTCAGATATAAAAACTTATTTATATATGAAAACTTATTTATATATTTAAACTTATTTATATATTTAAACTTATTTATATATTTAAACTTATTTATATATTAAAACCGCGGAAGTACATGCTATTATTAAAAGACTGAATTTGGCAATTTTCTAGAACACGAGCACCTTGCATTTGTTCCTTTTTTCTGCTTGTTTTCATAAATTAACGATAGGATCAGTATACGAATCAAATCTACGAGTGAGATGCTATAATAAAACTAGTGAAGGAATTTAGCCAACACAAGGTGAATCGTATGACGTGAATGCCTCAAAGGTTGCTTGATACAAGATATGCAGGTGTTCAGTTTTTCTCTTTCTTTTTTATTTCAAACGGTCCCCTATGGAATTTTCTTTTATTTGTGTGTGACTAGTAGCTCCGTAATCACGGTTATAAAAGCTTTACATTAGTTGTCCAGATCTCGACCAGTGTATTTTCATAGGAATTCAGCATATTTTGTGATAATCTCGCAAATTCGTTAGTATAATTTATATTAGGAGATAAAAAATACTATTATTGGAGGAATTAGATCCCGTATCACTGCGTTTCAGTCGTAGGATGTTGGTAATCCTCTTATAAACACAGGACTGGCTTATATTCGGTTTGTAATATAACATGTTTTCTCGGAAAAAAGGCATTAAATTTGGTGAATGAAAAAATAATACTCAGTGCATTATTCTTTATATTTTGTTTACGTTATTTCTTAATGTAGTGAGAGACGTGCGAGGGATGGGTTGCCAAGTCACTATACATGGTGTGTAATATGCAAGATCGAATGTGTAATATGCAAAGTCCAATATGTAATATGCAAGGTCGAATGTGTAATATGCAAAGTCCAATATGTAATATGCAAAGTCCAATATGTAATATGCAAGGTCCAATGTCAATGGCAACGTATGAGTTCAATGATATTGCACGAAAAAAAATGTGATGTGGATATATTTTTATTTTTCAAATGCGTCTTTTTTTAATTTGTAAAGTTCAAGACGTCGTACATAGTGCATGTTTGGAACATAATCTCACAGTATTTTCATAAAGCAAAATAGCTTTTTAGTAACGATAACTTTATCGGGGGGAAAATTATGTAGAGTTTGTTCTAACCCTGTCCTTCCACGACATTTGTCTATATTTGGCCAATTTGTGTTATGTTTCTATGTAAAAATCGCGCCCCTTAAATTATAATCCATATTTTAAATCTGTTCATTTTCTTTTAACATAGGCTACAAACATTTTAGTTGTTTTGTAATTTAGAATATTTTGATCCGCATATGGAACAAAACATTCTATTAAATTCTATTTTCTTTCGTAAGTCATTAATTTCACAGTTTTTTATGATAAAATTAAGTTCGACTGTAAATCTCTTGGTTTAAATGCTGTAATTAAGTGTGTTTCGATCACACAAGTCTTTAAAAGAAGAATGTAACACTGATGCTTATTAATATGTATGTTGCATACGACTAAACTGAAGTTCTCGTTGTGCGCAACGTACGTCCAGAATACGTTGTGTTCGAATCATTCAAATTTGTTATCGTCAGTTTTGGGAGCTAAAAGATTCGATTATAAACGAAGAATAGAACCTACGGTCTTTTTCGCGTCTATCTTGTCGAATTCGGGAATCATTTTATGGAACCAAGAAACCATTTTCTGAATTCGGAAATCTAGATAAAATTTGAAACGTATTTATTTTATACATCGACCATAGTATGTTGTCGTTTCCTCAGCCATAATAAGGTAGACGTATCTTGAATTAGAAACGAGATTCGATGTGTTTCCGTTGTATAAACGTCATGGCGATGGAGAATTTTTTTTCATACAGGTTCGGATTCATAAAAAGCAGAAAATTCATTTAGT
This sequence comes from Euprymna scolopes, assembly GCF_053919585.1. Classification (NCBI taxonomy): domain Eukaryota; kingdom Metazoa; phylum Mollusca; class Cephalopoda; order Sepiida; family Sepiolidae; genus Euprymna; species Euprymna scolopes. The sequence continues at coordinate 26,440,588 of NC_136508.1, read as the reverse complement.
TAATTTAGATATTAAAATCTGAGCATGCAAAAAGGAAGCATTTTTTTTTAAATTTTGGTAAAATGTCAAAAATATATGAGCATAAACAATAACAGAAATGTATTCGTATTTTTACATTAGAAAATGAGCACGTAAAAAAAGCCATTTTTAATTTTGTTTATGGATTCCAATTTTAATATATATATATGTATATATATATATATATATATATATATATATATATATATATATATGATGGACTCTCCGTCGATTTTCGACGTATGAGACTCCGACAATTGACCTGAAGGGCTAGAACTCAGCGTGTCAACATTCACTTAGACGTATGTGGCACTTTAGTCCTGCTAGAGACTTGCAATGGCGACCGCAGTGGTGACAGACATATAAATGCGAGAATTTAGCTCCACATTGCTCAGTATTATTTTTTAACTTGATTCTCGCTTCTCTTAGTTTTTCGATGCAAAACGCCGAGAACTCCTTGATTTTTCTGTCACACATTTCTATCCACTTCCTTCTGTCTTTTGCAGTTAGCTCAATGTTGTTATATTCAATATTTAGAACCTGCAAATTAGACTTTATTTTGTCTTTGTAACGCAACCATGGTCGTCCCACGTTTCGACAGTACCACAGCCTTATATACATGAATTTTTGTCTTCAGGCTTAAACCCCGAACATTCCATAATCTTGTGTGCAGCTTGCCAAAGGCGCTGCTTGCTAGGGAGATACGGTTGATTACTTCATGGTCAAGAGATGCACTTGAATCAACCACACTTCCCAAGTATGTAAACTTGTTAACATACTTCAGGTTTTTCCCATCTACCTGAATCGACATCTGAGGAAAATTGTGCACGGTTTGTTTCTGTTTAATACCCTGTACTTGTTTTGGTGTAGGTGGTGGCTGGTAGATGACTTCCGTTTTCTTTATACTGATTGTCAAGCCAAAGGCTTTACATGCAGTAGAAAACCGATTTACAAGATGTTGAGCCTCCTCCCGAGAAGTCGCGACAAGGGCATCATCATCTGCAAACAGCAAATCTCTTATAATCGTTCTTCGGAGAAGTGTTTTCGCTTTGAAGCGTTGTTGATTAAAAATCCCACCATCTGTACGGAATTGGAAATGAACGCCAGTGTCAACATCTGCTAATGTATATTTCAGCATAACAGAGAAGTAAAGGCCGAATAGTACTGGAGCTATTACACAACCTTGTTTTGTTCCATTGGTCACATTGAAAGGTTCAGAAGAGCCCCTCTCTCTCTCTCTCTCTCTATATATATATATATATATATATATAGTGTATATATATATATATAGTGTATATATATAGTGTATATATAGTGTATATTTAGGCAGTATTTTCTCATTTAGACAAATATTATTGAATATTGACTATTAGCAAAGTGGAGAAGAAAAAAGGAAAATTGTAAAACAGATTAATTCCGTGCTATTCAATAATATTTGTCTAAAAGAGTATCATACACAAAATAAAAGTAAAATAGCCTTTAAATACGCATGGAAAAACTATTTGCAAAATATACAAAGAAAATGATTTTAAAAAAGTGATTTTTATCTTTGTCTATTTTTCTTTTTTTCATTTTTTATATATTTGTTTTAGTAAAGGGTTGTTACAATTTAGTATGTTAAAAGTGTTAACACAAATAAAATTGGCGCGGTTTAACGTCTCGCTCAGAACAATATTTTTATATAGATCTGGTCTTGTTATAAGTTATTCAAAGTCAGTATTTACAGGTTTAGAGGAAAAACGTTTCAATTTTATTTTTATCACCGAGTTTGTAAATATAGTGGCGATATTTTGTTTTGATGCTATATAATTTACACGAAGATATTCCAATGTTGTTTTATTTATGAAGTGATTTTATATATATATGTGTGTGTGTGTGTGTGTGCGTGTGTGTGTGCGTGTGTGTGTGCGTGTGTGTGTGTGTGCGTGTTATCGTCAGATTTTGGAGATAAAGATTCGATTATAAATGAAGAATCCTATATCAAGTCAGTTGCCAAGGTCGCTGGAAAAATGGTGGGATCCTTCTACCGTGCCAGATAATATCTCACTGCTGATGCAATTCTCTATCTATATAAAAGCCAAGTACGTCCGAGGATAGAGTACTGCTGCCACATATGGACAGGAGCTGCTAAAAACAGCCTATCTTGCCTTGACAGAGTACAAAATAGACTTCGTGTCTTAGTGGGGGCTGTCCTTTTCTCTTCCCTGCTCCGGCTCTCCCACAGAAGAGACGTTGCGAGCTTGTCTTTGTTTTATCGTTATTTCCATGGCAAGTGCTCATCTAAGCTCCTGTCTCTGGTCTTGCCCTCTCCTATCTTTCACGAAAACCACCAGTCTAGCTGAAACTACTGTCAAGAATTTTGCCCACTCTTTATCTGTGTCAAAACCAAAACGTTGGTTCCATGAACAAAGCTTCTTTCTTAGAAGTGCACGCCTATGGAACTCTTTTCCATTTACCTGTTTCCCACCTGACTACAACTTGGATGACTTCAAGTCCAATTCCTGATAAACTGCCACCTTAAGTAAATTTCCATTTCTAACGATTACCGCGATATTATCCCATTGATTACTGTACACGCAATAACCCTTATCCTCGGGTAGCTTCCGAGACTTGATAAGTGGTGACTTCTATGTAAAAAAAACGGTCCAAGTCTTCTTGCATTACCAAAAATAGACTTCTGTAATCTAAGCACTATGATAATTCCGCAAAGACAGTTGCATTCTTTTCAATTAACTCATGGTCGTTTATATTTTCACGTTGTGCCTGAATTATCTGGTGTAATTGTTGCCTTCGTAAATTTCCTAAATATTTCACTACAATTCGAAGTTTGATTCTGATCAATCGTATGTCACTGGGTTCATAAAGTCTTTAATTGGAAGCCATGTTATAATTTTCGATATATAGCTATTCTATAAAGATCATGGAGATGACGAATTTTCAGTGGGTTGCTGTTCTATACAGGTTCTGAACTTTAAAATTGTGCAGCCAAAAACCTAACGGTTCTTCTCGTGTTGACTCGAAAACATTATGTGCTGGAATGCAAAATATGCAATTTTTTAAAGCAATTCTGGTTTGTGATTGGTTGATAGAAGAACGTGATATAATGTGTTGCATCGGCAGTGATTTTGAATAGAATCCTTAAACTATCAGGAATTATACGCTCATCATATATAAAAAAAAAATTGCAAAAAGAGTTCAAGTATTTCGCAGTTGTATGTTTTGAATTTCCTACGGGCTGTAAATTCAATCTTACACCTCCAGAAGTGTGTAACTTACGAATGAAGTTTTTTGATAAAATTCAGTTTAAATTGGCCTCATTAAGAGGTGGGAAAAGAAAGTGAAAATCTCTCTCTGCAAACTTTAGATAATTGTACTCGCACTTATCCAGTAAATAATATATAAAAGGAAACTAAAATTATATCAGACGTTTTTTGGATATTTTTTGGGGGCCGAACGCGATTAAGAGTGAATATATCCATTTGTTACAGATTCCGCCTCATTCTGAATATTTAAGTCTACTTTCTCCTACTTCAACATTAATATACGCTGCCTGAGGAACGGTCTATACATAAGTCTTCTGTTGCTTTTGGTTTACGGATTTGAAACCTTATATATATAGTGGTTGGAACTTGTGGAATCAATTCTAATCTGATTTTAACTCATTAAAAAAATGGCAAGAAAAAAGAAACCAGCAAGCGTAAATCGATAAAAAAGTGATATCTCTATGCATGCTCAAATATGCATATATACGTTAACTTCGGTTCAATTTTAACGTATTTTGATCCACATGACGGTAACTCAAATGGAAACGACTTAAACTGGAGAGCTAAATATTTTTATTATTGATTCTAATTGATGCAACACACATATTTTTAAAATCTTTTTAGAACAGTATTATATATTGGGTACAAAATAATAAGCAACAGATTATTTGATCTATTGTATTAGATAAAAATTCTGCATACATGAAATGATCAGAATTTAGTACATTTTTACGCCGGGCAGCTTATAAATGAATAAAGAGATCCAAGAATTTTATAAGGATTCAATCTAGACTTTTTGATGTAATAAAAAGTTCGACATGAAATGGAGCTTAGATACAAGATGAAAAATATTGATAACAGAAAAATATAAACTAATGTGTGAATATATATATATATGTGTGTGTGTGTGTGTGTGTGTGTGTGTGTGTGTGTGTGTGTGTGTGTGTGTGTGTGCGTGTGTATATATTTATTGCTCAATTCAGACCAAGGGAATAAAAAGTAATGTATAGGGGAGTATACGATCTTTTAATTCTAGGCATTCTGAAACCGAACGTTTCTCACCAGAAAGGAGAGGAGGGGCATTGCTATGTCGCACACTTATCTTGTTACCTATCAAGTCACGTCTTTTTCTTTTGTTGAGAAGAATTAGGCTTCGAATGACTGGCATGTAGAGATCTCATAAACACTGTACACTATTTTATTCTCTTATTCAAATTGAATAATATCTATATACATGAGTATAGTTTGTTTTATTATGAATATACTTTCGTTGTGTTTATATATATTTCGATCTGTCTTTCTATCTATCTGTTAAAGAACACCTGCCTGTTCTTGTAAGTGAGTAAATATGAGATAGGATAGCCGAGGATTCGAACTTGCGAAGCTAGATTTGGAATTGAGAATTCCGAACATAAGTTAAAATAAATAATACAGAATGTTATTTAAAATGGAATGTAGAATTACCATTGTTTAGTTCACATAAAAATGTTGGATATCTGTTTATTGAAAAAGGAATGTAATGATGTAATTTGGTTTGTGTTAAAGAAATGAAATTAAAATAAGGAATTTAAAAACGGACAATGGAAAATGTTTGTAAAGTGTGTTAATCAAAAATTAGATTAGAAAGTCGGCTTTGTGGAAACGTGAGGGTGACAAGCCACGTGTCTGATATGCACGTGTTGGTAATGCAATGACGTCATTAGTTTGCAATATTGTTGGAGCTTGGCGAATGGTAAGTCAGTCAGTTAGTCAGGGGAGAAGAGAGAAATCAGTGAGAGACAGAGCTGACATGGAACCTTGGAAGCGAAGGGGAGAAGAAAGATTCATGTAGAGACGTGAATTCCTTGATGCAATCCCATTGACCGGTCGAAAATGGAATAAACGAATATCATCAGCTTTTTGTACCTGCGTGTTCGTGCTATGTTATTCAACAAAAGAAAGATATTATGAATTTATATTATGAGAACTAACACTCCCATTCACAGAACTGTCAAACGTATAAATGCAAATCTCCTCTATCAGACGAACTATCTCTCGGTCTATCTATTTATCTATCTATCTATCTATATATATATATATATATATATATATATATATATATATATATATATATATATATATCACATCTCCTCTGATTGTATATTACACGCCGTCGGCTCTCCTGTATTAACATGACCCTGTCTCTTTACATATACAGAACTGCCTCTCTCTTTATATATATTTATATATATATATATATATATATATAAACGCTCACCCATATGAACACACAACGAATATATACGACATCCCTTCTAAAAATATAATCCCTATGTAATATATATATGCATGTCTATCGATCTATCTCTTTCTCTATCTCTCCCTTTCTCACTCTCCATCTCTCTTTCTCTCTCTCTCGCTCTCTCTCTCTCTCTCTCTCTCTATATATATATATATATATATATATATATTGAAAGAGAGAGAAAGAGTAAATAATATGTTCTAATAGAAATAAAAAATAAGGGCGATTTATTCAAACACACACACACACACACACACACACACACACACACATATATATATATATATATATATATATATATATATATATATATATATATATGAATAGCAAAAACAGCTCCCAGCCCTTAAAAATCCCGCTAATGTAGCGGAAAAATAAAAATAACAGCGTTTCGAAGTTGTTAATATCTCTAAAATCGCTCTCTCTTCTGTCTCTTACTCTCTCTCTCTCTCTCTCTCTATATATATATATATATATATATATATTTACATATATATATATATATATATATATATATATATATATATATTGAAAGTCGACTTCCCCTTGTCGAGTAAGTGCTCGCCTCTTGGCTGATTAGGATGGGCGGGGTTACAACCAAGAAGCTGATTGCCTAACTAGAACATTCAATACCATGTGTGTATATAAAGAAAAGACAATGAGTGTTTGTTTCATAGGTGACCGTTATAAACTTACCTTTTCCTCCAAACACATTTATAAAAATTATTAGACTCATAACTGACATGACTTATTTTCAATTCAATAACAATTTCTACAAGCAAAATTTCGACAACATATATTGGTTTCTTCTTGCGCACATTCAGAATTCTGGGCGATGATTTCAAGTATCTCGCAAACACTTTAAAAGCCTTGCAATATCCGACATATTTCATATTAAATTCTAAGTTAAAAGCCACACAAATATTTTCCAGGATGAATAAGCAAAGTCATATACGCCAGTCTTTTCTGTCATAAACAGTCACTTTCTTTTACCTACACACAATAATTTGCAACACACTAAACAAACTAAGAATTCCAATCATACAAGCAACATCACAAACTATGAGACAAATATTAAAAAACAAAAAAACAACATCTCCAAAACAAACCAGTTTCCAATGCAGACATATACACTATTCTTTGCCAAAATGCCATCATAGATACGTCGGCGAAACTCAGCGTAAGTTAGAAGAAAGGCTCAATAAAAGAGATATAAGAAACAATAGTTTTCTAAGTGCATTATTCTCTCTTCTCCGCAGCATAATCCCACATTTGACTTTACACAAACAAAAGAAGTTAAATTTATTTCCAATAAACCGCGTCGGAGACTTCTTGAATCAGCGCTTATCGCAAATTCAAGCACAATTAAACAACGTGGAGGTTGCTATAATGTGGCGCCGTTAATAAGTAAACTTTTATTAAAAGAGAAAATTTAATTGGAGACGCAGGTCAATATCCTCACAGCATAGAAACACTTCCTATACTAATTAATACATATAATCCCAAACAATAAATAACATAACAAAAACACACTCATTTCATTTCTATTACACACCTAGATTTGAATTTTAATAGACATATATTTTCCAGAATTATTTTTTTTTAATACTGAACATTAAAGCGACTATGTTGTAAGAAGCAGCACGCACTCATTATATTCCATCTTTGAAAAAAAAAAAACGTTGCTTAATGTGGAGCGTTGCAGTTACGATCTAAGAAAGGAAATAAATACGTCGATTTTCTTTCTATGGTGGTGCATGCTTTTCCTTTTTTTTTTTTTCATTTTTTCTTCTTAATTTGCATATGCGCGTTTTTCGGCTACTGCTACTGCGGGGAGATTAGCAGTAGCAGCCGTAGCCGAAAAACGCGCATATGCAAATTAGGATATTTGCGCAAGAATTTAAAGGAATAAAGGAGAGAAAAATACAGCACGTGCCCGCGAGAGAAACAAAGTGGACGTCGAAAAATGGACGTGTAAAGCGCAGTCGGAAAATGGATGCGGTTGGCGCGAGGTCGGAGAGGAAAAGTGTTCACCGGGCGAGATGGACGATGGCGAAAAACTTTTAAGCAGTGTTGAAACAATTATAACGGTAATTTAAAAAAAAAAACCTTTTGTTGAGAAAGAAAAACTGCTCACCCGGATGTTTATTTCCCCCCACCCCACCCCAGTGTTATTTTTATGAATTACTGAAGTTAAGAGTAACAGCCACGTTACACAGACAATATGGTCGTAAGTCAACGTTTGTATATAATATTCATAAATGATTATAAAAAAAACTGTTAGGTTTTGAAAAGTAACTTCAACACCTTTAATTATTAAACATTGAACTTATAAATAACTCGAAATATTCTTTACAGTAAATAACGTAAAATTAAACTTAATCGCTGCAAATCTTAATAATTAGAGAAAATAAAGTAAACGTGTTTTTTTTTTTATTTTACATAATCATTATGCATATATTGGGACTTTTACATAATAGCATTTCTGCGCTGCACATCATGTGTAAATATTGCTATCGGTACCTAGCGGTATTTAATGTTTTGCATTGCCGAACATGTGATGTTAAGTAGTCGATTAGATATCACAAGGTTAAACAAGGGGTTAGAATTACATAATTATTACTTTCGCCAGTTCGATCAGATTGCTAATTCGAAATCCACATATAGTTACAGTTAAACTGTAGCCGCATACATGACAAATTTTATACGTTAAACTAGGCATAGCAAGCATATCTGTAGATTAATGTCGGTATTAGTTAAACATATGCAACTGTGTATCGAATCTGCCGTACATTGTTGTTGTACTAAATATTAGTTATTCCATTTTTACTCTTTTTTATATTTTTTTATTTATTTATTTTATTTATTTATTTTACTCATGTTCACCCCTTACAAAGCATATCGCCACTTGGACGTAAAGAGCTACTATTTGGGGGGCATGTCTAAGAAAGATTAATAAGATATCTGTTTATGTTACATTTACACTTCTGCATATAAGTACAGCCAGGGAAGCAGGCAACAGGAAGGGAATTCCAAAATCTAGCTGTTCGAGGGAATAAACTACTAGAATAGAAAGCTTTCTTGCATTTAGGGATAACAAAAGTAAAGGCGTGAGATCTTATTACTAAGCGGGTTGGCGTTGATATGCACGCCAAGGGGGTACAAGTGAAACAAATTCATCAGAACACATCCAATTAGAATATTTGTAAAACAGGCACAGTGATGCAACATTGCGGTGATGAGACAGAGGCTGTAGCTTAGTTGATTAAGTGGGACCGATTAGATTGCCAACTCTTTTGGGGACTTTATCTAAGAGCGAGAGACTAGTGGTAGATACACCAGCCCAGATTTGGCAACAATACTCCATGCATGGGCGAATGTAATCTTGTAGAAGTACACGATACTCTCAGGCGTGAGTAGTCTTCTAGCTTGATAGACGGAACCCACCTTCTTTGCAGCAGCCTTTACAATGTCCTCTATGTAGTTCATATTGCCCGCAAATGTTATGCAGAGGAGGTTGAAGGTAGAATTCTCAAGTAGGTTTCTATTTGCCATGGATATAGGAGTTTGTGGAGGCGTCTTGTAATTGTTTAAGGAGAGTATCTTAGTTTTACTAGCATCAAATCCATTTGCGGCCCCATTCCAATATAGTCTGTGGGTCAATTTCTAACAATTCTCCCATTGTCTTAGATTTATGTACATCTGTTCTTACGTCATGCATATTATAGAGCGTTGGATCATCAGAAAGTATACCCATCTCGGACACAATATTATCAGGGAGGGCGTTTATGAATATCGGGAATAATAATGGTTCAAAAATCGACTCCTGTGGAACTACCGCATTAAAGTTATGCTACTTGGATGTACGTCCGTCAATGACAACCTGTATGTTTCAATTGTCTAGGAAGGATCTAATTATATTTAGTATACGTCCAGTTATATCGTACGATTTAATTTTTATTAGCAGCCCTTTGTGCCAGACTTTGTCAAAGGCCTTGGATATATGAAGGGCTACAGCTGTGACTCCACCCACTTTATCCAGTACATGGTAAATGAATCACAAATAAATGTTAAAATATATGCAGTAGAACGACATCGCCTGAATCCATACTGTTTGTCAGAGAGAAAATTTGCTTTTGCGAGGTGGTGAACTACTGCTTGATTAATTAAGGTCTCAACATTTTTGGCGAAGAGTGGGAGGAGACTAATGGGGCGATAATTGAGAGGAGCTGTTCTTTCACCAGAATTCTTGCACACTGGCACCACAGAGGCCATCCTCCAGTTATTAGGGAAGCAAGATTAAGCAAGGCATTTATTGCAGAGCTTGGAAAGTATTGGGGTAAGCTCTGCTGGATATTTCTTAATTAATAATGCAGGGATGAGATCATGCCCTCACGCCTTTAAGGTGTCTAAGTTTTTTATGATATTGCGGACATGAGAAGGGGTAATTTTTACATCATCTAATGTAACTTCAGTCCGCAGAAGGAAATTTGAAATGACAAATGTGCGAAAAAGCTTAAATTTGTATGGAGAATAATGACACAACATAATTCTATTAGAATTATTTGTTAGCACAATTCTTTCAAAAATTACGTACTTCCCGCGGTACGTACGTAGCTTGAAACTGTACGTAATACAAATAATGCGTATGGAACCGACATGATTCGAACCTGTTACGTCAGGCCTTGAGTCAACGGTCGTATGCACTTAATAACCATCACTCTACGTTACTTTATTATTAAAAAAAATCAATCTCGACTTTATCGATTATTAAGCGTTGAACAAAAAAATACATGAACATATTCTTTATGATAACATAGAATTAAACGTTAATCGCAGCAAATACAAGGAAGAGGACAAGATAAAGTAAACGTGTGTTTCTATTTAAATAATCATTACGCCTATATTAGAATCTTTATATCCTCGGCTTATTTCGTTGCACGTATGTAAATATTGCTGTTATTACCTAATCGCCCTTGATATTTTGCATTGACATTATGTATAATTTTAAGTGGTCGATTAGAGATCACAAGGTTTAAAAAGGGTATGGATTTGCATAATTATTGCATTCGCCATTTTGATTCGATAATTATTTCGAAATTTATATATAGTTACTGTCAAATAAAGTAAAGCTGACCACATTACAAATTCCCTTCGTTAAATTAAGCGACGATGAACATAATGTATCATCCGCAATGTCGGACGATGCTAAATAACCTTGCTAGGCTCGGATAAGTTGGTTGTTTGAAATTAAATTCTAGTTAGAACAAATGTTAATATGATAGTCCAAGGATGGAATACTGCTGTCATATCTGGGCAGGAGCTGCTAAAAGCAGCCTATCCTGCCTTGACAGAGTACAAAATAGACTTCGTGGCTAAGTGGGGGATGCCCTTTTCTCTACCCTGCAACCTCTCTCCCACAGAAGAGACGTTGCTAGCCTATCCTTTTTTATCGTTATTTCCATGGCAGGTGCTGGTCTGAACTCCAATCTCTGGTTCCCTCTCGCCTTTCATGAAAAACACCCATCTAGCTGAATCCACTGTGAAAAATTTCCTCCACTCTTTATCTGTGCCTAAATCAAAACGTAGATTCCATGAACAAAGCTTCTTTCTTAGAACTGCACGCCAGTGGAACTCTGTTCCGTCTGCCTACTTCCTACCTGACTACAACTTGGATGTCTTCAAGTCCAACGTTAACAAATTCCTAATGAACCGCCCTCTTAAGTAAACAATTCATCAAATCTCCACACTAACGTACTGTACTTGCAATAACCCTTATCCCTGAGTGGCTTCCGGGCTTTGATAAGTGGTGACCACCGTGTAAAAATATATATACACTATAAAGATGGTGTTTAGAAAAATAGTATAAACAACATCGGTTTAGAACGATTAAATGACTAATAATAATGTAAAAATAAGTTTAGCCTCTAGCAGTCAGACGTAGACGTCATGTAACATGATGTGGACTTTAGAATGACACGTAAAGATTGCGTTCGTTTGGAGAGTTGGGTTTGAAGCTGACAAGAGAAGACGGGTTGAATCCTACAGACTGGAAATGTGAATAACAACGCTGCTTGCAACTTCGACAAAAAAGGGACTACCGGGATAAAGGAATGTAAATATTATTTATCGATGATTTCTATGTTCATATTCTTCTTCGGAGAAGGTGAAGATATTTATTCCAGATCCGATGGTCCAATGAGGTGAGCCAAGAACTGACAGAATGAAACTTATCGGACGAGATGGCATTGCCCGCTTCAATGTTTTACAATTTGTATGTCTCGTGAACAGTCAGTTAAATGTTATATAGACGTTGACATAACCACTAGAGACCAATATACAAATATATATACAGTGCTGTTATACACACAATCCCAAATATATCTAATAACGGTCCAGACCCAAGTATATAACAACAATGATAGTTTCGCAGTTGTGTACTGAATTCATTGTAAATATTTGTTGTGTTAAAAGTAGGTTGTGATACATTTACATTCTATTGATCTCCAGAGCGAACGCAGATTCCTCGGTATCATTTGATTACCAATATTTAAGTGGAGACATGCTTTTTTTACATAGGACTCACCACTTATCAAGGCGCATGGGCCACTCGAGGAAAACGGTTAAAGAGTTTACAGTAGACAATTGGACAATATAGTAATCAGTAATGGAAATTCAGTAAATTTGTTAACTTAAGGGGAACGGCTTATCAAGAATGTGTTTACATTGGACTTGAAGACAACCATATTGCAGTCAGCTGGAAAGCAGGAAAATCGAAGACAGTTCCACAAGCGTGCAGTTCTAAGAAAGAAGTTTTGTTCATGGAATATACGTTTAGGTTTAGGCACAGATAAAGAGTGAGAAGAATTATTGATAGGGTTTTCAACTAGACGCTTGTTTCTTTTGAAAGTTTGGCGAAGGGGGCATAGATTGATGCTCAGTCGAGCGCCTGCTATGAAACTAACGATAATGCTTTCCTATATATTTTAGTTTATGTTGATTCAAATATTATGTAGTCATAAAAGTACAAGTATAAACAATTTTAAATCTCCAGTGACATCGTCAGCACAATAGTTTTTTTTTTACCATCCTTGAACAAAATTGATTCTACAGTTTGAATCTAGCTCTGAGAAACAAAAAGATAATTTTAATTTTTAACACAATACTAAAGTAGATTAAAGCATATATCTATAAAAGTGAACATATTAGTGTGGACACTGGTAAGCCTATATACTCGATGTATTTTTTCTACAGATTGAACTTTTGAGTATAGTCATGTGAAAAAGCATTCAATTTTTTATCTGAAAAAATGTCTGCGAAGTGGTCAAAATTTAATAAAATGGTACGTGTGGTGCATTGGGGTTTTATGTTATTATTTCTTTTATGAATGCGTACGCGTAAATGGTTCACTTGACAGATTCTTATATTAAGAACAAAGAGGTTTGAAAAGACTTGATAAAGTCCATGTCGAGTTGGTCTAATATTTTTCGTGGTTTACTCATTCGCTTTAGGTTTGGATTGCCAGTCTATCTAGAACAATTTTGTTAATTAAAAGAAGATAACTATTTAGAAAAAAACATAATACTCGCATGCACGTGTCTAAGCTTCTTCCCGTTTTTTTTACTTTTTTTTTAAAGAAATTTAACGATATGTTTGATACCTAGAGTATTTCTGTTCATAATAAATGAGAAATGTGTATTAATTAAACGATATTATTTATGCGTATTTCACGACTGATAAATTTCCGCGTCGGGCGAGCTGCTAGTATCTCT
>NC_136508.1:26334754-26424754 GCF_053919585.1 Euprymna scolopes | reverse complement strand
CAAACGTAAATGAATGCAAAAACTGAATAAAATTTAACATCTATTTTTATTATATATATGATTATATATTATAATCATGACTAAAGAGGGAATCGTCCATTAAATTGTCATTAGTATATTATATTTATCATAGCCGGGAGACACCACCTTGTCCGTATTGATTATCCGGACTAAAATTTTCATATTTCTTGTTATTTATTAAATATGCGATCTTTTTGGGATCTATCTTTTCGAATTCGGGAATCTCTTTAGGGAACTTGGGAATCTGGATAGAATTCCGAACGAAAAGAATTTTTGATCTACTATGGTAGCAGTCTCTCAGCAATTCAACCATGGCCGAGTAAAAGTTGTATCTAATTCGCAATTAGATGTTTACGTATCGCCCAAACTGAGAACTGAATCTTCACCCACGCCCCCCGCAGAAATGTGTGTTGTGATTCCCACTCTCTCTCACACACACCTACACACACACACACACACGCCCACGCTCGCGTGCAAATAAACGAACGTTTATTGATTTTAATTTCCCCGCGCATTGGCACAAAAGTAAGTTCTTCCAGCAACGACATAATTTCAAATACTCCCACACGTTTTTCCCACAACAACAAAAGTAAAATGGACATATTTCTGGCGGACGTAGTTGAAGACAGTACCACGTGACACAAGTGACCAATGACAAATTTAGAAGATCGTTTTTTTAACACTTTTCCAAAAACCAAATACCAGCAGCAGCAATCTTGTTGCTTGAGCCGGTTCAAAAAGTCTTTTAACGTAACAAAACATTCTTTCTTCCCTTTTTCCCCTTCTTCTTCTTCTCTTCTTGCTTCGACGTGACACGAAAACATGACTCTCGTTTTCATCTCATCGCCGTTTTCAAAGCTGTCGAAATCATAATAACACACGCCAGGCGGGTACCCAAAAAATCACCTTTATACACACACGCACTCATTCCGTACATTTTCCATAAGAATTAATAACACCGGATTACTTTACTCATGGATTGCATAAACGAATATATCAAAATTCAAATTATTGTATTCTCAACGAAAATTGTGAAAACGCCTATTTGTTCTACTAAATCGATTTATAACCTGCTCTAGTCAGGTAACCAAAAACAAAAGATTCACATACTTCCCTGCAATGCATTGTACTGTATATTGCACTGTAGAAAACCTACGGTAGATTTTATGATACGGACGGTTACATTGAATTAAGTCGGTCGAAGCTAATTAAAAATAAAATTATATCAGTTTTTCTTGGCTAAAAATCTGTTTAAAAAAGTTGCTAAAAACACAGCTACAATTTAAAATAAAGAATGCGTTCTTGGCAAGACTTTCAGATAAAAAATCAAGGTATTTCCTTGTTTAAAATATTTTCAATTTGACAACAAAAGCTTAATTCATTAAAATGTAGCAACGAGAATATTCGTAATGCCGTTGTTCGAACTTACACCTGGAATGCGCCATCACCGAGAATAGAAACCAAAACGTTTAGCTTACGATTTATGATTTTCCTTTGACGTTAATGCCTGAGTTTTGAAGATATTTTCGCTGCAAGTCAAAAACATAAAAACATGAACTAATTTTCCCGGCTAAAAATTGACAAAAAGAAATATATATATATATATATATATATATATATATATATATATATATATATATATATATATATATATATATACGCATACATAAATTTATAGAGAGGAAGAGGTGTACGTTTACTATAACATTTTACGCCAATATTACGCAACCTGTAAACCAGATAGAGTATCTGCATGAATATAATGACACGTCATGTTTAACTAAAGATGATCATCTTCTAAGAAAATCGAAATCACTAATAAGGAATTAATTTGAATAAATGTTTTAAAAATATGCAAATTAGCTTGACGTTTTGCAGATGAATGCCATTCCCCTACCCATATATAATGAAGTTGTATTTTTTCTTTATGTATATTTTTATATAAATATCAATACACAAAAACCCACAATTCATAGGAGTACGGATATAGTTCATGGAAACACTGCTCTAAAAAGTAACAGTGTTTAAAAGAACGGACATGTTAAACGTTCTGAAACGCTAATTTCGATCCAATATGTCTTCGTAACGTTTGGTTGTCCCAACGTTTAGTTGTCAACTTATATTAGAGATATCTTCACTATAAGTTGTTCTTATTTAGTTTTCACTAGAAAAAAAGCAAAATTTTCTGGCGTTTTATATCCATACAGTGCATCTATAATATTATAAACAGCATCGTTCTCTGTCTTCGATTAGTACTTACCTGTTCTGCATAGATGGAATTCTCTTCAGGCTGTGAGACGAGTCTGTGTAATACAAGTTATTCCCTGAACGTTACGAAACTTCGAATAGTGTAATAAACGCTAAATTGCATGAAGTATTTTCCTGCAAATCATATTAGTTCGCAATTGCTTTTCAGCACATTTTTTTGCTAATACTTCCACTTGTTCAAACGGAGGAGTAAATGAAGCTGAACAAAAGACGCGCTTAGCTGCACGTTTCCATAACAAAAACGAGATCAGAAATGTTTCAACCGAAATTATATTTCATTTGCTTATAATTCCTTATTATCCTCAGTCTGTAGCCCACGGCATGAAAAACTGTCGCAGTTTATTATATACATAAAACAATCATTCTTGTTTTTGTTTTTTTTGACGATGTAATTTGTTCATTTAGTGCAGAAAAAAATCACATTCTGTCATATTTTATCGATTATGGGTTTATTTTGGCTCTTGTGTTCAGAAGTGAGAGATTCAAAATATTTTCGTCTAATAATTTCCTCTCATATGTAAAATCGTTACATGTATACATTGTAAATACATAATTCGATCTTCAAATTTAAATACAGCACATTTTGGTTTGTTTTAATCTAATAATATATATCATACCATTTAAATTCGGTATTTAAGGTTATTAATACATTTGAAATACAGTATTAAGAATCATTGCGTTAGTACTTAATAAAATATAATTTGTTTTGTGTGAATGGATTAATATGGTCGACATCAATGAAATCAAGTATTGGCAAATAAAGTATAAAATAGAATATACTTTTAAATATAACAATTAAGTTTATTCTGCACGCGTCAAATCAGGTAGTGCATTATAGTTTAAATCCGTTAATGTTCGTTATTAAAATAAGCATTTGTTAACACGTCTATGAAACTTAGAAAAGCCTATAAAGGCTGCTTACGTTTATCTAAGATACCATTGTTATTACTGTACGTAATGTTCGTTACTTCCTCTCGTTTAATTCTGAAAGGTTATTAATAGGGCTATGACAGCATTCTTCTCCTACGTATAATCTCGAGTATATATCCGACACAGTTAGACACAGTTAATCAACTGAGAACCACCTCAGTTTATAAAAAAAACATATAAGATATTAACAATAGAAATAATATTTTGTAGTCACAGCTTTAGTTATTAAATATACTGAATATTCAAACAGAACTTGCATGAAATATAAAACCATATGCGTAAGTAACCATAAATAAAAGAAATACAATCGTATATTCCACTGTTATTTAAATAAAGTCAAGATGTTAATAGAACGTAATTGAATCTTTAGGAGTGTTGCTATTTCAATGCAGAATTGCCTGTAATATTTAGACTATCGTAAGTGTTGCCTTAAATAACATAATGGCATTTACTTAATAGTAATTCGCTCTTTTAAAAGAAATAGCTAGTTAATGTAAGTGACATGGAAGAATATAATAGTAGTAAAATTCTTTAAGAGCCTCCTTGTAAAATATGAAATTTATCTGAAAGTATACTATTTATAAACACGCAATAAGAATTAGTTTATCATTGGTTTTCATTTTCAGCCAAATTTTAAACAGAGCAATCAAATTGTATTATAATGACAAAAGATAAATTTACTCGGAGTATTAGACATAATTTTGACATCAAGAAATTTAGTTTTTACCGTCTTTTGGGGTGGTGCATCGGCTACTAGTCTCTCGCTCCTTGACAGGGTTCAAAAGAGAGTTGCAAATCTGATAGGCCCTGAACTGGCATCTAAACTTCAGCCTCTGTCCCATCGACGAAACGTTGCATCCCTTTGTCGGTTCTACAAGTATTTTAATGGCGAATGCTCTAACGAACTGCAAACACTTGTGCCCCCACGACGTGAACACCCTCGACAGACCCGACAGGCTGCAAAATCCTACTCCCACACTGTAGAGATCCCTAGATGTAAAAGATCTTTCTACTCCAGTAGTTTTTTCCCCAGAACTGCTAGACTTTGGAATTCCATTCCAGGTCCCTGCTTCCCCAACTGTACTGACGCGCAGAAGTCCAAGTGCAACGTGAACAGACATCTTGCTGTACCAATCCCTACATAGTGCCCCAGTAGTTGTTGCCCCTGATAGTAGCCCCCTACACCAAAGTAGCAATGTGCCTTGTTTGGGGTGAAAATGTAATAAAAAAATAAATTTAAAAAAAAACAGCATTTGTGCAACATTAGGGCACTAATATTTTAGTGAAAAAAGGCTTCTGCCTTTACAAACGTTGTAGCAAACATGTCCTACACTCAGACTTGTATTTCGAAATGTCACCGCATGTCTATTTGGCTCTGGTTTACTCTTGTTTACGTAACCGGGTGCACAGTGGCGGAAGTCAAATCTGACAGCTGTGGTCAGAAATGTCAACAGTGGTATATTACGTGTCTTTGTTTTTGAAATGTATTACATGTCTTTGTTTTGAAATGTATTACATGTATTTGTTTTTGAAATGCATTACATGTCTTTGTTTTTGAAATGTATTACGTGTCTTTGTTTTTGAAATGTATTACGTGTCTTTGTTTTTGAAATGTAACACATGTCTTTGTTTTTGAAATGTATTACATGTCTTTGTTTTGAAATGTATTACATGTCTTTGTTTTTGAAATGTATGCATGCTCCCTCATTCTTTCTCTCTCTCTCTCTCTCTCTCTCTCTCTCTCTCTATATATATATATATATATATATATATATATATATATATATATATATATCGTTCAATTACTTTTGTTGGACAAGACGGACCGCGTGACTCGGCGCTGACAGCAGTTTTGGTCAGTTCGCAGGTGAGGACCGACGTGGATCGACAATTACCGAATTAGGAGTTAATGATAAAATAATTTAATTTTCATAAGAATGTCTTTGTACGCAAATTATACTTATCAATAACGCCGATAAAATCCCGCCCGTGACGACGTTAAGATGAGACTCGGCTACGTCAAACCAACCCTATTGAATCCTAATAATTCATCTTTCATATTTCTCTCATCCATGCGCCTGTCGTTTGAACATGTCCAACATCAAGTGATCTGGTTGCCGTTCACAGGACGTAGCATCCGTGTTAGAGACGTCTTTATGATATGGTCGAACTCAATAACTGTTCCCGTATACACATGCTCCCTCTTTGCTTCTTTTTGAAAGACTTTTTCACATTTTATTTTCATTTGTTATTAAACTTAAAGATTTGTCGGTCAGAAAAAGAAACAGTCATGTATACACATACACAATGTAAGATTGTTTTCATTTTACACACTCACACACACACACACACATATATATATATAATATATATATATATAGATATAGATATAGATATATATCCAAACATGTCTGATTCAACACAACAAAGTTATTCTCCTTCTCCGTATTTATATTTTATTTTATTTTATTGGTTATAGGTGCAGGATTTGGCGGATTATTTTAATTCCGATTTTCTTATTTTATATTTTATTTATTCTGTTTATTGTAATTAAATACAGTCATTTAGCTTCTTGTTAGAAAATACAGTTCGTATATTTGTCCCGGTATTAAATGAGATCCGGTCAAAAAGGGTGTATAAATACATCAAACCTCAAAGAAAAATAAAAAATAAAACGACAGCAACAACAATCGTTCCTGACGACAACCGGATGTACCGATAGAAAGCACTTGAGAAGAATATGGCTGAACAACAACTTTTGAGCACCATAAGATACAACATGTCAGTTGAAATAAAAATAGTTTGCGCCTTGAAAAAATATTTTTAAAAATTGGAAAAAAAGACTAACTTTGTCGTGTTCAATCAGACTTGCTTGAATAATGACTTGCTGACAAAATACACACACACAAACACACACACACATACACACACATATATATATATATATATATATATATATATATATATACATAGTAAGTTATAAAATAGATATGGCGATTAAGCTACACACAATATTCCGCGTTTCATCCACTCTAGGATTGATCAGGCTTATGCGAGAATTTTGTGTGTGTCGCGTTTTTATATACGCTCCTTCTATTGAGTTTTTAATTAGCCAATCAGCTTTCTGGTTTCTACCGCACCCTTCCTAATCAGCCAATGAGCAGGCACTTACAGGACAAAGTCCCAGTTGATCTCCGGTTGACTTGTTCCTTTGTGTGTGTAATTTTGTGCGGGGAGCATAGATATCTAGTGTCATGACCTATTTTAAATCTAGATTAAATGTTTTTTTTAAATATTATTTTTAAAATATCTGATTTATCAACTATAAAATAATTTAGCTCTCTACTTTAAATTTTAATAGAATCATCCTCGGCTTATGTCGTAGACATGGCTCTAGGTTCTTTATTAAAAGTTTTAAAGAGTGGCGAGATTCGTGTATATATATATATATATATATATATATATATATATATATATATATATATATATATGCTTAAACGTGATCTAAATGACAAATGTAAACGTGACCGAAAACTGTGATTCAGATAAATATTTCACTACGCTACAAAAATATACTAAAAGTAAATTCCGAATAATAATGAACATACGGCAATAGATATTAAACAGGATAAATTTTTTAAAACATCATTCAAAAATATTAAATCCAACTTATATACTTCCTACATCTTTAAGTAGAGTTTTTATCGAAATAATATTCTTGAATTCTAGAGTGTATACAAAATATGTATTTAAAATATTTTACCTGTAAAAAAACTACATTGAACTTTTACAGAATACTACTGTTAGTTTGGCGCAATCGCGTTGACACACCGGTTTTCGGCGGATAACCGAAGGTAAGCAACGATGTTCCTAGCCATTATCAGATGGGTGACTATTTGGGAAGGCGAATCAGACATTTCTAGGTTGATAGCAGAGGGGGGATCTTTTAACTCACTGGGGGAAATGCACCAATCAATGAATCAAGACAAAAAGCAAGGTGTATTTATCGTCTTTACGTGTCTGTCCGAGATTACAATTTTATGCGCCGTCGTCGTCGACGTTGTTATAAAAAATGATGACTGTGAAATAATATGTAGACTTCAGAAAGTTTCAAAAGGCAGTGCATCACGGGAAATGCTTTCATATTAACAAAATGTAAAAATTGTAATGCTGATAAAACCGGAGACCGCCATCACATCAGCAGAAAAAAAAAGAAAATATCTTAACAGTTCGGTTTGGTGTTCCCAAATAGTAAAAAAGTAATCATTTCAAGAAATAATGTCTCTTCACGGTATTTGGTCAGATGACGGATTACATATAATTTCTGAATTGTCACATCTCTTCTAACGGAAAACGGTGAAGCGGAACGACTGTCATATCGTGATAGTTCCGGTGCAGTTATGCCGGAGTGAATACCACAATGAAGTATCCGAAAACACTCATTGTTCTGATTTGCATTTATTTCCTCGATTTTATTTGCTACAAATTTTGATATATATATATATATATATATATATATATATATATATATATATATATATATATATATATTTACGTAACTTTTACGCTGGATTTACGTAATCCGATTTTACAAGGCGGAACGCTCAAAATTTTACCTAGAAAAGACGACATGATTCCATTTCTATTTGATTAAAACTAACTTTCTGTTTTTGTTGCAGGCAGTTGTGTGCAAATCCAAGAATGATAAGTGACACTATATCCATCGAGGTAGATCGGAGATACGCTACTTTACATCTTATGTTCTCTGCCGATTCAAGTTATGGCAATGAAAACCATTGTCAGCACTCTCAAAATGGAGCGCTGCATTGGCGGAAATAACAAGGACGTTCCCAGGTGATGAAAAGAATGTTTCCGTCCAAGTTTATGGTCTTCGGTATGCTTTCAGGTGAGGACCACATCACGCCACGTCATTGAGGTCGGATTGAATGTCACCATGTGTATTAGGCTGTAGTGAATATAGTGGTGATCTTCTGGTGCGAGCAGGTGTTTAGAAGAGTTCGGTGCCAGTTTACAAGTCCAAAGAGACCTATGCTTGACTTCAAAAGAAGTGCAACGACTTTGTACCCTTCGCTCACTTAGCCTGCTCTCTCTTCCACTTAAACCCCTGGACTACTTCGTTTGGTCATACGTTGAAAACATCACAAACATTACCTCCTACAACACCAAAGCAAGTCTGATCGCCGCCATCCCCCGAGTATTCTCGAGCCCTTGCCGGTGCTGGTAGAAAAGACAGGCTTTGAGTTTCGGATTATATCGAGACGTTGATTGAAGCTGAAGGCAGCTTTATTTAATGCATGCCAGCTCTTCTATATAATTAAGTGAATTAAGTTTTACGATAAAAGTTTAAAAAAAAAGCTGTATTGTTGTTTTCTTTAGGGTGACACTCTTATCCTTCCACCCTGTAGATTAGCAGGTTCCTTTTCAGTTACTGGATGTGTGGTCAATTGTATGGATGGTGGTGGAAGCAAAGGGGGGCAATACCATCTATCGCCCGATGGTTCTCTTTTATTCCCATTGTCTATTTCTCTTCTTTTCTCCTAATTTGATGCAGTCGACATTTACTCAGCAGGCTGTGAGATCAAATGTCTCACACCGGGGATAATGTAATAAAATATTACAAGTCTTCAGGTGTCTGTTACAGGTATCCTCATAACGCAGTGTTGCTCGTTTGTGTTTCAAATCGCAAATATGCTTGGTATGCAAACTTGAGAAGACACCAGTGTTTGTGAACCGATGGCGCAATTGATTATAGACGTCAGAAATTGCACATGTAGAAGGTGTACAAGCAACGTTCTTCGTGTGAATATAAAGTCCAGAATCAACCATCATAAGGAAGAGGGCTTTGAAGGCAGGTCTAGTACATTATCCTCTTAATGTTGAACGTTTGCAAAGTGTTGCCCCATACTGTATTCACAAAGAGGGGCATGGTAGTGACTGTTTTGTCGTTCCTCATTTTGAGCTCCGCGTCCAGAGATAATTTGTGGGAGATAATGAGCTGAATAAGGTGAACTTTCTACCTATTATGTGTGGTCGCCGATCGTGATTGTGGGGGCTGTGTCTTGGCCCATAATGTTAGTTTTCTCTATGCTAACTCAGGGTGAAAGCTATGCATACGTTCGTAAATCGGGAGATAAGTGGTTGGAAACATTTTAGCAACGTAAGCAGCAAGAGCGTCTTTGGATTAAACACTCGGTTTACTCTCAATTTCACTCGGAGAGTCAACGTTTAATAGGTTTCCGCCTCTCCTAGTGTAGGGGCAAATGCTATCTTCTAACTCGTTGAATGCGTAGCGCATGGGTTAGGAGAGAATGTCAACGAATGTCGGTGCCAACATGTATCCTTGCTTCACGCCGCTCTTGATTGGGAAGGGGTCGATGGGATTATCCATCGTACTGGACGATGCCCATCACGCTATCAACGGATGATATAACTATCTTCAGGAGTTTGAGGGGGTATTCATTCATGGGACAGAGTATGAAAAGCTCGTCTGCTTTCCCAAGTCAAATGCCCTGATCATGTTGATGAATGTGAGATGCAAGGGATGTCTCTGTCCATCGGACTTTTCTTGCAGCTGCCTGATTGATAAGACCACGTCGGCCCTTGACCGTTTAGCTTGAAAACCACACTGTGACGCTGGATGATCTCGATCAGCGAGTAGTGAAATGCGGTTGCTGACCACGTGTGCAAAGGATTTATTCACGGTGCCGAGTAGTGAGATTCTGCGATAGTTGTTACAATCGCTATGGTCAACCTTTTTATGTGGAGCGTGACGATCATTGCATCTCGCATATTTTGGGTTAACGTGCCCTATTTCCCTCACTGTCGCAAGAGTAGATCTGTGCCGAGTGAGTTCTTCATTTACAATCTCTGCTGGAATTCCAGCACTGTATTGAGCTTTTCCAAATGGCAGCTAGCAAATAGCTTTCCTCAGTTCATCGATTGTGCGTGATGTGTTTACCTCCTCTATATTGAGCAGTTGAATTGTTTTCTCGATTGCTTTGCCACTAATGTAGATATACCTGGAATACAGATATTGGTAGTGATCAATCTATCTCTTCTTTTGCTTACCGCAGTCTTTGATCATTTTTCTAAAGGTAAGCGTGATGGGATTGATCTGTCACACTTTTCATTATACATGATCTTGCTGTTGCCACTGTTCAATGTGTGTAGATGTCTTCGAATAACTTAACTTAGTAGTCGTTGTCGCGGTGCAATTGCGGGAAATCCTTTTCCTGTTTTTGCGGACCTCTCTATGTGTGACGATTGTCTTCCTACAGGACTGTCGTTTATGCTTCAGAAGGTCTTTTTGAAGTGATGGCAGGTTCCATCTGCTGTATTCCAACCTTGAAAAGGCCTTCGTCCTTGTTGCCCTTTTTTCCAACGGCAGTCTTTACACGGCATCGCGGAAGAAGTCTCATCGCACCTCGGCACAGTCTAAAGGGCCAATCATTAAGAGACTTGCCGATAGTTTAATTTTCCCCATTCTTTATCCGTGCCCAAATCAAAGCCTAGATTCCACGAACAAAGACTCTTTCTTAGAACTGCACATCTGTGGAACTCTCTTCCGTTTGCTTGTTTCCCACCTGACTAAAACGTGGATGGCTTCAAGTCCAACATAAACAAATTCCGGATAAACCGCCTCCTTAAGTAAGACATTTTATCAAATCTCCATTACTAACGATTACTACGATATTATCTCATTGACTACTGTACACGTAATAAAGCTTATCCCCGAGTGGATCCCGGCCTTGATAAGTGGTGACTCCCTTGTAAAAAAAAATGGATTTCACATCTTTCCAGAAGAAAATGTAATTTTTTTTAATTGCAACTGTAACTGTAGGTTAAATGTGTCTCCCGGAGGGCGGCTATGCTAATATTCAGTTTGCAAATCCTACGGTCAATGCTAAGTGTTTTTGCTAGTGTCATCAATTTGTTGGAGGTCGTCGTTAAAGGCCGGAAAATATACCGAGTTGTCAATTACAAGGCTAGAGTGTTTAGTTTATTTTCCCAATGTGGTTTTGATTGTTATGCAGTAAGCGTTCTGACTGTTTAAGCTACACTTACCCAATGTAATTAGCACGTTGTAGCGATGCCATATATCCTAAACCAAACATATCTGTAAATTGAAAACAAATATAAATATTATATATATATATATATATATATATATATATATATGTGTGTGTGTGTGAGAGGGTGAGTGTGTGCATGTGTATGTGTTTGTGTGTGTGTGTTTATGTGTGTGTAAGTGTTGTTGGGTGTAAAATATTAGCAGATGATTCTTATAGCGCAGATATGCATTAGTTGGTACTGCCATAATCGAAACAGCATTATGTGAAACTAATCATATATATATATATATATATATATATATATATATATATATATATATATAATAAATTCCACAGCCAAACAATGTCGCAACCCACATAAGCCATGACAGTCAACGAACCGGAAGAAGAGTTGGTTGGATGACCCCGTCCCTTGTCGAGACGAAGTAGGTTAATTTGACAGTCGGATTTCAGCGCGGTTTTCTTGATCTGTGTTGGTTACTAGAAATTTTTGTGTTCGGGGCGTTTACTCAGTTGGAAGAGTACTTTCCTCGCATGCAAGAGGCTCGGGTTTCGAATCCTGAGTTCGGATTTGTCTAACTAACCAAATGAGGGCGAAACTTTAGTCTTGGACTTCCTGTTCGTGGGCACTCATGACTCTTCTGGGCTGCGCCGTTTTTTGCCTGTGGAATTTATTATATATCATATCCCACATTCTGAAAATCAAAACTTAGTGTAATGAGTCTAGGAAAGGAAGAAAAGAAATTATGAAAGGATAGAGAGTAGTTATCTATTCCCACATGTGAAACGACCATACGAGCCAATGTTGTCATAAGAAGTGTTCGGATTTACAAAGTAATTAAAAAATCCAAAATGTGTGCAATCTATTTTTTTTTTTTATTAGGAGTCCACTTTTCAAGATTCAAATGCTTCCCGAGGAAAATAGTTAATAAATGTAAGGTGATAGAGTATGAAAATATTGTTCCACGATAGATCGGCCACCAGCATGTTACAGTAAGTGTCCTAGCAACGGCACTAGGTATGACAAAGCCGTGTTTACCTGTAGAGGATAACTTTTGTCACGAAACCTCCTGGGAACGGCAACCATTTTACGTTTTCTAGCATAAAGTAACCTGCTTGACGATTTTAGGCTCTGTCGGTATTAACAAACAGTATAGTTCTGGAAATCAAAGAGTAAAGACATACCTGAGATTTGGATATGGCTTTCTCTGCGCTCGTCTCCATTCTCTGGGGATGAACTCTTGAAGTCGTGTTCCTCCGGCTGGAATCGCTACTCGCATCGTTCCGTCGTTTCAAGCCAATCAAACAACGCAATGCAAGTCGTATACATAGAAAAGTATCATACAGTATTTTACAAATTTAAAACAATCAAAATCAATGAGAATTAAATTTAAATTAACTTTAATATAACAACTAAACTACACAAAACTAGATGCTGGGGAAGAGGAGCATGAAGCCTCTTTTCGAGTGATTGTCGAAATTACATTGTAGTCCTTATTTTCTGTATCGCTCCGGGCGCAACAAAATCACCCCCAACTATGGCGGGAGAGGACACAACAAAACACTTATTGGGAGCACATTTCCTCTCTATCTACTCTGAAATTTATGAATACTGTCATGGTCCTAGACACGGAAAAATACGATCCGGGCAGTGGACATAAATCCATGGCGGAGCGGAAAGAAAGCAAACGACCATGACGCTACTAGGGTCAAGTTATTTTTAGACTCATTGTAATGTCATGCCTAGGTCGTAGGGGTCACGATCAGAAGCCGTAAAGCGGGGAGCAAGCGAAAGAAAGGGGGGAGTCTGAGTTCTCGACTCGACAAGCGATTGCGTTTTTTTTTTGTTTGTATTTTAGCTTGTCTTATAGAATCAGAGGTGATGAAGCGAATAGTACCTTAAAAAGAAAAAAAAAACGTTATATGAGTTGGGCATGAGAAGCGACGAATGTTTCTCCCTTTTTTTTACTAAGCTCAGAAAAGAAAAAGAACGGAGAAGATAATGAAACTTTTTTTTAAAAATTGTTATATGCGGTAACATATTACCGCGAAATAGTTATTTCGTAACAGTTGGGCAGTTAGAATTACGCCACAACTTTGGTCACCAGTTCAATTTGTTTTATTATATATAAAAACAATAAAAAAAAATAAACACATCTATTACCATTGGGATTATGCTCCCTTCAGTAATCAGTCTAATTTACTTCAATCATGTCGAGTAACGTTACAGATGATCACGCCGACCAATATGGATTCAGTTATGTCTCAGTACAGATAATCCCATCACTTTTTACTGCTTAGGTAGCGTTTTGTTCGCTCCGTTTACGTTTCTTATTTACCAGTATTTCGGTCTTCAGAGGTCATAACACGTCTTAAATTTACTAGCGCAAGGGGCTTGCCGCAGTATGGTTTACAGGAAGCACCAACCACGAAGTATTTCCTAATTATGATATTGTAATATTATGTATATACTTAATTTCTTAGTATATTTATTAATAAAAGAGAAACACACCCAGGTTCAATTTGTTTTACTACCCAATTAGAGCAAGTTTTTTTTCACAAAATTAATGGAGTCAGGAATCTGAACTTACATTAATAAATAAAATAATACGATAACACCTTCTTTTAAATATAAAAAAACTATTTCTAAGAAATTTCGTCACAGCTACCTTCTTTCATTAAATTAAAAATAGAAAAACAAACAAACATTTGATGTTATTTCATTCGTAATCAATTTTCTTTCAACATTTAGAGAACATTTCGAAGTATTTTATTTATTATTAAAACAATGTTCCTTTCGAAAGATCATTAAAATTACATTTCGAATTTGAAAAACATTTCAAATTATTCCGTTCATAATTAATTTTTCTCTTAAAATTTAGAGAACATTTTAATTTATTTAATTTATTATTAAAAATCACTTAACAATCTCAAAAATGATTACAAAAATTATTTTGAATTAATCCACTTTCACTATACCTGGAAGTTTAATTCATTAATGGCTAATTTTGTACAATTTAATAGCCTTAGAAATTCAGAGTTTCGAACATGTCAGAACTCCATCAAATTCAAATCAATCGTTAATCTCCATTTATGTATATTTTTATAGGATATAGATAATAATTATTTAGAAAATAACCATTTAATATTGGCCCTTTGGTTAAGACCATTATGCAGCATTCGAACTCGTTTAATGAAAGAGAGATCTTTCTAAACTGTTTTTATTTTGGAATTAATTATTTTACATAAAGTAATTGATAATAATTACTTCATTTATACGTGTAGGTTTATTGCTTTAAAAATCATTGGTTTATCTATACTAATTTATCTTACTATATATATATATATATATATATATATATATATATATATATATATTATACTATTAGCATAAATAAAAACTGTAACCTTGTAATTAGCATGTAATATTAATTTCTCGACAAAACACCTGCTTTTAACCTAATTTCGGAAAAATACAACCTCCCTTTTTCTCAGTTTGCCTCATTGAAACGGAGAGACACGGTTTTTTCTGTATGTGATTGGGTCCTGCCTTATCCGAATTTTACTCGGAGTTACGCATTTAAGCCCATACATTCAATTTAAACTAGTAATCACGACCACACAGGACTTACTTTCCTTAAATTTTAATTATTACTTTTTGTAAGTATTTTAAAACTTCTTAAACAGTTCTGCACAAGGCCACCAACCTCCAATATTTCTCCTGTATCAGAAAACATGCAATGTGATATACAAATATATGTACGTGATTTTGCCAAGCTAATTAAAAACCTTGATTCTAGTAAAGCAACCGGTCCTGATGGCATTCCAATTATAGTACTTAAAGGACTTCAACCAGAACTAGTGCCCATCCTTATAAAACTGTTTAAACGTTGTCTTAAGGAGAATTGCTTCCCATCACCCGGAAAAATCTCATCAGTATGCCCTGTATTTAAGAATTCAGGTAATCGCTAATCTCCCTCTCAGTACAGGCCAATAAGTCTCCTGTGCATCATGAGTAAGTTGCTGGAATCTGTTAAATAGAGAAGTAATCAACTATCTTAGCAAAAATAACCTTCGTAGTGACACGCAATATGGTTTCCGTTCTAATTGATCTACAGCAGATGTGCTGACAGTAATATCTCATAGGATTAGCGAATTTCTCGACGGAGGCTTCCTTTCTAGGTCAAATGATCTTGACATATCAAAGGCCTTAAAAGGCATAAAGGTTCACTTCACAAGATCTCCAGCTAAGGTATAGCTGGAAATGTCTTATCAATCATTAAATCATTTCTCTCTGATAGGTTCATAAGTGTAGTGGTTGATGGGCAGAAATCAGAAGCTCTCAGTATTAATTCTGGAGACCATCAGGGGTCCATCCTGGGTCCAACTCTCTTCCTGATCTACATTAATTATCTTCCAAATCACATCCTTACATCATTCGTAGACATTTATGCTGATGACACTACTATCTATGGTAGCACATCAAAGACCGTAAACGACGAAGCTCTCTGGTTCTCTCTCCTCTGATCTTGAGCAAGTGGTACAATGGGAGAAAGAATTTCCTGGTTACTTTTAATGCATCTAAAAGCAAGCTTTTATCTTTACATCATCAACGCTATGATCCCCATATGGCATCAATTGAAATGAATTGCTCTCGTCTTGGGGAGGCATCATGTTTTGACAAGCTTCTGGGTTTGACTTTTACTCCCGATCTTAAGTGGAACACATACATAAAATCTGTTGCCAAGGCTGCTGGAAAAATGGTGGGATCCTTCTATCGATCCAGTAGATATCTCACTGCTGATGCTATTCTCTATCTATATAAGAGCCAGGTACGTCCAAGGATAGAATACTGTTTCCACATCTGGGCAGGAGCTGCTAGAAAGGACTTGGCCTGCCTTGATAGGGTTCAAAATAGACTTCGTAGCCTCGTAGGAGATGTCCTTTTCTCTTCCTTGCAACCTCTATCTCACAGAAGAGATGTTGCGAGTTTGTCTCTGATGTATCGTTATTTTCATGGAAAGTGTTCGACTGAGCTTCAATCTATGGTCCCTCCTCGCAAAACTTTCACAAGAAACACTCGTCTAGCTGTAAACACTATCAATAATTCCCCCCACTTTTTATCTGTGCCTAAACCTAAACGTAGATTCCATGAACAAAGCTTTTTTCTTAGAACTGCACGCCTGTGGAATTGCCTTCCTTTTCCTGCTTTCCGGCTGACTACAATATGGTTGTCTTCAAGTCTAACGTAAATAAGTTCTTGATGAGCCGTTCCATATAAGTTATCAAATTTACCAAATTTTCATTACTAATGATTACTATATTGTCCAATTTCTACTGTACACTCTTTAACCCTTATCCTTGAGTGGTCTCTTGGCCTTGATAATGTGGTGATACCTATGTAAAAAAAAATATCCATTCAGCAATACATCTATATTTGTCTCAATTTCTTTTTAATGTATCTACCTTATACAGTCTATTTAGTATTCGATGCAAAATATTGCCTGTGTAAGCTTTCGGCTAAGAAAAATACGTAAAATTTAACGCAACGACTAAGTTGGTAACAAAATCTGTCACTGAATTCATGAGATGCGATTTTATCTCCTGGCGGATTCCGTCTGTTTCGGGTGTGAAACCATTCTTTCACGCATGTAGACGTGCCAGATTACGATCTTTTGTTAGACAAAAGCAATATATCTATAGAAATGCAGTATTTTCACGCAAAGATGACATCATAAATATTACAACATGGTCGAAAACACATACATAATCGTTGACAGTAAATGAAGGAATATATTCTTGAGTTTTCAAACTTTAATAATTGCGGTCGGCGATAAACAATGATTTGTGGATGGAATTGTTTCCTTTACTTCTTCATCTTCTCTCTTCATCTATTCTTTCATTTCTTCTATTTCTAAAGTTGCCATTGTTGGGTTTTGGTCATATATATATATATATATATATATATATATATATATATATATATATATATATATATATATATATATATATAATTGTTTACCGTTTTGGGGGGAAAGAATACCCACAAAGTGCTCGATTACAAAGAAAAAACCTTTTTCGATAAGAGGGCTTAATATTTATATATTTAAATGCACAGAAGGTCAGAAAACATTAGTACCGTCGGTTTCAAGCCTAGCATAAGGACGGCCAGTTAATGATAAATCGTAAATAATGTTAGGCTCTCGTCAGCCATGTTGTTTCTGTTTAAGGAAAAGCAGGATCGCAGTTATTGTTTTTAATGATCTTCATTTTTATTTAACTATAGATTGTCCCTATGTCTGTATATTTTGCTCTATTTTAATATCAATTTGCTATTTTTTATCCCCTGTATTTTTAGTAACTTTGTGCTGTTGTATCTTGTTCCAGTCTGATTGATAAGTCTTGGTTGGTTCAAGGGAGGTAATTAATCTATCTTATTGATTCTTTAATCGTTTCTTTTTATTTTAGTTAAGGTGAAACAATATAATTGTTGTTTTTTGTCGTGAAAAATCGACGCAGAAGTGTATAAAAGTTTTTTAAAATAGAATTTTCCAGGTTATGGTCGAACGGCGGCATTATGAATATGCATGTGTAACGTAATAGCTATTGGTTCCTGTTTTTATTTTTAGCCTGCAGTAAACATGTCTTCATAGCTCTGACGTTAACGTAAAAGAAAAAAGTACATTTTACGCTAAAACTTTTGGTTTCGATTATCGGTTGTAACGCACAGGTATTTTTTTTAAAACTTTTTCAATCATTACTAAATATTGCGTCCATTATAATATAATAACAAATACGAAGTGTGCATTAATTGAACCATGATGCTTAAGCGTATTTTATGATCAGGTAATGCTCATCTGCCTGTTAGTAGTATTATAATCTACAAAACAACTTCAAATTTATATGTAGTTTCGTTCCATAAACCAAATATGTGAGCATTTCCAAATTCAATTTGTGTATATATATATATATATATATATATATATATATATATATATATATATATATATATATATATATATATAAAGTGAAAGTGTATGTTTGTCTCTGTGTGTGTCTGTGTACATTTCCCTACGCAATAACTCTGTCGATTTTCACTCTACAGACTCGAAATTTAATATACAGGGTATGGCGATTTGGGAAAATCTTTGTAATTTGTTTTCGGACAGAAATTTTAAATATAGGTTCCTTGGACATGGATCTTAGTTAATAACTTGATTTTAGCCCAAAACAAGAAATATTAATAGGTGTCAAAGTTTTTAAAATGTTGAGCTATGCGGTCTCTACCAAATTACTCAGACACTTTCTGGTCTAAACATTTGAAATTTTATATAAAGATAATTCAGAGATATGGCAAGCTTTTTAATCCATTTGGGTTGAAAAAATGTTGTTACTAATATATAAATGTATGTATGTATGTATGTTTGCATGTCTGCCTAAAACTTTAGAGAGAGGCGGCGGATTTTCACAAGATCAGTTTCGTTTTTAAGCTCGAACTTTAAGGCGACAAATACGGAAAAATTAGCTAAAAACATTAATTTTTTCACTTTCAACTGTCCACTTTTCTACGAGGAGAGTTCGCTTTTTTCGCCGATATTTCCGAAAGTCGTTTCCTCCTTTCGATTGTCTTGCCTTCATTTAAACCTATGTCACTTCCGTTTTGGCGGTGGTCGTAAACAGGAAAGACGTCACGTTTTCCCTCGTTCTTTTCCTACTTCGCTGTACGGGTTCGAGCCTGCCTTCCTACCACCACTTTTTTTTTGCAACGCTGGGTACCCATACTAGTATATATATATATATATATATATATATATATATATATATATATATATATATATATATATATATATATATATATATATATATACCACTATTTTGGTCAATTTTAATATTCTAAATCTCAGCCACTATTGATCAGAACCTATAAATGAAAACTCTCAGAAAGATAATGACTTTAATTGTTTCATGGCATATGTGTCATTAATCATTAAGCTCGCAGACGAAGGGGCCATCTATCATCCAGAGTCTATTTTTTCATTTTTTACAGCCGCAAATATTTCGAAAAGGGTGCAGTATCTTTCTATCCTTAAAATCCTTTAAAATTAAGACTATTATAGGCAATTACTTTACGGCCACCTTTATGGGAGGAGCTGCTATTAGAGTGTTTATTGTGGCCTTGTTGGTCCACACAAAACCCACCTTATAAAATTTGTTTTTCATAGGTTTTCGGTTGTGCTGAAAACAGATGGAGTTTTTCAATTTTCCGCAAATAAGTTTTTTTCAGCGAATAAAGCAAAATAAGCGCGCGCTGCCCGTACAACAATACCCACCACTCAAAAGAAAATATCACATTGCGTAATACTTGGAAAAATACTTATTTTCAGAAAATTTAAATGTGATATTCGTTTTTAGAATATCCGAAAGCGTGTAGAAAACAGTGCTAGTTAAAGTAGATTTGGTATTGGTCTACAAATAAGCACTATCCTTTTAAAAAGCAGACAAAAAAGGTGTCTATAAAGTGGGCGTTCAATTTTTATTAAATTAATATAGAAAAATGAACCCCAATATTTAAAAACTATAATTTATTCATATCTTCGAAACTAATCGTTTTCTAGATATTTTTTTCGGTTTCAGCACCCTCGAAGCCTATATCAGTGGTAATTTTAAAGGATATTTTAGGGATGAAAAGATACTGCACCTTTACCAATGTTTCAATCACAGTCATATCTTTTCTTAGTTTTGCATATGAATTTCAAAATATCTAATATTAACCCAAAATATCTGGCATTGATGGAGGAGAGACTAAAAAATGCTAGTTTTGGTTAAAATTGTTTGTAATATCAGCAAGAGGAGACCTGACTCAAAATATTTCTCATGTGTTAGATCTCTCCTCTTTGGTTTTCATGCATTAAGTAAATTTCACAGTGTATAAGAATTATTTAATACTGGAGATATTCATAATCGTACCATGTGTCCAAATAAGGAAGGCAACATATAAGAAATATTTTGAATCACGTCTCCTGTTGCTGTTATTACAGATCATTTAAAACCTTAGGAGAAAATTTTAATCCTTTTTGGGTGTATATATATATATATATATATATATATATATATATATATATATATATATATAACAAGAGTATGAAATAGAGTCACAAAACTATATCGATCCCCCAAATTTTGCTTGTCTTCCATTATTCAATAAATGATCCATTCTGTATCGACCAATATATGGTTTTGTGATTTCATTTCACACTCTTGTTGTCTTATTGTATAAGCTCGAATAATAATTGTTGAGCTTGGCATTATCCAGATAAGTCTCCTCTTGTGGAATTGAACTCTCTCTATTCTTATTACGCATTAAGCTATATATATATATATATATATATATATATATATATATATATATATATATATATATATATGTATATATATATAGTCTTATTTGTAGTATTCCGAATTTGACTGGGTTTATATAATTCAGTAATCGTTCATAAACCAATAAATTTTAAGCCAAAAGGAGATGACTTAAACAAAATTATCATATTTCATAATTGAGCCTTCATATACTGTTTTAACAAAAGCCAAGACATCAAAGAATGTGTTGATTGCAACAAATAGTGTATTTCATCGTTAGTTAAAATTCTCTCAATACTATTCCGACAAATTCACACATTATGTGGTTTGAAAATTTTCGCAAAAACAGCCTTTCTTCAGACTTATTGAATAAAAACACTTTAACAATAAAACATTGTAGAAACTATATATATATATATATATATATATATATATATATATATATATATAGCATCTATATCAATTGTGTGAAAATCTAAATTTAAGTCCTATACCACTTAATCACTATAGTTTTCCAGCTTTCCTCCCTCCCCGTTTGTACTCTTTTCCTTTTACCTTAGTGTTGTGGCAGAACTAACCTTTGTTACCTACTTAGAGACTATTAACGATCTTAATAAATTCCGGCAGATTAAGCTCTAAGGTGTCAGACGACATTCAGTTACGCTCGGATACTTAACCGGTGCTGCACTCAAATTAAATTGTTGTTAGTCAATGTAGGGGGAAATCCTTCTATACTAAGGCAATTTTATTTTTGCAAACCGCCAGAGTGCCCTCTTTAGGGGAGATGGTTCTCTCCCACATTAAAAACGGCCTTGTGTCAAATTTGGTTTTTGTGAGGAAACAAATAGATATTAGTCGATATCTGGTGGACCAACATTAGTCGTTTGTCGGCTACAACGAACAACTCATGTATTGTATGCGTTGCAATTCATGACTTTATTTCAGCATTTTGTTTTTATTTCTACCCCTTTGACCAGACTATAACAAAATGTAAATGCACTAACAAATATTAAAACTGCAATTAAAAATAATTCGTTATTAAATTTCACGCATGAAATATATACAAATAACAATATCCCCTTCCTTATCATAGAAATTAAATCTGACGCCGATAGATTTATTTTCTACCCATACAAAAACCTACCAAAATTGTTTTTTTTTTTTTTAAGTGAATGCGGCGATAATTATGAAATGGCCGTATTGAAAAATATAATCTACCGAGCCAAATTAGTTCTTCCACAAACAAATTATTTTATAAGGAACTTTAAGCATTAAACAAACCAGGATTAATAAAAACTTCCCAAATTATATCGTCGATTAGCAGATTAAACACACTATAGCCGCCACAAAAATACATAATAATATTAATAATAATAATAATAATAATAATAATAATAATAATAATAATAATAGTAATAGTAATAATAATAATAATAATAATAATAATAATAATAATGATGATGATGATGATGATGATGATGATGAAGCGGCTGTGGCGATAATGGAAATTCATTTACAAATGTTATCGAAAGAGATGGAGAGTACTGGAAATCTGAGAAGACTTGTCACTTAGCTTCCGGGGAAGACCACGAGGTGTTCTCAAGGAGAAATCTTTTATGACTTGTGTGAGTCAATAATAATGATTATAATAATATTAACATATCTTACTGTAACTAGATGAATAGGAATAATAAAATAAACGATAAAATAAGAAATATCGTACACAAACACATTTCGACCACTGAAAAAGAACCCTGAAATTAGATTCATTATTTATTACAATTTATTTTTTTAAACAAATCAAGCACTAATAAAGATTCAATCTACACGTGAGGACAGTTTACTCAAGACTAGGAATGCCGTGCACGTTTTCAAATGCCGTATACGATAATGTGTCTCCATAAATAACACGTACATCGGAGTGACCAGTATATCTCGCCGACAAACATGCCAACTATCTTCCCTCAAATAACTCCATTTACCAACATCTAGCAGCACATGATACCCAAAAACTGAATTAAGAAACATTCTAATTAAAGACAGCATTTTTGCTGTCTCACAGTGTGATCTGCACATCCAAATCATTAAAGCTCTACGACCATCATCAGGCCCAATATGAATGGTACGGTACGCTAAAATGACATATGATTTTAAACAATTTTAATCGACAGTCCAATAAATTGAATTACGCAGTTTTTTTTTAATTAATCACTTGCCTGTAAGCTAGTCAAAAGGAACGTGTTGCCTCGGGCCCTGCAGGTTTATCTCTCATAGATCTATCAAAGGAGTTTGGAAGAGATCGAAAAACATTGTCTACATTCGTTTAAAATCCAAACATCAAACCAAAAATGGACAAAAATAAAAGAAAGTCAGTTTCTATTTGTGAACTAGAAAGATTCGCCATCAATTTAGCAAGCAGCCAGGCAGCCACAGTGCTGCTATATTTGACAAGGCTGGAATACCTTCCTTACCTAGAGAGACACGCTGCAATGTCAAAATTGCAAGAAACATTAAACCACTAGCAAGACCTGTTTTAAACCAAACTCACAAGGAAAAACGTTTTCCTTGGACTCAGAAATACATAAAAACCAGCTTTGAAAATATTTTTTCACGGATGAGGTCAGAGCAACACTTGATGGATCAGATGGGTGGGATAAAGTTTGGCGACCTCTTGGATTCCCTACGTCTCATCGATTCCCTTGTCAACTGGGAGGTGGAGGTGTTATGTTTTGAGCAGCTGATTCTCTCTCCTCTGATCTCGAGCGCGGGGTTCAATGGGGGAAGATGTGGCTGGTGACATTTAATGCATCCAAAACCAAACTCCTATCCTTACATCATCAACGGTCTGATCCCCATCTGGCATCAATTGTGATAGATGGCTCTCGTCTGGGTGAGGCCCCGTGTTTTGAC
Source organism: Euprymna scolopes (assembly GCF_053919585.1). NCBI lineage: Eukaryota > Metazoa > Mollusca > Cephalopoda > Sepiida > Sepiolidae > Euprymna > Euprymna scolopes. The sequence continues at coordinate 26,401,175 of NC_136508.1, read as the reverse complement.
AAGCTTCTGGGTTTGACCTTTACTCCTGATCTGAAATGGAACACGTACATCAAGTCTGTTGCCAAGGTCGCTGGAAAGATGGTGGGAACCTTCTACCGCTCCAGAAGATATCTCACTACTGATGCAATTCTCTATGTATATAAAAGCCAAGTACGTCCAAGGATGGAATACTGTTGCCATATCTGGGCAGGAGCTGCTACAAACAGCCTATCCTGCCTTGACAGAGTACAAAATAGACTTCGTGGCTTAGTGGGGGATGCCCTTTTAAATACCCTACAGCCTATCTCCCACAGAAGAGACGTTGCGAGCCTGTCTTTGTTTTATCGTTATTTACATGGCAGGAGCTCGTCTGAACTCCAATCTCTGGTCTCCCCTCGCCAATCTTTCACGAAAAACATCCGTCTAGTTGAATCAACTGTGAAAAATTTCCCCCACTCTATATTTGTGCCTAAATCAAAACGCGGATTCCATGAACAAAGCTTCTTTCTTAGAACTGCACGCCTGTGGAACTCTGTTCCGTCTGCCTGCTTCCCACCGGACTACAACTTGGATGTCTTCAAGTCCAACGTTAACAAATTCCTAATGAACCGCCCCCTTAAGTAAACACTTCATCGAATCTCCACACTAACGTAATGCCCTTGCAATAACCCTTATCCCTGAGTGGCTTCTGGGCCTTGATAAGTGGTGATCACTGTGTAATAAAACCCCAATTTTTAAAGTACCAGAAGGTGTAAAACTGGTAAGCCAGTCTTATATTTTGTGTTTAAATGAGCATTTGTCACCATGGCTTGATAACCAACCTTCCATTAGCGTGTCACCGCAAATTGATTGTTATGCACGACAAGGCGGGATCCTACCTTAAGTCATAAGGCATTAGTGGAGAAAAATTGATGGGCTCCTTGTTCTCAAGATCCAAACCCAACTGAGCAGCTATGGTCAATAATAAAGATAAAAGTTTATGAACGAGGTGTTCAATTTTTGTTGAAGGATTAATTTGGAGGAAGATTTTGGAAGTTTCCTATGGCATCACATCATCTGAAATCTATCGATTGACATCATCAGTTGACAAGAGGCTATTCAAAGTGATTTGAAAGCATGGGAGTTATGTTGATAAATAAAATATTTCTTTAAACAAAATAATGTGGAATATATATATATATATATATATATATATATATATATGTGGGTGTGTGTGTATGTGTGTGTAAATATATATATATATATATATATATACATATATATATAGTAAGTTATAAAAATATATATGGCAATTAAGCTACACAGAATATTTCGCGTTTCATCCACGTTAGGATTCGTCAGGCATACGCTTATGCCTGACGAATCCTAGCGTGGATGAAACGCGGAATATTCTGTGTAGCTTAATTGCCATATATATTTTTATAACATACTACTTAGCTCTACCTATTGTACTGAGTACTGTTGAAGTAAATACTTATAGTTTACGCATAAAGTTATACTTTCGTATATTAATTTATGTGATTAAATGAAGTAGTCATATATATATATGTGTGTGTGTGTGTGTGTGTGAGTGTGTGTGCGTGCGTGTGCGCGTGTGTGTTTTAAATCTTAGTTTTTTAAAGGATCTGGATAAATGGACTTTGTTCTAATTTTCTACAAGAGTAAGTAACCCCCTCGACACATTGTCCTGTTGTTTGTGATGCTTTTCTACATTTACTCTATATGGTTTGATATAAAGAATCGAATGTTTTTTTTTACCAAGACAAATTATTTCTTTGTTTTTTATTTTTTATCGTATATATAACCACATTTTGCTCTGTTGTTGTTGTTGTTGTTTTCGTTAGAAATACAATGTTTCTGAAATTTTCATTGAAGGGCATGATATTTTTATTGCTACTGGAGCGAATATGAAACATTCAATATATTTGCTTTTCAATGCTCCATCACGTGTGAAAGAAATGTCACGGGAAGTTCAGTTGAGTGGAGCGATAACTTAATGAAAGAAACAAATTGTCTTTTTAAAAATTTATGTCGCTATCTACAACGTTGCAGAGTGCGAGTTTACAGCATTATGCGATGCGCATAGACACACGCAGCTATATATATATATATATATATATATATATATATATATATATATAAATATATATATATATAGCTACATATATATAGCTACATATATATAGCTACATATATATAGCTATATATATATAGCTATATATATATATAGCTATATATATATAGCTATATATATACATATATATATATATATATATATATATATATATATATATATATATATATATATATATATATATATATATACACAGTGGCGTAGCATATGCTTTTGCTGGCCGGAGCAATTTTTAGATTTGTCGCCCTTCCCGGCATCTGATAACATATTCACCTTCAAAATTCCAAAAGGCCCTCAAAATATTTGTTTTCATGGAACTAAAATCAAGAGTCTAATTTTAGAATTCTGCTATTAGACTTACGCTTTCATTATATTACTGCACTCCTCCACATATACAGTCTCTGTCATAAAAAAAAACAACAAAGATTTTTTTTTCAAAATAAAAAAGTATCATTCAAATTATACAGGAATGGTTAAATTAAATTATTTTGCTATAAATAATAATACATAATAATAATAAGACTAATAATACATAATAATAATAATAATAATAATAATAATAATAATAATAATAATACATAATAATAATAATACATAATAATAATAATAATAATAATAATAATAATAATACATTTTAATGAGAATATTTGAAAATCTTATAATGTTATGAAATTATAAAATTAGTTTCATTTACTTTTTGTTATTGTTAAAATCTGAAATTTAGCAAAAAACATGCCTTCATCAAAGAGAGGATAGTCCGATGTAGTTTTCTTTTCTATTTTTTCATATTGTTGCTATAAGGCCTTTCTAAAAAGTTTCTTTTCGTTCGTTCGTTCGAGGCTTACAAAGAGAAAACGTCTTGTATCGGTACTGTCTGAAATTTGTGCGTTGTAAGCGCGAAATTTAGGTAATGGAGCCACACATTCTCGAAAACATTTTTTATGAATTTAAAGGAGAATAATTAAAAATATTATAAAATGATATAATCAGTTTTATTTACTTGTTGTTGTTAATAATGTTTCAGTCCCTTTAAAAATAATTCTCAAAAAGATGTAAATCAATTATTTCATAAATTACAAACAACGCTATAAATTTATTTATTTTTTGTTTGAGAATTGCCGCAAGGCATCAAGTCGGTTGAGAATTTTCAAACGGACATTTCCCGCTTTTTTCGGTAGAGTTATAAATAATCCTATCAACATTCACTCCATTGACAAGTTCCCTATCAAAGAAGACGATTGTCAAGTTCGGCTCATTTTTGATCGCATGTAGTCCTTTTATGAGTTTCCGTTTTGAGAAATAGCGCCCAACGCTGGCAACGCTAATAGATCAGCAAGGAAAATGCGCAGCAAGATCACAATATGAGCGGTGGAATCTCCAAGGTAGTATATCTGTGTATAGTTCCAAAGGTCAACAGGTTCATTGATAGTCTTTTCCTGAAGCTTTCACACAATACTGTCATCTCTTCATTTCGACAAGGAATTTCTCTTTTTCTATATATTCGTCAACTTCACTAAGCTGACAATCATAATTATCATCAAGCATTTTGACAGGGTAAGCAACACGTAATTACTTGCAAGATCGTGAACTTGTTAAAACCTGCAAGATATTTCTTCAGTCAACCTGTCTATGACAAGCAAAATTTCTTAACTCGGTATCAAGTCAATCCTTCACCGTACATTCGCACGACACTCCATTTCAGAGCAGATGTTTTTTATTCGTTGTTTTTAGTGTCCACCGTAAATTCTCTATTCTTAAGAAGACAATCTCTTAACCCCGTCAGCCTGACAGAACTTTGTTGCAGATCCAGCCCTTTTGTTTGAAGGTACACTTGGGCATCATTGATTTCTGAGAGAATAGTTTTCAAAAGGCCCAGAAATAAAAGAATCGGAAACGACAGTACCGAGTCTAGAATTTAAGATGCACCTGATCTTGTGGTTACATTTTCACCTTTTTCTGTGTACTGTTCTTGGGCAATGACGACTTAATATCATTTTCTATCGCAACATTCACAGTGCCTGATCGACTACTCCATCTAGTTTCCACAGCCCGCTTGATACTTTAACCGGTCAACTGTATCAAGATGCCCCCGCGATATAGATGCAGAAAAAAACGAGTACATCCGGTCTAACTTATAAATACAGATTTTGGGTTGATTTCGGAGATACGTTTCTGCACATCCGATGGGTGGTCTGCCATAATAGCAGCATTGTCAAATGCCGGGCCAATATTGTCACGAATCTGGACCCCTCCGTTCTTTAGTTCTCTCAAAAATTAATTAAGAAATTTCCTTCGCGCTTTTACCCTTTTTCTCGATGAAGCGGGGCAACGCTTCCTCCAACTTCACTTCATTTTCGTCAATTTTTAGGTAGTGCAACATCTCACTCGTCCGGTCATAGAGAGATACATCCGGAGTGTTATCAAAGATTTGGAAAAAAATACTTGCTTGTCTTGACGTAATCGATTATTTTCTTTCTCGCGTGCTTTGCCAAAATGCTCACAAATTTATCTTGAATTTCCGGTACAGATGAAAAGTAGCGATTTTATTTTCCACGTTAGCTTACATCAAATGTTCACAGAACACATGGTCATAATTGTCCAATAAATTTACTAATTCTAAAAAAAATTCCCTTTGTTTTCTTGATTTCTTTCATCACCATGGATGCCTTATTGGTGACCTCTTTATTCAGAGTTCTGCTTGGTGAGACACCTATTGAATTTCGCGCTTAAACTGAGCGTTTTCACACACGGATTTCAAACAGATCCGATTCAGGACATTTTTTTCTCTGCGTAAGGCTCAATCTCTTAATAGCAAGATTATGAAGAAAAAGAAAAGAAAAACTACATTGGACGATTCTCTTCTTTTTCTCTTCTCCGTTGTTTTTTGCAGGAATTCTGACGTTAACAACAGCAAAAATGTCAAGCAATATAGCTAGTATTTCCCGTCATTTCTTAGTTTCTTTCTCAATAAGATGTCGCTCTACTTTGTCAATTATATTTTCTTTTACAAGTTAGACCGCTAGGTCCATCTAGTTGAGGAACGCCTGAGCATTTGATGTGCTAGCTTCGTGTTCATACAGTTGTGAATTTAATTTTCACCAATTCAATAAACCCATATCATCATAAAAACTGGACAGTCTTGTTGAAACAGTCTGCAACAGAAGCTAAATAAGGCTGCTCTGGAAAGAGAATACACCATACTTGTTAGCATACTTTTTTCATCGTTCTGCAAAACCAGATAAAACAAGTTTTTGTTAGCTTTCCAACGTCGCTTTTTGTTTTCGTTCCGGGTCGCGCTACTTCCTTGAATTCATAATTGAAGTGCTGCCAGCATCAGATCCCTACTGGACAAACATAGAATGGATATCATAGTTAATTGCAACAGGCCCGCGGCCAACATCTGTAAAAGCGGCCGCAGTGTATGTTTTCGCGCCAACTATATTTTCACGCGCATCATCACCATTGACAGTTTTTGATGTATCAACGCTGTTAATGTCGACTTCCGGAGCAAGAGTATCGCCGTTAGCAATATCAACTTTATCTTCCGTCTCAGCATGATTTTCGCTATTAGTTTCCACCATTTCGGCCGTAGAATCTTTTCGATGAATTTCAACAGCGCGCCTTTATTGCTTCTTGCTTTTACTTCCTTTATTTTTCACTTGTTAGAGAATTCCGCACCGTGCTCCTTCATTCTCTTCATTACGATACCTTCTTGGAATATTCAAGCAAATATTCAGAAAATATTTTGAAAAAAATACTATGTTAAAAATTACCATGGTATTTCCTTGCATAAGCACCTTCTTGTCTTGTTCCGTACTAGTATAAAAAAGGTAAGATATCCCCCAAAACATCAGGTTTCTGAGATACCTATCCCTAATATATATATATATATATATATATATATATATATATATATATATATGAGCAAACAGTTAATAAAATATGTTTTAAACACTTTTAAATGAGTTAAAAACATATTTAATCTGAAAAGGAAACACTAGATAAATGGATAGTCCTTAATCCGCGGAGTTTCGAAGAAATACTCTCCTTCTCATCAGAGGGTAGGAATTAGCAAAATGCGGGATCGGATTTTGCATGCAGAAGTATTTGAGGAAACAACAAGTAAGTCAAAGATCTTACTTGAAAACAAAATAAGTTAAGCAGAGGGAATATGGTAAAGAAAAAGTTGATTACACATAAATGGATAGTCTGATAGAAGATAAAAAAATCCAGTGACGGTAAAATCCAAATGTAAAACATCAAGAAAGTTGAAAGAATTTCCATTTGTACAAGTAAAATCCAAGGAAATCCCGTAATTGGAAGAAGATGGTCCATAATAATCCAAAGGCCGGAATCCATGGAATAATTCACATGTGTACAAGGAAAATAGATAAATAAATAAATAAATAAAAATAATAATATTCATAAAAGAAAAATGAGATGTGCTTTTCACTCTACTTCCGAGACATTTTGAAGAAAATCTTTTTAATAGAATATATTTTTTTTCAAGTCGGTTTCTATTTAACCCGTAGTTGGGATCCTAAAAGATACGAATCCAGTTATTTTTAAGGAAATTTATTTTAATAGGATACATTTTTTCAAGCCATTTTCTATCTAACCCATAGTTGGGAACCTAACAGGTACTACCACTCCGGATCAGAGTGGACCTAGGAGCAATGGCAATTAAAGGGTGGCTCCACACTCATCAAAGACCGCAAGCTGAGGCCTCACGATCGGATATAGTTTAAGGTCATATTTAGGACCCTGTATACATAGTGTATCCTATGGGTTTCACAGCATCCATGAATCTCTAGTTAAATACCATAAGGCTGAGTAGCTGCGACTTAAATAACATCCAGTATAAACCTATTTTTAAACTTGTGTCTTTATCTGTATAATTGATCAAAATTGTGTTGGTGGCAATATTCGAATGTATGCTAGTGGCGAATTTTAGTTTGAAACTCAGGGCTTCAATTTCGTTGTTCGAGAGTTCTTTAGTAGTAAGATTTCTGTATTAGATTCGGGTGTCCTATGGTTATCCATTTTCTGTTTGGGATTAATTTTCAAGTTTCATTCAAGTTTAAAAATATCGCGGGTTGTGAATCTTTGAATTTATTTTTTTTTATATCCGTGATAGATATGTGTATCGTTGGATGTATGCGGTGTAAGCATATAGCTTATGTTGGTGCTTCATGGAATAAATTGGAACTTGTTGATTCGCTGAAGGATACAAACAATTTTTTAAATATAATCCGTGAATATATGAAATGAATATTTCAAATATTACATGTAACCCTTTTTCACGACAAGTATAATTTTAAATAGTTCCACGACCTTTTTCTTTTAGAAGTACTTTTCACAACAAATATAATTTCAAATATTGTAGTAATATATATATATATATATATATATATATATATATATATATATATATATATATAGGATAACCCCCAAAAAACAAAAGCTAAATAGAGGCCATCTAAAACATATGCTGTAGAACGGAGGAAAAAGGCCAAAGACCCTAGTGTTTTGATGTGATTTTTTGAATATAATAAACTAGCTATTACCAAAGTTTCATTTCATTCGGACAAAACACTAAGAAACGGGGCCTAAGTAGATTTGGGGCCTGTTTTTTTTTGTCACTCTGTATATATATATATATATTATAAGATAAAATTAAAAGCCAAGAACAATGCGAGATTTTTTTTTATATAGAGTAAAATTAAATGCAAACAAAAGAAATAAATTTCTTTTTTTTTGTTGTTTGTTTTTCTTTTTCACACAAATTTTAACTCTAAACAACAGTAATTTGTTTTTTCTGTTGTATTCAATGGTGTTGTAAATCGTATTGAAATTGAATACAACAGAAAAAACAAATTACTGTTGTTTAGAGTTAAAATTTGTGTGAAAAAGAAAAAACAAACAACAAAAAAAAAAGAAATTTATTTCTTTTGTTTGCATTTAATTTTACTCTATATAAAAAAAAATATCGCATTGTTCTTGGCTTTTAATTTTATCTTATAATTTTCTTCAACAATGCTTCAAGCAAACTACAACCTACTTATATATATATATATATATATATATATATATATATATATATATATATATATATATATATCCTTGGTTTTGTTGAGGAGATAGATCTAGGTAGGGGCTCCTGTTCTACACAATTGAATAGATGGTGTATTAGTGATCCTGTTTATGGAAAAGGGGCAGAGGAATGTTTGCGACCACTACCGTGGAAACACGCTGTTAGAAAGCTGCTGGGAGTGTTCATTCATGACTTCTATTATACAGGCTACTGGAGAATGTTTGCCCTAATTCTGTTTCTGAGTCACAGGAGTTGACTGACGGGCCATGGATATGATTTTTCGGCCCAGCAATTTCAGAAGAAATTTATTGGGCAGCAGATTCCGCTGTATCAAGTGTTTGCGGATCTGACCAAAGCATATGACACTAGCAACAGGGATGCTTCTGGTTCCCCAGAGAAAATAGGTTGTCCTTCAACCTTTGATGGAATATTCAAGTAACTGCACAGGTATATGAAAGCTAAAGTCTTATTTAACGGGAAAATGTCTGATGAAATCCTAGTTGACAAAGGCGTCAAAGTGATATTCCGGCCTCTACTCTGTTCTCTATAGTTTTTTTTCTGATCTACTTGCTCATGCGTTTCAGGATTGTGATAAGGGTGTTATCTTAAGATTTCAAACATTTTTAATCTTAGAATATTTCATGAAGGACACAGGCTACATAATGCCTTAGTTAAGGAGCTAATGTATAAGACGATGCTGTCTTTGTTTCATATTGATGCGGATATGTAGCATATAATCGATCGTTTTGCTGATTCACTACCTTTTGTCTGAATATCATTCTGTCGAAAACAAAGGTGATTTTCACTCCTGCACCGGGCTAGTCATTCGCGGAACTGAACATCATGGTCAGTATTGCTAGGCTACGAGTAGTCGATTCGTTTGTCTGCCTTTGTAATTCTCTGTGAAAGAATGGTTCTTTTGATACTGAATCCACAGACAAAAGTTGGAAAGTTAGAGAATAGAATATGCTTCTTCCGTAGCACGACAGACATGACAGGGATCAGTGTTTACAAGACCTGTGTGCTAACCACACTGTTGTTTTCATCGAATAGTTAAACGCACATTAAATAACTTCAACGATTTCACTAAAAATGATTGGGACATGTTTAAAACATCAAGAGACAAGCGCTGAGGTATTGGTTTTATGCTAATACCTTTGTAATCAGATCTCACATGCCTTAGGTGGGCCACGTGGTTTGAATGAAAAATTGTAGGCGGCCGAAACAAATTTGTTATAGGGAGCTACCGATTGCAAGCGCCCTCAACATAAGCATTCAGGTTCAGAGACTGAATAAAGAACAATTAGATTTGGTTGGTTATTTTTGTTTTACGGCATATCAACCTTTTTCGGGTTATTTAATGCCGAATCCAAAGATTTTGGAGAAAAATTTTTTAATAGAATATATTTTTTGTTTTCAAGTCGGTTTCTATTTAACCCATGGTTGGGACCCTAACAGGTACTACCACTCTGAGTCAGAGTGGACCTGGGAGCAATGGTAATTAAAGGGTGACACCAAACTCCTCAAAGCCTGCAAGCTGGGGCCTCGCAACTGGATATATTTTGAGGTTATATCCAGGACCAGAACAATTAGAAAGTATTAAAAATCAATGATCAACACGTGGTTAGAACTTACTCTGCTAAGGCTGAATGGCAAAAGCGTTTACGTGAAAGTTGTGATGAAACCAGGCACAAAACAATCTCAAGCGAAAGCTTCGCAAGGGTTTAATTGATGATCTTAACTATGAAAAACAGAGCTAGAGATGCGACACTTGTGAACAAGTGCTTCTGTCAATAATAGCTACGCTAACCACCTTTAGTCACACATAATTCCGGTTTAGGTCAATTTTATACCAATAAGCCCGAATCCAGCGATCTATTTAATATGCAGAAAAGTGGGCAAGTCTACTGCTGGTGTAAGAAGATATATGCTTGTTCATAGAAATACGCTTCAACTTCCAGAGGAAGTAAAATTAGTGAAAACTACAAAATTCGTATATCACATCTGCTTCAAGATATTGAAAATTTCCCCTGAAATTAAACATGCACTTTTCTGTGTAGTATATTGTCATGAATATATTTTCATTAATCGACTAATTTTACTAACGCTTACGCACCATAGTAGTACGAGAATATATATATATATATATATAGATAGATAGATAGATAGAGAGAGAGAGAGAGAGAGATATTATTGAATAGCACGGAGTTAATCTGTTTTACAATTTTCCTTTTTATCCTTAACAATCTCCAAATAGTCCTTTTTGTGTTCTTCTCGAAATTGTATAAGTTGGATCCATAATCGCGAGCGCTTTCGACAGAAGTGCTCCTATCATCCTCACGCATATTGTAGAAATAAATGTAGAAATTATTTTTTTTAAATTACATATATATGCATTTTTTCATAGTCACGTGGTAGCTTGTTACAACTTAGCTGGGCGGACTTTTTATATATATCTATATTAAATATATGTATATACATATACACACACACACACATATATATATATTCAAAATTTATCCCAAACATTTCAAAACGTTTCGGCTGCACTGCTAATTAATACAAGTTAGAAAAGCATTTCATCCAAGGCATGCAAATTGTTAAAAAAAGGTGTTTACTATAGGCTTTAGCAATAAACGTACAAGATTCAATTTGCAATTTATTTATTTTCCAAGTGCAGTTTTATAAGTTTTACAAAGTAAGGTATACAAATTTAATTTAAATTGAATAAAAAAAAAATTACATTAGATTTATTTTATGTAATGTACATTCTGATGCACTTTTAGAAAAATCATTGAGAATGTTATATCTATATCATTAATTGCTAGATGAAAGATAATGTTTTTAAATTGCAACAGAATATGCATTACATAAAATAAATCCAAGGTAATTTTTTGATTCAATTTAAATTAAATTTTTATACTTTACTTTGTAAAATTTATAAAAGCCCACTTTAAAGATAAATACATTTCAAATTGAATCTTGTACCTTTATTTTTAAAGCCTATAGTAAAAACATTTTGTTTAACATTTTCATACCTTGGATGAAATGCTTTTCTAACGTGTATCTTATCTTTTTAATATTATATTTTATAACGTCTCCTTCTTTATATTTCAGTTTGAATTTCTCCTCACACCACAACTCATTTTTGCAACCTCCTCTTTGTATTATTACAGGTCTGAATATTCTCTCTGTTTCAGTTTGTATTTCTCCTTACACCACAGCTCATTTTTGCAACCCCTTTTTTGTACTACAGGTCTGAATAATGAGAAAATCTGATTTTTTTTAACAAAAGCTTTAAAATAACATTTTAGATTAATTTTGTTTAAAACTTCTTTCAAAATAGAAAATCTTTAAAATGTAATAAGGAACATATTTAATAAAGGTTTCATTAACAAATATTCAGTACATAACGAGAAAAATAGAGATGAAAATTTCAAAAGGACTGTATAACTGGTTACGGTCAATAGTAGTCCTCGCCAGCGAAAATCTTTGTTATTGTTATTTATTATTATTATTATTATTATTATTATTATTATTGTTATTATTATTATTATTATTGTTATTATTATTATTATTATTATTGTTATTTATATTATTATTATTATTATTTAAAACATTTTGTGTCCTGCTCTTTCGCGCGAGGACTAATTATTTATCTGAGTCTTCTGTGTTTAATGTACAACGCCTCGATTATTTTTAGCCTATTTACATTACTCTCATCGCATTTTCTACAATAATTCTTCGAAATTCCAAATGATGGCAACCATGTCCCTTCAAATGTTGCGATATGGAGCTAGAGCCAGAGAGGTGGAGAGTCAATTTTCGCGACAATGTGTTAGTTATTGAACCAATGTAGCTACTAGTACTGGAGATACACTCTCCTATTGGGCAGCTGAATTTGTAAACTAGATTGGTCCTTTCCAACAGGTCACTTGCCTGCGAAATGTTTTTCATTACAAGGTTTTTTGTCTGTATTTTTTTATAATATATAATAATTTTTATTTTTTATTATTATTGCGAGCCAGCCATCTATCTACGGATTATATTTTTAAGAATACTTTCATCGATTGTATATATATATATATATATATATATATATATATATATATATATATATATATATATATATATATCATCAAAGACACTGGCCTTGATTGAGAGGAGACAAAAACCTGCTCCTATGGTTTCAAACTATCTTAAGTAACAGCAAGGAGAGACGTGAGTCCCAATATTTCTCACATGTTATATCTCCCCTGCTGGAAAAAAAGGGTACGGGTGTGAATATATCCAATATCAAAAACATAAAAAGCCTGAAAATTGTAATTTCGTCTCAAAGAACCAAAGATATGATGATTTATACATTCCATTTGGCTACGAGTATATCTTCCAATTTCTTAGTCAGATTGTTAGCCAGGTTCCTAATGGCACAATTTTAACTTTTATAGGAACTTTTTGAAGATTTGGAAACCTATACATTTTTGGAAAGATTTTTTGTCTCAGAAATCAGAAAATTAATGTTTGCATTTGCTCAGATGCGTATACGGCGGCCATATTGGATTTACAAAATGGCCGCAGTAAGATGTACGTTTTCTAATATCTCGGCTTCTAAATAAGCTGGAACACTGATTTTAACTGCTAAACCTACATTTTCAGGGTCCAGAAAGCCAATAGTGGTAGTTACAAAATTTTCCCAGATGTGAATATAGTAGCCATATTGAAATTTACAAAATGGCTGCCATAAGAAGTATGTTTTGTAATATCTCGGCCTCTAAATAAGCTGGAACATTGATTTTAACTGTTAAACCTACATTTTCAGTGTCAAGGAAGTCAATAGTTAAAGTTACCATTTCATCTTTTGTAACCCCCCTCCTTCATTAAAACACGTAATCCCCCATATGGGTAAAAAACTTAACAACCCTAACAGTTAGTCAGATACTAAATCAGAGTTATTTTTATTGAAATGCTTTTTAACTGTAAACATTGAATAATTGTGCAATTATTTTAAACATCATGAGATATTTGATCATAGTCTATGCATAATTATAATCATTAACATCATGAAAATTACTTTTATACATCACAGATTGGGAATCTTCATCATTTTTGCACTGGCTGCTGCACTGACACATGTCAGTAGAGACTAAGTTTTTAGACCTGCAGGGACATCTGCCAGAAGAACAGTCAAATATACATTTGTATGTGACCATCTACAGGATGGCCTTAGGGGTTGGGAGTACCTCTGTGATCATTGGTTTCAGGATGCCATCCAATTGTTTGAAGTACCCATTTTCCATGCATCCAGTTATAAAATCTGCATGACAATGGCTGCTTGTGCCCATACCCTTGCTTGGACATGGGCTCTTAAAATATGCTTCTTTAGAGCTCCAGGTGTTGGAGGGAGCCTGTCACTTCCTGCCATATGCTTGAAGAACAGATGTCATCGTTGTTCAGGGATTGTTTTTATGTTAATCCCTTTTGGCGAGTAAGCTGTACATACAAAGGAATTCAGTGTTGACAGTATTCCCTCAGTCACTTCTGCTTCATCCATAAGCATTTGCAGAGCATTGACAACATCTGCATCTGTATGAGGTAGATCTACAATACTAATTGTGCATCAGGTGAGTTTACCTGTGAATCCAGCACAGCCTGGTATCTGCTTCATCATGATTATTTACTTCAAAGACAAAGTCTTTGTTGCTCTTAGTGTATCCAGAAGCAGATGTGATGATCAGCTTGGATGATCCTCTAGAGTTTGGACAGCAAGATAGTCAGTCAGATCAGCCTTCGTCTTGTCATGAGAGAGGAACCTCCTCATTGGGATGTGTTTGATGTAAGTGTCATCTTTGGCTTGATACTGAACAGCTTTTCCTTGTCTTCGTTTATCTCTGGTTGCACTTCTCAGAGAATCTGCTCGGTATGTGTACAAAACAGGGATGATTTCATCATAATCTCGTGTTAGTAGCATCAGTCTGTCATTGAACCAGTCACTCAGATCCTTGACTGTCACTAGAGTCGCTGGTTTCTTGCTCAGCTTCTGCAAAAGCACCATGCCATCCACCAGTGATATCTTCATGAGGCATGTCTTCTCTTGTTAGCTTCTTAAGGAATGGTGGTACATAGAGGCCTTGGTATTCTCTGATGTTTTCTACAACAACATTTGCCAGAGCAGTTTCCATGAGAAGGACACGGCGATGTAAAATAGCGTAGCCATGAGCATTGAGAAGATTCAACAGCTTCTTGTTGCATGTGTCATGTTGGACATTCAGTGCCAGTCCCAGAACCTGAGGGTTCCCTCGTGCACGAGGTGACTTGAATCTGATTCATTGCTTGGCTTGTACCTTACCTGTTTGTTGGATTTGAACCTATACATGATATTCTGGCTCACCTTCAGTGTTGCTCGGTCAACATCTTTGGTTCTCCTTACAGTTTCCAGCTTTTCTGCAGGCCCAACCATTATCCAATGGATTAAGGTATGTGATTCAGCTGGAACATATATATATATACATATATATATATATATATATATATATATATATATATTTCTCACATGTTATGTCTCCTCTTTTAGCTTTTTATACATAAAGTATAAGAAATTTCACAGTGTATTCGAAAACTACATGAAAATTTGCACGCTTTCTAAAGTATTTGCTACTGGAGACATTCATATTCGTACGTAATTTTCAAAATAATTGACATATAACATATGAGAAATATATGGAATCAAGTAACCATTTGCTGTTATTCGGATCACTTGAAACCATAGCAGGAAGTTTTAGTCTCCCCTCCATTAAGGCCAGAGGTGTTAGATATATATATATATATATATATATATATATATATATATATATATATATATATATATATAATTGTGGCTAAATTGAATATTATAATGCCAATATCGTTGATTATATAGAAAGAAACTGCCAGACCACAAATATATATATATTATTTCATGCATCTTTAAAACAAATATATATATATTACTAACTAGCTCTACCTACGTATTGACCACTTTAGAAGTAAATACTTAAAGTTTACGCATAAATCTATATTTTCGTATATTAATGTTATGTAAGTAAATTAAGTAGTTATATATATATATATATATATATATATATATTTGTGTGTGCGTGTGTGCATCTACATATGTCTGTGTGTGTCTTCTATGAATCACTTTAATGCAGGAAGAAAACTGACAAATACCTTAAATACGTGGGACAGATTTTTTCTATATTAATTTTAAAATGTTGTAGACTCTTGAAACTTCAGTATGTTATTGCTATACACCTTATTATATTGCCTATGACTGAACAATTTTATGATTTTATGTTAAAATGAACAGCTAGAGTAGGAATTAGAATACACCCTACTATAGGCTAGTTATGGGTGGGTGAATTAAGGAAGCCAGACAACCAGAGTTTATCAGCTAAATAAAGTGTTTTATGTAGAAGAACCGTCGTGTGTCAATAGAGACAATAAACATTACATAGTTTGATGTCCGCGTCGGAACAGCGTACACAAATATTCACGAGGTACTGAAGATTTGCATGAAGTTTGTCCCAAGAGAAGATCGGAAGGAAAGATTTTTCATGAGTAAAATGGGCATCAATATTGTTCCTCACCTCTCTAGAGTCCAGATCTTTCTTTCTGTTAATTTTGGTTAATCCCTGAGATTAAGACAATCTTAGAATCTTTCGTTATGCGAAAATTGAGAAGATGAAAGAGACTTTGACGAGGGTCGATGACAATCTTTACGGGAGGAATTCTATTGCGCCTTCAGAGTTTGTTTGAACGATGCAACAAGTGCCTTTCAGCCTAAGTAACATTACTTCGAAAGAGACTAGAGCTTCAATCAAATTGCCCATTATTGAAATCACCTCGTACATTGTTTTTTGTTTCAATGCATAGGAGGCAATTGTATCGGTTTATATCAAAGATATTTATAATATCAAGATTTAATAATGCATTTATCTTTTCTTTTTTTACAGGGTGGTCACCGCTTATCAAGGCCCGTAAGCCACTCATGGATAAGGTTATTGCATGTACAGTACGTTAGTGTGGAGATTTAATAAAGTGTCTACTGAAGGGGGCGGTTCATCAGGAATTTGTTTACGTTTGACTTTAAGACATCCAGGTTGTAGTCAGGTGGGAAGCAGGCAGACGAAACAGAGTTCCACAGAAGTGCAGTTCTAAGAATGAAGCTTTGTTCATGGAATCTACGTTTTGATTTAGGCATATATAAAGAGTGGGGAAGGTTTTTGACAGTGGATTCAGCTAGACGAGTGTTTTTCGTAAAACATTGGCGAGGGGGGACCAAGGATTTCAGTTCAGACGAGCACCTGCCATGGAAATAACGATAAAACAAAGATAAGCTTGCAACGTCTCTTTTGTGGGAGAGAGGTTGCAGGGAAAAGAAACGGGCATCCCCCACTAGGCCACGACGTCTATTTTGTACTCTGTCAAGGCAGGATAGGCTGTTTTTAGCAGCTCCTGCCCAGATATAGCAGCAGTACTCCATCCTTTGACGTACTTGGCTTTCATATAGATAGAGAATTGCAGCAGTAGTGAAATATCTTCTGGAGCGGTAGAAGAATCCCACCATCTTTCCAGCGATCTTGGCAACAGACTTGTTCCATTTCAGATCAGGAGTGAAGGTCAAGCCCAGAAGATTGCCAAAACATGGGGCTTCTCCTAGACGAGAGCCATCCATTTCAATTGATGCCAGATGGGGATCAGGGCGTTGATGATGTAAAGATAGGTGTTTGGTTTTAGATGCATTAAAGGTAACCAGTCACGTCTTCCCCACTAAACCACGCGCTCGACATCAAAAGAGAACGAATCAGAGAGAGGTTTGTCACTTACAGCCTTTGATCTGTTGCCGTAGATGGTCGTGTCATCAGCATAGATGTCAACAAATGATTTAAGTATGTGTTTAGGGAGATCATTGATGTAGACCAGGAAGAGAGTTGGGCCCAGAATGGACCCGTGAGGGAGTGCAGCATTAATACTGCAGGCCTCTGATTTTTGTCCATCAACCACTACTATTATGAGCCTATCAGAGAGAAATGATTTAATGATAGAGAGAATATTTCCAGTTATACCGTAGCTGAAAATCTTGTGAAGTAGGGCTTTATGCCATACCTTATCTAAGGCCTTTGGTATGTCAATAGCAATTGTCCTAGAAAGGAAGCCTTTGTCAAGAGATCTACTAATCCTATGAGATGTAACCGTTAGCACATCTGCGGTAGATCTTTCAGAACGGAAACCATATTGCGTGTCACTAAGAAAGTTATTTCTGCTGAGGTGGTTGACTATTTCTCTATTTAATATGGATTCCATCAACTTACTCATGACACACAGAAGACTTATTGGTCTGTCTGAGAGGGAGATGACTTATCATCTGAAATTCATCGTCAATATTAACGTATAAAAATAAATAATATGGCTGTTCTCCACAAGAAAAACCCCATGAGCATTGTACATTCATATTATAAAGAAAAATCGATCATTATATACTTTACAACATCTACATAAATAATTAATAAAATCTGATGAATATAAATAATCCACAAAGTGTCCAGTGTAGTAACTATGTAATATTTGTCTATATGAATAACATTATTACATTTGCTCTTTTCTATTGATAACTCTTAATAACCACATTTTATTTCGCTATTTTTGTTTGGTTAGAAGGCACAAACCCTTTTCAAGCGATAGTCTCATTCAATCACGTTAATTAACTCTGTACCATTCTCACTACATTGGATCACACAGAGGTTATATACCTGACTGGCTTAAGAGAATTTAATTTCACTTAATTTTGCGATAGCAAATACAAAAATAGAAAATGAAAAATTTATATTAAAAATACCTAGTCTGTCAAGTTATCAGTATTTTTAGTTCTTTCTTCTCATTTTATAATTCACAATGATTAACTATGTTTAATAAATGTTTATTTGTATCGCCATAACAAGATATTATGAGATTTACAAGAAAGTTTTGTGGTTTTTAATTCAAATTTAGATGAACATACTTCGGCTCAAACATGAACATATTGATCGAAGTAGCCGCCATCAGAACCAACAGACTTTTTTCTCATTGCAAAGCAAGTGTGTCGATGCCAATAACTTAAGAAAACCCCTGCGTTCTTTACGGGATGATATCACTAAAAACGTTTCTGATATCGCTTAGGTTTTTGAAGCATTTCTTATGCGTAAATGTGTCGAGGTGCTGGATAGGTGGAGTGTCTGGAGAGTCTCCTTGATGAGCCAGAGGTTTGTAGCCCAATTCGTCCAATTTCTGCAGAGCCGGTTTTAGTAACGTGCAGTCGAGTATTGTCGTGAAAAATGTTAGGTGTTGTTGTTAAATTTCTGATGCATTTCCTCCATTTGTTTAAAGTACTTTCCGCCGTAATGGTTTAGCATGCATTCTGAAAACTGTATTGGATGAGACCGGGCGAAGACCACAAAACGTTCAGTATGAGTTTGTGAGGTGCAACTCTGGCTTCAGGAAGTGTCGAGGAGCTTCGTCGATATCTAACTTCTGAGCGTCGACAGTTGTCGCAAAGAACCTACTTTTCATCGAAATTCACACCCGGTCGAGAAAGGGGTGGTTCATCTTGCGTAAATAAATGGAAGATGATTCTTCATAACCGCCTTTCATTTGGTTGTTGTCCCATTCGTCAGGCACCCATTTATCAAGTATTTTGTCTTTCCAATATCTCTCTTAAGTTTTTTTTTTTTTTTTTTACACAGTGATCACCACTTATCAAGGCCCGGAAGCCACTCAGGGATAAGGGTTATTGCAAGTACATTATGTTAGTGAGGAGATTTGCTGAAATGTTTACTTAAGGGGGCGGTTCATTAGGAATTTGTTAACATTGGACTTGAAGACAACCAAGTTGTAGTCTGGAGGGAAGCAGGCAGACGGAACAGAGTGGTTGGGAATCGTCGTATACGTTACGTCAAATTCAGAAGCAAGATCTCTAACAGTTGTGCGTAGATAGACTTCGCTAAGACTACATAGAAATCGTTGTCAACATCCGATGGCCGACCATTACGCTCATCACCTTCAAGACTTTTGTCGCTGCCACAAAATTTCTGAAACCATTATTGTGTTCAGTAGTGGTTCTTGGGCCAAACGCTTCGTTAATATTACGAGCTGTTTCCGCAGCTTTTCGGCCGAGCCCGAATTGGAATAAGAAAATTGTGCGAATTTGCTTTTTTCCATCTTGTACTCAACATTCTAAAAATATGACATACATGTTGTCAAGTCATTGCAATTTAAACGACTAGATATGGTGAAGGACTTTGAAACGATATATATAAAGAAAAGATATTGTAACGAGAATGTATTTGAAAATGAATCATTTGAAATCAAAGTTTAAAATTCAACGGGGACTAATTTCCCAACCTTATGAAATCAACGGCATCAAATAAAACAATACTGTAAAATGATTCTCTCCTAAAAATCTAAAAAGAGTAACTAAGAAGAATAATAGAGAAATAAATAAATTACGATAGTAAAACTAGGATTATCATTATTATCGTTATCATCATCATTATTATTATCATCATTATAATCAGTATAATCATTATTATCACAATTATTATTATATACATCATTAATATGATGGTTATTATTATTATTATTATTATTATTATTATTATCTCTATTATTATCTATATTATTATGCATAATTATAATTAATATTATTATTATTATACATCATATAATTATCATTATTATTGCTATTATTATTATTATTATTATTATTATTATTATCAATAGAATAACTATTTTAATTACTATATTCATCATCATTATTACCAATATTATTATTATTATTATTATTATTATTATTATTATTATTATTATTTTTATTATTATTCATATTATTATTAATAATATTATTATAGTTATCATCACTATTATTATTATTATTATTATTATTATTTCTGTGTTATTGTTTCTGTTATTATTATTGGCAATGTTGTTATTGTATAGATCTTTGAGAATGTTGATGTTTATGAAACATAATGTAATCTGTAATCCAGTCTATCAATAAACCCCTGTGCTCGCATGCCTTTGACGGATTTCGATACGTTATATACCATCTTCTCATCTTCTAAGAACTGCCTATATTCTAGGACTTCCCGCCTGTATGCTTCGAGAGAAAAATCGAATTGCCAATATTCGATCTATCCTTGTACTCGCATTTCCTCTTCTATAGGTTATCAATGGAATCGCTTTTAATCATTCTCTAATCTATTTCGCAAGATGCGTCATCTTTCGATCTTCATCCTTCATCATCTTCATCATCTTCATCCTTAGCTTAAGCGATGTCCTTTTGCTGCTGCGGATACATTCACGTTTTTCTGTGAGACGTTCCATTTACTGGTGAGTTTCGTAAGCTTAGGTTTGAAATAAAATTTTCATAACGCCGATTCGATAAAAAAGGAACGGGAAAATGGAGCAATTAATTTGCTTAGTATCTCTCAAGGTAGCTTTGTCGGTTTGCCTATTTTGATGTAAATCTTTTTTATTGTTCAATTACTTGGACGTAAGACAAAAAGTTAGGAGAATATGAATAAATTTGGAAAGCGAGATGTTTGTACATATTACATTCACGTGAATGACGGTCCGTAGAGTCAGGGAAACACTAAACGTGACAGAAGAGTGAAATAAACTATCAAAGTTCAAGTACATATAAGAACATTGGTGGGATTATACTACCCATCGGTTAAGTCTGTTGGTTTGTTGGTTGGTTGTTTTTGTTTTACGGCATATCAACCCTTTTCGGGTTATTTAATGCCGAATCCAAAGATTTTGAAGAAAATTTTTTTAGTAGAATATATTTGTTGTTTTCAAGTCGGTTTCTATTTAACCCATAGTTGGAACCCTAACAGATACTACCACTCCGGGTCAGAGTGGACCTGGGAGTAATGGTAATTAAAAGGTTGCTCCACACTCCCCAAAGCCCGCAAGCTGGGGCCTCACCACTGGATATACTACCCATCGGTTAAGTCGGAGATATTTGTGTCGAAAGGGCACCCGCCTTACGAATTTGTAAGAGCATGCTTCATGTGTACTTGTGTACTTGTTTCATGTGTACTGTTAAGCAGTTACAGTTATGCTTAATTTTCGTCTTTATTTTAAACTAAGAAGCGGGACCTGTGGAAATTCCGCAGCGGACTAATTCATATGTAATATATTGAGTTTGGCATTCTGTAGAGGTTCAGCGTGAATGGAGACACCCTAATGTTATTGCAACTCTTTTGTTAAAACTGCAAAAGTATTTATCTCAGCTAGTAGTGACGTCGGCGAAGCCCGCTCGTAAAGCATGCGTAAATATGATATTTTAATTTTTGCAGATTTTGTATATATTATTATTATCAATTTTTACTTAGTATTATATATTATAAAGTTGTGATTTCAAAGAAATAATATATATATATATATATATACATATATATATATATTCAAGGTGAAGACGTTAACCTCAGTATCGTTTTAAAAAATCAACAACAAAAACTACGTATATATATATATGTATATATATATATATATATATATATATATATATATATATATATATATATATATACTAGCAAAAGTACCCGCCGTTACTGGGTTCAAAAACAGCCTACGGAAAATGGACTGTGATTTATGAAAGTATGATCGGTTATGAAAAGGAAGGGTTGTAAAGAGATAGCTTCGAATTTTGGGGGTATGAAAACCAAAGCAAAATATGATGAAAGTAAAAATAAAATAGATAAACTCCATAATTTATTATACCATATCTGTTCACACTGAAACACATATCCCAATATTCTGTGGATCTATATTAAAAAAAACCTTGTTAAACTTTGTAACATATTTCCATTCTATGGAGGTCAGGTGCGAACGAACACCCCATATTTTTATTATTCCAAATTTCGTCAAACTGAAACATAATTACCAAAGTATACTTACGCAGATAAATATGAAAAGTCGTTATTAATGTTTGTGCCTATTTCCATTCTATGGAGGCCAGACGCGAAAGCAGACCCCACAATTTTATTATACCATCCCTATTTAAGTTAAAATACACTCATCAAAGTATTTTTGTGTACATCTATATCAAAAACACTTGTAAACGTTTTTTTCTTTTTCATTTTAAAATTTTTTATTTCCATACTTTGTGGACCAGGCACGAACGCAGACTCCAAAAGATAAAACATACCCATTCCTGTGTCTCGATACATCTTCTATCATGATATGTAATCAGTTTTTTTTTTAAATAGTCAACCATATATGAGCCTAGGCGTGACCAGACACACACACACACACACACACAGACATTCAGCTATATATATATATATATATATATATATATATATATATATATATATATATATATATATATATAAGAGCAAATAGTTAATAAAACATGTTAAAAACATTTTGAAAAAAGTTAAAACATATTTTACCTGAAAAGGAAACATTAATACGTAGATAGTCCTTAACCGGCGGAGTTTCGAATAAATACTTTCCTTCTCATCAGAGAGTAGGTATCAGCAAAATGTGGGATCGGATTTTGCATACAAAAGTATTTGATGAAACTACAAGTAAGTTAAAGATCTTACTCGATAACAAAAACTGAAGCAGAGGGAATATGGTGAGGAAAAAGGTGGTTTCACGTGAACGGATAGTGTGGTGAAAGGTAAAGTATCGAATGCCGGTAAAATCCAAAAATGTAAACCCAAGAAAGTTAATTAAATAATAATTAATTAAATTAGTATTTCTAATAATAACCAAGGAACTTCTCTAAGCACTTTAATTAAAAAATGTAACTTTAATAATACCCCCTTCTCAATCAAATGGACTCTCATAAAAAAGTTAAATCTTATACTCCAGGCTCTAAATCATGTCGCCTCTGCGCAACCGATTCTATAACTATGATTACTTCCGCTAAAAGTAATAATATAATTAATTCTAAAAACGAACTGATCTCTTTCTGTAAACATAAGTCCAAATTTAATTATGATAATTTTGAAAGTACATAGTTATTATTTAACCTTTCAGATAGATATATAATTTTTCTTTAACATTATCGTTTTTTACATGCTTTCTTTATACTTTATAACTAAATAATCCTTTATTTTAATTCTTATTTCTTATATTCTTGGCTGTTTTTTTAATCTGCAATTCCCTTTTAGTATTCATATATTCCTACCTATCTTATATATCAATCTACGCACACATTCATATCCTGTATGTATATTTACTTATATTTTACTATATGCATTTCCTTACATACTTACTTGCTTTATCCGGAATTTGCAGATACCGGCAATCCTCTCCCCTTAAAAAAGTCTTAGTTTTTATTTTATATTTTTTATTTGCTATTTATTTATTTTAAATTTATTTATTTATTTTTCCATTTAGTGTCATTTAATAACTTTTGCTGACATTTTCTTAAGTAATAACCTGTACATTTCAGTTGACCTCTTTTTTGCCCTATATTTTTGACACCTTTTAACGTTATTTTGTCTGGGTCATTTTGACATTTGCTTTTCTATTTTATATTTAATTCTATTAACATTTCATTTTTTTCTTCTACTTCGCTGATGTATTTCTCTTTTTTTCTTCTTTTTCACTGATGTTTTTCCCCATTTTCTTCACTTATTTTTCTTAAACAAATTTTATCTCGGCAGCTGTGTCAAACGCATATCTTATTTTTCTTTTATTAATATCATTGTACTTCCCCCCTTTTCCTTGTACATATTTGTGAATTATTCCATAGATTTCGGCCTTTTGGATTATTTTGGACCATTTTCTTATTACGTGATTTATTTGAGTTTTACTTGTGTTGATGGAAATATAATTAACTTTCTTGGATTTACATTTTTGGATTTTACCGTCATTGAATAATTTACCTTTCACCAGACAATCCATTCCCATGAAATCACCTTTTTCTTCACTATATTCCTTCTGCTACACTTTTTGTTATCAAGTAATATATTTGACTTACTTGTAGTTTGATCAAATACTTTTGTATGCAAAATGCGATCCCGCATTTTGCTGATTCCTACCCTCTGATATTAAGGAAAGTATTTCTTCGAAACTCCGCCGATTTAGGACTATCCACTTATTAAGTGTTCTCTTTTCAGATTAAATATGTTTTTAACTCTTTTTCAAAGTGTTTTTAACATGATTTATTAGCTATTTGCTCTTATTATAAGCTATATCTCCTATTTGGTTTTATTGACCTTTTACATCTGGTTGAGATTAATTTATAAATATTAGTTCTTTAATATTTATAATATACTTTAGTTTTACATCTTGGATCATTTTGGTAAATTTAATTGTAATTTTTATTTTATTTTATATATATATATATATATATATATATATATATATATATATATATATTATAGAGAAATGCGTGTCTGAAAGTTAATATGGTCAAATTAAACATGGAAAATAAAAGTTGTTAAAACGGGAAAAGACAGGAAAAGATATTTTAGTAAAAAATATAATAAATTTGTAACTTAAGATATTGCAACATTAAGAATTGATTATGCAATGTTATGAATTGAATTTTTTAAATAAGCTTAATGCTGCAATATTTTAAGTTATAAATTTATCATATTTTTACTAGAATATCTTGTCCTTTTCTTTTCCAGTTTGAACAACAAGCCCTTATTTCATATTCAAGCTTAGCAATATTATTTACATGCTCGCTTTTCGCTATAATCCATGACTTTTCTAGGTTTACAATACACTTGTTCTTTGTTTAATTTCAGTATTATCGTTTGCCCCCATAAACACATATGCGAAAACAATGTACGGCACTCATCTGCTTTCAATAAAATAACCCCAATTTTCTCCCTTCCGTGCTTAATTCTGTCTGCTTCACGAGTTACTTCTCTTTTCGCGACAGTAATAGCTGAAGCGATTATGTTGCTATGGAAACCAGTTATAAAAAGTATTGCTGACTATCTTACATATTTTTACGATTTTGTACACTAGAAAATTCATCATAACTTATGTTGTACTAAATGAAAATTGATTTATTTTACAATATAGCTGAGAATGTGATCTATTAACTATAATTATTGTGTGAAATATGGTCCACAAATTAGTGAGAGGTGAAGCTTTAAAGCAGTTCTAAATGACTAAAACTAGCGTTTGAATGATATATAACTTGAGTTCCTTCAGCTATAATAGAAACAGAAACTTTATTTTATGAAGAATTCTAAATAAGATTATTTTTTTTTAAAATAGATGACTTTAGTGCCATAAGCTATAATCAAAACCGAAACCAAAACTTATGAAAAATTCTTGGTAAAATTATTTATTACAAGAAATAGAAGTTCATATCAATTAAACGACAGTCACTCGGATGTAAGCGTGATACACAAAATAATGAACACAAACGCTATCCTATTACTATGTAGATGGTTTACCCTTTTACAATCTATTATCAACATTTTTACACAGCAATCACCACTGATCTAGGCCCGGAGGCCACTTGTATATGAGGGTTAATGCGAATACATTAGTCAATCTGATTATAGCGTAGTAAACATAGGTAGTGGAATTTTTGTTAATTTGATTACATAGAGGGGGGGCGGTTCATCAAGAACTTGTTTACGTTAAAGTTTTATAGAATTGCAAAACAGTCACAAGGGTGCAACCATGATGAATAAGATGGCAGGACTGTAGGTGATGGGCATAATGAAGAAATTTATAGAAAAGATTCCACAAAGGATTTGGATACGACGACTTTATAATTTGCGATTAAGAAATAATACAGGATTGTTATCCTCTGATTGGAAAGTTGTTAGAAAAAATATACGTCAATGAAGTTAATTTTAATTATAAATACACAGAAAAGGAATGTGAACTTATTTGTACCTATTTACAATGCCTCCCCACGGGACAGAGTTAGACACCAGGGCCGTTTTTTAACGTGGAGAAAGGGTACAAAAATAAAAATTGTCCCAGTCGTGAAGGACCTCTCCCTCACTGAAAGAGAACGAGAAACGGAAGTGCCGCATCCTAAGAACAGATACTACACTTTGAATGTGAACTTATTTGTAGTTGTGATAGATATATGAGTCCGTGCTGTTAATGTCGTACGAGGGAAGGACACAACATATTTTAGCATAGTCGATGACATACGGTTGAAATTGCGATGGAATACAGATTGAGAAAGAGTAAGAGAGAGAGAGAGAGAGAGAGATAGAGAGAGACAGACAGAGACTGACACTGTATTTCCTGTGATAACGGTGTTGGTGATAAGAAGATAATATACCTTAGTGGATTACAAAATGAAATTTATTCTCGCCAGGCTTAAACTTAGAACATCATTTTAATCTTTCTATGAGATTTCCTGGTGCTACAAGACCAGTCCGTGTGAAGATACTGACTTCCTGACTTAAAATGTATCCCAAAACTCGCTATTGTTTTCATTTCCCTTTGCAAATTCGCAATCAGTTTCTGTAGAGTAAAAAACATAGACAATAATGTTCTCAACATAACAACTAAACCAAACACACCCGAATAAATGTTACTATATAGAAACCATGAAGGGCATACAAACGTTTGCCTAATTTCGATTTTGTATTTAAATAAAAAAACATAACAGACTGAAATACTGTAAAAAAAAATATGAATTAATAGCTAAAGATATAAGCAATTTGAAGAATAACCTCCTCTTTTTAATTACTGGATTTTACATTAAATATACCGAAAAATGATGATGTGCCATAAAACTAGACAACGAAACAGCCGAATCAATACGTTTCATAGTTAGATATAATCAGAATGATTTATAAGTGGATACTCTCGCGTGTCGATATAATGGCCTGGCCATCCATCAGTCTGTCAAGCATTAAATTGAACAATACTTTCCCCCTTTAACGTGCAGATCGAAAATGCGTTAGTTAAGAATACTCGTTATGGACATTTTTTTCTTTTTAACTTTTTACTTGCTTAGATTAGATGTTGAAGATTGTGACAAGCAATTTTTAAATGCCCGATAGCAAAACAACGCTTCTTGATTATATTCCACTTACGATAAAAGTGAAAGACGCTGCGCGCCGAATTTAATCATGTTGTCATGGATACGCTATGGAACCTTACCAGGAAAATAAATATTTAAAAGTACTAAGATAAAAGCGAACGCACGAGTGTCCTTAATATACTTCACCATCTACAACCTTTATGTTATCAGTTATTTGATTTTTTTATTAACTTCATTCTTACAGTATTTCTTCTCATGAGGATTATCAGTGTCTTACATAAATAATGATGTTTTAAAATCTACTATGTATGTGGTGAGAAAGTGCGAGTGCAGGGCCTTCTCAAAACACATACACATGATCAATTATATATAAAAAGTGTTGCACAATACAGAATGTTCATTTACATTGACAAGTTGTTAACGCAGTTTTACTTCTTTTAAACTCAAACAAGGTACACTACAACATTGGTGTAAGTGGTTATTATTTAGAACAATAATCACCGGAGACTATTTATGAGCGAGATCTCTGTTTATATTACATTTAAAATGATGCATGTCAATACAATCAAGGATGCAAGAAGAAAATCAATAGTCTAGCAGTTCGAGCCATTAGAGTAACGCCTGAAAGTATCCTATACCTCTATAAGGCCACCATTCGCCCATGTATGGAGTATTGTTGTCATATTTGAGCTGGTGCATCTGCCACTAGTCTCCCTCTCCTAGACAAGGTTCAAAAGAGAGTCGCCAATCTGATAGGTCCTGAACTGTCAGCTAAACTTCAGCCTCTATCCCATCGACGAAATGTTGCATCCCTCTGCCTGTTCTACAAGTACTTTAACGGAGAATGCTCTGACGAACTGAAAGCACTTGTGCCCCCAAGACCTAAATACCCCCGATAAACACGACAATCCGCTAAATCCCACCCCTTCACAGTATAGAACCATATATGCAAGAGAGCCTTCTACTCCAGTAGTTTCTTCCCCAGATTAGCTAGATTTTGGAATTCCCTTCCGGGTCCTTGCTTTCCCGACTGCACTGACATGCAGAAGTTCAAGTGTAACGTTAACCGACATCTTGCTGCCCAACTTCCTACACAGTACACCTGATGCTTATGACCCCGATAGTAGCCCCCTACAACAAAGTGGCAATGTGCCTTGTTTGGGGTGAAAATGTAATAAAAAAGGCATATGGAATCTACATATATCTACGGCAAGTGGTTAGATTTTTTTGCTAAAGGGGTGTTCCGGTTGTAGATACATTGATGAAAACAAGCGTGATAGGTTCTTCAGCGCGTATTACAACTCTTGCAAGAAAGGTACAGGGGTGAAAAATTGCCACGATGGGAAAGAAATGTAAGCTTAGTTAAAAGCGCAGAACATATTAGATTAAAGATTCTTTTGGGGGAGTATGTCTAATCCACGGTCAAGTAGTTCTGATTGATTTTGATTTCGTCGCACATGACTCATCCGGGCGGCTGGAAAATTATATTTAAAAAACGATATATGTGCCGCTCCCCATTTGACCCGTACCAAATTGGTAAAAGAGAAAATTATTCCCAATATTTAGGTAAAAATGCACTTTCGTATAAATAATTGAATTCATTCAAAACGTATCGCAAAAATCAAAACAAATAAAATAACATCTACGTAAATCGCGATATATCGAAACAGTCGTGCGAGGTGGTCCAGTAGGAAGCGTTTAGGCTTCTAACTAGTTGCCCCCGATTTCGAATCTCGCTAGATGCAGGTACTGTAATGAGTCGTAAACGATGAAACACGTGTCAATGGATAATTATATATATATATATATATATATATATATATATATATATATATATTATTTTAAAAAATATAATTACAGTATAATTATGCATGTATATATATATATATATATATATATATATATATATATATATATATATATATATATATATATATAGACTATAAGTCTCTATACGGGCATGCACACACACATATATTGTTTCTATATTGGATATATTTAGGCAGCATGTTCTTGTTGAGGCAAATGTTATTTAAAAGCACAAACACTTTTTGTTTGATTATTTCCTTTTTTAGCTTTTCCAATTTACGAATCATTTTTTTATATATTTTTATATGTTGTGTAAGTTGGATTCATCTGCTTGCAGTTGCATAGCGAGCGCTTTCGACTGGAGCATTTCCATCATTCTCCGCCAGATTATGTCATGCATCTTCTTTCAGTTACGTTATAAAAATTACGTTTGCTATGACATGTATAAAAATGTATATTTTTATGGTCATGTCTTGTGTTTTTTGTGTATATATATATATATATATATATATATATATATATATATATATATATATATATATATATATATATATCATAACTGGAAAAGGGCGAGTGAACTTTGGCAGAATTAGAAATAAAACAACCAAAACCGTTAACTGAAATTATTTATGTGATTTGCATGTTAAAAAATATGTTTATATATGTCGACGAAAATAATCACCAAGAAACAGCGTTATGTAATAGAGTCAAACACGTAATCAATTTCCATGGATATTTTTCGATAAAAGTAACGATACACTTTAATTCTGTGTTTTATATGATCTGAGTGGCTGATCCTATACTATTATATATTTGTTTACATGAATAGGGCGAGAGAAATTTATGTGTACTCTCATAAGGTGCTATACCAAGTGGCAAAATATATTATATACCCTAAGTTCTGAAAATGGGATGAATAAACTAGAATGAAAAATAAAATAAAAGCAACAAGTTCATAAATTTATACACCACTCGAATTATTTGCGATGAAATGGGTTAAATCACCGATTAGTAATCAAGTGAACTGTCTTATTAGATATTACAGTCAGGTATTATTTTCAGGACGATCATAGCCAAAAAGATAAAGCTCAATATATGAAAATAGAGCAAAATATCAAGGTAATGACTGAAGTTTAATTCTGTAGATTAAAACATACATAAAATATATTCAAGTTTAGAATTTATTGTTTGAAACGAGGAATATACGGAGAAGAATTATTTTTATTTCCTTAATCAATGAATTTCCAATAATGGCTCATATCATCAAAGGAAATGAAATGTAATTAGCAAAATGTTCAGCTATGAAAAAACATATAATTTGCTTATCAGCACATTTAAATTGAAAATCTTATTTAAAAGTTATTTGAATGTGCTTAAAAGTCATAAACAAAATGATATCATACAACCTAGGCAGTCCAATATTAGGATGAGTTCAATAGTTTCCGGTATATCTCTGCAATAAAGCAACAAGTTGATTAATTTATAGATCCCTAGAATTAATTATGAAATCCTTGAACGGTTATCATTAAACCAAATTGGGTTCGTAGGAAAGAATGATTAGCACGTGTAGAAACATATATAGATGTTATCAGTTATGTAAGCTTAGGCGTAAATGTTTATATCGGTGTTTAAGTAATCACGCTAATATAAAGAAAAGATAATTCTGTAACACAAACTATTTTAAATCAGATAAAAGTAACGTATGTATGCCTCACGTTATTGATTTGATTTTATGAACGCATGTTACCAAATAATAAATTAAGTTTATTTGTAAAATGAATAAAGAAAAAAAATGGGCAGATTAAATGTATTAACACATTCGTCTGCAATGAATACATTACCATGATAATTACATGACAATGAAAAATAAGCGTAGGACAGTACTACCAACTTCA
Source organism: Euprymna scolopes (assembly GCF_053919585.1). Lineage (NCBI taxonomy): Eukaryota > Metazoa > Mollusca > Cephalopoda > Sepiida > Sepiolidae > Euprymna > Euprymna scolopes. The sequence goes on along the minus strand of NC_136508.1, from coordinate 26,370,246 downwards.
ATCAAAATAAGGATAATGTCACCCTTAAATTAAAGTATAGTTTTAATTCACCCCCGTTGAGATGCTCTGACCAGCCTGAATGTATTTCTCCTCTCCTTTCTTTATCCTCATCTCCACATTCCTCCTTTTTCTCAAGGGTTCAAGTCACAACCACAATATATTTTCATATACTAAATCAATGAATTGTGATTTTTACTTCAATAATGTTTTTTTTCTGATGAGCTGGTTTCTGAGATTTCGCTTTAACGTGAATGTACATATGTAATCAACAATGGTTGTATAATAAACACACTATATGCTTGCGCAGCCCCCCCCATAAACCACTTTAGTGAACACACGGCTTACAGTGGACCTATATATTTGTTTTTCCATTTTCACCCCAAACAAGGCAAATTGCCACTTTGGTGTAGGGGGCTACTATCAGGGGCAACAACTACTGAGGTACTATGTAGGGATTTGGGTAGCAAGATGTCGGTTCACATTACACTTGAACTTCTGCACATCAATACTGTTGGGGAAGCTGGGACCTGGAATGGAATTCCAGAGTCTAGCCGTTCTGGGGAAGAAACTATTAGAGTAAAAAGATCTTTTACATCTAGGGATCTACAGTATGGGGGTGGGATTTAGCAGCCTGTCGTGTTTGTCGAAGGTGCTCACGTCGTGGGGACACAAGTGATTTCAGTTCGTCAGAGCATCACCATTAAAATACTTGTAGAAAAGGCAGAGGGATGCAACATTTCGTCGATGAGACAGAGGCTGAAGCTTAGATGTCAGTTCAGGGCCTATCAGGTTTGCGACTCTCTTTTGAACCTTGTCGAGGAGCGAGAGACTAGTAGCAGATGCACCAGTCCAGATGTGACAGCAATACTCCATACATGGGCGAATGGTGGCCTTATAGAGGTACAGAATACTTTCAGGTGTTAGTAGTTTTTTAGCAAGGTAGAGAGAGCCCACCTTTCTTGCAGCGGCCCTGGCAATGCCTTCAATGTAATTGTTCCAACTCATGTTTCCTGTGAACGTTAGGCCAAGGAGTTTGAAGATGTACTCTCAGATAAAGAGTCGTTGGCCATTGCTATAGGTAGTAGAGAGGGTTTCTTGTAATTATTGAATGAAACTAGTTTAGTCTTGGTAGCATTGAACGCGACCAACCACTTTTGTCCCCATTCCACCAGAAATTGGAGGTCTTCCTCTAATGTTTCTGCCATTTCTTTAGAAATGTGTTCATTCGTCTTCCTGTCGTGCCTGCCATAGAGTGTAGTGTCATCAGCATATATACCCATCTCAGAGGCAATTTTGTCGGGGAGGTTATTTATGAATATCAGGAACAATAGAGGTCCAAGGATAGAACCCTGGGGCACTCCCGCATTTATATCATATTGTTTAGATGTACGACCGTCGAGGGAAACCTGGATTTTTCTCTTATCTAAGAAGGATTTAATTATGTTAAGTATTCTACCAGTGATTCCGTATGATCTAATTTTCCTGAGGAGACCCTCATGTCATACCCTGTCAAAAGCCTTAGATATATCTAGAGCTAACGCTCTGCCCTCCCCCGCTTTGTCCAGTGAACGGTATATACGTTCAGATATCACAGTTAGGAAGTCTGCTGTGGAACGGGCTTGTCTAAATCCATATTGTTTGTCAGTCAGAAGTTTAGCATCTGTAAGGTGATGGACTAGAGCATGGTTAATTATGGTCTCAAATATTTTGGCAAAAAGTAGGAGGAGGCTAATGGGGCGATAATTTGATGGGTCAGTCCTTTCGCCAGAATTCTTGAATACTGGTACAACAGAAGCAGTTTTCCAACAGCCCGGAAAGCAAGCTTCATTAAGGCATTTGTTTTAGAGTTTGGAGAGAACTGGAGCTACTTCGGCTGAGCACTTTTTTAATAGCACAGCTGGGATAAGTTCGGGTTCACATGCTCTTGTAGGTGTCAAGGTTTTTTTATGATAGCATGCACCTGAGCAGGGCTGGTCTTCAGGTCGTCTAACGTGGCGTCTGTCCGCATATGAAAGTCAGGTAGGGGTGGTTGGAAGGGTCCAGTGGTGAGTTTGAGGCAAACCGACTGGCAAGCATGTTAGCCTTGTCAGTTGCTGAGGAGACAACCTCGTGATTGTTGGTTAGTGGGGGAATTGTTGATTGCCCATTATTTACTACACTGTTGTAGATTTTCCAGAAGTCTCGAGTTCCTAGTTATTTTGCTTCGATGCGCTTTTTAGTGGTTTCCGTAAATTTTCTCTTAGCTGTCGCTATTTCTTTCTTAACGTTATTTCTAGCTTCTATATACTTCAGTCTGTTTGAACTGGACTTATGTCGGTTAAACCTACGGTATGCATGCTGCTTTTGAGCAATGGCAGTTGCGCAAGTCAACGTAAACCATTGGGGAGAGTGGGGCTAACTATAAAATTTCCGCATGAAGACATGCGCTTCGATTGCAGTTTTGGACCAGTCAGTGGTCTCGTTTGCACATTGTTCACCAACGAGAGAAAAAATATTTCTCCATGGGGCACTTTTGATTACTTACCTGAGTGCTTCTCAGTCAGCCTTTTTATAATATCTCGTTGTTTTGAGCACTGGCCCTTCAGTTTTGGGTCTAGAGTTTAGGGCGATTTCAACCATTATCACTGCATGATCAGCGTTCCCGAGTGGGCTGTGGGTCTTCGTTATGCAGCCATCGGGAACTGTGGTCAAAAACAGATCTAGAAGTGATGCATGTTGTTCTTCCTGGTCAGTGAAACGGATTGGAAACGTAACAATTTGTGATATGGAGTGAGATATAATGAAGCTATGAGTTGTGCTGCCCGCTGCATCTGTGTAAGTAGAGAATCCAAGCCAGTTTTTGTGGTAGACATTAAAGTCACCAAATACATGTATCTGTGCGCTAGTGTCCAGGGTCACTGCCGTGTCTATGCTGTGAGAGACTTTGTTTATTATGGTGCAGTCCTGAGTCGAGAGAGAGCGGTAGAGAAAATAATAGTTGCTAATATTGTGTTGCATGTTTAGTCTAAAGCACATAAAGGCTTCATCATCTGTTTCTAGGTGTGTTTCTCTAGTCAGGGGGAGGGTATTACAAATGTAAACTCCAAGTACGTGCATGTGTCTGTCAGAGTCCTTACGGCAGAGTGGGAGATATCCAGGCATGTTAAAGTGGTTAGAAGGGGTGGAGGAGTGTAGGTTAGTCTCACTTAGTGCTAAGATATCCGGGGTATTTGTTAAGAGAAATGCTTCAACATCAGCTAAATTAGTCCTAAGCCCACGGATATTTGTGAAGGTAAGCTTCAAGGGAGGAGGCAAGTTGAATGTGTTTGTCCCTAAGCCTGGTTTAAGCTTATTTTTAGATTGTACTGTCGTCATATTTTTTTAAAGAGTTTCGGTTTAGGTAAGGGGGTGGGGCTAAACAAGAGGTTATGCAGAGCATCAGACATGCATCACAAGTAGACCATCAGCTGACCTTTCTCCAATTAGGATTGCGGCCTCAGGAAAGCCCACCGGGGATGATTGCATGGTCCCTTTCCATGCGCGTCATGGCACTACAAACAACCCGATATTATTCAACTGTTGATGGAGCAGCGGCTCTAAGCGCTACCAAAGAGTTAGGGCCCCTGTACTACCAGTCCGCAACAGCAGCCAGGAACTGTCAATCCGGTACCCTAAACCCATTAGAAGAAGGTCAACCCAATCTAATTGCTCAGGCATATATCATACTCAAGCACTCCCAAATGTCCAGTTTTAGGGGTGGGGTGTGCTGGGAATGGGGAAAAACGACGTTCGTTGCCCCATCCAGGAAACAAGATTATGCAACCATTATATATATATATATATATATATATACATATATATAAATATATATATATATATATATATATGATGAAAATAATGGAAATAGTATTCCGACAAAATAGAGAAAATATAAAAGGAACAAACCGTATTATGTGTTCATCAACATTTCGTCTTTATTTCGAGGAAGTCTTGAAATAAAGACGAACGTTGATGAACACATAATACGGTTTGTTCCTTTTTATTTTCTCTCTCTCTATATATATATATACATCAAGTAATATTCGATTGACGACAATTTTCACTAACAACTAATTTGTGTAATAAGATGTAAGAAGTATATATGCAAATACAATATGAACACACAGTTTCTATCATGAAATGCGACATATGGATAGATAGATAAAAAGATTGAAAAATAGAGATAGATAGATAGTTATAAATATATATATATATATTTATGTAAATAGATAAATACACACACACATATATATATATGAATTAAATCAAAAAGATAAGCAATTAAGTTACATATATTCTGATTATATTATCAGATAAATAAGGGCGAAAGTAGGCATAAATAAATAAAAACATCTAGTCCATGGTATTTTGAAGCTAAATGCTTATCGCCAGAAAGATAATTATGCAACACTATATAATCTTTACTGTAGAAAAATTAAACCGACTTTAGAACATTTTTAAAATTGTATACAAAGCATAAGGGACAACGGTAAAAATTATTAGGAATTAATAGAAAGCATGAAAGCAATATCGAAAAATAGATGCAGGAGGAGGAATATAAAGGATTATTTATTTTTAATCCACATAAATAATCAATTCTTTTTAGTTAGGATTGTTTGGAATATTTAATCTATTAACACACCTTGTTGCTTGAAATATGTCATCTTGAAAAGGTTGTATTTTTCTCCGTCGGTTCTAAAGTTTAATTACTTTTGGTTTCAGATACAGCTTTAATAATACTCTCGTCTCGTGATAAAATAATCACCGTGATTAATTATAAGAACGAATACATTTTTCATGTCAGCATAATATAGAAACGTTATTTATTCCTACCTTTTAACTTCCAAAGACTCTCATCCTAATCTTCGCCTTCAATTTATTTATTTTTGTCATTATTCTCATATGTATCTCAAATTTTATTTAAGTATGCCTTCGTTTTTATTTATTTTTGTTTTCTTATTATTATTACTATTATTACGACACTAGAATCCGTGACACTACTCCAAAGGCCAGCAACGACTAAATCTATGTCTGTCTTCCTCATTTTGAAATGCAATAAGACAAAAGGTTCCTAGTTAATTTCAACGGAATAATAACCAACCTTGTATTAAATTCTTATCACCATAAACGCTTTGATCATTATTTGACTCTAATTGATATATATATATATATATATATGTATACACACATATATATATATATATATATATATATATATATATATATATATATATATATATATATATATATAGTCTTACTCTAAAAGAAGCTCTCTGCTTTGACAAGTTTCCGAGTCTCAGGTACACTCCTTTCATGAAATTAAAATCGGAGATCTACATAAGAATTGTTGCAAATGTCGCCGGAAAAAATGTTGCGTCTTTCTACTGCTCTAGGAAGTATCTTCCCCTGATGTAAGTATTTGCTTATAAAAAGGTCAGATACGTCAACTATGTGAGCATTGTTTCTATATCTGGGCAAGCGTTTTTGAAGCAGCATATCCTGCCTTGACAAAGTCTTAAACCGGCTATTAAACCTAGTAAGTGACGCCCTTTTACCTTTCCGGCAAAATCATTTCCACAGAAGAGACGTTGCGAGTTTACAATTGTTCTTTGATTATTTTTATGCTAAATGCTCGTCTGAGCTTCAATTTATTTACCCCCTTGCCAAACCAAACAATCCCAAACATCACTTGTCTACCTACAACCACTTTCAAAGATTTCCTCTTATCTGTATCTGTGCAAAAATCTTAATGCAAATTCCATTATAGGAGTGTTTTTCTCAGTTTCCTGCTCTTTTCAGGGAGGCCCATCATTATATTCGAAAGAAGCTAGTAATTTTGGTCAAAATCGGGACTCTTATTTAATCGAATTTTTTCGGTTATCGATTTTCGGTAATGTTTAGACGCATCTCGATACAAAACTTACATAAGAGTAATCCCAGACATATCTTTCTGTGACATTTCTACAAAATCGGCCTAGCTGTTTCCGAGTCAAAAGGGAGCTAACTCAAACACACACAAAATTAATAAAAGCCATGAAGTAAAACGAGGTTATAAAGAGCCTTAATAAAAAGTATATATAGAATTTTTATTTATATAGACAAGTATTACATACGTGCCACACTAAGGCTGCTAATGTTTCGGAGTAAATTGGTATATAAAAAAGCGAACTGATGAGGAACATAAGCATCCCTAGTGTAGCAAGTATATAATACTTGCCTATATAAAAAAATAATATATATATATATATACATATATGTATATGTGTGTATGTGTGTGTGTGCGCGCGCGTATATAGTGCGTGTACGTGGTTATCATTGAATACCCAACTAACAGAATTATTGCGGAAATAATTTATAAAATTTGATAGTGTTTATATCTGTACTGATATAACGGTATTTTCTAAATATAAAACATAAACTAATTTGTAGTTGTATCAACCGACCTTTACGGAAATTGTATTTTTGCAATAAGACGTGCAAAGTCATGACTGTCGATGACCTATACCATAAAATAACAAATAATTCATCGCTTTTTAATCACGCAAAATCAAGATATCATTGAATGTTCATTATGTTTGCATCACGTATTCATACGTCAATGCACACGTATCATTCTTGACTTATTTTAATAAAATCTTAGTGAAAATATTCTTTCACCTATTGTGCTAAATTGTTAAGTTCATGCTATTTTTTAAAATAATTTTATTTTTTTAATACGTATATGTTAAATATAAGAAAATATTATTGAATACATTGTTCAAATATTTAATAAAATGCAAAAAATCTCGTCCGAAAAAATGTATTAGTTTCAGAAAATATTACCGATAACACCATTTCATAAAATGAATTGCATTATTATGAACAAGCGGATATTATTTTTCAGAATTTGTTGAAGACGAATATTAATAATTTAGATTAAGTGGATATTTTATTGCTATTCTTACAACGTTTCGACCGATGTCACTTCCTAGCTTCAGACATGAACACGTAAGACTACGAATACCAACTTGTGTCCTGTATGTTATAAGTGAACATCTTCTGGGGAAAAAGACCTTTGCTACAGGCGAACACATTGAGAATAAGATTAAAAAATACAATATATAAATATAATAAATTCCACAGACAAACAACGTCGGAGCACACAAGAGCCATGACAGTCAAAGAACCGGAAGTCCAAGACTCGAGTTTCGCCCTCATTTGGGCTCATCAGTTAGACACATCCGAACTCAGGATTCGAAACCTGAGCCTCTTGCATGCAAGGCAAGCACTCTACAACTGAGCAAACGCCCTGTACACAAGAATGTCCATTAACCAACAGAGATCAAGCAAACCGCGCCGAAATTCGACTGTGAAATTAACCTACTTCGTCTCAACAAGGGACGCGGTCATCCTACCAGCTAATAACCCCAAGCCGATGTCTCACAAGTAGGAGTTTTTACTCGAAAGGATGATGCCATCCAGCAATGCTAACCAAGCGAGCAATTTATGATAGGATTTTCAGAATGTGAAAGATTGTATATAATAAATTCCACAGCTAAACAACGTCGCAGCACACAAGAGCCATATATATATAGCTGAATGTGTGTGTGTGTGCGTGTGTGTCTGGTCACGAATAGGCCCCCATATGGTTGACTATTTTAAAATACTGATTACCTATAATGATAGGAGATGTATCGAGACACAGGCATGGGTATGTTTGATCTGGCAGAACGGCGGTTCATTAAAATTGTGGGGCCTGCGTTCGCGCCTGGTTCACAAAGTATGGAAATAAAAAATTTAAAAATAAAAAAAAACGTTTACAAGTGTTTTGATATAGATGTACAGAATAATACTTTGATAAGTCTGTTTTAATTTAATTAGGGGTGGTATAATAAAATTGTGGGGTCTGCGTTCGCGCGTGACCTCCATATAATGGAAATATGTCCCACGGTTTTAACAAGATCCACAGAATATTGTGATAAGTGTTTCAGTGTGAACATGTATGGTATAATAAATTATGGGGTTTATCTATTTTATTTTTACTTTCATCATATTTTGCTTTGGTTTTGACACCCACAAATTTGAAGCTATCTCTTCACAACCCTTTCTTTTCATAACCTATCATACTTTCATAAATCAGAGTCCATTTTCTGTAGGCTGTTTTAGAACTCAGTCAACGACATGTACTTTTGCTAGTATATATATATATATATATATATATATATATATATATATATATATGTGTGTGTGTGGTTGTGTGTGTGCATGTGGGTGTGTGTCTGTGCGTGTGTCTTTCTATCTGTGGGTGTATGCGTGTGTGTAGGTGTGTGTGTGCTCTTGGCTGATTAACGATACTAATCAACGCTTGTTGAGTAAATATAAGATAATTTTACATTAAAAATATTGTTTCTTTTATCAAGATTCCTAATTAGATTTATTAGTACAAATTCCATGTTATTTTCCTTTACAAAATTTCGGGATGAACAGTATAATAAAAAGTAGACAGAATGTTATACATTTTAGCCACCTGAACATTTAAACTCATTTTGTCTACCCTTTGCGTTAATGTTTTTTTTCTTTTTTTTCCCTTTTTTATGACGTTTAATTTATTGTTAATAATAGAAAACAAGCTATATAAAACTATAAGGAATCTAGTTTTATTTTAACCAAATGAGGATGCTGGTTCTCCAAAGGACTTGAAACAGAAATATGTGTACACACGCACACACACACACACACACACACACACACACACACACACATATATATATATATATATATATATATATATATATATATATATATATATACGTTTTATTTTTATTACCGTGTCCTTCTGTTAAGTTACATTATTGTTTCAGCTAACTGGCCGTTTATTTTTTGGCCGTCTGTAGCTTCCTCAAACTTTTACAGAAATGTCCGTTATTATGGGATGAAAGAGTGAAAGAATGAATGAGGTCCGGGGGTGCGAGGAGGCGGAAGAAAGAGAGAAAGGGAATACGGGGGAAGGTTGGAGGGGGCGCTTGGTATGTCGGTAATGTTTTAGTTTGGGAGTTTCAGGAACCTGTGGGGGGTCTGGGAAGTTTATTTCTGGTGTGGCTGAGGGCATGGGGATACATGGAGGGGGAAGTGGAATACGTGGGGGTAGGAGGAGAGGTTACTTTAAAATTCGAGTCTTAATGTTAACATTTTTTGCGTCTCGTTGGTGAGCTGATTTCTTGGTAAGTATGTCTTGACCTGTTGGGCGTTCACTTATGTTTGGAGGCGGTGGGGGCTATGATTCGGTTTATTTATTTAGTTTTTATTTTGTTGTTAATTGTTTGGAGAGGGTTAGCTAGCGGCCACGGGCGCGAGTACACACATATGCACGTACACACATATGTACTTAAAGAAATGCTCACATGTACACATACATCCCCGCCCTGGCGTGCAAATATATGCACATATGTGCGCCTGCAGTCATAGATACCCGAGTTGCACCCGCTTACGTACAATTTTCGTTAAGGTGCTAAAATTGGGTACCTGTGCGCAGGCATGGATGAGCTCATATACAGATACATACACACATCGACGCCCCTGCCCCCAAGGAGGCGTATATACGGGCCCATATGCGCATACAGATTCAGGCATATCTGCGCCCCACGCATACATGCAAGCGCATGTGCACATACAGATACCAATACTCGTGAACACATACATCGACATATACACACAGCTGCACGCTCTAACACACGTATGTGGACAGCAGGCAGCGGGCACATATGCTCTCACATCCACTCACGTATACATAGGTACGTGCACATATACATCCGTACCCCATGTACACACGGACGCACACGTGGATGTACACGTGCGTGCATACATACACACACATACACCCAGTTATACAGACAGTTATTGGTATAAACATATTCGTCTACATAGATTTAAATCTAAGTTCATTTGTGGTTACATTGGCGCAATAATTTCGTTCGATGTAGACATAGTTACACATAGATATTAGCATAAACTCATTCCCAGAGTCATATACATAATATTTTCATTTTCATTGGTGTTTGTTTTTTGTTATATGTGGGTGCACACGGGAGCGCCGGCGTACTCCTCCGCATACATATACATACCCACAGATGCATGTCCCCACATGCATGCATGTGCACAGATATACATTCATACACGCATACACATATGCACACACATATGCTCTTGTTATAAACATCTGCAAAAATACATACCCACGCTCCCTCAAGCACAGATATGTGCGCACGCATACACATACAGGTATATAGCGTGACATGCCGTAAATGTTGGCACGGCTTCCATCCGCACATACCTACATACGCATTAATAAACGCCCACGTACCCGGGATAGGGGTCCTAGGTAGCCATGTTTATAGATTTTGGGGAGGAGTTTGAGGTGGTTTATATGGGGATTGAGTGATGTAGTTATTCTTATAAGTTGGAGTATTTGTTTTTTTAGGTTATTATCGATCAGTTTAGGCGGAAGGCTACATTGGGGTGTCATACTCTAAGGTATGCGTCTATGCACATGAGGCATCGGTTAGTTGTACATTTCATTGTGTACTTACCTGTGCAGGTGTAAATCCACATAGTTGTATGTAAACAATTTCCGTGTTTAGTCGTGGAGGTTGCATGTAGAGTGTGTTGGGGTTGTGCAAGAGGTTGGCTAGGGGGAGGGGGATTGATGCCGATTATTGGATGGTTATGTGGGATGAGGTTATGTGGTGTTTAGAGTTGGTGGTGATTGGGGGTATGTGTTATTTTTGTGGATTTAGGGGGATTCTTATAGGGAGGGGTAAGGTGGTGTGGGGGTTGAGGGGGTTTGGTTGAGTGTATGTCATGGTAGTTGTGGTAGGTGGTTTTATTGGATATATAATTTGGGGGATTTATAAGGTGATGTTGTCTAAGGGATGTTTTAGAGAGTTGTATAGTTGCTAAGGAGGGGGGATTTGTAATGCCTACAGTTTATGGTGGTTTCTGATTTTTGTTTAGTAATTTATCTCTGTCTTTAAAATTGGAGATAAGGAGTTTCTCGTTTAGGCAGAGGAGACATGGGGAATTTAGGGATTTACATGTGCTAGATTTTCTAAGGATTTCCCATTTAATGGTTGGTGTAAGGTTACTTTTGGTTTAGATGTAGATAGTGGGTAGTTAGTGAGGTTTTGTTAGGGTTGTTAGGGTTCGTGAAAGAGCATTTATGTACTCTGAATCTATCCTTAAATAAGATGCTGGCCAGGCCAATATAATATTTTTGTCGTTTGGGTTTTCTTTAGGTGCGATTGTGGCTTTATATACTACTTCTGTTTGTAGGCATTATTGATTAAGTGGGCATCTCGATTTGTTGTTGCAGTTGCACTTGTTCTTGTTGGTGTTTCATCTTTGTTAAGTATTTTTCTGTTATGTTTCTTGATTATTTGTTCTAGGTTGTCCGTACAGCTGTAACTGTGTTTAATTGTGTTTTTGTTGAAGATTTTGTGTAGTACGTGGCTGGGTACGAAGTGGTTGTTTATTATATATATATATATATATATATATATATATATATATATATATGTATATATATATGTATATATATTTATCTAGAAAAATATTTTCTTATTATATATCAATCCTTATATAAGAAGCTCGATATGATTACAAAGAGATATATAGAATAAATGACTAAGAATTTATATTCCATATACTATATATATATAGTAGCTTAGTTTGGTTTCGTATATACGGGCATGTATATTAATTTATTATTTATAATTTATATTTGGTTGATATTATTTTCATATGTATGCATACATAACTAAAAATTAATTAATTTACTAATTATTAAATAGAACGTTTTGGTAGAAGATTCATAAATTAATTAAATTGTTAGTACGACTAGTTGGGTTTAATGACGTTGTTTGATTAAAATTCAATATGGCGTAATGGAAAAATATAAAGGTAACTGCAATTCCTTTTGACGGATTGATTTATTCTATTTCTTCTGATGAGTAAAGGGCATAATTGATTCACTAATTGTTATAATAATTAAGTGATTGATTTTGCACTACGAAACACATACTCTCAAGAATTGTATAAATCGACTGATTTAAAGGAATAAACTATAAGATTTTCCACATCATAAATTTTGGAATATGAATTTCTGGCATTTATTTATCTATATATATATATATATATATATATATATATATATATATATATATATATATAGCCAATAATATCCATGGCAGGTGTTTCACGAGAAACACCCGTCTGGCTGAAACTACAGTCAATAATTTTCCCCACTCTTTATTTGTGCCAAAATCCAAACGTAGATTCCATGAGCAAAGCTTCTTTCTTAGAACTGCACGCCAGTGGAACTCTCTGCCGCTTGCCTGTTTCCCACCTGACTACAACTTTGACGTCTCCAAGTCCAACATAAACAACCTCCTCACAAACCGCCCCCTTAAGTAAGACACTCTAACAAAACCCCCAATACTAATGATTACAACAATACTATCTCATTGATTACTGTACACGCAATAACCCTTATCCCTGAGTGGCCTTCGGGCCTTGATAAGTGGTGACAAACATGTAAAAAAAGATACTAATCGCATAAATAAACATATAATCTTTACTCCATATATTTGTATAAAACGGATGTTGTGTCTTGTATAATTAAGATTATTCTTATTGCTATTATCGCCGTGCAAGTAATAAGCAGGAGGTTTCACTACTGTTGATGTTAATAAAACTTGCAAGATTGGTGACATAGAATGGTATAGTCACGGTTACGATGTAATGACGATACTTCTGTAATGGATGTTTAATGTGTATCTAAACTTTCATGTACAGTCAGTTATCTTCGTCATTAATGGTCAGTTATGTAGTTATGTAAGTTATGTGGTTATATAAGTTATGTAATTATGTAAGTTATGTAAGTTATGTAAATTTTCATGTACAGTCAGTTATCTTCGTCATTAATGGTCAGTTATGTAGTTATGTAAGTTATGTGGTTATGTAAGTTATGTAAGTTATGTAAACTTTCATGTACAGTCAGTTATCTTCGTCATTAATGGCCAGTTATGTAGTTATGTAAGTTATGTAGTTATGTAAGTTATGTAATTATTTAAGTTATGTAAGTTATGTAAATTTTCATGTACAGTCAGTTATATTCGTCATTTATGGTCATTTATCTTCGGTTCATTGAAATAAGATCGACTATAACTGAGATACGAATATAAATGTTTAGATTTTCTGGCAGCAAACGATATACTTCACAATGACTTCGAAAAGTATACACAAGAATTAAAGATAAAAAGCAACATTTTGCATTGGACTGGAAATAGAAGGATGTAGTCAAAGTTCTGTGATTCTCCGAAAGGATGGAAAACTCTTCAACTTTAGCATCAGATTCTTCATACAAATCTGATACCTTCGCTGAATATTTCTCGCTTAATCTCTGTGGTCATGAAATATTGAAAAACTAATGAAAATGTTCGAATCTCGCATGTGGAAATCAATAGGTGAGTCCATCAAGATATGTGTATATGTTTATCGACTGTATGTAAAGGTTTTCCTGCTTAAATAATTAAAGATTATTATCAAATAAAAATATCACAGCTTGCCGTAAGATGTCATAATGTGGACTATATTCTATTTGATTTAGTTTAATGCAAAATTTCCAAAGATGAACCGAAAATATTTTGTGGATACACATATACCTTGAATTTTGGTGAATTTTACACAATTGTTATTAAGCGTCAATTAAATAAAGTTCAAATAATTCTACGGACTAATGTTACTGACGGAAGATTATGAAAATAATAAGATGTATTTTATGTTTATAATAATGACGGATTAACTTTTTTTAAATAACCTAAATTATTTTTTTAATGAAATGAATACTTTTCTCAGCATTCAAGTAAAATAACAAATTATGAATCACTCTTATTACTTGTCTTCTTTATATATATATATATATATATATATATATATATAGAGAGAGAGAGAGAGAGACAAAGAGAGAGATATCAACGTTTATCAAACAGCGTAGATAAAGTATAAAGAACAAGTAGAAATATTCGAAACATTTCATTAATAAATTATATATATATATATATATGTATATGTATATGTATATATATATGTATATATATATGTATATATACATATATGAATATTTTTTTTATTAATTACAACCTCAATTGTATTAAGTTCTTGAATTACAAATTGTTTCAATAGACAGGATTAAAAATTATCCATCCATATCGTCAGATGATTCAAGTTAAAATGAAAATAAAAAGGAAATATACGTGTTTTTGTGATTACATATAGATATTAAATACCAATAGAATTGATGTAAGAGAGGGAAATGGGAGAAGGGAAAAGGAGGAAGAGAAGAGAAGGGGTAAAAGGCAAAATAATATATGAATTTAATTAAAAAAATTTCCAAATTATAAAGATAGTACAAGGCAAGGGAGGAGGAATGGAAGAGGAAGAGAAGAGAAAAAAGGTAAATAGATAATTGCGCGTGTCAAATAGATTGTTGGATTCTGGTTGAAAATCACTGAAGAGTTAAAAAAAAAACCTTTGTAATTTCACCATTAATGATTTTTCTTCTCTATTTCATATATTATACAGATAATATTTTGAAAGTAATTATGAATTAGTATAGCATCAGAGAACGTACTCATACAGCGAGAGACACCTTGAAGTTTCTCAGACAATGCTTTGGCGAGACCATTATCTCTCGCTATGGCAATGTTAAATAGTCACCACGTTCTCCAGACCTGAGTAGCCTCAACTTTTTCTTCTGTGGATATTTTTAAGAGAGGATCTATGTTAACAAACCCTGCACGAATTGAAAAAAAAAAACATCAGGAATGAAACAAGGCAGTTATATCGCAATCCATATATTCTGCAATCTGGCATGAATAATCGTCTCATTAAGGGTAATATAAGATCAACATGAGAAAATATATTATTTCTACATTCTTGCGTGCGCATAATTAAAGCAACAAAATCGTACGAAAAATTTCTTAGATTTCTATGCTTTTAAGTTTGAAGAAAGAATAATTTTACATGTTATATTTAGCTTTAATTTGCAATTACCTTAGAAACTGACGATCCTGGTTGTTTGCCCTGTTCTTATTTAAACGCGTTCTATTATTATTACCTGTATCGTTCTTTTGTTTATGTTAAATTCAGAAAACTAAATATTAAATTCAACTTAAATAGTTCCTAGACTTCAATCTACAGTCTATCTGACGATGGAAGATGACAAAGGATAATATAAGATTTAATTAGAGAAAATAATAAGCCAATAATGTATGAGGTAACGCGATTAAATTAAATGTGCTTCATGTTTATTGGGCGAAACCAACGGAAGTAAGGTTAATTAAATCATATTAATGATAATCACACGTTCTTGCTGGCAGTGTCAACCTAGTGTCCGGGTCACATTCTGCGTTTATACTTGCTACATTAGATTTACAGTAAGACGAGTTTAAATAAATACAATACATTATCGAACAAAGAAAAAAATATGAAGATTAAAAAAGTAGAGAATGACGATTCATTCGAAATATCATTGTATTAATTAAAACAAGTCCACAAAAAATAGGATTATGGCAGAAACATACATCAAGCAATAGATAAACACACGTGAAAAAAGAATGTGTGTATATATATATATATATATATATATATATATATGTATATATATACATATATATATATTTATATATATATTATTTTAAACGAGATACTTGTGGAGGAACATCTATTTCGTTGTGCCTATAGCTCATAAGTGCGGCTGATTACAGCCCGCCACGACTACGGTCTACTGAGTTCCATTATGTTACGGTGCCCGAACTAAAATTGTGGATTTGGTTTTTGTGCTCGTGGTAATTATATTCTTTATTATAAACTTTCTTAGGACCAATCGTCTCATTTTACAACAAAGTATTTGCCCCGCATTTCAGAGACGTGTATAAATGCATACACACACACACACACACACACACACACACACACACACACACACATATATATATATATATATATATGTTGAATAGGGGTACATATTAAGGAGAGACGGCGGACATATATATAATGATGAGGGAGACGACATTTATACATATTACAGTTCAGGGGATGCTAGGAACTTCATATAGATACTGAATGGAGATGTATACAAGTTCTTAGCACAGAGGAGGGGAGATACAAAATCTTGTAAGGGTTACACAATGTTCATTAAAAGATGATGAATACATTACTTTTGAGTGTTGAAAGATGACACATGACAACAGTTACAAAACCACAATGATGATTCTTTATTCATCGAATTGGCCGAATCCTGATGACGTCAGCAATTCAAATTCGGGATCTACATAGTTTAATGTTCTTCCTTTCGCTTCTAAAGGACTGACGCCAACTCACCTGCTCTCGACTCTATTCTTCTGCTGACTAGGAATCTCCCTGCGCCGATGATGTCAGAAGTGTGTTTCCCAAATGTGACCAATTCACGTGGCTATGCATGTTTCTCCAAACACACTTTTAACAACAAAAGGATTCTCAACATATAATTCTTACCTATTTTTTAATAATATATTTTTCATTTGTATTTTTAATTTTTGCTGATATTTTTAATTTTTTTAAGATTCAGTTTTCTAAAAGAATGAACAATCAATTCTTTTTACGATATACACAATATCTAACTATTCTAATAGAATTTAACAATAGACTAAATTCTAACATTCCCATTCTTAACCTTGCTTACAATGTTCCAGTCTCGGCTTATCCTAATCTCATTTTCACCTATCTAATACTCTTCTTATTTACGTGGAAAGGGGAAAAGCCTTTCCCTCTAACACACACACACACACATATGCACACACATGCACACACACACACATATATATACATATATATATTGTTTATATATATATATATGTGTGTGTTTTATTTTTTATTAGCGTTTTATCTGTTTGGTTACATATGTTTCGGATGTTGGACCATGTTTACTATCCAGCAGCCTCGTCAGATCTTAAGGTGTGACGAGGCTGTTGGATCGTAAACATGGTCCATAACAATAATGTTCAACTAATAATTATATGTTTCAACTGAAATAGGGATGGTATAATAAAAACACATATTTGCTCTACAATAATAATAGTATTAGAACATTCCGAACTCAAAAAAAACAAACATTTATTTTTAATGCAAACTGCTCCTTCAGTATATTAAAATTCCTGTACATTTTTTACAGATCTGTTTGGTTATGCATAAACAAACGGATATTATGTCAAAACGGTATCTTTTCTTGCATATATTCTTCATAAAGATTATAAATTATTGGCTTAGATAGAAAGAAAGGCATGACAATATAATGCTGCAGTCATCTTTGTTTAGATTGTAAAGCGAGACATGTTTTTTCAATGAATTTAAGTACTTTTAATTTTTTCTACAAAGAAAGTACTTACTATGATTATTATGATTATTATTATTATTATTATTATTATTATTATTATTATTATTATTATTATTATTACTACTACTATGACAATATTTATTTGTATCATTGTTTTTTGTAATTTGTTAACTATGGTTTATGTAAATATGTTAAGATCGATTAAAAATCCGAAACTAAGTCAACCTATCTAAATGCATTTTACATATAAAAAGTATAAAAAGCAAAAACGCTTTTTCTATTTTTTTTTTGTTACTTACCGAAATATTAAAGGTGACGTTTGTAAAATTAACATGACAACCTGTATATTAAAATTAAAATTTGGAAACTTCGAATACCATTAAACAAATATATAAAACATTGTTAAATTTTGAATCCGTCATTTGAATTCTATACGTCACTTACAACCATGTAAAGAACAGTGTTGACGGAAAATGTGACTTTTACCAAGCAGATTTGCTATTTTTAAATACATGGGAAGTTTTTCTCTGTAGCAATACTGTTTTAAATACAGTTTTAATCGATTTCAGCCTTGAATGTACGCATGCAAAACTCTTAAGGGCGCAGCTAACTTAAAAAAAGGTATATTAAATATATATTTAGCAAGACAATTTTTTGCTAACATTTGACAAAATAATATAATCTCGCATTATCGTATGACATGAACACATGATGAATTATTATGGAGTAAAGTTCTTTTTTCAAGTTTATTCATTCAGTAATATAGGCCATGTCATTTCGAATCTTGTTGAAGTGATCGATAAGCAGGAAAAAAATTGCTAAAAGTTCTATCGATATGTTTTTCCATTTTTATTAATAGTGAATAACACATAAGTGACCTGTTTTTTTTATCGAAGTCAACACCACGTGATATGTTATTATCCGTAATGTGTATATTGTTCTGTTTTATTAGGAGCATTTAAAACTTTTTATTTAATTTTATGATTAAGAAAATTTAAATTCCTACCATATCAAAAACACAGAAAAGAAATTTTCTCTTGAATTATAATTCAGGCGCATACACACATATACACAAACACACAAAGGCACATCCAAAACACACACCCACACCTCCCCCCATATATATATATATAAATATATATAAATATATATATATATATATATATATATAATAAGAGCAAGTAGTTAATAATATATATGTATATATATATATATATATATATATATATATATATATATATATATATATATATATATATAATGTTATTGACCAGTGAACTGTATCTGAAAAATTGTCTATGTTACAAATATTAAGATGGAGCTAAGATAAAAATAATAATATTGGTTGTTTTTTTTCCTTTTAAATTTTTTTATGTTGTTCTACACATTGTGCTCTTTACCTCACTATTCCCTACAAAATGTCTTTATTTCATTCTTGCTGAAAAAGTACTAACACAATTATGTTATATCCAGTAACAGTTCACTTTTTAAGACTTCTTCAGGGTAATTTTTTGAAGTAATTTCTTCGAAATAGCAGTTGGCGGTTCGAATCAAAGGCAGTTTTTTTTTTCCTGCAATGGTGTCTCAGACTAAAACATGAAAACACATGGGCCGTAAAACAACAACATAGATCCGATATTTTCTTGTATGATTCAGACGAAATTGTTGATGAATATCCGATATTTTTTTTTATTCTCATTATTTCATAATATTGATTTAGTATTTCCATAATTTTTATAACACACACACACACACACACATATATATATATATATATATATATATATATATATATATATATATGTATATATATATATATATATGGTGACTGCCACTTCTTTACAGAAGACGGCCCACCCTCACGATACAATGGCGTGTGAGTGAGTCCGCATATGATTCCACATAGCCCCACCCGGCCTGCACAGTTTGCCGCATATTCTGCAGGATAACCTTGTTGGTGACCGCCCCCTCCCTCCCGTGCTCCCAGTTCATGTCCCACGTGCGTAGTTCCATGACTCTTGAGGCCTGCCTTTGACAGGCACCCCCTGCCGCATATCCCGCACGAGTACGCGGGGTCGAGATCAAAGTCCTCTGTATCCTCTCGCTTTCGTAATATATCAAAGTCCTCTGTATCCTCTCGCTTTCGTAATATATATATATATATATATATATATATATATATATATATATATATATATATATATATACCGAACATCTCCGAACAGTAGTATTTCAGACGGTCTCACTATAATGATTAAAACCTTCCGTGTATTCAACCATTTTCGGCAAGATTTTATGTTTGCAATTTTCTAATATACATATTTATGCATCAAATGTGTTAAAGAATTTTAACTTACTACATCCTAGTTATTACTGTGAAGCAAATTCCATGCAAATCTGAAACATTTCAATTTTTAAATATTATATTGAGTTGGTGCAAAAAGCATGACACAGAAATCTTGTGAAGATTTTCTAAAAGATGGCGACATCTAAATTTTCACGAAGAGCTTTCACATCTTTTACGCACGTTTCATAAAATGGTGAAGCTAAATGTCGTTTATCTTAGGAATCTTTATATCTTGCTCACGTATTCTAAAATTCGTAATGGTCGATTAATTAACGATTCAATCAAGTATAAACAAACACACAAACATAAATATACGTAACTATTTTATTTACAAGGTGTTTACTACTTATCAAGGCCCGGAAGCCACTCAGGGATAATGGTTATTGCAAGTACATTACGTTAGTGTGGAGATTTGATGAAGTGTTTACTTAAGGGGGCGGTTTATCAGGAATTTGTCTATGTTGGACGAAGACATCCAAGTTGTAGTCAGGTGGGAAACAGGCAAACGGAACAGGGTTCCACAGGCGTGCACTTCTAAGAAAGAAGCTTTGTTCATGGAATCTACATATTGGTTTTGGCATAGATTACATTTTTGACAGTGGTTTCAGCTAGAAGGTTTTTTTTTTCGTGAAAGATTGGCGAGGGAGGACCTGGGATTGGAGCTCAGACGAGCACTTGCCATAGAAGTAATGATAAAACAAAGACAAGCTCGCAACGTCTCTCCTGTGGGAGAGAGGTTACAGGGAAGCCAAAAAGGCATCTCCCACTAAGCCACGAAGCCGATTTTGTACTCTGTCAAGACAGCATATGCTGTTTTTAGCAGCTCCTGTCCAGATGTGGCAGCAGTACTCCATCATTGGACGTACTTGGCGTTTATATAGATAGAGAATGGTATAAGCGGTGGGATATCTTCTGGAGCGGTAGAAGGACGCTACCATTTTTCCAGCGACCTTTGCAACATACTTGATGTACATGTTCCATTTTAATGTCAGGAGTAAAGGTCAATCCAAGAAGCTTATCAAAACGTGGGGGGGGGGCTTCCCCTAGATGAGAGCCATCCATTTCAAATGATGCCAGATGGGGATCAGAGCGTTGATGATTTAAAGATAGGAGTTTGGTTTTGGATGCATTAAAAGTAATCAGTTACCTCTTCCCCCACTGTACCGCGCGCTCGAGATCAGAGGAGAGAGAATCAGAGAAAACTTTGTCATTTACGACCTTTGATGTGTTGCCATAGATGGTCGTGTCGTCAGCATAGATGCCAACGAATGATTTAAGTGTGTGTTTTGGGAGATCATTGATGTAGATCAGGAAGAGAGTTGAGCCCAGGGTTTACCTCTGAGTGACTTCAGCATTAATACTGAGGGCCTCTGATTTCTGCCCATCAACCACTACTCTTATGGACCTATCAGAGAGAAATGATTTAATGATTGAGAAAATATTTCCAGTTATACCGTAGCTGGAAATCTTGTGAAGTAGGTCCTCATGCCATACCTTATCGAATACTTTTAAAAAATAGGTATCCCTATATAGAGTAGTTGGATAATCAATTGATTAATGCAGGAATTCTTTTTAATATGTGTATATACGATAAACGGACATGAACTGGAGTTGTAAGACATTTAAACGGCCCACAGTTCTCAAAATTCTTTTTTCTTTTACCATCCTCCTGTTTGGCGGCTTATAAGAAATATACTCGTTACCTTTCAGCAATGTGACTGAATAAAACTGAAGCATCATTGCCTGTTTTGATATTTTTTGTGTTAGTAAAATTGTTCTAGGCGAGAGCAAAACGACGTAAACTTCGGCTGCCGTCCTCTTCTGCGACTGCAGAGCGAAAGCGAGCTTGTTCTTTGGTGTAAGACGATTACAGATAAATGTTGCGGATCAAATACTACCATATACTATTTTATAAACAAGACATGTAAAACATACGTAAGACAATTTCACATAGATTATGACTAATAGATCTTGCGGATCAAATAATTCCTTGCATTATTATATAAACAAGACATGTAGAGATATGTTAAATAATTTCACATATATTATCGAAGCATTTAAAATGTAAGTAAAAATGCTTTTACTGGTTCGAGAGACAGGATTTGCCTGATATTTTATGTTTATGTGATGGAAACGTACAATTCGAAGTCTTCGACAGAAAAGGCCACAAGAGGTGCGGAGGTGCACCTCCGCCTTAACTGCAGATCAGCATACTGCACTGGAGGACATACAAAAGCGTGCACGTGAAATAATCAATTCTGCGCGCATGCAAAGCGCTTCAAGTACATGCTTCATCAGAATTAAATTATTGAGTGCATCTGCTGAAGTGCGTACGCATAACTCAGTGTTTGAATAACTTTTTAAAGAAATCAACCAATTGCAGGGGAATGAGCAAAATGTATAAATGCTCCTTTGTATTATAAAAGAAAGACAACCTAATATTACCCTGAATACCCTTGAGAAATATGGTTTGTACATTCCCATAAACCTCATCGTAACGTCGCGATGCATATTTCTTAACAGTTTATATTTTTAATTATTATTCATTGTCATTACTACTACTTTTTAACGTAATATTGAACCAAAAGATGTTGAGTTTAATTTATTTAAACATCCAATGGCTAAAGTTCCTATTTGCCAAATGCGCAATACGGTATTATCTTTTATTATAATTCTAATAGACGTCAATTAATAAATCTTCCGCTAATACTTTACCGTAAGTTAAAAAGACGGAATATAGTGCATAGTATATAAACGATCAAATGTGCATACACGTCAATACATAAATCATGTATCCAATCAATTTATTATACAGAACCACACTATGCGACAAATGTTAGTAAGAATATTATTATTCATATATTTAAGAATGTATCTAAATTCCATCCATTCTTATTACAATTCAATATTTATTTGCATTAACATATTGTCTAACCACCTATTAAGTTGAACCTCCAATTTTAGACATTCACTAGTATTTAGAAGGTGTGACTGAACTTGAAATAAGTATTCTAGACATGAAAATTAGTTTCTTATAACTTTTAAATGGAGTTTAATAGTTTGAAAATTTTATTTTTGACATTATCAGCCATCAAGCAGTACCGGGGTGTAGTATCGGGTTCGGCCTTTTTGTTCCTTTGTAGTAAAATGCTTACACTTTTTAACCGAATGTATGTGACTGGCATAACCTACCTCCATACAGCAATCTTGACAGGAGTTAGAGGGAAAGGGAAAGAGCTTTTTGCCGGCGGTTTTTTTTCAGTTCGAGTTTAGCCGGTTTTATGAGAAGACGTTGGGCTTTAAGTTCCGTCAAAAATAATTTTGACGTTAAATACAACGTGTCAGGTTTTCTTTTTTCGAGAGAATGTTTCGATTTCATTGTGGTATAGGTATTGCCGGCAATGGGATTTAAACATTTCACTTCCAGAAGAATGTCACTTAAACGCAATAGCAGTATTTTTTTTTACACTTGTAACGTTTGCTCATAACATGGAAAGTGAGAAAAATAAAATAAGGATTAGAATCATTTTATGTTAACCTCAATATTGTAACGTTCGTTCGAGTTTACTCGTTCTAGCATTGATATTTTCTTATTTATTTTATAAACGTAGTAGATCTTTTAAACCGCAACAAAAATGGGAAGAAGTTATAGCCCGTTCACTTAGTATACGGCATTATGCCAAATTGATGGTTTAAGTGAATGTGATATTTTGGTGAGTAATTAACTATAAATTATTACTAATGATAACCTGTGCAATGAACGGATCGCTCCATATTATCAAAATAAAATTATTCAGATAAGACGAGTAGACGGACTGAGCGAAATATAATGTAGAATATAGAGTTAGATATCAGCTAAAAACTTTTACTTTCACAGAACTGTTTTGTATGCACTGAAAAAAAAAATCCGGATGTTTCATGATCTGTCTTCTGATAAGATTTGACACACCTGTAATTAGTGTTTCCAATTAATTAGACATTGCATTGATATGAGAGGTAGCTACTTAGAAAAATTAGAAAAAAAAAGAAAAAATCAACACCCAAAACCCTCACTAGAATTATCCGAGCCAAAACAACGAAACAGGCTTATTGATGAATCTGCGTGGTTAATCAACCGTAATATGACGTCAAGACTAACATGCACCATTTCCTGCACAACGATGCGATCCGTCCCATCGGGCCTGAGACTAATTTATAACGGCAGTCATGTTGACAAATCAGTAGGGAACATGCTTTATTACGAGAAACGTCATTCATCATTGTCGCTGCAAGAAAAAAGTACATCTACCAGCTAAGTGCCTGATTGTGTGGCTCCCTACTCACGTGTAATGTATTCACGTAGAGTATTATGCTATAGATATTCAATTCATTTCAATTTATGTGGCCAAATAATAAAGCAATTTTCCTTAAATTGTGGTATAGGGAAAGTGTAGTAGAAATATAATAAGAGAGGATATAGTAGTCTAGTATATTTTTTTAATAATTTACTTTGAATAGCTATGCTGCTGGTGAATTAATTACGTCACACGAAAGATTATGTGGAGGTCCATGGATTCTTATGTAGAAAACGATACCCTCCTTACTCAAAATTTTAAGTGAAAAGGTTTATTTTTCTCTTTCCGGTGCAGGAGTGAATAATAGGTACACAAGTATGCCATAATGTGCAGTGAGACAATGAAACATTATAGAAGGGTTAATTTATATCTCGTGGCATTACATGTCTATAGTGGATTTCTATTTCTCTTATAGTCTATTTACGTTTCGCGATCATCTAAGTGTGTTGCGTGCCTGTGTGGCAAACATAAAATAAACACATACATGTATGTCGACATACGTCATAAGCTTTTTAACTGCGTCGTTGGTCTTTTAGCCAACCTGGGAATTTCATCTGTTCTTGGACGGAAGCTGGAATCTGTGGATGAATGCATTTCACTTCCAAAATGACGGTTCACTTTATATATGTTTTTTATTACTTCCTAGGTGTCGATCGCAGAAGAATTAGAAGTTAATATCTTTGCTTGGGTGGTTAATTCTATTCTTCATTCTCAGACACGTCAGCTCCCTCCCCGGAGACAGGGAGACGATCTGTTAAATCGTCCGCTCTGTTTGACGTTATCTTTCCAAATCATCCATTTTCTCAGTTAGCTAGAAAATGTGAAAACAGGCACGTATTCCGATGCTGGTCAACTTGTCCATTTCATACCTGAAGATGTTTTGACAACTTTTATCAAAACATAGCTTCACATCTCATCTCTTTTTTTACTTCTAATAAGATATATCGATAGATCGATCCATAGTTCGATAAACAGAAACAAAGTTAGATATAACGTTAGATAGACGGATATATGACGGATAATTCCTCTTCTGTTAAAGAACTTTATAATCTAAACTGTGGCATAATCTTTGACGCTCGAGATAGATGTTTTAATCGCTTTTCATTGATCAAATTCGATATATAATTTTATACCCTGCGCAATTTTAGCAGTCAGTCTTTGAACTTTCTCCAGATTATGAATAATAATTCTGTTTTATTTTAATATTTATATATTTGTAATAGGCAATCGTCAAATGTATTTTTAAGTCCATTTAATTTCTAAGAATCAGCCTTTGTCATTTATTGATTTATACACTTGTTGGCGATAATAAAGCACACGCATATTTCGTATATTTAAAAAAAAAATTCGATTTTCTGAATGACAATTTTTACAAGTGTATGAATACGCATGTGTTCCCTAGCTCGCTTCTCATGGTCGTTCGCCTTTTATTGGATTAGATGGCGTCATTATTCCAATTCTGTATTGTGTTGAAATGTGGATCAAACTCGCTTCAGGAGTTCTACGTCCCATAATTTGATCGCTTTTGAAAGACCTTCGCATAAAGACTTGTGACCGACTTTTGTTTGACGACACTCCGTTTGATCTGGGTTATCTAACACAAGTACGTGTTTAATATTTGCCTGGAAACACTAGTTTCTACAATCCTCTAATGCCAAGTTATAAAGTTGATCGTAAACACCATGGATTGCGTCAATGTTTCAATTTTTCATTCATCAGATGTCTAATGGGTTCAATTTTGGAAACAACAGGATGACATTTACTTTATATATTTCAATTTTTGTTGTGTTTTATGCATATATTCTTTTATAACTGACAAGTTGTACTTTATTTGCATTTCCTGATATTTTTAAGCATTTTGTTTGTGAGATGGTGTAACGAAACAGACTTATAATAATATTAAGTATTAAGTGTTCTCTCTCGCTTACAATATATACCGCTAAGTCTAAACGTCCTGGCAACAATGAGTGCTATATATTTTCTTGATATGTTTTCTCAATACCAGTTTTTGTTAATGCATTTATGTTAACAACCCCCTTTTATTTGTATTGATTATTACGGATTTACAAGGCAATAACATTTGATGCTTAAATATTATAACTTGTCGTAGATAACATTGATATATTCTTCTGTTCAAAACAAGATAAACATAAGTGCCAATTACTGTTAGAAAGTTTTAATAATATCTGTCATCTATCGTGTTTATCGCTATAAGTAATTTTAATATTATGAGAGCAGATCATTATGTTGAGGACAGGAACATTGTTGCATTGATTACACGTTGCAGCTATCTGTTCACTCTCTTATTCATTTATTATTTGTCTGGAAAGTATTCGTATCAACAAAATGACTATGAATGTATAAATATATACAGATATAAATATATACAGATATAAATATATACAGATATAAATATAGACAGATATAAATATAGACAGATATAAATATAGACAGATATAAATATAGACAGATATAAATATAGACAGATATAAATATAGACAGATATAAATATGGACAGATATAAATATGGACGGATACAAATATAGACAGATACAAATATAGACAGATATAAATATAGACAGATATAAATATAGACAGATATAAATATAGACAGATATAAATATAGCCAGATATAAATTTAGACAGATATAAATATATACAGATATAAAAATTGACAGATATACATATGGACAGATATAAATATAGACAGATATAAATATATGCAGATATAAATATAGACAGATATAAATATATACAGATATAAATATAGACAGATATAAATATGGACGGATATAAATATAGACGGATACAAATATAGACAGATATAAATATAGACATATATAAATATGTACAGATATAAATAAATACAGATATAAATATATACAGATATAAATATAGACAGATATAAATATAGAAATATATAAATATAAACAGATATAAATATAGACAGATATAAATATGGACGGATATAAATATAGACATATATAAATATAGACAGATATAAATATAGACAGATATAAATATAGACAGATATAAATATAGACAGATATAAATATATACAGATATAAATATGTACAGATATAAATATAGACAGATATAAATATAGACAGATATAAATATAGACAGATATAAATATGTACAGATATAAATATATACAGATATAAATATAGACAGATACAAATATATACAGATATAGATATAGACAGATATAAATATATGCAGATATAAATATAGACAGATATAAATATATACAGATATAAATATAGACAGATATAAATATGGACGGATATAAATATAGACAGATATAAATATGTACAGATATAAATATATACAGATATAAATATAGACAGATACAAATATATACAGATATAAATATAGACAGATATAAATATATACAGATATAAATATAAACAGATATAAATATAAACAGATATAAATATAGACAGATATAAATATGGACAGATATAAATATAGACAGATATAAATATATACAGATATAAATATGTACAGATATAAATATAGACAGAAATAAATGTATACAGATATAAATATAGACAGATACAAATATATACAGATATAAATATAGACAGATATAAATATATACAGATATAAATATATACAGATATAAATATAGACAGATATAAATATAGACGGATATAAATATGTACAGATATAAATATATACAGATATAAATATAGACAGATACAAATATATACAGATATAAATATAGACAGATATAAATATGTACAGATATAAATATAGACAGATATAAATATAAACAGATATAAGTATAACCAGATATAAATATATACAGATATAAATATAGACAGATACAAATATATAAAGATATAAATATATACAGATATTAATATAGACAGATATAAATATATACAGATATAAATATAGACAGATACAAATATATTCAGATATAAATATATACAGATATAAATATAGACAGATATAAATATAGACAGATATAAATATAGACAAATATAAATATAGACAGATATAAATATATGCAGATATAAATATATACAGATATAAATATAGACAGATATAAATATAGACAGATATAAATATATGCAGATATAAATATAGACAGATATAAATATAGGCAGATATAAATATATACAGATATAAATATAGACAGATATTAATATAGACAGATATAAATATATGCAGATATAAATATAGACAGATATAAATATAGACAGATATAAATATAAACAGATACAAATATATACAGATATAAATATAGACAGATATAAATATAGACAGATATAAATATGTACAGATATAAATATATACAGATATAAATATAGACAGATATAAATATATACAGATATAAATATAGACAGATATAAATATAGAGAAATATATATATATACAGATATAAATATAAACAGATATAAATATATACAGATATAAATATAGACAGATATAAATATATACACATATAAATATAACCAGATATAAATATAGGCAGATATAAATATAAACAGATATAAATATAAACAGATATAAATATATACAGATATAAATATAAACAGATATAAATATATACAGATATAAATATATACAGATATAAATATAGACAGATATAAATATATGCAGATATAAATATAGACAGATATAAATATATACAGATATAAATATAGACAGTTATAAATATAGCCAGATATAAATATAGACAAATATAAATATAGACAGATATAAATATATACATATATAAATATAGACAGATATAAATATAGACATATAAATATAGACATATATAAATATAGACAGATATAAATATAGACAGATTTGAATATGTACCCATATAAATATAGACAGATATAAATATATACAGATATAAATATAGACAGATATAAATATATACAGATATAAATATTGACAGATATAAATATAGACGGATATAAATATAGACCGATATAAATATAGACAGATATAGATATAGACAGATATTAATATATGCAGATATAAATATAGACATATATAAATATATACAGATATAAATATATACATATATTAATATATGCAGATATAAATATATACATATATAAATATATACAGATATAAATATAGACATATATAAATATATACAGATATAAATATAGACAGATATAAATATATACAGATATAAATATAGACATATATAAATATATACAGATATAAATATAGACAGATATAAATATAGACAGATATAAATATAGACAGATATAAATATATACAGATATAAATATGTACAGATATAAATATAGACAGATATAAATATAGACAGATATAAATATAGACAGATATAAATATGTACAGATATAAATATATACAGATATAAATATAGACAGATACAAATATATACAGATATAGATATAGACAGATATAAATATATGCAGATATAAATATAGACAGATATAAATATATACAGATATAAATATAGACAGATATAAATATGGACGGATATAAATATAGACAGATATAAATATGTACAGATATAAATATATACAGATATAAATATAGACAGATACAAATATATACAGATATAAATATAGACAGATATAAATATATACAGATATAAATATAAACAGATATAAATATAAACAGATATAAATATAGACAGATATAAATATGGACGGATATAAATATAGACAGATATAAATATATACAGATATAAATATGTACAGATATAAATATAGACAGAAATAAATATATACAGATATAAATATAGACAGATACAAATATATACAGATATAAATATAGACAGATATAAATATATACAGATATAAATATATACAGATATAAATATAGACAGATATAAATATAGACGGATATAAATATGTACAGATATAAATATATACAGATATAAATATAGACAGATACAAATATATACAGATATAAATATAGACAGATATAAATATGTACAGATATAAATATAGACAGATATAAATATAAACAGATATAAGTATAACCAGATATAAATATATACAGATATAAATATAGACAGATACAAATATATAAAGATATAAATATATACAGATATTAATATAGACAGATATAAATATATACAGATATAAATATAGACAGATACAAATATATTCAGATATAAATATATACAGATATAAATATAGACAGATATAAATATAGACAGATATAAATATAGACAAATATAAATATAGACAGATATAAATATATGCAGATATAAATATATACAGATATAAATATAGACAGATATAAATATAGACAGATATAAATATATGCAGATATAAATATAGACAGATATAAATATAGGCAGATATAAATATATACAGATATAAATATAGACAGATATGAATATAGACAGATATAAATATATGCAGATATAAATATAGACAGATATAAATATAGACAGATATAAATATAAACAGATATAAATATATACAGATATAAATATAGACAGATATAAATATAGACAGATATAAATATGTACAGATATAAATATATACAGATATAAATATAGACAGATATAAATATATACAGATATAAATATAGACAGATATAAATATAGAGAAATATATATATATACAGATATAAATATAAACAGATATAAATATATACAGATATAAATATAGACAGATATAAATATATACACATATAAATATAACCAGATATAAATATAGGCAGATATAAATATAAACAGATATAAATATAAACAGATATAAATATATACAGATATAAATATAAACAGATATAAATATATACAGATATAAATATATACAGATATAAATATAGACAGATATAAATATATGCAGATATAAATATAGACAGATATAAATATAGACAGATATAAATATAGACAGATATAAATATAGCCAGATATAAATATAGACAGATATAAATATAGACAGATATAAATATATACATATATAAATATAGACAGATATAAATATAGACATATAAATATAGACATATATAAATATAGACAGATATAAATATAGACAGATTTGAATATGTACACATATAAATATAGACAGATATAAATATATACAGATATAAATATAGACAGATATAAATATATACAGATATAAATATTGACAGATATAAATATAGACGGATATAAATATAGACCGATATAAATATAGACAGATATAGATATAGACAGATATTAATATATGCAGATATAAATATAGACATATATAAATATATACAGATATAAATATATACATATATTAATATATGCAGATATAAATATATACATATATAAATATATACAGATATAAATATAGACATATATAAATATATACAGATATAAATATAGACAGATATAAATATATACAGATATAAATATAGACATATATAAATATATACAGATATAAATATAGACAGATATAAATATAGACAGATATAAATATATACAGATATTAATATAGACAGATATAAATGTTGATAGATATTAATATAGACAGATATAATTAGATTTATTTCTCTCGAAGATAAGAATGTGCGTAACACTCGAAAATTCGCTTCCAATTTTCTCTCTGTTTCTTCTCCCTATTCCTCTTTCTTACATTTTCCTGATTGCTCACACACACTCGCACGCTTTTTCTACCTCTAAAGAACTTTATATAACTAATACTGCCAAAATAAAGAAGTTGTGTTAAAAGGTAATAGCGGGCCGTGTATTGTCTCCTCTATTATATTATTACTTCTGTTTTAGAATAATTTTATTCATCTTACGATAAACGGTGCACCAGAATCAAATTGTGTCAAAACGATTAATTAATTCAGCATTAAAAAATATACGTCAAAATATGAATCACAAAATTTCGTTAGAATTCGACTATATGCATTTTCAATTCGATGAAAATAAACAGACTTTGTATTAAAGTTTTTAGCTATTGAGAAAAGTTACATATATTTCTAGCTTTACTATTTTACAAAATTTCTTGATATATTCATTCTTGTAAATCTACTACCTATGTTTCCAATATGATTTATTGATTTGGAACATCGGAAAAGGAAACTTCGCAAACTTTAAAGTATTTTGATGACATTTGTTTAAAATCCCGGTTTGCTATAACAATAATCAATTAATTGTGTTTTGATTTTCCTTGCAAACTTTTGCTGCTGTCATGAAAGATAAAACATTGCCATTGAATCTACATACTTGCAAAATGTTTTGAATGAAATTACCGTCAAAGGTAACATAAAGCCTTCCTGGATTAACGAATCGGATTCCCTGCCTTTTTTCTCACCTGATATCCTTACATTCTCCCCTAGATAATTAAGACAGAATGTTTTTAATGGACTATACCAGAATTTAGCTTCTTTATACCAAATAGTTATAACGCGTAACGAGAGTTTCAACATAAAAATTTACCGTTTTCTATACTCAGCCCCGTACGGTTTCAAGGGTATATGTATGTTAACTCCACGATGCGAATATGTGATAGCCTTGTTGCACGTATAACATAAAATTATTCGCCGAATCCGTTGAGTTTTTTTTTCATTGAAGGTTTTTGCAAGACGATTTATGTGTCGTTATTCACAGGAAGTCCTCGGCAAATGTGATGTAGTGTAACTCATTGGTGTTTTTCGCTAAACAGGTTTATATGATGTTATTCTCGGCGTAAGGACAAAGTGAAAACAGAAAAAAACAGAAGCTATGCACGATATTGGAAAATTTTATTTTATTTAATTCGTCTCCACTTCTTTTTTTTCTGTTGCTTTACTGGCTAGATCAACTTTTTCATGCTTTAGAAAGATCTATTATAATATTTTGGGAATATATCTTTGACGTTTCGAGTTATTCATGACAGTTTTCGTTCGGTGAATTCTGACTTGCCATTTTTCTTGAAAGTTTCTACGTATCTCCGGATATGAGAAAGATTATTTTTCGTCTATCTTTGAAAGCTCTGATCTGCTTATGCATATATGATGATAGAACTTGACAATTTCGCTTGTCATCAACCGAAATCTGAACGCGAATTAATAAAACATTGTTCGGAAACAAATCTTTAAGTAAAACAAATAATTACTTAATTCTCGCATGGTCAATGCGTTTGATCTATTATTATTATTATATATTACTCAACAACACATACATATACGCCCGCGTTATATCTACTAGTGGATGTGTCCAATGCAATCAGGGCCAGTAGGTAGTATAATAATTAGCGGGTGGCTCACTTGTTAAATCTCCAGGGAATAAATAAATCGGTGGTGCACCATGGTTTCTTTTAAGTGACAGCTTTACACGGTCAACAATTGCGAATCGGAAGAAAATTCGTGTAAATATCTAATGGTTAATGCAATACGTGACTTCGTACATTTTAATATTGTCGACACTTTTGAGACATTGCACATCGTAATGCACACGATCTGCCAACAACTTTAGTGACTTAAAAGATATCCCTTATTCTTCCTTTCGATTTGTGAATAACCATTTTGTGCAGATACTAATACCCAAGATGCGTTTGCAAGACGTTTAAGCATTCAATCTTTCATTTTCTGTAATATGTACTATCTGACGCTCTACGCGTTATCATACACTCCTACTAAGATATCGAGATATAGATTGTATTGTGCCCCAAATAATTCTGATATGAAAAAGGGTCTTGTTTTTAAAAACATGTCCTTCAGATCCCATTTATTTCTTTTTATTTTAGCGTAACTGTTTACGGCCAGGATTTTATTTAGGCAATATATAAATCTTTGATCATGAAACCCACACGTGATATAAGTTACCGTGCAACTGACGCACAAATACAAACACATTCAAGATAGGTTTTTTCTATGTTCATTTAACTTAGGCTGACAAGTTGTAAGAGTAAGAAAAATTGTTTTCTAAAAGGCGGCTTTAAATGTTAATTTAGCGATAAAAAGTTGAACAAAGTAACTTTCTAATTTTGCATTAAATTGCTAAAACGCCAAAATAACTTTTAAGTGAATTACACTTTTTAATGCAGGCATCATTTTAGTTGCATCAGGTTTGTCGTCTATTATCTTTGTCTCTTATTTGAACAAAATATTTATTTTTCCCATGAACAAGTCTCATTTTCTTATATTCAATTTAAATGTATAGTAATAAATTATTTTTAATACTTTGTACTCATATATTCGTTTGTTTTTATCGCAATGTTTTATCAATCATTATGACATGATAAACCCCACAAGCAATGTGTGCGTTTATTTTATAATTCTGTTCCGACAATAACAATAAACATCAATCCTTTAAATTAGTTAAATCACAGAGTATTTATGCAGAGTAGTTTAGTGAACTTTTTGTTAAAGAGAAATTTGCAGATAAGTATTACTTAAATCAAACTATAAACCACGTTAGTTCGTTGAATGTTTCTTGGTGACTAGAGATAGAGTAGTTGAAACCGTTTAATGCATGCATGAAGTGTTGTGAAATCTTTAAAAGGACAGATCTGTTTTAATTTTCATGTATATTATAATAGACGCCCACTCGCTTAATTTAACTAAGTCTCCCATTTGAAAGATTTCTTTAATTCCTCTTCAATAGTGAAAGCCAAATCTTCCATTTTAAATTAGAAAAATTGGAAGAATTGATTGGGTGCAAAATCGGCTATTAGTTTTTTACATTTTTTTCAAGCAGAAGAAATAAAATATTGTTTCGTAATTTAAGTATTTAATATCTAAGACACAGCATTAATAATTCTTTTGAAATATGTTTTCAATGAAGTAACGGATTAAAGTAATTATTTCAATCATTTAAATGGACTGTTTCCGCAAAGAAATTTTAATGTTAACATTAAAAAACTAACATTGAGATTATTTCTCGCAATATTACTCAGTTACGGCTTAAAAAATGCTCTACAATAGTAACTTTGTTTAGAAAAATGAAAAGTTTATACGTATTCTCAAGGTTTATCTAAACCTATCCGGAAAAATTTCAAAGCAAATCGTTAATAACAAAATTTATTGTACGTTTGTGCCAGTATTGATTTATATGGTGTTTTGTTGTCCGCACTGTTCAATTTCCACTGTTATTTTAGTCGAAATATGTCGATTATATTCGTGATTTGTGAATCTGTATACGCTATCGACAATCATATGGTTTTCGTTTGAACTATAAACACTTCTCAACAGGCGGATCAAATTGATTCCTTCTTAATATGAAGATATTAAATTACAATCAAGTATATATATACATCTTGTTTTGTGAATCTGTATGTGGTATCGACAATCACATGGTTTTCGTTTGAACTATAAACACTTTTAAACACGCGGATCAAATTGAGTCCTTCGTAATATGAAGATATAAGGTCACAATTAAGTATATATATATATACATCGTGTTTTGTGAATCTGTGTGTGGTATCGACAATCACATGGTTTTCGATTGAACTATAAACACTTTTCAACACGCGGATCAAATTGATTC